>NC_091284.1:6115493-6787993 GCF_032444005.1 Ranitomeya imitator | reverse complement strand
GCTGATGTGGTCAATTGGTCTTCTGCTGCTGTGGAAGCTTTTCAAGAGTTGAAGCGTCGTTTTTCTTCTGCCCCTGTGTTGTGTCAACCAGATATTTCACTTCCATTCCAGGTCGAGGTTGATGCTTCTGAGATTGGAGCGGGGGCTGTTTTGTCGCAGAGAAGTTCTGATTGCTCGGTGATGAAACCATGCGCCTTCTTTTCCAGGAAGTTTTCGCCTGCTGAGCGAAATTATGATGTTGGCAATCGAGAGTTGCTGGCCATGAAGTGGGCATTCGAGGAGTGGCATCATTGGCTTGAAGGAGCTAAGCATCGCGTGGTGGTATTGACTGATCATAAGAACTTGACTTATCTCGAGTCTGCTAAACGGTTGAATCCTAGACAGGCTCGTTGGTCGCTGTTTTTTGCCCGTTTTGACTTTGTGATTTCATACCTTCCGGGCTCTAAAAATGTGAAGGCAGATGCCCTGTCTAGGAGTTTTGTGCCCGACTCTCCGGGTTTATCTGAGCCGGCGGGTATCCTCAAAGAGGGAGTAATTGTGTCTGCCATCTCCCCTGATTTGCGGCGGGTGCTGCAAAAATTTCAGGCTAATAAACCTGATCGTTGCCCAGCGGAGAAACTGTTCGTCCCTGATAGGTGGACTAGTAAAGTTATCTCTGAACTTCATTGTTCGGTGTTGGCTGGTCATCCTGGAATCTTTGGTACCAGAGAGTTGGTGGCTAGATCCTTTTGGTGGCCATCTCTGTCGCGGGATGTGCGTACTTTTGTGCAGTCCTGTGGGATTTGTGCTCGGGCTAAGCCGTGCTGTTCTCGTGCCAGTGGGTTGCTTTTGCCCTTGCCGGTCCCGAAGAGGCCTTGGACACATATCTCTATGGATTTTATTTCAGATCTTCCCGTCTCTCAAAAAATGTCAGTCATTTGGGTGGTTTGTGATCACTTCTCAAAGATGGTCCATTTGGTACCCTTGTCTAAATTACCTTCCTCCTCTGATTTGGTGCCTTTGTTCTTCCAGCATGTGGTTCGTTTACATGGCATTCCAGAGAATATCGTTTCTGACAGAGGTTCCCAGTTTGTTTCGAGGTTTTGGTGAGCCTTTTGTGGTAGGATGGGCATTGACTTGTCTTTTTCCTCGGCTTTCCATCCTCAGACTAATGGCCAGACTGAACGAACCAATCAGACCTTGGAAACATATCTGAGATGCTTTGTTTCTGCTGATCAGGATGATTGGGTGTCCTTTTTGCCTTTGGCTGAGTTCGCCCTTAATAATCGGGCCAGCTCGGCTACCTTGGTTTCGCCGTTTTTCTGCAACTCTGGGTTCCATCCTCGTTTCTCTTCAGGGCAGGTTGAGTCTTCGGACTGTCCTGGTGTGGATACTGTGGTGGACAGGTTGCAGCAGATTTGGACTCATGTAGTGGACAATTTGACTTTGTCCCAGGAGAAGGCTCCACGTTTCGCTAATCGCAGACGCTGTGTGGGTCCCCGACTTCGTGTTGGGGATTTGGTTTGGTTGTCTTCTCGTCATATTCCTATGAAGGTTTCCTCTCCTAAGTTTAAACCTCGTTTCATTGGTCCGTATAGGATTTCTGAGGTTCTTAATCCTGTGTCTTTTCGTTTGACCCTTCCAGATTCTTTTTCCATCCATAACGTATTCCATAGGTCATTGTTGCGGAGATACGTGGCACCTATGGTTCCATCTGTTGATCCTCCTGCCCCGGTTTTGGTGGAGGGGGAGTTGGAGTATATTGTGGACAAGATTTTGGATTCTCGTGTTTCAAGACGGAAACTCCAGTATCTGGTTAAGTGGAAGGGTTATGCTCAGGAAGATAATTCCTGGGTCTTTGCCTCTGATGTCCATGCTGCCGATCTGGTTCGTGCCTTTCATATGGCTCATCCTGGTCGTCCTGGGGGCTCTGGTGAGGGTTCGGTGACCCCTCCTCAAGGGGGGGTACAGTTGTGAATTCTGTGGCAGAGCTCCCTCCTGTGGTCACAAGTGGTACTTCGGCTGATTCTCTCTATGAGCTTCCGTTGGTGGAGGAGAGTGGTACTGCGGCTTCTGAGTTTCCTTCCTCAGGTGATGTGGTGAAGTCGTTAGGTGCTGCTCTATTTAACTCCACCTAGTGCTTTGATCCTGGCCTCCAGTCAATGTTCTAGTATTGGACTTGCTTCCTCCTGGATCGTTCCTGTGGCCTGCTGCTCTGCATAGCTAAGTTTCGCTTGTGTTATTTTTGTTTGCTGTTTTTTCTGTCCAGCTTGCTTATTTGGTTTTTCTTGCTTGCTGGAAGCTCTGGGACGCAGAAGGTGTACCTCCATGCCGTTAGTCGGTACGGAGGGTCTTTTTGCCCCCTTTGCGTGGTTGTTTGTAGGGTTTTGTGTTGACCGCAAAGTTACCTTTCCTATCCTCGCTCTGTTCAGAAAGTCGGGCCTCACTTTGCTAAATCTATTTCATCTCTACGTTTGTCTTTTCATCTTAACTCACAGTCATTATATGTGGGGGGCTGCCTTTTCCTTTGGGGTATTTCTCTGAGGCAAGGTAGGCTTTTTTTCTATCTTCAGGCTAGCTAGTTTCTCAGGCTGTGCCGAGTTGCATAGGGAGCGTTAGGCGCAATCCACGGCTGCTTCTAGTGTGGTTGGAGAGGATTAGGGATTGCGGTCAGCAGAGTTCCCACGTCTTAGAGCTCGTTCTATGTTTTTGGGTTATTGCCAGGTCACTGTATGTGCTCTGACTTCTATGTCCATTGTGGTACTGAATTACCTAATCATAACAGCTCCCTCTATTGGTGTCTGTATAAATCTGTATGTAGTGAGCTCCACCTAGTGGTGGCTGTATAAATCTGTAAGTAGTGAGCTCCCTCTAGTGGTGTCTGTATAAATCTGTATGTAGTGAGCTCCCCCTAGTGGACTGGTGACTGTATGAATCTGTATGTAGTGAGCTCCCCCTAGTGGTGGCTGTATAAATCTGTATGTAGTGAGCTCCCTCTAGTGGTGGCTGTATAAATCTGTATGTAGTGAGCTCCCTCTAGTGGTGGCTGTATAAATCTGTATGTAGTGAGCTCCCCCTAGTGGTGACTGTATAAATCTGTATGTACTGGGCTCCTCCTAGTGGTGACTGTATAAATCTGTATGTACTGGGCTCCCTCTAGTGGTGGTTGTATAAATCTGCATGTAGTGAGCTCCCCCTAGTGGTGGCTGTATAAATCTGTATGTAGTGAGCTCCCCCTAGTGGTGACTGTATAAATCTGTATGTACTGGGCTCCCTCTAGTGGTGGATGTATAAATCTGTATTAATCCCATAATCCAGTTTAGTCGGCAATTAAATAGCACGTCCGTCATAGATGCTTACATAAGTTACCTAGTAAGGTATGAAGTGACACATAAAGTTGTGAATAAAATTTTTTTTTCTTTATTGAAACAATATATTTAAAAGATAAAAATAACATTAAAAGACAGGAAGATGGAGAAAATGGGACCTCCAGAGAAGTCAAAATGATGACAGAATTTTCTAAAGCTTTTTTTCTCCTCATACAATATGTCTGCACACAGGGAGTGTTTCCATAGGAGAGTTATATGAGCTTGTTAGTATCGGCGGACATAGAAACATGTCTCTGTAATACCCTTTGCAGTCCTATATCAAAAAGGGGAAAATGACTCCCTGACGAAGGACTCGCTCCGAAACGCGCGTCGGGGTGCGTGTATGCTGGATCCACTCTTCCCTTAAAGGTATACCATCACATACTTAAAACCCAATATGCTTTGCAAACCCACCTGATTTTCTAATTGCACTAGTTCACTTTCATAGAGTGCTGGTCTTTATTTAGTGAATTTCTGCCCTTTACACTTTATTCATTGACATCACTTGGCACTTTGTTGTGACAGTAAATACTGTCCTTACGTGTGATTCTATTATTATTATTTTTATTATTTGTTTGCGGTTTTTGCACAGTTATAATAGCATATGGGTTTATAGTTATTAACCTTTTTTAGGGATTTTAAATTAATTGTTATATATATTAATTGATTTTTTTCATATATTTATCCGGCATACATGCGTAATGATTTTATTACTTCTTATTTATTGTGGAATGTTGTTGCCACAATTAATTAATAAAATTTTGTAATATTTCACTTATTTTGCTTACCTGATTCTTTGTTGGTCCATTGTTCCTGCACCGTGGTGTCCTTTGTACACGTGTCGGAGTGGTCTCCACTTTTTCTCTTTCTTCCTGGGCATCATTGTAACATTTGGATAATCTATCATTATTGGTGCTTTGGTTGTTGTTTCTCTGCTTACATAAGTTACCTAATAAGGGAACGGCCTTCACTATTGTCTCATGCTTTGTACTTCATCGCCACCTAGTGACGGCTTTTAACATTTCCCAGCATTGACTTTTTTCTGCTTTACATGAACATTTACCATCTTTTTATTAGGTCACTGTTGATTTAATTAGGATTATGACATAAGCCGTTTTCTATGATATATATTTCCTGGTGGGAGGGGATTGTTACATTCTGTAGATTACATTTTCCCCTTTTGGATATAGGACTGCAAAGGGTATTACAGAGACCTGTTACTATGTCCGCCCATACTAGCGAGCCCATATAACTCTCCTATGGAAACACTCCCTGTGTGCAGACATATTGTATGAGGAGAAAAAAAGCTTTACAAAATTCTGTCATCATTTTTTGTGCCACATTCTGACTTCTCTGGAGGTCCCATTTTCTCCATCTTCCTGTCTTTTAATGTTATTTTTATCTTTTAAATTTATTGTTTCAATAAAGAAAAATAATTTCTATTCACTACTTTATGTGTCACTTCATACCTGATTGCATAAATCTGTATGTAGTAAGTTCCCCATGGGGCTCATTATACTGTAAGGGGCAATATATGGGGCCCATTATACTGTATGGAGCATTATATGGGGCTCATTATACTGTATGGAGCATTATATGGGGCTCATTATACTGTATGGAGCATTATATGGGGCCCATTATACTGTATGGGGCAATATATGGGGCCCATTATACTGTATGTGGCAATATATGGGGCTCATTATACTATACTAGATTGTGGCCCGATTCTAACGCATCGGGTATTCTAGAATATGCATGTCCCTGTAGTATATGGACAATGATGATTCCAGAATTCGCGGCAGACTGTGCCCGTCGCTGATTGGTCGAGGCAACCTTTGACATCATCGTCGCCATGGCAACCATTATGACATCATCGTCGCTGTGCCCGTTGCTGATTGGTCGAGGTCTGGCGGCCTCGACCAATCAGATGCGGGATAATATATGAGGCTCATTATTCTGTATGGAGCAATATATGGGGCTCATTATTCTGTATGGAGCAATATACGGGGCTCATTATACTGTATGGGGCAATATATAAGGCTCATTATACTGTATGGAGCAATATATGGGGCTCATTATTCTGTATGGGGCAATATATGGGGCTCATTATTCTGTATGGGGCAATATATGAGGCTCATTATTCTGTATGGAGCAATATACAGGGCTCATTATTCTGTATGGAGCAATATATGGGGCTCATTATTCTGTATGGAGCAATATATGGGGCTCATTATTCTGTATGGAGCAATATATGGGGCTCATTATTCTGTATGGAGCAATATATGGGGCTCATTATTCTGTATGGGGCAATATATGGGGCTCATTATTCTGTATGGGGCAATATATGGGGCTCATTATTCTGTGTGGAGCAATATATGGGGCTCATTATTCTGTATAGAGCAATATATGGAGATCATTATTCTGTATAGAGCAATATATGGGGCTCATTATTCTCTATGGAGCAATATATGGGGTTCATTATTCTCTATGGGGCAATATATGGGGCTCATTATTCTGTATGGAGCAATATATGGGGCTCATTATTCTGTATGGAGCAATATATGGAGATCATTATTCTGTTTGGAGCAATATATGAGGCTCATTATTCTCTATGGAGCAATATATGGGGTTCATTATTCTGTATGGAGCAATATACAGGGCTCATTATACTGTATGGAGCATTATATGGGGCTCATTATTCTGTATGGAGCATTATATGGGGCTCATTATTCTGTATGGAGCAATATACAGGGCTCATTATTCTGTATGGAGCAATATATGGGGCTCATTATACTGTATGGAGCAATATACAGGGCTCATTATTCTGTATGGAGCATTATATGGGGCTCATTATTCTGTATGGAGCATTATATGGGGCTCATTATTCTGTGTGGAGCAATATACAGGGCTCATTATTCTGTATGGAGCAATATATGGGGCTCATTATTCTGTATGGAGTAATTTATATATAAATAAATATATAAATAATTTATATATATGGGGCTCATTATACTGTATGGAGCAATATATGGGGCTCATTATACTGTATGGAGCAATATACAGGGCTCATTATTCTGTATGGAGCATTATATGGGGCTCATTATTCTGTATGGAGCAATATACAGGGCTCATTATTCTGTATGGGGCATTATATGGGGCTCATTATTCTCTATGGAGCAATATATGGGGCTCATTATTCTCTATGGAGCATTATATGGGGCTCATTATTCTGTATGGAGCATTATATGGGGCTCATTATTCTCTATGGAGCATTATATGGGGCCATTATGGAGGATTATGTGGTGCCCATAATACTGTGTGTATTCACCGGTTTCTGAGCTATTGTAGAACTTACACTAGATATCACTCATGTAATGTAAGAAGTGAAATCTTCGGGATTGTACTGTTCCTATATTTCTGTGCATCATGAATGGTGGTATGTGTGAAGGGGGCTCACTGGGACTCTTTCGCCCAGGGCCCACGATAACCTGGAGCCGGCCCTGGCTGCTGTCATGCTCCGTACATGGGGTAAGCCACACAGCGAATCTTAAGAACTATACTACATTTCTAATTTTAGACATTTACTAATATTATAATTATTACACCTGGTACATATTGGGGTGGGATCTTGGAGATGGGAATACCCCTTTAAGGCCCGTCACATTTAAAGCTGTAGTCAGGATTTTCTGACTTTCTGCAGTTGCTTTTCTATAGAGAGAAACATTGCAGAGAAGAGCTGAAGGAATTGTGATGGGAAGATGTAAATGAAGAGGTGTGACTGCAGCTCTGGTGGTGACTGGAGGATAACATGTCATGTAACAGCAGAATAGTGAGTGCAGCTCTGGAGGTGACAGGAGTGTCCAGGATCTGAATCTTTGTCAGGACTTTCTTAATCCCATGAATCCCAGATATCACAGGCTGGGAAGGTCACGAGTACCACTCGCTGTGATCTGTGGAGCGCCCAGCTCTCTGCTGCCCCCTATTGTCCGGACAATTACATGATTGGCCGACGATCAACGGAGAAGGCTGCAGCCTGTTCATACCACTAGGCCGGCTCTCAGAAAATTACCCGTGAGCGTACGGCGTCTACACCTCCGGATCCTACACATGGAGTATGTACACACCCGGTACGGTCACAGCCAACTCTCCGATAACCCCAGACTACGCGCTGCCACCACTAAGCTGTTTCGGTTGAATGGACACCGCTTACCGTAGATTATGGCTTCGAGGCGTGGTTCACAGAACAAAAGGAACAGAACTAATACATTTTATATTTAATCCAAAGGAAGGCATACAAAAGATCTTACAAGGGGGAGAAAACAACACAGCATAAACAGTTACATAAAATAAAAGGGATTATCAGCAGAACTTACTACCCCGATCGCAGAGAAGATTCAGTTTAGCTGAAGGAGAGCGCCTCAATTTGGCCGTCAATAACAGGATCCCTATATACATGACATGTACCTCTCTGTACGAACACTGATGATAATTGTGACTGATCTTTTATCAGACGTTGAATTCCACCCACTCACCCCTCTACAATGACCTCACAAGGGCCCGGTGTAGGCCGGACTCAGCCCTTCATGATTTTAGGAAATCCCAATTTATGTAAAATCGGATGGATAGAAATTCCGATATTCCATATTTTCTGTCTGCTCTCTCATTGTACTGCAGAGACCACAGCTCTGTGTACAGGGGTCCGATCTTCCTTCATCCCCTTCAGACCCTAATAAGCCTTTTCCTGTCTCTCTGTGTGGACAATAGACTTCCTCTGCAGTCACCTGGACATAAAGGGGAATCTTCACATGTTAATCAATCTGCTTCACACAGCGTGTCACCTCCATTTTACACAAAGACAGGTGTGATTGCTGGATCACTGCTCCTCAGGACAAATGGTGGATGAAAGAAAAAAAGGGGGATATGAGGGACCTCAAGGATGTTTAATATTGTCTATGACATGGAGGATAAGCTCTGCAGGTGACTTGAAGATAAGATATTATATAACAGCAAAATAGTCAGTGCAGCTCTGGAGGTGACTGGAGGATAAAACATAATGTAACAGCAGAATAGTGAGTGCAGCTGTGGAGGTGACTGGAGGATAAAACATAATGAAAAAGCAGAATAGTGAGTGCAGCTCTGGAGGTGACTGGAGGATAAGCCATATAACAGCAGACACAAAAGAGCACAGTGAGGTCAAAAATACTCTGTTGTAAAAAAAAATCACAGTAATAAGCAAGTGCTAGTCAGAAGATGGAAAAAAACAGGGTATTTAGTTGATACGTTTTTTTGCAAGAAAATGTATACTAAGCTGCTCCACCAATCGTCAAGGTATACCCATATAGAGCAGTCCTATCTAATGTATAGATAGACCTGACAGAATAACAAATCTGCAGGTGGTTGGGCATTTAGGAAATAGCGACCACAATATTGTACAGTTTCACCTGTCTTTCACTAGGGGGACTTGTCAGGGAGTCACAAAAACACTGAACTTTAGGAAGGCAAAGTTTGACCAGCTTAGAGATGCCCTTAATCTGGTAGACTGGGACAATATCCTCAGAAATGAGAATACAGATAATAAATGGGAAATGTTTAAGAACATCCTAAATAGGCACTATAAGCGGTTTATACCTTGTGGGAATAAAAGGACTAGAAATAGGAAAAACCCAATGTGGCTAAACAAAGAAGTAAGACAGGCAATTAACAGTAAAAAGAAAGCATTTGCACTACTAAAGCAGGATGGCACCATTGAAGCTCTAAAAAACTATAGGGAGAAAAATACTTTATCTAAAAAACTAATTAAAGCTGCCAAAAAGGAAACAGAGAAGCACATTGCTAAGGAGAGTAAAACTAATCCCAAACTGTTCTTCAACTATATCAATAGTAAAAGAATAAAAACTGAAAATGTAGGCCCCTTAAAAAATAGTGAGGACAGAATGGTTGTAGATGACGAGGAAAAAGCTAACATATTAAACACCTTCTTCTCCACGGTATTCACGGTGGAAAATGAAATGCTAGGTGAAATCCCAAGAAACAATGAAAACCCTATATTAAGGGTCACCAATCTAACCCAAGAAGAGGTGCGAAACCGGCTAAATAAGATTAAAATAGATAAATCTCCGGGTCCGGATGGCATACACCCACGAGTACTAAGAGAACTAAGTAATGTAATAGATAAACCATTATTTCTTATTTTTAGGGACTCTATAGCGACAGGGTCTGTTCCGCAGGACTGGCGCATAGCAAATGTGGTGCCAATATTCAAAAAGGGCTCTAAAAGTGAACCTGGAAATTATAGGCCAGTAAGTCTAACCTCTATTGTTGGTAAAATATTTGAAGGGTTTCTGAGGGATGTTATTCTGGATTATCTCAATGAGAATAACTGTTTAACTCCATATCAGCATGGGTTTATGAGAAATCGCTCCTGTCAAACCAATCTAATCAGTTTTTATGAAGAGGTAAGCTATAGGCTGGACCACGGTGAGTCATTGGACGTGGTATATCTCGATTTTTCCAAAGCGTTTGATACCGTGCCGCACAAGAGGTTGGTACACAAAATGAGAATGCTTGGTCTGGGGGAAAATGTGTGTAAATGGGTTAGTAACTGGCTTAGTGATAGAAAGCAGAGGGTGGTTATAAATGGTATAGTCTCTAACTGCGTCGCTGTGACCAGTGGGGTACCGCAGGGGTCAGTATTGGGACCTGTTCTCTTCAACATATTCATTAATGATCTGGTAGAAGGTTTACACAGTAAAATATCGATATTTGCAGATGATACAAAACTATGTAAAGCAGTTAATACAAGAGAAGATAGTATTCTGCTACAGATGGATCTGGATAAGTTGGAAACTTGGGCTGAAAGGTGGCAGATGAGGTTTAACAATGATAAATGTAAGGTTATACACATGGGAAGAAGGAATCAATATCACCATTACACACTGAACGGGAAACCACTGGGTAAATCTGACAGGGAGAAGGACTTGGGGATCCTAGTTAATGATAAACTTACCTGGAGCAGCCAGTGCCAGGCAGCAGCTGCCAAGGCAAACAGGATCATGGGGTGCATTAAAAGAGGTCTGGATACACATGATGAGAGCATTATACTGCCTCTGTACAAATCCCTAGTTAGACCGCACATGGAGTACTGTGTCCAGTTTTGGGCACCGGTGCTCAGGAAGGATATAATGGAACTAGAGAGAGTACAAAGGAGGGCAACAAAATTAATAAAGGGGATGGGAGAACTACAATACCCAGATAGATTAGCGAAATTAGGATTATTTAGTCTAGAAAAAAGACGACTGAGGGGCGATCTAATAACCATGTATAAGTATATAAGGGGACAATACAAATATCTCGCTGAGGATCTGTTTATACCAAGGAAGGTGACGGGCACAAGGGGGCATTCTTTGCGTCTGGAGGAGAGAAGGTTTTTCCACCAACATAGAAGAGGATTCTTTACTGTTAGGGCAGTGAGAATCTGGAATTGCTTGCCTGAGGAGGTGGTGATGGCGAACTCAGTCGAGGGGTTCAAGAGAGGCCTGGATGTCTTCCTGGAGCAGAACAATATTGTATCATACAATTATTAGGTTCTGTAGAAGGACGTAGATCTGGGGATTTATTATGATGGAATATAGGCTGAACTGGATGGACAAATGTCTTTTTTCGGCCTTACTAACTATGTTACTATGTTACTATGTTACTATGTATATAATCCCTATCTGATGTATTTAAAACCTGATCATCTGTATAGTACCTGTATAAGCAGGGTTCAGAGAGGGAATATCTGACTGTAGAGTCCACCACTCTTTATGGGTCATTTGCATCAAAGCTGTTCCATCCAGCATGTCCACATGGATATTCCTTCTCTGAACCCTGCTTATACAGGTACTATACAGATGATCAGGTTTTAAATACATCAGATAGGGATTATATACATTAGGTAGGACTGCTCTATATGGGTATACTTTGACGATTGGTGGAGCAGCTTAGTATACATTTTCTTACAAATAAACATATCAACGAAATAACCTGTTTTTTCCATCTTTTGACTAGCACTTGCTTATTACTGTGACTATTTTTTTACAACAGAGTATTTTTGACCTCACTGTGCTCTTTTGTGTCTTCAAGTTTCTTGGTGTTCTGTGAACAGGTTCCTACAGACTTGTTCAATGTGCAAGTAGCCCATGTGTTTCTGATTATATAACAGCAGAATAGTGAGTGCAGCTCTGGAGGTGACAGGAGGATAAGACACGATGTAACAGCAGAATAGTGAGTGCAGCTCTGAAGGTAACAGGAGGATAAGACACGATGTAACAGCAGAATAGTGACTGCAGCTCTGGAGGTGACTGGAGGATAAGACACAATGTTGTTACATATTGAGTGCAGCTCTGGTGGTGACTAATGAGTGGAGGGTTCTTTGCTGTGTCACATCAGTACCTGTGCAGTGGACGGTCACGGTCTTCTCAATGTGGCAGGCGAGGTTACTGACAACGCACCGTATGGGGTCATTCAGCTCCTTGATGTTTCTTGCTATAGACTTTTCTTCTGTGGTTTGTGATATTTTGCCCCAGGAAAGGGTCAGATTTGTTGTGTTCCTCGCAGTTGTGGCGCAGTAGACGCTGACACCTGCACTGGTGCAGTTATAGGTGAGGACCGGCGTCTGCAGCATCTCTACAAGAGAAGAGCGCGACGTCAAGTGTGACCGCTGAGTTAGCCCCGCCTATAATACCCCCCAATAACCCCACCCTCATCACACCCACCACGCTGCACCCCAGAATACCCACGCCCACAGCCCACCACCATGCTGTACCCCACAATAACCCCATCCTCAACACACCCACCGCCCTGCACCCCAGAATACCCACGCCCACAGCCCACCACCATGCTGTACCCCACAATAACCCCATCCTCAACACACCCACCGCGCTGCACCCCAGAATACCCACGCCCACAGCCCACCACCATGCTGTACCCCACAATAACCCCATCCTCAACACACCCACCGACCTGCACCCCAGAATACCCACGCCCACAGCCCACCACCATGCTGTACCCCACAATAACCCCACCTCAACACACCCACCGTGGTGCACCCCAGAATACCCACGCCCACAGCCCACCACCATGCTGTCCCCCACAATAACCCCATCCTCAACACACCCACCGCCCTGCACCCCAGAATACCCACGCCCACAGCTCACCACCATGCTGTACCCCACAATAACCCCATCCTCAACACACCCACCGCCCTGCACCCCAGAATACCCACGCCCACAGCCCACCACCATGCTGTACCCCACAATAACCCCATCCTCAACACACCCACCGCACTGCACCCCAGAATACCCACGCCCACAGCCCACCACCATGCTGTACCCCACAATAACCCCATCCTCAACACACCCACCGCACTGCACCCCAGAATACCCACGCCTACAGCCCACCACCATGCTGTACCCCACAATAACCCCATCCTCAACACACCCACCGCACTGCACCCCAGAATACCCACGCCCACAGCCCACCACCATGCTGTACCCCACAATAACCCCATCCTCAACACACCCACCGCACTGCACCCCAGAATACCCACGCCCACAGCCCACCACCATGCTGTACCCCACAATAACACCATCCTCCACACACCCACCGCACTGCACCCCAGAATACCCACGCCCACAGCCCACCACCATGCTGTACCCCACAATAACCCCATCCTCAACACACCCACCGCCCTGCACCCCAGAATACCCACGCCCACAGCCCACCACCATGCTGTACCCCACAATAACCCCATCCTCAACACACCCACCGCACTGCACCCCAGAATACCCACGCCCACAGCCCACCACCATGCTGTACCCCACAATAACCCCATCCTCAACACACCCACCGCCCTGCACCCCAGAATACCCATGCCCACAGCCCACCACCATGCTGTACCCCACAATAACCCCATCCTCAACACACCCACCGACCTGCACCCCAGAATACCCACGCCCACAGCCCACCACCATGCTGTACCCCACAATAACCCCACCTCAACACACCCACCGTGGTGCACCCCAGAATACCCACGCCCACAGCCCACCACCATGCTGTACCCCACAATAACCCCATCCTCAACACACCCACCGTGCTGCACCCCAGAATAACCACGCACACAGCCCACCACCATGCTGTACCCCACAATAACCCCATCCTCAACACACCCACCACCCTGCACCCCAGAATACCCACGCCCACAGCTCACCACCATGCTGTACCCCACAATAACCCCATCCTCAACACACCCACCGCCCTGCACCCCAGAATACCCACGCGCACAGCCCACCACCATGCTGTACCCCACAATAACCCCATCCTCAACACACCCACCGCACTGCACCCCAGAATACCCACGCCCACAGCCCACCACCATGCTGTACCCCACAATAACCCCATCCTCAACACACCCACCGCACTGCACCCCAGAATACCCACGCCCACAGCCCACCACCATGCTGTACCCCACAATAACCCCATCCTCAACACACCCACCGCACTGCACCCCAGAATACCCACGCCCACAGCCCACCACCATGCTGTACCCCACCATAACCCCATCCTCAACACACCCACCGCCCTGCACCCCAGAATACCCACGCCCACAGCCCACCACCATGCTGTACCCCACAATAACCCCATCCTCAACACACCCACCGCACTGCACCCCAGAATACCCACGCCCACAGCCCACCACCATGCTGTCCCCCACAATAACCCCATCCTCAACACACCCACCGCACTGCACCCCAGAATACCCACGCCCACAGCCCACCACCATGCTGTACCCCACAATAACCCCATCCTCAACAGACCCACCGCACTGCACCCCAGAATACCCACGCCCACAGCCCACCACCATGCTGTACCCCACAATAACCCCATCCTCAACACACCCACCGCCCTGCACCCCAGAATACACACGCCCACAGCCCACCACCATGCTGTACCCCACAATAACCCCATCCTCAACACACCCACCGACCTGCACCCCAGAATACCCACGCCCACAGCCCACCACCATGCTGTACCCCACAATAACCCCACCTCAACACACCCACCGTGGTGCACCCCAGAATACCCACACCCACAGCCCACCACCATGCTGTACCCCACAATAACCCCATCCTCAACACACCCACCGTGCTGCACCCCAGAATAACCACGCACACAGCCCACCACCATGCTGTACCCCACAATAACCCCATCCTCAACACACCCACCACCCTGCACCCCAGAATACCCACGCCCACAGCTCACCACCATGCTGTACCCCACAATAACCCCATCCTCAACACACCCACCGCCCTGCACCCCAGAATACCCACGCCCACAGCCCACCACCATGCTGCACCCCAGAACAGCTCTGTCCACAACACACCCACCGCGCAACCTTCCAGAATAACTCCTTCCACAACACCCACTGCACAGCACCCCAAGATAACTCCACCCACACTACACACATCACGCAGCACCCCAAGATAACTCCACCCACACTACACACATCACACAGCACCCCAAGATAACTCCACCCACACTACACACAGCACGCATCATCCATTATATTGTGTCTCACCTTCCACAATTCTGGTCAATCTCTCGTTGCACTTAAGGCGCCCCACGCTGTCATAGACTTTCACTCTGTAGTTTTTGGCGGTGTCCTTTGGTTTCTGGAGGGTCAGGCTCCCGTTCGGGTGCATCGTGCACAGGGTGGCGTTACAGTAGGTGGAGTACGATGGTGTTTTTTTCCATTTTCCAAGGCGGCCGACTTCATCCTCCCATTCTATGGAGTCGGAGTCTGACATCTCAGGACAGTTTGGAACATCGAGTCTCAGGGGGAGACCTTGGACCGTATAGATCTCTGCTCCTCTTATCTCCAGTATCCCTGAGGGAATCATGGGCACAATGAGATGGGGGGCAATCACAATCAGGAGGCCACCAAAACCAATCCCACTTATTAATCAGGAGGCCACCCTAGGACAAACCCCACTCATTAATCAGGAGGCCACCCCAGGACAACCCCCCACTCACTAATTAGAGGGCAGCCTCAGATCAACCCCCAACTCCCTAATCAGAAGGATACTCCAGATCAACCCCCGACTCACTAATTAGGAGGCAACCAAAATCAATCCCAGTCACTAATCAGGAGGCCTTCCCAGATCAACCCCAACTCATTTATCAGGCGACCACCCCAAGACAACCTCCCACTCATAAGTCAGGAGGAGCTCCAGATCAACCTCCAACTCACTAATCAGGAGGCCGCCCCAGGACACCCCTCCACTCAATAGTCATGAGGCTATATCAGGACAGCACCCCTCACTAATCAGGAGGCCACCAAAACCAATTCCACTCACTAATCATGGGGATGCCCTAGATCAACCCCAACTCACTAATCAGGAGGCCATATCAGGACAACACCCCTCACTCACTAATCAGGACTCCACCCAAGACAATTGCCACAAATTTATCAGGGGGCCACCAAATTAAATCCCACTCATTAATCATGAGCTACCCCAGAACATAGAACAGCCCCCATTAACTAATCAGGGGGTCACCCCAGAAAAAAACCCTCAACTTACTGGGAACCATCCCAGTAGAACCCCCCACTCACTAATCAGGGGGCTACATCAGAATAGCCTGCACCCACTAAGGCTTCTTTCACACTTCAGTTGCTTGGCGTCAGTCTGCTCCGACATAGTGACGGATCGACGGCTCCGTCACAATTGTTGAGAAAACGGTTCTAACAAATCCGATTTTTTGACGGATCCGTTACTTGGGGGTTGTCAGGGAAAAGTATCTACTTTTTGGAGCATGCGCAATTGGAAAAGCGGATTGGCCACTTATGGGCGACGGATCATTTCGGCGGATCCGTCGCCCATAGGTGGCCATTCTATGGAATGGCGGACGTGACGGATCCGTTGTGAACCGCCATTTCGGCGTAGACAAAAAACTTTATAATGTCCATCAATGTCTAAATGACATCCGCCAAATCTCGACGGATCCGTCACATGGCGGGTGGAACGGACGACCATCCGCCACAATCCGTCACTAATGTATGTCTATGGGAAAATAGCGGATCCGCCAAAATAAAATGACGGATCCTGTTATGATCTGGTAGCCTAGGAGAAGCATGAGACGGACTCTGGAGAAGGTGGTCCCTGTACTGACCGCAAACCCTGAACCTAGCAGCGCAACTAAAAGTAGCCGTGGGGGGTACCTAACTCTCCCTAGACCCCTCGGCACAGCCTCAGAACTAACTTCCCCTAAAGACAGAAACAGGAAACCTATCTTGCCTCAGAGAAAATCCCCAAAGGATAGATAGCCCCCCACAAATATTGACTGTGAGAGGAGAGGGAAATAACATACGCAGATATGAAATCAGATTTTAGCACAGGAGGCCATACTAGCTAAAAAGAAAGGATAGAACAGAGTATTATGCGGTCAGTATAAAAACACTAGAAAATATCCACCACAGAAAATACTAATTACCACATCTGACTAAAGACATGGGGGGTATATCTGCATCTCCAGGGAAATATCTAGGCTGCAAAAAATCCTTCACAGACTAAGCTGGACAAGACAAAAACATGAAAATGCACTGAACTATAAGGTCCACAACATGTGGACAGCAAAAACAAAGCCAGGACTTATCTTTGTAGAAAAGCACAGCAAACTGGAGAGACCAGCAGAGAAGTGAATCCTCCAAAAACAATGGACAACTGGCAGGGACTAAAGAGTCCTGCAAAGCTATATACCCCAGTCAGTTTTGCAATTAGTAGATACACCTGTCCAATCCTGCAGTCCAGGCACAACTGCATTACCCTCTACAACCACCGGAGGGAGCCCAAAAGCTGAATTCACAACAGGATCCGCTATTTGAGGAAAATGGCGGTTTCAGACTGACGCCAAAAGACTGAAGTGTGAAAGAGACCTAATCAAAAGGCCACCCAAGGACAACCCCCCACTCATTAATCAGGAGGCCACCATAGCAAATGTCCTTCACTAATTAGGTTACGACCTCACTCATTAATGGGGGGCCACCAAAATAAATCTTGCTCACTAAGCAGAGACAACCCCCACTCACTAATCAAAGGGCCACCCAAGAACAACCCCCCACTCACTAATCAGGAGGCCACCAAAACCAATTCCACTCACTAATTATGGGGCTACCCTAGATCAACCCCAACTCACTAATCAGGAGGCCACCCAGGACAACCCCCACACATTTATCGGGGGGCCACCAAAATAAATCCCACTCACTAATCATGAGCCAACCCAGAACACAGAACAGCCCCCATTAACTAATGAGGGGGTCACCGCAGAACAACCCTCCAATTATTAATCAGGGAACCATTCCAGTAGAGCCCCCCACTCACTAATCAATGGACCACCCAAAGACAATCCCCCACTCACTAATCAGGAGGCCACCAAAACAAATGTCACTCACTAATTAGGTTATGACCCCACTCATTAATAAGGGGGCCACCAATATGAATCCCACTCACTAATCACCGGGCCACCCAAAGACAACCCCTCACTTTCTAATCAAGGCGCCACCCCAGAAAAACCCCCCACTCATTAATCAGGGGCTCACCACAAAACAAGCCATGCTTACAAATCAAGGGGCTCCCCAGTACACCCCCCAATGCACTAATCAAGGGGCCACCCCAAAGCACCCCCACCATTCACTAATCAGAGGGGGCACCCCTAAATAACACCTGCCCTTCACACAGAGCTGCTTACCCAGTGTGCACCAGACCCCTTATCCTGTCAATATTCCATAATGGCATGGGTGGGTTCATGGCTATGTTAAACCTCACAAATACTCAAAACTTAGAGATTGGAGATTATGAAAAGGATTTGGCAAGTTGTTTCTCCAAAGCAATCAATGTGAACACACACGATGTTAAACTGAGTTTTTGGAGCAGGAACTTGCTAAATTTACCTCATAATCTCAAATAGCTACATTTTGAGGATTTTTAAGATTTAACATAGCCATGAAGCATGTTATGGATTGCTGAGTGTGTACAAGATCAGAACCGCCATCAGCACATGAGTGCAGCATCAGAACCACCATCAGTACATGAGTGCAGCATCAAAACCACCATCAGTACATGAATGCAGCACCAGAACCATCATCAGTACATGAGTGCAGCATCAGAACCACCATCAGTACACAAATGCAGCGCCACAACCATCATCAGTAAATGAATGCAGTGCCAGAACCACCATCAGGACATGAATGCAATGCCAGAACCACCATCAGGACACAATTGCAGGGCCAGAACCATCATCAGGACATGAATGCAGTGCCAGAACCATTATCAGGAAATGAATGCAGCGCCAGAACCATCATCAGGACATGAATGCAGTGCCAGAACCACCATCAGGACATGAATGCAATGCCAGAACCACCATCAGGACACAATTGCAGCGCCAGAACCATCATCAGGACATGAATGCAGTGCCAGAACCACCATCAGGACACGAATGCAGTGCCAGAACCACCATCAGGACATGAATGCAGTGCCAGAACCACCATCAGGACACAATTGCAGCGCCAGAACCATCATCATGACATGAATGCAGTGCCAGAACTATCATCAGGACACAGATGCAGCGCCAGAACCATCATCAGGACACGAATGCAGTGCCAGAACCATCATCAGGACATGAATGCAGCGCCAGAACCACCATCAGAACACGAATGCAGCGCCAGAACCATCATCAGGACATGAATGCAGTGCCAGAACCACCATCAGAACACGAATGCAGCACCAGAACCATCATCAGGACATGAATGCAGTGCCAGAACCACCATCAGAACACGAATGCAGCGCCAGAACCATCATCAGGACACAAATGCAGTGCCAGAACCACCATCAGGACACAATTGCAGCGCCAGAACCATCATCAGGACATGAATGCAGTGCCAGAACCACCGTCAGAACACGAATGCAGCGCCAGAACCACCATCAGGACACAAATGCAGCGCCAGAACCACCATCAGGACACAAATGCAGTGCCAGAACCACCATCAGGACTCGAATGCAGCACCAGAACCATCATCAGGACATGAATGCAGTGCCAGAACCACCATCAGGACACGAATGCAGCGCCAGAACCACCATCACGACATGAATGCAGTGCCAGAACCATCATCAGGACATGAATGCAGCGCCAGAACCACCATCAGGACACGAATGCAGCGCCAGAACTATCATCAGGACACGAATGCAGTGTCAGAACCATCATCAGGACATGAATGCAGCGCCAGAACCACCATCGGGACACGAATGCAGTGCCAGAACCACCATCAGGACACGAATGCAGCACCAGAACCATCATCAGGACACGAATGCAGTGCCAGAACCATCATCAGGACACGAATGCAGCACCAGAACCACCATCAGGACACAAATGCAGCGCCAGAACTATCATCAGGACACGAATGCAGTGCCAGAACTATCATCAGGACACGAATGCAGTGCCAGAACCATCATCAGGACACGAATGCAGCACCAGAACCACCATCAGGACACAATTGCAGCGCCAGAACCATCATCATGACATGAATGCAGTGCCAGAACTATTATCAGGACACAGATGCAGCGCCAGAACCATCATCAGGACACGAATGCAGTGCCAGAACCATCATCAGGACATGAATGCAGCGCCAGAACCACCATCAGAACACGAATGCAGCGCCAGAACCATCATCAGGACATGAATGCAGTGCCAGAACCACCATCAGAACACGAATGCAGCACCAGAACCATCATCAGGACATGAATGCAGTGCCAGAACCACCATCAGAACACGAATGCAGCGCCAGAACCATCATCAGGACACAAATGCAGTGCTAGAACCACCATCAGGACACAATTGCAGCGCCAGAACCATCATCAGGACATGAATGCAGTGCCAGAACCACCGTCAGAACACGAATGCAGCGCCAGAACCACCATCAGGACACAAATGCAGCGCCAGAACCACCATCAGGACACAAATGCAGTGCCAGAACCACCATCAGGACTCGAATGCAGCACCAGAACCATCATCAGGACATGAATGCAGTGCCAGAACCATCATCAGGACACGAATGCAGCGCCAGAACCACCATCACGACATGAATGCAGTGCCAGAACCATCATCAGGACATGAATGCAGCGCCAGAACCACCATCAGGACACGAATGCAGCGCCAGAACTATCATCAGGACACGAATGCAGTGTCAGAACCATCATCAGGACATGAATGCAGCGCCAGAACCACCATCGGGACACGAATGCAGTGCCAGAACCACCATCAGGACACGAATGCAGCACCAGAACCATCATCAGGACACGAATGCAGTGCCAGAACCATCATCAGGACACGAATGCAGCACCAGAACCACCATCAGGACACAAATGCAGCGCCAGAACTATCATCAGGACACGAATGCAGCGCCAGAACCACCATCAGGACACGAATGCAGCGTCAGAACCACCATCGGGACACGAATGCAGCGCCAGAACCACCATCAGGACACGAATGCAGCACCAGAACCATCATCAGGACATGAATGCAGCGCCAGAACCACCATCAGGACACGAATGCAGCGCCAGAACCACCATCAGGACACGAATGCAGCGCCAGAACCACCATCGGGACACAAATGCAGTGCCAGAACCACCATCAGGACACGAATGCAGCACCAGAACCATCATCAGGATATGAATGCAGCGCCAGAACCATCATCAGGACACGAATGCAGCACCAGAACCATCAGGACACGAATGCAGCGCCAGAACTATCATCAGGACACAAATGCAGCACCAGAACCATCATCAGGACATGAATACAGAACCAGAACCACCATCAGGATATGAATGTAGCACCAGAACCATCATCAGTGCATGAATCATCAGTTGCAGAATCCAACCAGAGGAGCAGCACTTTTAGACCTAATGCTATCTAATAGACCTGACAGAATAACAAATCTGCAGGTGGTTGGGCATTTAGGAAATAGCGACCACAATATTGTACAGTTTCACCTGTCTTTCACTAGGGGGACTTGTCAGGGAGTCACAAAAACATTGAACTTTAGGAAGGCAAAGTTTGAACAGCTTAGAGATGCCCTTAATCTGGTAGACTGGGACAATATCCTCAGAACTAATAATACAGATAATAAATGGGAAATGTTTAAGAACATCCTAAATAGGCAGTGTAAGCGGTTTATACCTTGTGGGAATAAAAGGACTAGAAATAGGAAAAACCCAATGTGGCTAAACAAAGAAGTAAGACAGGCAATTAACAGTAAAAAGAAAGCATTTGCACTACTAAAGCAGGATGGCACCATTGAAGCTCTAAAAAACTATAGGGAGAAAAATACTTTATCTAAAAAACTAATTAAAGCTGCCAAAAAGGAAACAGAGAAACACATTGCTAAGGAGAGTAAAACTAATCCCAAACTGTTCTTCAACTATATCAATAGTAAAAGAATAAAAACTGAAAATGTAGGCCCCTTAAAAAATAGTGAGGAAAGAATGGTTGTAGATGACGAGGAAAAAGCTAACATATTAAACACCTTCTTCTCCACGGTATTCACGGTGGAAAATGAAATGCTAGGTGAAATCCCAAGAAACAATGAAAACCCTATATTAAGGGTCACCAATCTAACCCAAGAAGAGGTGCGAAACCGGCTAAATAAGATTAAAATAGATAAATCTCCGGGTCCGGATGGCATACACCCACGAGTACTAAGAGAACTAAGTAATGTAATAGATAAACCATTATTTCTTATTTTTAGGGACTCTATAGCGACAGGGTCTGTTCCGCAGGACTGGCGCATAGCAAATGTGGTGCCAATATTCAAAAAGGGCTCTAAAAGTGAACCTGGAAATTATAGGCCAGTAAGTCTAACCTCTATTGTTGGTAAAATATTTGAACGGTTTCTGAGGGATGTTATTCTGGATTATCTCAATGAGAATAACTGTTTAACTCCATATCAGCATGGGTTTATGAGAAATCGCTCCTGTCAAACCAATCTAATCAGTTTTTATGAAGAGGTAAGCTATAGACTGGACCACGGTGAGTCATTGGACGTGGTATATCTCGATTTTTCCAAAGCGTTTGATACCGTGCCGCACAAGAGGTTGGTACACAAAATGAGAATGCTTGGTCTGGGGGAAAATGTGTGTAAATGGGTTAGTAACTGGCTTAGTGATAGAAAGCAGAGGGTGGTTATAAATGGTATAGTCTCTAACTGGGTCGCTGTGACCAGTGGGGTACCGCAGGGGTCAGTATTGGGACCTGTTCTCTTCAACATATTCATTAATGATCTGGTAGAAGGTTTACACAGTAAAATATCGATATTTGCAGATGATACAAAACTATGTAAAGCAGTTAATACAAGAGAAGATAGTATTCTGCTACAGATGGATCTGGATAAGTTGGAAACTTGGGCTGAAAGGTGGCAGATGAGGTTTAACAATGATAAATGTAAGGTTATACACATGGGAAGAAGGAATCAATATCACCATTACACACTGAACGGGAAACCACTGGGTAAATCTGACAGGGAGAAGGACTTGGGGATCCTAGTTAATGATAAACTTACCTGGAGCAGCCAGTGCCAGGCAGCAGCTGCCAAGGCAAACAGGATCATGGGGTGCATTAAAAGAGGTCTGGATACACATGATGAGAGCATTATACTGCCTCTGTACAAATCCCTAGTTAGACCGCACATGGAGTACTGTGTCCAGTTTTGGGCACCGGTGCTCAGGAAGGATATAATGGAACTAGAGAGAGTACAAAGGAGGGCAACAAAATTAATAAAGGGGATGGGAGAACTACAATACCCAGATAGATTAGCGAAATTAGGATTATTTAGTCTAGAAAAAAGACGACTGAGGGGCGATCTAATAACCATGTATAAGTATATAAGGGGACAATACAAATATCTCGCTGAGGATCTGTTTATACCAAGGAAGGTGACGGGCACAAGGGGGCATTCTTTGCGTCTGGAGGAGAGAAGGTTTTTCCACCAACATAGAAGAGGATTCTTTACTGTTAGGGCAGTGAGAATCTGGAATTGCTTGCCTGAGGAGGTGGTGATGGCGAACTCAGTCGAGGGGTTCAAGAGAGGCCTGGATGTCTTCCTGGAGCAGAACAATATTGTATCATACAATTATTAGGTTCTGTAGAAGGACGTAGATCTGGGTATTTATTATGATGGAATATAGGCTGAACTGGATGGACAAATGTCTTTTTTCGGCCTTACTAACTATGTTACTATGTTACTATGTTACTATGAATACAGCACCAGAACCATCATCAGGACATGAATACAGAACCAGAACCACTATCGGCACACATATGCAGTATGAAGCTAAGTACAGCGATCAGTTGCAATGCCAAGTCAGCCCCATATTCAGAAAAAAAACAAGACAGAAACATAATGATTAAATACTCTGCTGTAATAAATAAATAGCACATAGTACATGAAAATAATATACGGTACTTAGTTAACGTTTTTTTTTATTTAAAAAAATGCGAAAGTCATCCTGCCTCATCATGGCCACCATAACTGGGACAGTCCTAGCACTAATATTAAAAACCTTACTGATTGCCAAGTGACATTCATACGGATAAGGGATGAGACGGACTGAGCCCAACTAGTGGACACACAGCAGAGGGAGACCACATCAA
Source organism: Ranitomeya imitator (assembly GCF_032444005.1). Classification (NCBI taxonomy): domain Eukaryota; kingdom Metazoa; phylum Chordata; class Amphibia; order Anura; family Dendrobatidae; genus Ranitomeya; species Ranitomeya imitator. The sequence continues at coordinate 6,763,910 of NC_091284.1, read as the reverse complement.
TGATGCCGAGCTCGAGAGAAAGGTGCGCATGCAGCATGTAAGCGCACGTTCACACCGGCCGCTAAACAAAAAAAAACAGAAGCGTAATGATCAAGTACCCTGCAGTAAATAAATAATCAGCATATAGTGCATATACCATTGTACTGCACGAACCTACAACTCAGAGTGTCCTTAGCAATGGTAAGGAATTCCTGGGAGTTGTGGTTACCAGCCATCATCAGACTGCGGACCATACAGGAACCACAGTACTGATAACACGCAGTCAGCGTCACAACTAAATGGTTACATCTAGGCACCGTATATACCATATCTCTCATTCTCATCCCTTTTATCATCATGAAGCACCGGCGCAATGATGAGATTTCAAGTCCTGTGCTCGTCTCTCCAGACTTCCCTGTTTTCCATCCTCACCAGCACTTCCCGACATGGTGGCCTCAAAAATAAGCGTGACTATACTGCCCCATAAATAAAAATATTACTGATGGTAAGCCCCTGAATAATTGCCCCTCGTTGTGCTTCTTCCACAAAATATCCCCCACACTGCCCCTCTGTGTAATATCCACCCACTGTCCCTCTCCATATTATCCTCCTACACACTACCCCTCTCTATAGTATCTCCTTACACTGACCCCCCTCTATAATGTCCCCGCACACTGCCCCTGGCTACAGTATCCGCTTACACTGCCCCTCTCCATAATATCCCCACCCGCACTGCCCCTCTGTGTAATATCCACCCACTGTCCCCCTTCATATTATCCTCATACACACTACCCCTCTCTATGGTATCTCCTCACGCTGACCCCCTCCATAATGTCCCCCCACACTGCCCCTCACTATAGTATCCCTGTACACTGCCCCTCCCCATATCATCCTCCACACAGCCCCTCTCCAAAATATTCCTCCACACTGCCCCTCTCCATATCCCCCCCCCCCCACACTGCCTTTCTTCATAAAGTCCCCTGCACTCCACTGCCCCTCGCTATACTACAGTTGAGAAAATAAGTATTTGATTCATTGACGATTTTGCAAGTTTTCCCCCCTACACAGAATGGAGGGTCTGCAATTTTTATTGTAGGTACACCGCACCTGTGAGAGACAGAATCTAAAAATAAAATCCAGACTAAATTGCATTTTATTTAATGAAATATGTATTTACTCACTGACCAGCCAGCAAGAATCCTGGCTCTCACAGACCTATTAGTTTTTCTTTAAGAAGACCTTGTGACTACACAGCAGGGGCCAGGGGACAAGAGGACGTGCTGACCCCCTGTATCTCCACAGCTCTCCTACTCTGCACTCATCACCTGTCTTAATTTCTCCTGTTTGAATTCATTCCTTGTATAAAAGACACCTGTCCACACCCTCAATCAATCACACTCCAACCTCTCCACCATGGCCAAGAACAAACAGCTGTCTAAGAACACCAGGGACAAAATGGTAGACCTGCAGAAGGCTGGGATGGGCTACAGGACAATAGACAAGCGGTTTAGTGAGCCGGCAAACAACTGTTGGCACAATTATTAGAAAATGGAAGAAACATAAGATGAATCATAGAATCATTGAAAGGTAGAGTTGGAAGGGACCTCCTGGGTCATCTGGTCCAACCCCCGGCTCAAAGCAGGATTCACTAAATCATCCCAGAAGCCTCTGCTTGAAGACTTCCATTGAAGGAGAACTCACCACCTCTCGTGGCCGCCTGTTCCACTCATTGATCACCCTCACTGTCTAATCTGTGTCTCCTCCCTTTCAGTTTCATCCCATTGCTTCTAGTCTTTCCTTGTGCAAATGAGAATAAAGATGATCCTTCTACACTGACAGCCCTTCAGATATTTGTAGATGGCTATTAAGTCTCCTCTCAGTCTTCTTTTTTGCGGCTAAACATTCCCAAAATCCTGTAACTGTTCCTCATAGGACATGGTTTGCAGACCGGTCACCATTCTGGTCGTTCGCCTCTAAACTTGCTCCAGTTTGTTGATGTCTTTTTTTAAAATGTGGTACCCAAAACTGGACCCAGTTATTCCAGATGAAGTCTGACCAAAAAAGGAGTCGAGGGGGATAATGACTTCGCATGATCTAGACTGTATGCTTCTGTTAATACATCCCAGAATTGTATTTGCCTTTTTTGCTGCTGCATCACACTGTTGACTCATGTTCAGTCTGTGATCTATTAGTATACCCAAGTCTTTTTCACACGCGCTGTTGCTTAGCCCTATTCTTCCCATTCTGTATATGCTTTTTCATTTTTATTACCCAGATGTAGTACTTTGCATTTTTCCGTTAAAAATCATTCTGTTAGTTGCTGCCCACTGCTCCAGTTTATTTATATCTTTTTGAATCCTCTCTCCTCTAGTATTAGCTATCCCTCCAAGCTTTGTGTCATCAGCAAATTTAATCAGTTTACCCTCAATTCCTTCATCTAAATCATTGATAAAGATGTTGAACAATACAGGGCCCTCTTCTTCGGTCTGGGGCTCCATACAAGATCTCGCCTCGTGGGGTAAGAATAATTCTCAAAGAGGTCTGGAATCAGCTCAAAACTACACAGGAGGACATGGTCAATGATCTGTAGAGAGCTAGGATCACTGTCTCAAACATTACCATTAGTGTGACGACACAGCATTTCTCCTTAATTATTCCAGATGTATTCAGTAGGTCCAGGGACATGAGCTATTGTTCATATGAGTCTCAACATAGATTGAATTGATGTTTGTAAATTGCTGAATGTCTGCTGTTTACCTATTGAATCAGTCCTTGCAGCTGATTGTACTACTATCCTTCGGGGACAGGAATGCAGGGTCATTGAACAATCAATGTTTGCTGATATGTTGATTACCCATTATACCAGTCCACGCAGCTTGTTGACCTGCAAACATTAAAGAATAAACTATGCGGATTGAACATTGAGAGTTAACCTTATCCCACCTTCTCCCTGACCTGTAGATGATGTCCTGAAAAACAGATGTGGGTATAACAAAGGGACCTATTATCCATTTGCAGGGAAATTTTGCAGAAAGTACATAATTGGGATCAGTGATGAGCAGTGGATCAAATCTGTATTCCTCTGGTTGGAGACATTTGGAGCACCCAGTTTGGGACAATCAGGTCACATGGCTATACACTCCAATGAACTCTGAGCTTCCTAAGCTTGTCACTGGTGGAAGTAATTAGCCCTGGAAGCCCCAAAGTTTCAGCTGCTCTAATCCCAGCGAGCCAGCGGAAGGGTGAGACTTGGTGCAGATTGCAATCTTGTGTATTTGCTGGAACTGTACTATGTTATTGTCTGTTGGTGGTTCAATAAATTATTGCCATACTCTATTTTCCTCACCTTGTGTTGTCTGAGTGGTATTCTGCCTACGGGAAAGGAGAGCGTGTGTTTAGTGGGATGAGTTCTGATCCATGTGGTCTTTTTAAAGACAGCTGGGCTAGCTGACAAGGGCACCAACTATATGGCAGATTGACCACCCTACACCACCTAGCCTCCATCGCCACATCCAACTGGACAAGGTCAGTGATATCCAGGCCCAAGGACCTCAGAACACTGGGTCTTCCATCACCCTAGCCAGTCCAGATATTGTCCCACTAGAACACCATTAACGCCAAGATCAGCGCTCGAGGAATGTATGCATTTATGTGGACAATTTACAAGATGATGTATTGGAAAAGGAACTGGAAGAGTTGTTCAATCGGTAGGGGCTGATCAGTATCATCGAGCTGAAGAATCACAGGTGGAGGCGATGCCACGCAATCCACCTTAATCATCTTCCAGGCTCCATGAGATGCAGAGGACGCAGTGTTTGGATGCAATGGATACAAGTTTGATTCTCGTCAATTATGTGTGGAGTTTCACAGGTCTAATGAGACATCAGGGAGAGGTCCCCACCGGAGAAACGGACCCTTGTCCTGGCGAACTGAGTACAGAGTTCTCATCTCAGAGATTCCACAATCAGGAAGTTGGCAGGATTTGAAAGATCATATGAGAGAAGCTTGAGATTTTTGCTATAATGATGTGCACAAGGATGGAATAGGGATTGTGGAGTTTATTCGCAAGGAAGACATGGAAAATGCTTGGAGGAAACTGGATGATACAAAGTTTTGTTCTTATGAAGGTGAGATCTCTTACATTTGTGTATGTGCTCAAAGAACTGCTGATGGACTGTCCCCTGAAAAGTGGAGAAGGATGATCGAAAGCCTATTACATCTGGCTGAATAAGAAGGAGTAGGAATGTGACGACACAGCATTTATTCTTAAGTATGACAGATGTATATTTTCAGTAGGCCCAGGGACACGAGCTATTGTTCATGTGAGTCTGAACATTGACTCTTGTTGTAGATTGAATTGATGTTTGCTAATTGTTGAATGGCTGTCCTTGCAGCTTTATGTCCCACTGTCATTGGGGGACAGGGATGCAGGGTTAGCTGATATGTTGATTACTCATTGTACCAGTCCAAGCAGCTTGTTCACCTACAAATATTGAAGAATAATCTGTGCAGATTGATTGAATACTCGAACAATGAAAGTTAACCTCCTCTCACCTTCCGCCTGACCTGTGGATGATGGTCTGAAGGACACATGTGGATATTAAAAAGGGACCTATATCCTTCTACAGGGAAACTTTACTGAAAAGCAGCCAGGCATCATGGATACATCCTGAGGAATACAGAATTGATCCACTGCCCATCACTGAGCCCATGGAGACGTTTGGAGCACCCAGGTTGGGACAATCAGGTCATCGGGCCACATACCTCAATGAACTGTCAGCTACCTAAGCTTTTCGTTGCCTTCTCTGTGTGGGTGCCCGCCAAAAGTGGGGTGTCACTGGTGGGGGTAGTTGGCCCTGGAAGCCCCAAAGTGACAGCTGCTCTAATCCTGGCGAGACAGCGGAAGTGTGAGACTGTAATTTACACCATTTTGTGTATTTGCTTGGACTGTTCTATATGTCATTGTCTGTTGGTGGTTGAATAAAGTATCGTTGCACTGTTTTGCCCTCACCCTGTGTTTGTCTGAGTAGTATTCTGCCCATGGGAAAGGAGCGTGGGTGTTTAGTGGGATGAGCCCTGGTCCATGCAGTATTTCTAAAGACAGCCGGGTCAGTGGACGAAAGCACCCACTGCCTCTCACCTCCACAGTTAGTAACACACTACGCAGTCATGGATTAACTCCTTCATAACTGGAGATCTTTTTGTTTTTGCATCTTCGTTTCTTGCTCCTCTTCTTTCCAAAGCCATAACTTTTTTATTTTTGTGTCAATAAGGCCATGTGAGGGCTTGTTTTTTGTACTTTTGAGCAACACCATTGGTTTTACCATGTCGTGTACGGGAAAACCAGAAAAATTCCAAGTGTGGTGAAATTGCAAAACAAGTGCAATTCCACAAAAGTTTTTTATTTTGCTTTTTTACTGTGTTCACTAAAGGCTAATACTGACTTGCCATTATGATTCACCAGGTCATTACGAGTTCATAGACATCAAACATCTCTAGGTTATTTATTATCTAAGTGGTGAAAAAAAATTCCAAAGTATGTAAAGAAAAAAAAAATTGCGCCATATTCCGATACCTGTAGCGTCTCCATTTTTCGTGATCTTGGGTTGGGTGAGGGCTTACTTTTTGAGCCCCGAGCTGATGGTTTTAATGATATCATGTTGGTGCAGATATAATCTTTTGATTGCCCATTATTGAATTTTAAGGCAATGTTGCAGCGACCAAAAAAAGTAATTCTGGCACTTTTACTTTTTTTCTCATTACGCGATCGGGTTAATTTTTTTTTATATTCATAGATCGGGTGATTCTGAACGCAGCGATACCAAATATCTGTATGTTTGATTTTTTTTATTTTATTTTGAATGGGGCGAAAGGAGGAATATTTATTTATTTATTTAATATTTTTAAAAACTTTTTTTTTTCTTTCACTTTTTGCATGCTTTAATAGTCTCTATGGGAGCCTAGAAGCTGCCATAACCAGATCGCCTCTGCTACATACAGAAGATGATCAGATCGCCTGTATGTAGCAGAATTGCTGACTTGCTATGAGTGTCGACCACCGGGTGGCGCTCATAGCAATTCAGCAGTGACAACCATAGAGGTCTTCTGGAGACTCATCGGTGATCGGAGATCATGTGACAGGGGTCACCAATGGGCGGGATTTCCGTCGCTTTCCGGAAGCGCATGTTAAATGCCGCTGTCAGACTTTGACAGCGGCATTTAACGGGTTAACAGCCACGGGTGGATCGTGATTGCACCGGTGGCTGTTCGAGGCACATGTTGGCTGTTCAGAACAGCTGATTTGTGCTGGAAAAGATGTGAGATCACCATCGGAGCCCACATCAAAGGGAGGGTGTCCGACATCAACGTATTATTACACCCAAAGTCAGAAAGGGGTTAATATAATAAAATATAAAAGCCCATTTGGAGTTCACCAATGACCATCTGGATGATCAAGAGGAAGCACGAGAGATGGTCATGTGGTCAGAGGACGCCATAATGAGTGTTACTATACCACTTCTATGTTTGTTGGAAAAAACAATTCAGGCCACAATGGATGAGGTGGTGGCACAGGAGGAACATGGACTATTCACATCGTTTCAAGCCTGTCGTCTACACATGGCTTGAACAGTGGGTTCCTGTCCCAACAGCAGCCAGGTACACAACTGTCCAGTCATGGGACACTTTTCGAAGACGATGATGAGGAGTAATCGTGTTCACAGGCATGAGTGGAGAATTGCTGGGGTGATACAGAGGACCCGGACCAGACACCTCCCACAGATGTCACTGTCACTGGGCAGCCTTGCTCACATGAGCCAATACATGCTGCTGTGCCGGCGAAACGACCGCCGAGATGCCCGGATTATTACCAGTGCTGATTACTGGGTGGTGACCCTGCTGGATCCACGCTACAAGGACAATGTACGATCGTTACTTCCATCACTGGAGTGGCATCGCAAAATGTGTGAAAACAAGCAGACGCTGGAAGAGGCACTACTGACCACGTTCCCATTTAACAACAGGGGCTCATTGAAAGATCAATTCAGAGGAAGAAGAAGTTGTCAACACTGCTGGGACACCGCCACCACCTTGGAAAGCAGGGTTAGCATGGACAAAATGTGGAAAACGTCCTCAGCAGGCCACAACATCCAGCACCACTATCTGAAACGGTCCGTATTAGCCGGAGGCAGCGTTACAGCGTCATGGTGGAAGAGTACCTGTCCACACGCCTCCACATAATGAGTATGAAGCATTTCATCTCTGGGTCTCCAAATTCGACACATGCCTGAGCTTGCCCTTTATGCCGTGAGGTGCTGGCCTGGCCTGAGGCACGGGTACTGTCGGAACGTATATTTAGCACGGCAGGGGGATGTCATCACAGACCGGTGCAGCCAATGTGGGGAAGCTAAGATTCCTTAAAATGAAGCAGGCCTGGATCCCACAGGACATGTCCGTAACTTTGGCTGACTAGACAACTATACCAGCCGCATGCAGCCATTGCTCTGTTTGCAGTTCATTTCATTTTTAGGTCTTCCCAAATAAAAAAAACAAACAATAAAAAAACAAAACTAAAAGCAAAAAAACTGTGATGGATATATCCTCTCCCGCCTCTTCTACCTACACAGCCATGTCCACCTACACCTCCTTCACCTGCTTCACCTCCTCCACTTGGACCTCCGCCTCCTGTTTCTAGATTGTTATTTTTTTTACATTTATTCTATGTTCTTTTTAAGTAATTCCCCTAAACGCACCCAGTGTTGGATACCTTCTCCCCGTCCGCTTCCACCTACACTGCCATGTCCAACTCCACTTGGACCTCCACCTCCTGGATCAAGATTATTTTTTTTTCTGTTATGTAAAGTCATTTCCCTATCCACATTTGTTTGCAGGTAATTGTCCGGCTCTTACCACCATTTTGCTTCTTTTTGCAGCCCCCCTACCACAGTGGCTTCTATTGGCTTTGAGCTGCTCTTATTATGCTGGGAAGCGATAAAAAACCGTGCATTTCCCAGCCTATTAATATCAGCTCACAGCTGTCTGCTTTGCCTTTCCTTGTTGTTAAAAATGGGGGGGGGGGAGTGTTATGATGCGGTGGTTTAGGAGCAACATGGAACGAGCTCTGAAGGAAGTGGTAACTGTACTGACCGCAGTCCCTAAGCTCAACACCACACTAGAAGTAGCCGTGGGATGCTCCTGTCACTCCCTAGACATCTCGACACAGCCTAAGAGCTAACTACCCCTAAAGATAGAAGCAGGAAAACTATCTTGCCTCAGAGAAAATCCCCAAAGGATAGATTAGCCCCCCACAAATAATGACTGTGAGTGGAGAGGGAAAAGAAATACACAGACTGAAACCAGGATGAGCACAGGAGGCCAGTCTAGCTAGATAGATAGGACAGGACGGAATACTGTGCGGTCAGTATAAAACACTACAAAAATACACACACAGATTTTACTAAAAACTCCACACCTAAAATTTTGATCGATGGAATGGCCGGAAAAGATGTACCTCTAGACCCGCGAACATTCTTACTTGGAATAAAACCACAGGGAGTGTCCAAGAGATTTTTTAGACTGATAACATTACTGGGCATGGCGGCCAAAATACACATAGCATCAAAATGGAGGACCCCGTCGTTATCAATGCCACAAGTCAAGATCAAAATGAACACTATTATGATATATGAGCGCATCCAGGCTACGAGAACTGATAGTTGGAACACCTTTTTCCAGGTTTGGTCCCCATGGCTGGATTTGAACCCTGGAGATCAGCTGACACTTGCCCTTACGCTTTCTCCATGAAGTTTGGGCTGGAGGCCAGTAATAATCAACTGGCAATATATATAAGTGTCTGGGTTTTGCTTTCTTCTTCTTATCTATATGCTTCCCCTATACTACAAGTCGTGATACTAAATCTGATCTCCGTCAGGTGTCGACCTATAGCAGTCTATTGTGATGAAAAAAATTCTGTTAAGTGGGCTTTTATGATTCACACCCTAGTCTGTTTTTCCCTATTGTTCCTGTCTTGTCTTTGTCTTGTCACATATATTTGTATGCAAGGATCCTTTACTTTGAATTTACCATATTTATAATGTTATAAGAGTGATCCCTTGACATGTTGTCAAAACTCCCATGTTGGGAGACTTTTGTATTACTCTTTAAATAAAAATTATTGAAACAAAAAAAAAAACTCCACACCTGACTAAAGGTGTGGAGAGCAAATCTGTTTCCCAGAGCTTCCAGCTAACAGAAATAATCCATACTGATAAGCTGGACAAACATAGAAAGCACAATCTGTGGACAGAAAAGCGCAAGCAAGAACTTAGCCTAGCTGAACTGGTCAGGATAACAGGGAACTCCAAAGAGATGTGAATCCAACCAGAAACCATTTACAAGTGGCACTGGCTGAAGGAAAAGCCAGGCCTAAATAGCTGAGCAGAAACGACGATCAGGTGGAAGCAGCTGAAGACAGCTAACTCCAAGGAGCAGCCATACCACTAGAAACCACAAGAGGGAGCCCAAGAGCAGAACTCACAAAAGTGCCACTTACAACCACCGGAGGGAGCCCAAGAACGTAATTCACAACAGGGGAGACCCTGGGAAAAAATTAGATGGGATCCCCCTATTTTTTATAACCAGCTGTGATGACACAGCATTTCCTCTTAATTATGTCAGACGTAAATTCTGTAGGCCCAGAATCATAGACTATTGTCTGAATTATTGACTCTTCTTGTAGGTCAAATTGATATTTGTAAATTGATGAATGGTTGTTATTTACCTCTTATATCAGCTCTTATGCAGCACCCCAGAGACCTGGTCGTTGCAGTATGGCACTCTGCCGCTAAGGGGAGTGATGGTACGTCTGATGGCACTAAGGAGTTCTCCTGACCAGGTATCACCAGAACACATTACACTTCACACTCCGGCCACTAGGGGGAGAAAAAGGCTTTATTTATTGGGCCACTCCTCACATTGGTAAAACTAGGGGCTGGGGAGGAAGTTAGTCAGAAGCTGACTGGGTTGGAACCAGGCAACATCCCGTGGCAGGGGGTGTTGCAGGGAGAAGACACAGGGGGTCCCGGTCAGGCGTGGGAACCTGGCAGGTGCGTAGCGAACAGAACAGAACGTAACGGAACCGCGCCTGCACACCCTGTAGCGGTATCCAGGAGAGAGACACAAAGGGAAGGATATTGTGGAACAGTGTAAACGAGATCAAGCACAAAGGAGAGCCAGTAAGAGTCGTGCCGAGAGAGAAAGGCAACATCTTACTGAGGCGCGTAGTCGGTGGCCGGAACACCGCAGGAGTAACTGACTTCAGGCCTTACTTCAAACTCCGCCGGACAGTCAATTATAGGTTGGCTGTCTACCTTACTACACCTACGAAGACATAGGGGGCAACGCGTGGAGAGGGGCATCTCTAGGGTCCCGGAAGAGCTCCGAGCCTTCCCATCAAACGGGTGGTGTCCTAGCCATAACATACCTGGGGGACGTTAGAAACTAGAAACATCTGGAACCAAAGAACGAGAGAGAGAGCTGTAGAGAACGAACGAACGAGAACAGCAGTTGTGAGGACTATTCCGAATGCTCAGCAGGGTAGGACTACAACACACAAGCGCTAGTGGTGGGCAACGATTTCCATCTGCGAAGGAAACTCTGGATGTGCCCATCGGACCGGCTGGTCTCTGATAGCCCTGTTAAACGTGCTCTGGATTGAGGATCCTGAAGTCTTCAGTAAAGAGGTAAAGAGACTGCAACCCTGTGTCCTCGTTATTGCCTGCACCTCACACCATCACCATCCACCTTACTGGGAAGCCCTGGGGACATACTTCACCTGTGGGAAGTTATACTATCCAGCTGCCATTCCATCACCCCAGCGGACCCCACAGCAGTGTCGGTCACCCTGACCGAACACCACAGGTGGCGTCACGAACCCCTGACAGACTGTTCCACCATATTCATTGGACGCCCCTTAGCAGGGTCGCGGACCGGGTCTAGCCACTGTGACAGCCTCAGAACCGAACCAGAGAGGCCCGGTACCGAGAACCCGTGGCCCTGTGTCTGGGGGCGCTCTACTTACAGTTTATTGTACTGTTATCTTTTCAAAACAGGGACGCAAGGTCATGATATTTGCTAATATGTTGATTACACATTGTACCGGGCAATGCCGTTTGTTGACTTGCTAACATCGAACTATAAATAATTAAACAATGCGGGTGATCCTCATCACCCCTTCCCCTTGACCTGTGAATGATAGCTTGAAGTACAGTTGTGAACTATATAAGGAGACTTTGCCTCTGTTCCAAGTGACTCTACAGGATGTCAGCTTAGGGGACCACAGCCCCAGCTGGAAGAACACCGATCTTCTCCACTGATCATTGCTGAATCCTCAGAAACGTCTTGAAGGATTCAAGTTGTGACAATCAGGTCATCTGGCCACATATCTCACTCCTCTTGATTAGCTTCCTAAGCTTGTCGTTACCTCCTCTCTGTGGGTGTTCACTAAAAGCGGGGTCCAACTGATGAGGGTAGTCTGCTCTGGAAGCGGCTCTAATTCCGGTGAGTGAGTAAAAGAATGAGACTCTGTAATTTGTACCGTCTTGGGTATTTTCTGGAACTGTTCTATGTGTTAACAATTGAAGAAAAATGAATGAACAGTACCAGGGGAACGCACACTCCAGGATGCTGGATCCACGTGGAAACCGGCGTGCCGCTCCACGAAATCACTGATTGGTGCTCAGCATATAAATTGCAATAAGTAGAATATTTATAATAAGAAGAGATGTGGCACTCACCCCTTTGATGTGAAGATGTGGTTTTTATTGGGCGAGTAGAAGATTTCAAAGAACAAAGTCCATGGGGACGGCAGGCATACAGAGGGGCCATCGGACTAGAGCACCCGCTGACCCCCAATGTATCCACACCAGCCTAGGGAAATCAGACAGCTGTGAGCTGGTCTTATTATTCTGGTAAAGGGCAAATATCCATGGACTTTCCCAGCCTATTAATATCAGCTCCCAACTGTCTGCTTTGCCTTATGTGGTTATTAGAAATAGTGGCTACTCCAGGTCATTTCTTTAGGGTCCCCACATTTTTAATAACCAGCAAAGGCAAAGCAGACAGCTGGGGGCTGATATTAATAGGGTCAGAAGCTCCATGGATATTGGCCATTCCCAGCTTAACAAGACCAGCTCACAGCTCTCTGCTTTCCCTTGGCTGGTTATTAGAAAGAATGAATGGGCCCTGTATCGTGAGATTTTGAGAGCAAACCTCCAGCAAGGGCATTGAAGATGAAACGTGGATGGGTCTTTCAGCATGATAATGATCCCAAGCACATCACCAGGGCAGGGAAGGAGTGGCTTCATAAGAAGCATATAAAGGTCCTGGAGTGCTCTAGAGGAGATCTGCATGGAGGAGTGGGCCAACATACCACCAACAGTGTGTGCGACCTTGTGAAGACTTACAGAAAACGTGTGACCTCTGTCATTGCCAACAAAGGATATATAACAAAATATTGAAATGAACTTTTGTTAAAGGGCGTCTGTCACCCCAAAATCGTATATGAGCTGCGGCCACCGGCATCAGGGGCTTATCTACAGCATTCTGTAATGCATTCTGTAAGGCTGTAGATAAGCCCCCGATGTATCCTGAAAGATGAGAAATAAAGCTTAGATTATACTCCCCCAGGGGCAGTCCCGCTGCGGTCCGGGTCCGATGGGCGTCGTGGTCCTGTCCGGGGCCTCCTATCTTCATGCAATGACGTCCTCTTCTTGTCTTCCTGCGGCGGTTCCGGCGTACTTTGTCTGCCCTGTTGAGGGCAGAGCAAAGTACTGCAGTGCGCAGGAGTCAGGAAAGGTCAGAGAGGCCCAACACCTGCGCACTGCAGTACTTTGCTCTGCCCTCAACAGGACAGATCAGTACGCCATCACCGGAGGCACAGCAAGAAGACAAGAAGAGGACGTCATCGTAAGAAGAGAGGAGGCCCCGGACCGTGACGCCCATCGGATCGTACCGGACCGGGACCGCCCCTGGGTGAGTATAATCTAACCTTTATTTCTCATCATTCAGGACACATCGGGGGCTTATCTATAGCATTCCAGAATGCTGGAGAGAAGCCCCTGATGCCAGTGGCTGCAGCTCATATACGATTTTGGGGGTGACAGATTCCCTGTAATGACCAAATACTTATTTTCCACAATAATTTGCAAAATAAATCTTCCCCAATCAGACAAGGTGATTTTCTGGATTTGTCTTCTCACTTTGACTCTCATAGTTGTGTTCTACCTATGATGTCAATTACAGGCCTCATCTTTTTAAGTGGGAGAACTTGCACAATTGGTGACTGACAAAATACTTTTTTTCAACACTGTATGTGGATGTGGCTTTCATCTAATAAAATCAGAATTTGAATATTTATCATTGTCAGTCTCGGAAGACACAGTTCGCCTTGGTTATGTACCATTTCCCTAAAAGAAGAAATTCCCACCTCTACAATCTGCGCCATTTCCGTAGCATCAGGTTTAGTAGGTTTTTTTGTTCCACTTTTCATTTAATGTGATTGCATATGCTGTATTGCTTTGTTCCTATTTTATAACATCTTTGTATGCTTTTGTAAACATTACCTAATTTTCAGATTAAATATATAAAACTTCCTCTTGGTCTGTAAACTGCACCCCTGAAGCTGTCTATGGCTTCATATAAGGGTCTCACAGATGTTATGTCTCTCTCTGTCCCCCATATAAGATAGGACAAACCCGTATGACTGGTGGCTTGAAGCTGTTTATAGGGACTCTAGCACGCCCCGGCCTCTAAGGGGTGCCACCGTGCCTCCTGGGTATAGGTGCGGACAGGTAACCTGCAATTAGCTGTCCTGACGGTCTCTGGAGCAAAGCATAAAGGTCCTTACTCCCTCGGTGTTCCGGTTAACAGGATTCTGCGCCTCAGAAGGAGGCAGCCTGTGTAGGGCTGGTCCCCTTATGGTATCCTCTCCTTTGCTCTGACTTCCTTCACGCTCGTTGCAATACAGTTCTGCCTTCTGAATGTCTCGTTCTGGGAGCTGCAGCTCTGAGGGCATGCACAGCTCCTTTAACCTTCCATCCTCCTCAGACTCAGGTCTGGAACTTGCTAACAGAACTCCTGTCTGGAGCTCTGCCAGGAACTGACTAACTTTCCCTACAGACTACCAGTTATATATATACGAGGAGTGACCTAATAAATAGGAGCAGAAACTCCCCCTGGTGGTCTGGAGTGTGAAATGTGTTGCATGTTTGTGATACCTGGGTGCAGTTATCCTTCTTTGCCTCCAAACGTAGCATCACTCTCCTCGAGAGGAAAGCAATACCACTGTGACGACCAGGACCCTGGGGCGCCGCAGTACCCCACCTGCAGAAGACCTTATTGCAACTCGGTGCAGATCATCGTGAGGGACGACTGAAGCTCATTGAGCAATTCCAAGACCGAGAGACTGCAGCATGAGAGTGACAAGCTGAGAGGGAGCACCAGCTAGATTTAGCCTGGCTCCAATGGTTGTCGTCCCCACCCAGTACCACAAATCCCGCAAGCCTGCTACAGCCAAGCCCTGTGCTGAAGACTAATCTGTGTTGGACCTGGATGCGAACCTTGACAATTTCCTTGCAGTCTTTGAGATACTCTAGAAACAGTACCTGCACAATGGGTGAGGTATCTAACTCCAAGACTGATAGGTGCAGCCCTAATGGTATTTGTAACTCTACCTAGATAGTAGGGGGAAGCCATCAAAATGGCCCTAATTAAAGGAATTACCTCACTCCCAAGATGTACTGGTGGACATTCTGAAAAATGCAGCTTAGCCCTCAGGAGACCTACACTGCCCTGTCTGACCACACCACCAGAGGTTTGCCACGTAGCAGTGAACCAGCGGCATGTCTGCCACCATTGTGAAGGCCAACAAAAACCTTTTTCCTGGTGAAGCAGTATCTGAATGTCTGGCCACCAGACGTGCAACAGTTCGTTCTGGACCGGGAACCTAAGGACACAGCTCAAACAGCTAACATAGCAGACTCCTATGTGGCCAATCAAGAGCTATTGCCCCTGCCAATGGTCAACCACTCATCCTGCCACCTCTGCCGAAGGCTCAGCAGTGGGGTCTGCTACATCTGCCTGAAGTAATCATGTCCCTGATTCCCGCAGGTGTTTTGCCTGCAACCAGTCTGGACATATTAGTACCGCCTGCCCAGAGAGGCAGAAGTGGAAACTCGCGTCCAAGATCCTTGGGCCTAATGCATCTGTTCTTTTTGTGGATGGGGTGGTTGTGAGGGTCTGTGACAACTTGCAGCCAGTTACTGTCTGTGATATGGTCACTGTGGGGCCCAAGGACACCGATGCAGAAGGAACCCTCATCTGTCCTGAATTAGTGTCCCCTGAAGATCTGATACCTGGAAGACCCTGATTGTCACTGGGATTGGCGGTGTTCACCGACCTCTGCTGATGGCCCTGGTTTTATCAGACTGGGATGCCAGGAGGGGACTGAGGGATGTGAGGGTGTCTGAAAACCTCCCCACAATTGTATATTAGGGACAGACATGGGACGTTTGGTCGTTCAATACGTCCCTGACAACCCTCCCTGATCCGGCACATCATGCGATTCAGATGTTGATAATGGGGATGTCAATGTTATGTATGAAGATGTGTGTTGTGGATTCTGTTTTTGGGCTCCCTCTGGTGGTTACAGATGGTACTGGGTGACTTGTGTTCTCTGCGGTCTCTGGTGTCCACCTGTTCTATCAGGATATGGGAGTTTCCTATTTAACCTGGCTTTCTTGTCATTTCCTCGCCGGCTATCAATGTAATCAGTGTGTCTTGTTACCTCTGCTTCCCGCTTCTGTATTCTTCAGGACAAGCTAAGTTTTTGATTTTCCTGTTCCACGTTTTGCTTAATTTTTGTCTTAGTCCAGCTTGCAGATATGTGATTCCTTTTTGCTGGTTGCTCTAGTGGGCTGATATTACTCCTCATGTTCCATGAGTTGGAACATGAGTTCAAGTAATTTCAGGATGTTTTTTTGTAGGGTTTTTCGCTGACCGTGCAGTTCACTTTTGTATCCTCTGCTATCTAGCTTTAGCGGGCCTCATTTTGCTGAATCTGTTTTCATAACTACGTATGTGCTTTCCTCTCATTTCACCGTCATTACATGTGGGGGGCTGCTATTTCTGTGGGGTGTTTCTCTGGAGGCAAGAGAGGTCTGTGTTTCTTCTAATAGGGGAAGTTAGTTCTTCGGCTGGTGCGAGACGTCTAGAATCATCGTAGGCACGTTCCCCGGCTACAGCTAGTTGTGTGTTGAGGTTCAGGATCGCGGTCAGCTCAGTTTCCATCACCCTAGAGCTTGTTTGGTTTTTTGTGCTTGTCCTTTTGTGATCCCCTGCCATTGGGATCATGACAGTATAGCCGGCCAAAAAGTGGTAATCGTATTGGCTGAAGTAGGAGGAAAAGTAGTCTGAGGAAGTTTTTTTTTTTTTTTTTTTCCCTCAGAGTTTGCTGCAAAGCCTTAATTGCAGCCTGGCTGCGTCTTACCTCCTCTTAATCCCTGAATGGCTCTGACCTCAGCTGTTTATCATGGACGTCCAGAGTTTGGCTTCCAGCCTGAATAATCTTGCTGCTAAGGTTCAAAATATACAAGATTTTGTTGTACATGCTCCTATGTCTGAACCTAGAATTCCTATCCCAGAGTTTTTTTCTGGAGATAGATCTAGTTTTCTGAATTTTAGGAACAATTGCAAGTTGTTTCTTTCTTTGAAATCTCGCTCTTCTGGAGACCCTGCTCAGCAAGTCAAGATTGTTATATCTTTCCTGCGGGGTGACCCTCAGAATTGGGCATTTGCATTGGCACCAGGGGATCCTGCGTTGCTCAATGTGGATGCGTTTTTTCTGGCATTGGGTTTGCTCTATGAGGAACCTAACCTAGAGATTCAGGCTGAAAAAGCTTTATTGGCTCTCTCTCAGGGGCAAGATGAAGCAGAAATATATTGTCAGAAATTTCAGAAATGGTCGGTGCTTACTCAGTGAAATGAGTGCGCCCTGGCTGCAAGATTCAGAGATGGCCTTTCTGAGGCCATTAAAGATGTCATGGTGGGGTTCCCTGCGCCTACAGGTCTGAATGAGTCTATGACTATGGCTATTCAGATTGATCGGCGTTTACGGGAGCGCAAACCTGTGCACCATTTGGCGGTGTCTTCAGAACAGGCACCTGAGACAATGCAATGTGATAGAATTCAGTCCAGAAGTGAACGGCAAAACTATAGGCGGAAAAATGGGTTGTGTTTTTATTGTGGTGATTCAGCTCATGTTATATCAGCATGCTCTAAACGCACAAAAAAGGTTGATAAGTCTGTTGCCATTAGTACTTTACAGTCTAAGTTCATTCTGTCTGTGACTCTGATTTGTTCATTATCAGCCATTTCCGTCGATGCCTATGTGGATTCAGGCGCTGCCCTGAGTCTTATGGATTGGTCATTTGCCAACCGCTGTGGGTTTAGTCTGGAGCCTCTGGAAGTCCCTATTCCTTTGAAAGGAATTGACTCTACACCTTTGGCTATGAATAAACCTCAGTACTGGACACAAGTGACCATGCGTATGACTTCCGTTCATCAGGAGGTGATTCGCTTCCTGGTACTGTATAATTTACATGATGTCTTAGTGCTTGGTCTGCCATGGTTACAAACTCATAACCCAGTCTTGGACTGGAAAACTATGTCTGTGTTAAGCTGGGGATGTCAGGGGGTTCATGATGATGCACCTCCGATTTCTATCGCTTCATCTACTCCTTCTGAGGTTCCGGTATTTTTGTCTGATTATCGGGATGTTTTTGAGGAGCCTAAGCTCAATTCGCTTCCTCCTCACAGGGATTGCGATTGTGCTATAGATTTGATTCCTGGCAGTAAATGTCCTAAAGGTCGTTTGTTCAATCTGTCAGTGCGAGAGCATACTGCTATGCGGGATTATGTTAAGGAGTCCTTGGAAAAGGGACATATCCGTCCATCTTCGTCCCCTTTGGGAGCAGGTTTTTTTTTTGTGGCCAAAAAAGATGGTTCCTTGAGGCCTTGTATAGATTACCGTCTTTTGAATAAGATTACAGTTAAATATCAGTATCCTTTGCCATTGTTGACTGATTTGTTTGCTCGCATTAAGGGGGCTAAATGGTTCACTAAGATTGATCTTCGGGGTGCGTATAATCTTGTGCGGATAAAGCAGGGTGATGAGTGGAAAACCGCATTTAATACGCCTGAGGGCCATTTTGAGTATTTGGTGATGCCTTTTGGACTTTCTAATGCTCCTTCTGTCTTCCAGTCCTTTATGCACGATATTTTCCGTGAATATCTGGATAAATTTATGATTGTGTATTTGGATGATGTTTTGGTTTTTTCGGATGACTGGGAGTCCCATGTTCAGCAGGTCAGGAAGGTGTTTCAGGTCCTGCGGGCCAATTCTTTGTTTGTAAAAGCTTCAAAGTGTCTCTTTGGAGTCCAGAAGATTTCTTTTTTGGGGTATATTTTTTCCCCTTCTACTATTGAGATGGATCCCGTCAAGGTTCAGGCTATTTGTGACTGGACGCAGCCTACATCTCTTAAGAGTCTTCAGAAGTTCTTGGGCTTTGCTAATTTTTATCGTCGTTTCATAACTAATTTTTCTAGTGTTGTTAAGCCTTTGACGGATTTGACTAAGAAGGGTGCTGATGTTGCTGATTGGTCTCCTGCGGCTGTAGAGGCCTTTCAGGAACTTATGCGCCGGTTTTCTTCTGCTCCTGTGTTGCGTCAGCCAGATGTTTCGCTTCCTTTTCAGGTTGAGGTTGATGCTTCCGAGATTGGAGCGGGGGCGGTTTTGTCACAGAGAAGCTCCGATTGCTCAGTGATGAAGCCATGTGCGTTCTTTTCTAGAAAGTTTTCGCCCACTGAGCGGAATTATGATGTTGGTAATCGGGAGCTTTTGGCCATGAAGTGGGCATTTGAGGAGTGGCGTCATTGGCTTGAGGGTGCTAGACATCGTGTGGTGGTCTTGACTGATCACAAAAATCTGATTTACCTTGAGTCTGCCAAGCGTCTGAATCCTAGACAGGCTCGTTGGTCACTGTTTTTCTCCCGTTTCGATTTTGTGGTTTCATACCTGCCAGGTTCAAAGAATGTGAAGGCGGATGCTCTTTCTAGGAGTTTTGTGCCTGACTCCCCTGGAAATTCTGAGCCCACTGGTATCCTTAGGGATGGGGTGATTTTGTCGGCTGTCTCCCCAGACTTGCGACGTGCTTTGCAGGAGTTTCAGGCGGATAAACCTGATCGTTGTCCGCCTGAAAGACTGTTTGTTCCGGATAATTGGACCAGTAGAGTCATCTCCGAGGTCCATTCTTCTGCGTTGGCAGGTCATCCAGGAATATTTGGTACTAGAGACTTGGTGGCCAGGTCTTTTTGGTGGCCTTCCTTGTCGAGGGATGTGCGTTCTTTTGTGCAGTCTTGTGAAGTTTGCGCTCGGGCTAAGCCTTGCTGTTCTCGGGCCAGTGGATTGTTGTCACCTTTGCCTATTCCGAAGAGGCCTTGGACGCACATTTCCATGGACTTTATTTCGGATCTCCCTGTCTCTCAAAAAATGTCCGTCATCTGGGTTGTGTGTGACCGCTTTTCTAAGATGGTTCATCTGGTACCCTTGCCTAAGTTGCCTTCCTCCTCTGAGTTGGTCCCTCTGTTTTTTCAGAACGTGGTTCGTTTGCATGGGATTCCGGAGAACATCGTTTCTGACAGGGGATCCCAGTTTGTGTCTAGATTTTGGCGGACGTTCTGTGCTAAGATGGGCATTGATTTGTCCTTTTCGTCTGCATTCCATCCTCAGACGAATGGCCAGACGGAACGAACTAATCAGACCTTGGAAACTTATTTAAGGTGTTTTGTTTCTGCTGATCAAGATGACTGGGTTACCTTTTTGCCGCTTGCCGAATTTGCCCTTAATAATTGGGCTAGTTCTGCTACCTTGGTTTCTCCTTTCTTTTGTAATTCGGGGTTTCATCCTCGTTTTTCCTCTGGTCAGGTGGATCCTTCTGATTGTCCTGGAGTGGACATGGTGGTGGATAGGTTGCATCAGATTTGGAGTCATGTGGTGGACAATTTGAAGTTGTCCCAGGAGAGGGCTCAGCAGTTTGCTAATCGCCGTCGCCGCGTGGGTCCTCGACTTCGTGTTGGGGACTTGGTGTGGTTGTCTTCTCGTTTTGTTCCTATGAAGGTCTCTTCTCCTAAGTTCAAGCCTCGGTTCATCGGTCCCTATAGGATCTTGGAAATTCTTAACCCTGTGTCGTTTCGTTTGGATCTCCCGGCATCGTTTGCTATTCATAATGTGTTCCATCGGTCGTTGTTGCGGAAGTATGAGGTACCTGTTGTTCCTTCGCTTGAGCCTCCTGCTCCGGTGCTGGTGGAGGGAGAATTGGAGTATGTTGTGGAGAAGATCTTGGATTCTCGTGTTTCCAGACGGAAACTCCAATATTTGGTCAAGTGGAAGGGTTATGGTCAGGAGGATAATTCTTGGGTGGTTGCCTCTGATGTTCATGCTGCTGATTTGGTCCGTGCATTTCATAGGGCTCATCCTGGTCGCCCTGGTGGTTCTCGTGAGGGTTCGGTGACCCCTCCTCAAGGGGGGGGTACTGTTGTGGATTCTGTTTTTGGGCTCCCTCTGGTGGTTACAGATGGTACTGGGTGACTTGTGTTCTCTGCGGTCTCTGGTGTCCACCTGTTCTATCAGGATATGGGAGTTTCCTATTTAACCTGGCTTTCTTGTCATTTTCTCGCCGGCTATCAATGTAATCAGTGTGTCTTGTTACCTCTGCTTCCCGCTTCTGTATTCTTCAGGACAAGCTAAGTTTTTGATTTTCCAGTTCCACGTTTTGCTTAATTTTTGTCTTAGTCCAGCTTGCAGATATGTGATTCCTTTTTGCTGGTTGCTCTAGTGGGCTGATATTACTCCTCATGTTCCATGAGTTGGAACATGAGTTCAAGTAATTTCAGGATGTTTTTTTGTAGGGTTTTTTGCTGACCGCGCAGTTCACTTTTGTATCCTCTGCTATCTAGCTTTAGCGGGCCTCATTTTGCTGAATCTGTTTTCATAACTACGTATGTGCTTTCCTCTCATTTCACCGTCATTACATGTGGGGGGCTGCTATTTCTGTGGGGTGTTTCTCTGGAGGCAAGAGAGGTCTGTGTTTCTTCTAATAGGGAAACTTAGTTCTTCGGCTGGTGCGAGACGTCTAGAATCATCGTAGGCACGTTCCCCGGCTACAGCTAGTTGTGTGTTGAGGTTCAGGATCGCGGTCAGCTCAGTTTCCATCACCCTAGAGCTTGTTTGGTTTTTTGTGCTTGTCCTTTTGTGATCCCCTGCCATTGGGATCATGACAGATGTGTCTCATTGTACAGGAAAACTCAGCCATGTCCTGCTGTGGGCTGATGCTGCTGAGGGTCCCATCAACGGAGTGAGAATGCTTGCTAAGGGCAATGGGGACAGGCACATGGACCGCGATCACGTGCAGCTGACCAGTGCCACAGTGGACTGTGACATGGTCTGTGCTCCTGAGGCTCTAGGGGAGGATGGGGAGATTAGACATTTTCCACAGGCCATAAATCTGTCGCCTCCCAAAATAATCTGAAAGCTGTGCCTGGATTTCGTATCTGCGATTGTCAAAGATCACAGCCTGGGAGGTCTCGCAGATCCACCCACTGTTATATTTGGAGTGAACAGCTCTCTACTGCTCCCCTATCGTCTGGACAATTATGCAATTGACCGATGATCAACAGTGGAGGCCGCAGCTGTTTTCCCCCTAATAGGCCGGTTATCGGGAAACTAACAGTGAGCGAATGGTATATACACCTCCTATTTTAATGTATGGAATATATGTATATACCCCTGATACAGTCACTGCAAACTCCACGATAACCTCAGACTACTCGCTGCCACCACCAGTTGTGTTTTATACAGGTCCTGGTAGTGTATGGCTTCAAGGTGTGGTTTACAGAACAAAGGAACAGAACTATTAAATTTAATATTATAATTTTACAAAGGAGACAAAACAATACAGCAAATACAATTATAGAAAATAAAAATGGATTAGCAAACAATTTACTAGGCTGATCACAGAGATGATTCAGGTAGAAAAGGAGAGTGCTTCGATTGAAAATCGTCCAGCGGACGGGAGTCATGCATACGCGCTGTGTAAAGGTACCGTCACACTAGACGATATCGCTAGCGATCCGTGACGTTGCAGCGTCCTCGCTAGCGATATCGTCCAGTGTGACAGGCAGCAGCGATCAGGCCCCTGCTGTGCTGTCGTTGGTCAGGGAAGAAAGTCCAGAACTTTATTTGGTCGCTGGATCTCCCCGTAGACATCGCTGAATCGGCGTGTGTGACACCGATTCAGCGATGTCTTCACTGGTAACCAGGATAAACATCGGGTAACTAAGCGCAGGGCCGCGCTTAGTAACCCGATGTTTACCCTGGTTACCATCCTAAAAGTAAAAAAAACAAACACTACATACTTACCTTCCGCTGTCTGTCCTCCAGCGCTGTGCTCTGCTCTCCTCCTGCACTGGCTGTGAGCGTCGGTCAGCCGGAAAGCAGAGCGGTGACATCACCGCTCTGCTTTCCGGCCGCTGTGCTCACACAGACAGTACAGGAGGAGTGCAGAGCACAGCGCTGGAGGACAGACGGCTGTAGGTAAGTATGTAGTGTTTGTTTTTTTTACTTTTAGGATGGTAACCAGGGTAAACATCGGGTTACTAAGCGCGGCCCTGCGCTTAGTTACCCGATGTTTACCCTGGTTACCGGCATCGTCGTCGCTAAGTGTGACGGTACCTTAACTCTCTACAGCAGACCTGGGCAAGATGCGGCCCGCGGGCCGCATCCGGCCCGCCTGATGATTTTTAACGGCCCGCCAGCTAGCTGTCAGTTCTGACAGCCGCCGCCGGCACCGCTCGGCCAGCCGCCAGATGCTTATGAGGGCTGGCGGCTGGAGTGAAGGCCCCGAGCTCATCCACACGCTGCGCATTGCAGCGCATACAGTTCCTCCATACGGGAGTCCTCCAGGGTCAGGATGTGATTGACACAGCATCAGGAGCCATTGGCTCCTGGCTGTGTCAATCATTCTTGTGACCGGAGGCAGCATTATGCCACCGGTCACAAGAGGCTGCGCTCCGCATCGGCCCTGTACGTCACGTGCGTACGTCACCTGCGTACATCACCTGCGTACGTCACCTGCGTACGTCACTCCAGCGCCGTGCGGGATGCTGCGGTGAAGAAAGTTGCTGGCTGATGGTCTCCGTCCTTCGGGTGAGTATCAGCGGTGGTCTCAGCAGTGGCGTATCCAGGGGGCCCCGGGCGCAGCCGACAGTGCAGCACTATATGGGGGCCATAACATTTGTGCAGCACTATATGGGGGCCATACTGTTTGTGCTGCTGTATATGGGGCCCATACTGTTTGTGCAGCACTATATGGGGCCCATACTGTTTGTGCAGCACTATATGGGGCCCATACTGTTTGTGCAGCACTATATGGGGCCCATACTGTTTGTGCAGCACTATATGGGGCCCATACTGTTTGTGCTGCTGTATATGGGGCCCATACTGTTTGTGCAGCACTATATGGGGCCCATACTGTTTGTGCTGCAGTATATGGGGCCATAATGTTTGTGCTGCAGTATATGGGGCCATAACATTTGTGCAGCACTATATGGGGGCCATACTGTTTGTGCTGCTGTATATGGGGCCCATACTGTTTGTGCAGCACTATATGGGGCCCATACTGTTTGTGCTGCAGTATATGGGGCCATAATGTTTGTGCTGCAGTATATGGGGCCATAATGTTTGTGCTGCAGTATATGGGGCCATAATGTTTGTGCTGCAGTATATGGGGCCCATACTGTTTGTGCTGCAGTATATGGGGCCATAATGTTTGTGCTGCAGTATATGGGGCCATAATGTTTGTGCTGCAAAATATGGGGCCCATACTGTTTGTGCTGCAGTATATGGGGCCATAATGTTTGTGCAGCACTATATGGCGCAAGTGTCTGTATGGGGCATTGCCCATCATATGTATCATGGAGCCCGCCAGCTGTAATGCCCCATGCAGATGGCCTTGTTATATATATGTATACTACAGTATTGGGTAAAAATGAGTTAATTATATTAGTCCGGCCCTCTAAAACCATCCAAATTTCTCATGCGGCCCCATGGCAAAATTAATTGCCCACCCCTGCTCTACAGGAACACAGATCATGATTCGTCTTTATCTTTTATCAGCACCTGAATTGCACCCACACACCTCCATAATGACCTCTCGTGGGTTGTGGGATGTCTTCAGCCCCTCAGGATTTTATGAAATTCTCAACTTTATGCCATAACTTCACTTCAGACGCTTGCAGAGGTTCGAGATTGTCGCCATATTTTTCATTGGGATTTTACCTTTCCCCAGAGACCAAACATGGCATAGCTGGTGTCAGTTATAATAATTGTTTGTTCACACCAGGGATGCTTTGGCTTCAAAGGCAACTTGAATGGTTAACTATTCATATGCTAATTAGCTTCCTCACCCCTGACTATATGTAATTCCCTACTCTCTCATGTCCATTGTACAAGTCTTTTCAAAAAGAGACTGAGAGAGTCAGCTTTTGCCCCTACTGCAAATCTGTGGGAGAGGAAGAGGAGGGAAAGTGCATGAATTCCCCCTCCCACTAATAGCTTCAGTGATTTTAATATTTTATATGACAGCGATCCATCCATCAGATAACGCACTTTAATTACCTGTTCACAGCCATGGGTCCAAGCTGCATAAGGGTCATATATTGTGCTTTAGAGTGTTAGCTTTTGTTCTCTTCAATTCATTATGAAGCCATGCTTCCATGCTCAACATAAAGGAGACAGAAGGTGTGGTTGGAGATGTGGCAGAAGATGTGGCTGGAGATGTGGCAGAAGATGTGGCAGGAGGTGTCTCATGAGGTGTGACAGGAGGTGTGGCACGAGGTGTGACAGAAGGTGTGGCAGGAGGTGTAGCACGAGGTGTGACAGGAGGTGTGGCACGAGGTGTGACAGGAGGTGTGACAGGAGGTGTGACATGAGGTGTGACAGAAGGTATGGCAGGAGGTGTGACAGGAGGTGTGGCACGAGGTGTGACAGAAGGTGTGGCAGGAGGTGTAGCACGAGGTGTGACAGGAGGTGTGGCACGAGGTGTGACAGGAGGTGTGACAGGAGGTGTGGCATGAGGTGTGACAGAAGGTGTGGCAGGAGAAGTGGCACGAGGTGTGACAGGAGGTGTGGCACGAGGTGTGACAGAAGGTGTGGCAGGAGGTGTAGCACGAGGTGTGACAGGAGGTGTGGCACGAGGTGTGACAGGATGTGTGGCAGGAGGTGTAGCACGAGGTGTGACAGGAGGTGTGACAGGAGAAGTGGCACGAGGTGTGGCAGGAGGTGTGGCACGAGGTGTAACAGGAGGTGTGGCAGGAGGTGTGACACGAGATGTGACAGGAGGTGTGGTGCGAGGTGTGACAGGAGGTGTGGCAAAAGGTGTGACAGAAGGTGTGGCAGGAGGTGTGGCACAAGGTGTGGCAGGAGGTGTGACAGGAGAAGTGGCACGAGGTGTGACAGAAGGTATAACAGGAGGTGTGGCACGAGGTGTAACAGGAGGTGTGACACGAGATGTGACAGGAGGTGTGGTGCGAGGTGTGACAGGTGTGGCAGGAGGTGTGGCACAAGGTGTGACAGGAGGTGTGACAGGAGAAGTGGCACGAGGTGTAACAGGAGGTGTGACACGAGATGTGACACGAGGTGTGGCAAGAGGTGTGACAGAAGGTGTGGCAGGAGGTGTGGCACAAGGTGTGACAGGAGGTGTGACAGGAGAAGTGGCACGAGGTGTGACAGAAGGTGTGGCAGGAGGTGTGGCACGAGGTATAACAGGAGGTGTGGCACGAGGTGTAACAGGAGGTGTGGCAGGAGGTATGACACGAGATGTGACAGGAAGTGTGACAGGAGGTGTGGTGCGAGGTGTGACAGGAGGTGTGGCAGGTGTGGCATGAGGTGTGGCACGAGGTGTAACAGGAGGTGTGGCAGGAGGTATGACACGAGATGTGACAGGAAGTGTGACAGGAGGTGTGGTGCGAGGTGTGACAGGAGGTGTGGCAGGTGTGGCATGAGGTGTGAAACGAAGTGTGGCACGAGGTGTGGCACGAGGTGTGACACGGTAGATGTGACACGAGATGTGGCAGGAGGTGTGATGCAGCGCCCCAGGGTCCTGGTCGTTGCAGTAATGTCATTCTCCTCTAGGGGGAGTGATGTTACGTCTGAAGGCAATAAAGAAGATCACTTTACCAGGTATCACAAACCACACAACACACTTCACACTCCAGTCCACCAGGGGGAGCTATGCTCCTATTTAGTAGGGCACTCTTCACAATTAGGTAAAACTGGTGGTCTGAATAGGAAGTTAGGCAGAAGCGAACTGGGTTTCACCCAGGCAGCACAAGTCTGGCGGAAGCTGGCTGGGCTGGACTCAGTGAGCAGAAATCTGAGCTCCGCTCAGGTAGTGAGTCCCTGACAGGGGTGGGATCCTGTCAGAGGCCTAGACAGAAGGCCACGGAGCTGCGCCTGCTCCACGTGTGGCAGCATCCTAAGAAAGAGACATTGAAGGAGGATTGCATTGTAGAGGGTGAGAAACGAAGTCATAGCACAAGGAGAGGAATCCAGAAGGAGTTCTGCCCTGCAACAGGCTGCCTCCTTCTGAGGCGCAGAAGCTGGTAGCCGGAACACTGAGGGAGTCATAGTCTCCAAGCCTGGCTCCAGAGACCAGTAGGACAGCTAATTCCATATTAGTTGCCCGACCTTTTACCCAGGAGGCACGGTGGCAACTGTGGTGGCTGGGGCGTGCTAGAGTCCCTGTAAAAAGCCTCAGGCCACCAGTCATATGGGTTTGTCTTATCCGTAAGGGGGACAGAGAGAAACATAACACCTACAACAGTTGTGAGGACCTTACCGAGAAGCTCAGCAGGAAGGGACTACAACACTCAGTCGCTAGAGGAAAGCTACTGATTTCCACCTGAATAAGGGGACTCTGGATTTGCCTTCAGACCAGCCGGACTCTGCCTGCCCTGTGACCTGGTGCTCTGGACTGTGGATCCTGAAGCCTTCAGTAAAAAGGTAAAGAGACTGCAACCTTGTGTCCTCGTTATTCACTGTGCTTCACACCATCCATCATCTATACACTTGAAGCCCTGGGGACATACCGTACTTCACCTGTGGGAAGGTGTACCATCTAGCTGTCATAACATCACCCCAGCGGACCCCTAAGCAGCGTCACCCTGACCGAATACCACAGGTGGTGTCATGAACATTATCCCTTTAAAGACCTATTCCTACCTTTTATCAACGGACCTCCCGAGGGCCACGGACCGGGTCAGCCACCATGACATCCCCCTTGAGAACCGAAGGGCCCGGTACCGAGTTCCCCTTGCCCTACCGGGGCGATCCAATTTTGGCATCACGAGCAGGATCTACTTAAGCCTGAAAATCGGGTCATGTGCGCCTAAGAACTGTGCCAGAATTGTATTTGAACTGTTTGTGCTGAAAGACTGTGTATTGCCATTTGCCGCCAAAATTCCCGCCAAAACTGCCGCCATTACAGCGCCACAAAGAGCGCAGAAGAAGACGAAGGGCGTGTCATTGTGGGCGTGAACGAACTGAAAGCGCGAAAGATAATGGCCGCCCAGTCCAAATACCTCTGTATCTTGAGGTCGTGTTTGTTAGCAGCTGATATCCGCCTCCTCATCCTCAATGGCAGGCGGAGACAAAGAACAAGAAACCGCCCACGGAGAAGAGAGCGGGAAAAGGGCAACGAAGGAGCCAGCCACGTGAGAGACGCCATTGCCAGCCGCCCGGAACCAGAACGTGGGGTCGGAGCAGAGGACTCCCCCAGCCACCTGGAGAGGCGCCGCAACCAGGCCTCCACTGCTGATGCTGACTTCCTGCAGGCCGGGATGGAAGAACTGATCGACCAGCTCCTGCAGCTGTGGGCAACCACCAAGGCCGCATACCGGAAAGCGCCTGCGGAGGACCCTCCGGCGCCGCCACCAACACCGCATCCTACACCGTGCCAGGAACCGTTGCCAGCACTGCCGCAGACTCCGCCGCCTGCGGGGCCAGCCAACATCGAGGACACCATCGCGGCAGGTAAGAATGCTGACCCTACCCCGGTGACAGAAGACTCACTGATAGGCCCTGTAGCAGAGCCACCTCCTCGCGGTACCCACCGCCTGCAGCTTCTCGAACCTTGGGACCAGGCCACGGGGATGGAGCAGTTCATGCAGGCCCCAATCGCGCCTACCACCCTGCCGAGTGAGGTATACGCAGAGCGGACTGTGTACCGCTGGGTGAATCCCGGATCAGACTTTATGGGGTTCCCCGGGGGAGACAAACAGAAAGGAGAGACTGTGGAAGTTTTGAGTTGGGAGGACTATCAGGCCCAGCTTGCTCGCAAGAGGGAGGAAACTGAGGAAAGACACCAGGCCCAACGTAGAGCATTTGACAAAAGAGACTTGCACGTTAAAGCCCAGGCCCACAAGGACCGCACTACTAACCAGGCTCCGCGTGAGCAGGGCACAGTCGTAGCCTTTAAACTCCAAGGAGGATGGGGCTTTATTAAGAACCGAAGGGCCCGGTTCCAAGTATCCCCTAGCCCTTGGGGGCGCTCCATGTGACAGGAGATGTGACAGGAGGTGTGGCAGAAGGTGTGGTACGAAGTGTGACAGAAGGTGTGTCACGAGGTGTGGCAGGATGTGTGCCACGAGATGTGGCAGGATGTGTGCCATGAGGTGTGGCACGAGATGTTCCAGGAGGTGTGACATGAGGTGTGCCAGGAGATGTGACACAAGGTGTGGCAGAAGGTGTGACAGGAGGTGTGGCAGGAGGTTTTGCAGGAGGTGTCTCAGGAGGAGTGACATGAAGTGTGGCAGGAGGTGTGACATGAGATATGTCATGAGGTGTGGTACGAGGTGTGGCAGGAGGTGTGTCATGGGTGTGACAGCAGGTGTGGCACGAGGTGTTACAGGAGGTGTGACAGGAGGTGTGGCAGGAGGTGTGACAAGTGGTGTGACGACATGTGGCAGGAGGTGTCATTTGCTGTGAGATATGTAATATCCTCCTGTGGGTCACAGAGAGGGACCGTGGATGAGGTGCACTCCTGAATGGCGCATTCCTAGTGGAAATAAGTCAGAGATCTGCCCGGAGGCTGCAGCCCCACACAAATGTAAATACAGAGGTGCAGCCACTTCCCATCATTCATACATCCTGACTCCATTTCTGGATCACTCACTTGGGTGCATGGTCTCAGGGTTGATCGACCAGTGACGTGGATTCAGTATTTTACATTGTACCTGTGTCTGTGTCTGGATTGTACACAATGTATATTCCACTAAAGGCAGCAAAACCACAAAGGGACAAATATGGATGCGAGTAAAGAAACGTGTTACACAACCCAGAATATGTGCTGCTCCTCATGGGCCCCCCTGTTATACTGATGACTTCATTACAACTCTCAAGGCTGGCTCCAATGATCAGGTCGCACCATCAGGATATTATTTGTGGCCTCATTGGCCGTTGGGAAGTTTTCTTGCTCCTACAGGTGTTTTGCAGGGGCAGTATAGGTGCACGGATCCATACAGGGCTGAGCCTATTCTACAGCTGTCCTAAACCGGAATATGGCAGGTAAGACTCAACTAAGAGGAACCACAGTTCAGTTCATCATTACTGTAAGACATGAAGGTCAGTCAGTCTGGAAAATTGCTAGAAACCTGATGGTATTCTTGTGTGCTCCATGAATCACTCTGATTAAAACTGGCTCTTCTGAAGACCCAGGAAAAAAAATGAAGAATGCCCTTTGCTGCAGAGGATAAGTTCATCAAAGTCACCAGCCTCAGAAAACATAAACTGACAGCAGCTAAGATAACCAGGGGAGGTGTGATGGTGGTAAGTGCATAAAACACGGAGGGGAAGGATGATAGTAGGAGAACGTGAAGCACGGAGGGAGAGGTGTGATGCTGAGAAGTGCGTGAAGCATGGATGGGAGATGTGATGGTGGGGCATGCATGAAGCACAGAAAGTAAGTGTAATGGTTGTGGAGCATGAAGCCTGGAGGGGAGGTGTGATGGTGGGGTTGCATGAAGCCCCCAGGGGGAGGTATGATGGTGGGTATGCGTGAAACACCGAGGGTAAGGTGTGATGGTGGGGGTGCACGAAACACCAAGGAGGAGGTGGGATGTTGGGGGGGTGAAGCATGGAGGAAGAGGTGTGATGGTGAGGCTGTATGAAGTACAGAAGGGGAGGTGTTATGGAGGGAGGTGCGTGACACATGGAGGGAGAGGTGTGATGATCATTACCATCATCATCACCAACATCACAATCATCATCATTATCATCACCAAAACTACTGTTATCATCAACACCATCATCATCAACACTATACTCATCATCCTCGTCATCATCAGCACAGGAAGAGTTCTCATTGACTGTTTCCAACCTCAGAAGCTGCAGTGTCGCCCACATCAGGCTTCAAACCACAAGAGTTGAACACACAGGATCTGACAATGGCAGCGCCAATCGATAGCATACACAATGCTCTGCACATACAGTATCCAGCGCAGAGCCTCCTCCATACACAGTGTACATCGCAGAACCTCCTCTATGCACATTATAAGGTGCAGAGCCTCATCTATACACAGTGTATAACACTGAGCCTTTCCCACACACAGTGGACGGCACAGAGTCTCCCCTATACAGCATGTACAGTGCAGAGCCTCATCTATACACAGTGTCATAGATGTAATTGTAAAATCTATAAGCCATTTTAGAGTTGATCGTGAATATTCAAGCAAAGATATGACCTCCAGATGACCCCAGTGCAAGGGGACCCCTAATGTGAACAGGTAATTAAAGAGGATTATCTGATGGATGGCCAGTGGAGATAACTTATCACCTTTAACCTCAGTGTGACCAATATGGCAAGCAGGCTACTTTAAGCTACTTTAAGCTCTATTGCAAATTATGAATATTGGGTTTTTATGATTGTAATAGATATGACAGACATGAGAGACGTATTTTCAAAGTCGTGATGAAGTGGCAAACTCAACGCATTGTCTTACATCAGTGGACGGCTGCCATAACAATTTTAATTTACCGTATTTTTTGGACTATAAGGCGCACCGGACTATAAGACGCACCCAGGTTTTAGAGGTGGAAAATAGGGAAAAAAGTATTTGAAGCAAAAATGGTGGTAAAATATTTAATAATATAAACATACTATTATATGTGGTGTTATGATATATAATAGTATGTTATTATGTTGGAAGCTGCGGGTAGAAGATGGTGCTGTGGGACCAGTATGGTGTCTGTAAAGTACTGTATGAAGATGCTGGAGGGTGAGTATAAGAATGGGGGCACAGGGCTTATATTTAAAGCACCACTCCAGCACTGAAAAATAACACTGGAGTGCTGCTTTGAGATCCCATTGGGAGAACTATAACTCCCAGCATGTCCTGCAGAACCTATGGCATGCTGGGAGTTATAGTTCACCACAGAAGTGGCAGAGTGCTTTATTGTGTGTCGTAGTGACTAACCTTTTAATTGTGGCAGCCAGCCACACTGTGGTGAGGTAAAATGCTGGAGCATCCCATCCCATGACACCACAGAGCGCTCCTTCTTGTTGCCTCTTCACAGCACAAGAGTAAGCTTGCAGATTGTAGTGTGGTGTCTGCACAACCTGTGATGACATCAGAAGAGGGAGGGCTCTGTGCTACCATGTGATGCTCCAGCCCACCCTCTTCATGACATCACACAAGTCCTTGTGCTGGAGCACTCAGCATCCATTGAGCACAGCCCCGGCAGGTAGGTATGCAGTGATCTTGTCCCCTCTGGGCCCTGCTGCTGCCCCCTCCACCAGACACACAGATCTCCCCAGCTGCTGCAGGAATCCAGCGCTGGGGAAACCATGTGTGTCCCTGTGAAGGAGTATTCATTTGCTGCTCCCGACTCACTGCTCAGCTGACAGGTGGGCGGGAAAGCAGCTAATGAATATTCACTGCACTTTAATGATCGGGACCATGTGGTTTCCTGGAGCCCAGCAGGGACATTTTTCTGCCTCCTGCCTCCCAGTGCAATCCCACTCACTGTTGCCCCCTCCCCACGTTACATCCCTACCATAAGACGCACCCACACTTTCCTCTCAAATTTGGAGGAAAAAAAGTGCGTCTTATGGTCAGAAAAATACGGTAATATCTATCAGATGGATGATAATATCCATTCCATATTTACTTCCTATAGAAAGATAAAATTGTGTTAGGCAACTTAACACTTATATCTCCCACCTGGGACCTCCAGGGTCAAAGATATTGTGAAAGTTGGGGATCCCATAATTTTCTAAAACACCTAGCCACATCCCATGACCAACCCTGTTATGAGTCACCAAAGAGGAGTTATGTGAGTGTGGCACCCCAGAGTTCAGGTACCACAGTAGTGCTGCCTTCCTCTCGGGGATGGTAGTGCTATACCTGGAAACAAGAGGAATTCCTTTGGCAGGTAAATCCCACACACAACACCTTCTGAATCCAGACCAGGAGAGGGAGCTCAGAACCCTGTTTTAGGGCAGCTTCCCTATGTCCATCCTGGTCTGGAGGAGGAGTCAACCAGTCTGAGAGAGACAGTGGACAGAGAGAGTTGGTCCCAGGAGACCAGTGAGAGCAGACGTCTGGATCAGACAGGAAAGGAGCAGAGGAGAGATTTAGGGCTCAAGGAGGCTGCTATTGGGCCTCTGGGGAGCCGGAGTGAGGAAACCGGGTACTGGTAGCCCGAGGCTGAGGGGAACTGCAAGCCCCTCAGCAGAACCGGAAGGCATAGAACTATACGTATACTTCCTGCATTGAGCCTGTGGTACAGCAGCATTCTGGAGCCTGGAGTCACTGTGCAGAGACGGAATGGCTCAAGCTGCCTATCATACAGGCATTGTCCCAGGACAGAAAGAGGACCAGGACCTTGTTAGGACACTTCAGGCAGCAAGGGACCCAACCTGACTTGCCAAAGGGATTTCACTTGTTTCTGGGCTGCCTGGACTCCTTATGTACCTGTGCCTGGTACCCTGGACAGAGGCCTGCTACATCTTCAGTAAACCAGGTAAAAACTTTATACCTTGTGTCCTCTATTTATTCCTCGGCATACAACATCTCTGCAGCACACCTTGGGAACTCTGGAGACCCCGCTTCACCTATGGGAAGCGTCACCATCACTGCTGCATCAACATCCCCCAGAGGACCCCTTTAAAGCAGCGTCGGTCCCCCTATTGACCGAACACCACAGGTGGCTTCACAACAATAGACTTTCACCATATCCCTTAAAAGACCTTTCTCTTAATTGAGTCCCAGGGCCACGGACCGGGTTGCAGCCATCGTGTCATCCCCTTTAAGAGCGACCGGACCTGATACTGAGTACCCCACTGCCCTGCCAGGGCGACTCATGAGCGTGACTTGTGTTAATAAAAGCAAAGGTTGAATTTTAAGCCTCAGCTGGACAGATATAACGCCCTCACCTCTATATCCCTGAGGAATAATGACAAATTATACTCAGCCAAACCTTTAAGTTCTGTCACCTTTCCTGATAAGTTTGTTAGAGGAGGACATTTATGGTAAATCTACATGACAACGGGTATCGTGACTCCTGTGAGCTCTAATGTAAAACCCTTTACCTTACCTTATGACACCCCCGGGATAACGGCCACCTCCCCCTTTTCCTGCAGCAAAAGAATACCCCCTATTAAAACACACGACAATTAGGTTGGATTAATTGGCCACAGCAGCCGTTTATTAACATTTAACATACAACAATATAATAACAATAAACCCCGGAAGTGGATGATCCTCGAAGCCCGAAACATGTATTAAACATTTTCCAGCCAACCGTCCCACCTATTTTGGCCTTATATCCGCCTTACCCCCAGCCGCTATGCACCAGCTCGGAGGCAAACTCCACCCGCCAGGCCAAAACCGCACACCAGTTTGTGGGTCCCCTAATAATCCCCTCCACGGGATTATCTATACCCCTTTTACCATTTCAAATCACCCCGGGGAGTCCAGGACCTATTGAGATCCCCCCCCCCCCCCCCATCAATCCACCATTTTCCACTTCCACCAACTTCGAGGACCACCACCCCCTGCCACAAACATAAATGTACTAACCCCTTAGCCATTTATGTCCCTCCACACCTTCAAAGCTGTTTCGATGCCCTCTTGGATCGCCAAACACCACATATCGGTACCAACTGCATTCAAATGCACCCCATCCAACCTCCAATAACCTCCAGTGCCGGACTCCAGATTTATGTGCCGCACCACTACCGCTCCGTTCCTTGCCATGAACCGCAAAACAGCTTTGTTCACCTTGATCCTCGCCTTGTTCACCCCTTCTGGTGACCTAGCACCCCGCCAAACCTTCCGCGGGACGATGTCCGACCAAACCACCAAGTCCTTTGGAAACATTGCCCACAACCTCAACATGTCGAACTTAATGTCTTTTATAAGTTCCCTGCACGGCCTCTTCCCCAAGTCATTACCCCTCAGGTGAATAACTAAAATTTTTGGGACCTGATCTCAACGCACGAAACGATGAAACTCGGGCAAAAATTGACTCCAAGTCATCCCCCTTTTTCCGATCCATCTCAGCGTTGCTACGTTCCGCGAAAAACCCAACTGCCGGCCATCTGGACGAACCGCTGCCTTCTCCGCCGCCCAGAACACGAACGAGTGTCCCATTATCCACACCAGTCTTTTTTCGTGTTCTGTAAGAGAATAAACATTAACCCCGATCAATTCGAGAAAATCCCACCGAATACGTGACCCCGCGAAATTAGACCAGATCCGGGCGAACATAAGACCGGAATCTTTCTGATTCCCACCGCCCAATTCTTTTAACCACTTCATCCCCCAATCCTCTCCTGGCTGCTTCCGTTGCAGCCCCTATCCGAAATGAATGGCCGCTGTACTTTGCTGGCGAAATTCCCCCCGTCTCCAAACACTTCCGAAACACTGAAACAAATTGGAAGCGCGACAAGAAAGAACCATCTGCATGAACCAACAGTGGGTCGGATAATACACCCCCTCTTCTCATCAACTTATCCACGCAGGTTACCGGGCACAATGGACAATTTGGAACTTGAAATAACACTAATTTGCAACCTTTGCCGGTTACGTCCGTTTTTGACGACCTAATAAACACCACCACCTTGTCAGACGTAACATCCACGTCTTCTCTCCGTAAACCCCCTCCCTTACATCTTGAAGGGCTAACCAACTCCCCCAGGCGAAATGCCCCAAAAAACGCCAACGAAAAAGCCGCTTGAAATAAAATTACCTCCCAATCCGAAAAACAAACCACTCGTAATTGCCTTCCGATTGTTAACAGCACCTCAAAGGAGACCGGTCGTCTGCCGTCGAATGACTTCTGCCCTTTTTTCAAGCCCTTTACCACTTGCATCACCATAAATGATTTCGTCTCATCCTGTAAACCTCTAGCCTTAAAACCAAATGCTAAACCAGCTAGAAACTTACTCATTTTGGACACCGACCAACCCGATTCCCACACATGCCCTACTAGCAACAACAGCCTGCTCTCGTCATCCATACCGGACCCGTAAGACACCTTCCAATTTTCCCATGTCCTCTAGGCCTGCTCATACTGCAGCCAAGACCTTTCTGACAGCGATCTAGCAAATAGATCCCTCACGGCCCTAAAGGCAGGTTTCACAGCTCCGCTGGACATTCCCGGCACGCTGAGTCCAAGTAAGGCATCGGCCCCTGAGACTGATGCCACTGTGAATGGAAAAGGACATCATCAGCATTAGTAGGCCCAGTTGCCTTACAATCCGCTATAATCCACAAATTAAGCTTTAGGCCCAAGAAAACCAGGTGCTGCAGTACCCTAACGACTTCTGGAGACGCCGCAGATAACGTATTGATGGCTTCCACGATACTCGCATGCTCGCAAGAAAACCAGATCTTTTTATTCTTCACTGTCTCGCCCCACACTGACAATGCCACAACTTGAGGAAATAACTGTAGTAGGACCCGGTTTTGTAACAAACCTCGTTCACGCCAATTGAGTGGCCAATTGAAACCACGCTTTTCAATCACGTTAATGAAAAAACCTAGATCTACCGCATTTTCAACTGTCTGAATCCAAATGGATTTGCCATTGTATTCCTCTAAGAAAAGAGCCCACACCTTCAAATCCTGTTTCAACTCCTTAGTCAATCTGATGCTAATATAGCAAACGCCTGCAACCAATTAGAAAATGAACGAGGGATCAGACGGTACCTCCTCCTCTCCTCGTCATCTTTTTTGGAATCGTCTCTTATTAACCTATCCAGATTAAATCTTTCCAGATCTTTTCCTTCACCTCCTCCCTCAAATGTGACCCCAGCGGTCCCTCAAAACAAACGTATACTTTGCTCCTAGCGGAATCATCCAGACGCACCGTGTCCTCATTTTCCTTATCTTTGCTAGCCCCTTCACTATGGCCTCCCGCGTCGGCTGACCCCGTCCCCCTTCCTGCTTCACTGCCGCCCCACCCTGACGCAGCTGAGACCGCTGTACCCTGGCCCCCACACTGCGACACTACCTCAGACCTTGTTAACCCCCCTATCCCCGCTGGCCCTTCCGCGATTCCTAACCACGCCGCTGCAGGTGACCCCCCCCCCCTTGAGGGCCCCCGTACCATATTCTAGCCAAATCTCTAAGGCCATGTAATATTAGGCCCATCCCCCCGCTAGCCCCCCCCATAAATGACTCCCATTCCCTACTCTCACTGGGAGCTACGGAGGGGTTAAAATTATTAAATTGCTGGCTCTCACCTGGCTGCCTGGGCGCTGTGAACCCAGCAGCCGAAGGTCCTGGGTCCTGACGAAGGCATGCTGGTCCCATGCTGGCTCCGTCTGCTGGTGGCTCCGCAGCTCCCGGGTCAACCTGCCTCACCGGTTGCCCACCGCCAGAAGCAGGCGAACCGGCAAGAATTGCAGGGCCCCTCGGAGCTGCCGCCGTGATCTGCAGGGCGCCGCCATCTTGGGGAGGTCCCCACAGGGCACCGCCATCTTGGGGAAGTCCCAGGTGCTGGTGCACAGGCGCCGGGCTCCATGATCCGGCGCCATCTTGCCGGAGTCTTCTGCCATGTAGTGCTGCACTTCCTGCAGCGGCGCCATCTTGGATGATGTCCCGGGCGAGCGGCGACGCTGCAGCACTGCCGACCGGGGCAGATCGCTGCCCGCTGCTCACCGGAGCCGCCCCCACCGCTCCCTGGGCTGAGGATCCTCGGTGCACCGCTCCATCCGGCATGCTAGGAGACAGGCCGGCCGGCTGCCGGCCGCTGGGACGTCGCCACACAGGGGCCCGCCCCCTGGCTCCTCGCGCTCCTCCACGCCGAGCGGGGCCCGCAGGGACGCTGACACCCGCCGCTCCTGGTCCCGGATCCCGTCGCCTCTGTGCCGCGGGGGGGAGGGGAACCCGGCCCCTGTTGTAGGTCCTGCCTGTTTGATGGATTCCTCCCAGCCTGCGGGCGGGGAGTAGGGGGAACGCGTCCACTGGCCCTGGCTGGAGGGTCCCTGGAGGGGCTCCGTATGCGGCGCCGGACCCAGGAGGTAGCCTCAGGACTAAGGCGCGCCGGAGGACAGGACCTCCGCGGCCGGAGTCCTGCTGGAGGGGTGATGGAGGCTCCGGCTACCGACCCCTGAAGCAGGCTGTTCACTGAAGCCTGCAGCCAATCTGTCCCTTGGGCGGCTGCTTCCACCCGGAGCTGCTGTAGCAAGGCCTCGACATCCATCACTTGGGTACTAAGGAGCTTCTCTTCTCTGGCTGGTGAGTACCCAAATGGATGCCCCCCTCACGTGGCCACCCCCTTTTATAAAGTCCCCCCCCCTGCCCTGTCTCCGACCCCTCCTTCCTTTTCAAATTAAAAAAACTCAGTCCCTCCCCTCAGCTCCTGTTAACCCTATAACCCCCCAACCTTCCTATGAGCTCCCTATTGTCCCACGTCACCCTGTCATGGTGGCCTCCCCCAAGGGCCAGAGGCCCAGTACGGCCTTTCTGGATATGACAAGAGTCCGATCCCATTACAAACTATTTTGGCATGGGAGTATTGTCTGGAGCCAATGATTGAGATCTACAGATCTCCTCAATATGATCCAGGGAAATTGGAGGACACAACAATGCCCTTAGCTTAAATGGGACCTGTTCAGAGTCCATGGACTTAGATGGACAGAGGCTTCGGGAAAGAGCATCGGCTTTACCAACCTTAGTCCCCGATCTAAAAGTTACCACAGAATCAAACCTAGAAAAGAACAGAGCCCATCTCACTTGTCTAGAAATCGGTCTTTTGGCAGATTCATGATAAGTCAGATTTTGGTGGTCCTTGATAACTGGGTCTTTATGTTTGGCTCCTTCTAGTAGGTGGTGCCTGTCCTGGAAGACTCACTCAACTGTCAACAATTCATAATTACTGACGACATAATTATTCTCCGTTAAAGAAAATGTTTGTGACAAGTAAACGCATTGGACAAAGTTGAGTGAGTGTCAGAGTTCCTCGCTCGACCAACATCTACCTCAGAGGCGTCGGCCTCCACTATAAAGGACACTCTAGGTCAGGCTGAATCAGCATCAGGTCAGATGAGAACCGTTCACTCAGTTCCCAGCGCGGACGACCTGGGCTGCCAGTTATCATATCTGCTCCTTTTTGGTTGGTCAGTGATTTGGCGATCTTGGAATTTTTGTTTATGTGGATTGTGGGATGGACTGTGCGGTGAGTCTTTGGCTCTGACACGACCCCTCCGATGCTCCTGTTGTCTTGATCAACCTCTTGGTTTAAATTTTACACCAAGGCGAGATCTCAATCTGTGCTACCAAGAACACTCAATTTGCGCATGCGCAGCCACCGGTGGCATTTTCCTGAAGATCACAGGCGGCTAGAGTGGCGCCAGTGCAACGATTAAACCTGCAGGGCGATAAAGCTAGCAGGAGCAGTGGAGGAGAAGAGCTGTAGACTCGCCCCACAGTCCTGCTCTGATGTACGAAGCAGCCATGATTATGAGAAAACTTCCAACCCTGATTACACAAAATCCTACAAAACAGATTTCTTCACCACAGGTATCATTGTAATTAGTATTACAGCGCCAATATGGCCATGTGTGTGCTTTACTTAGCAAAATCCTGCTGACAGGTTTCCCAACGTGGACATTAGAGGGGTCAATGCGAAAACCTTTAGTGGACAGTTTACTTCTTCAACCAGAAAAAAACATTTTTTCAAGTTTAGTGAATCGAGAATTATCTCTGAGTCTCTGGAACATAGAAACGTACATGTCTGATGTGTCACAAAATATCGTGTGAAGAGACCGAGACGCCATCCACAGATGACCACATATTCACCACTGATATCTCTGAATATGTCACTAACAAAACTCTAAAAAACAGCTGACGCATTACAGAAAGGCATCGCAAGACCCTCACAGTGACCCTCAGGGGTGATACATGGCATCACACTCATCTCCTATTATACGGGTCATCCACGCCCCAGGGATCGACGTCGGCTCCCAACAGCTGATCCGGGATGAGCGGCCGAGGACACTGATCCTCTACGGTAATTTGGTTCCGCTCCAGATACTCATTACAAGGTCTGAGACCACCATTTTTTTTTACTAACAAATAAGACCCCTGCCCCCTGTGGTGATGTGGACGTCTGATGAAGCTCCTGCAGACTGTCTGCTATAGAATCTTTCATGGTCGGACGTTCTGGACCAGTTATGGTAGATTATATATTTTATCCTTCGGAAGGCGGGAGTTTGGTACCAGATCTATGGGACAATAATAATCTGTGTGGAGGAAATGTATCAGATTCTGACACAGAAAATACTTCTGTACAATTCTGAATATCTCGGGTAATCACTGGGTTTATAGATGTTCACAGATGAGGACATAGGTCTCTCCTGACTCCCCAGGCTCCAGTGCACAATATCACCCAGTAAATGGCCGGGTTATGTCTACGCAACCAAGGCCCAAGACCACGGCCGCCGACAAGGGATCAGGGACAAAGAACAACACACATTCATGGTGTAAAGCTCCAACAAACAGAGACCCTTCCTTATTGATAACGTGACCGCACCCCAGAGGAGAAGGGCATCATCAATGGTGGTGACTTGACGGTAGAACATCATGTTAGTAAGAGGAAGCCCAGATTTTTTGTCACTTTGGCATCAACAAAATTTGCTGCAGGACTGCAATCAATAACGGCCTGAAGCTGAGGTGATTTCTACAGACGAGATAAACAGGTAATAATAACTTTGCAGAATCGTAGGGAAATACCTGTGCTCTTATGTGGGCATCCCCGGACCTCCTAAGTGCTGGCGAGTTTCTGGCAGTGTTTGTCTTGGGTAGGCAGCATCCGTGGTCCAGGCTTTCCACAGTTGCTACTGTAGCACCCCCAAGAGCTAGGGGTACTCGGTACCGGGTCTTTCGGTTCACAGGGGGATGTCACGGTGGCTGACCCGGCCCGTGGCCCTGGGACGTCCATATAAAAGGGGAAGGTCTTGCCTCAGAGAAATACCCCAAAGGAAAAGGCAGCCCCCCACATATAATGACTGTGAGTAAGATGAAAAGACAAACGTAGGGATGAAATAGATTCAGCAAAGTGAGGCCCGATATTCTAGACAGAACGAGGATAGGAAAGATAACTTTGCTGTCTACACAAAACCCTAAAGAAAACCACGCAAAGGGGGCAAAAAGACCCTCCGTACCGAGCTAACGGCACGGAGGTACACCCTTTGCGTCCCAGAGCTTCCAGCAAAACAAATAGACAAGCTGCACAGAAAATATAGCAACAAATAGCAAAGAAGAACTTAGCTATGCAGAGCAGCAGGCCACAGGAATGATCCAGAGAAACACAAATCCAACACTGGAACATAGACAGGAAGCATGGATCAAAGCATCAGGTGGAGTTAAGTAGAGAAGCAGCTAACGACCTCACCAGATCACCTGAGGGAGGAAACTCAGAAGCTGCAGTACCACT
This sequence comes from Ranitomeya imitator, assembly GCF_032444005.1. NCBI lineage: Eukaryota > Metazoa > Chordata > Amphibia > Anura > Dendrobatidae > Ranitomeya > Ranitomeya imitator. Next base: position 6,722,818 of record NC_091284.1, on the reverse strand, counting down.
TTTCTCCACAAACGGAAGCTCCCAGAGAGAATCAGCCGAAGTACCACCTGTGACCACAGGAGGGAGCTCTGCCACAGAATTCACAACAGTACCCCCCCCTTGAGGAGTGGTCACTGAACCCTCACCAGAGCCCCCAGGCCGACCAGGATGAGCCACATGAAAGGCACGAACAAGATCGGGAGCATGGACATCAGAGGCAAAAACCCAGGAATTATCTTCCTGAGCATAACCCTTCCATTTAACCAGATACTGGAGTTTCCGTCTTGAAACACGAGAATCCAAAATCTTCTCCACAATATACTCCAATTCCCCCTCCACCAAAACCGGGGCAGGAGGCTCAACAGATGGGACCATAGGTGCCACGTATCTCCGCAACAATGACCTATGGAATACGTTATGTATGGAAAAAGAATCTGGAAGGGTCAGACGAAAAGACACAGGATTAAGAACCTCAGAAATCCTATACGGACCAATAAAACGAGGTTTAAACTTAGGAGAGGAAACCTTCATAGGAATATGACGAAAAGATAACCAAACCAGATCCCCAACACGAAGTCGGGGACCCACACGGCGTCTGCGATTAGCGAAAAGTTGAGCCTTCTCCTGGGACAAGGTCAAATTGTCCACTACCTGAGTCCAAATCTGCTGCAACCTGTCCACCACAGTATCCACACCAGGACAGTCCGAAGACTCAACCTGTCCAGAAGAGAAACGAGGATGGAACCCAGAATTGCAGAAAAACGGTGAAACCAAGGTAGCCGAGCTGGCCCGATTATTAAGGGCGAACTCAGCCAAAGGCAAAAAGGACACCCAATCATCCTGATCAGCAGAAACAAAACATCTCAGATATGTTTCCAAGGTCTGATTGGTTCGTTCGGTCTGGCCATTAGTCTGAGGATGGAAAGCCGAGGAAAAAGACAAGTCAATGCCCATCCTACCACAAAAGGCTCGCCAAAACATACATAGTAACATAGTAACATAGTTAGTAAGGCCGAAAAAAGACATTTGTCCATCCAGTTCAGCCTATATTCCATCATAATAAATCCCCAGATCTACGTCCTTCTACAGAACCTAATTGTATGATACAATATTGTTCTGCTCCAGGAAGACATCCAGGCCTCTCTTGAACCCCTCGACTGAGTTCGCCATCACCACCTCCTCAGGCAAGCAATTCCAGATTCTCACTGCCCTAACAGTAAAGAATCCTCTTCTATGTTGGTGGAAAAACCTTCTCTCCTCCAGACGCAAAGAATGCCCCCTTGTGCCCGTCACCTTCCTTGGTATAAACAGATCCTCAGCGAGATATTTGTATTGTCCCCTTATATACTTATACATGGTTATTAGATCGCCCCTCAGTCGTCTTTTTTCTAGACTAAATAATCCTAATTTCGCTAATCTATCTGGGTATTGTAGTTCTCCCATCCCCTTTATTAATTTTGTTGCCCTCCTTTGTACTCTCTCTAGTTCCATTATATCCTTCCTGAGCACCGGTGCCCAAAACTGGACACAGTACTCCATGTGCGGTCTAACTAGGGATTTGTACAGAGGCAGTATAATGCTCTCATCATGTGTATCCAGACCTCTTTTAATGCACCCCATGATCCTGTTTGCCTTGGCAGCTGCTGCCTGGCACTGGCTGCTCCAGGTAAGTTTATCATTAACTAGGATCCCCAAGTCCTTCTCCCTGTCAGATTTACCCAGTGGTTTCCCATTCAGTGTGTAATGGTGACATTGATTCCTTCTTCCCATGTGTATAACCTTACATTTATCATTGTTAAACCTCATCTGCCACCTTTCAGCCCAAGTTTCCAACTTATCCAGATCCATCTGTAGCAGAATACTATCTTCTCTTGTATTAACTGCTTTACATAGTTTTGTATCATCTGCAAATATCGATATTTTACTGTGTAAACCTTCTACCAGATCATTAATGAATATGTTGAAGAGAACAGGTCCCAATACCGACCCCTGCGGTCCCCCACTGGTCACAGCGACCCAGTTAGAGACTATACCATTTATAACCACCCTCTGCTTTCTATCACTAAGCCAGTTACTAACCCATTTACACACATTTTCCCCCAGACCAAGCATTCTCATTTTGTGTACCAACCTCTTGTGCGGCACCTCGAAACAAACTGGGAACCTCTGTCAGAAACAATATTCTCTGGAATGCCATGCAAACGAACCACATGCTGGAAGAATAAAGGCACCAAATCAGAAGAGGAAGGCAATTTAGACAAGGGTACCAGATGGACCATCTTAGAAAAGCGATCACAGACCACCCAAATGACTGACATCCTTTGAGAAACGGGAAGGTCAGAAATAAAATCCATAGAGATATGTGTCCAAGGCCTCTTCGGGACCGGCAAGGGCAAAAGCAACCCACTGGCACGAGAACAGCACGGCTTAGCCCGAGCACAAATCCCACAGGACTGCACAAAAGTACGCACATCCCGCGACAGAGAGGGCCACCAAAAGGATCTAGCCACTAACTCTCTGGTACCAAAGATTCCAGGATGACCAGCCAACACCGAACAATGAAGTTCAGAGATAACTCTATTCGTCCACCTATCAGGGACAAACAGTTTCTCCGCTGGGCAACGATCAGGTTTATTAGCCTGAAATTTTTGCAGCACCCGCCGCAAATCAGGGGAGATGGCAGACAAAATTACTCCTTCCTTGAGGATACCCGCCGGCTCAGACAAACCCGGAGAGTCGGGCACAAAACTCCTAGATAGAGCATCCGCCTTCACATTTTTAGAGCCCGGAAGGTACGAAATCACAAAGTCAAAACGGGCAAAAAACAACGACCAACGAGCCTGTCTAGGATTCAAGCGCTTGGCAGACTCGAGATAAGTCAAGTTCTTATGATCAGTCAATACCACCACGCGATGCTTAGCTCCTTCAAGCCAATGACGCCACTCCTCGAATGCCCACTTCATGGCCAGCAACTCTCGGTTGCCCACATCATAATTTCGCTCAGCAGGCGAAAACTTCCTGGAAAAGAAAGCGCATGGTTTCATCACTGAGCAACCAGAACCTCTCTGTGACAAAACAGCCCCTGCTCCAATCTCAGAAGCATCAACCTCGACCTGGAACGGAAGAGAAACATCTGGTTGACACAACACAGGGGCAGAAGAAAAACGACGCTTCAACTCCTGAAAAGCTTCCACAGCAGCAGAAGACCAATTGACCAAATCAGCACCCTTCTTGGTCAAATCGGTCAATGGTTTGGCAACACTAGAAAAATTGCAGATGAAGCGATGATAAAAATTAGCAAAGCCCAGGAACTTTTGCAGACTTTTCAGAGATGTCGGCTGAGTCCAATCATGGATGGCCTGGACCTTAACCGGATCCATCTCGATAGTAGAAGGGGAAAAGATGAACCCCAAAAATGAAACCTTCTGCACACCAAAGAGACACTTTGATCCCTTCACAAACAAAGAATTAGCACGCAGGACCTGAAAAACCGTTCTGACCTGCTTCACATGAGACTCCCAATCATCCGAGAAGATCAAAATGTCATCCAAGTAAACAATCAGGAATTTATCCAGGTACTCACGGAAGATGTCATGCATAAAGGATTGAAACACTGATGGAGCATTGGCAAGTCCGAACGGCATCACTAGATACTCAAAATGACCCTCGGGCGTATTAAATGCAGTTTTCCATTCATCGCCTTGCCTGATTCTCACCAGATTATACGCACCACGAAGATCTATCTTAGTGAACCAACTAGCCCCCTTAATCCGAGCAAACAAATCAGATAACAATGGCAAGGGGTACTGAAATTTAACAGTGATCTTATTAAGAAGGCGGTAATCTATACACGGTCTCAGCGAACCATCCTTCTTGGCCACAAAAAAGAACCCTGCTCCCAATGGCGACGACGACGGGCGAATATGACCCTTCTCCAGGGATTCCTTCACATAACTGCGCATAGCGGTGTGCTCAGGTACGGATAAATTAAACAGTCGACCTTTTGGGAATTTACTACCAGGAATCAAATTGATAGCACAATCACAATCCCTATGCGGAGGCAGGGCATCGGACTTGGGCTCATCAAATACATCCCGGTAATCAGACAAGAACTCTGGAACCTCAGAAGGGGTGGATGACGAAATTGACAGAAATGGAACATCACCATGTACCCCCTGACAACCCCAGCTGGACACCAACATGGAATTCCAATCCAATTCTGGATTATGGGCTTGTAGCCATGGCAACCCCAACACGACCACATCATGCAGATTATGCAACACCAGAAAGCGAATAACCTCCTGATGTGCAGGAGCCATGCACATGGTCAGCTGGGTCCAGTATTGAGGCTTATTCTTGGCCAAAGGCGTAGCATCAATTCCTCTCAATGGAATAGGACACTGCAAGGGCTCCAATAAAAACCCACAACGTTTAGCATAATCCAAGTCCATCAAATTCAGGGCAGCGCCTGAATCCACAAACGCCATGACAGAATACGATGACAAAGAACAGATCAAGGTAACGGACAGAAGAAATTTTGACTGTACAGTACCAATGGTAGCAGACCTAGCGAACCGCTTAGTGCGCTTAGGACAATCAGAGATAGCATGAGTGGAATCACCACAGTAGAAACACAGCCCATTCAGACGTCTGTGTTCTTGCCGTTCAACTCTGGTCATAGTCCTATCGCACTGCATAGGCTCAGGTTTAATCTCAGGTAATCCCGCCAAATGGTGCACAGATTTACGCTCACGCAAGCGTCGACCGATCTGAATGGCCAAAGACATAGACTCATTCAAACCAGCGGGCATAGGAAATCCCACCATGACATCCTTAAGGGCTTCAGAGAGACCCTTTCTGAACATAGCTGCCAGCGCAGATTCATTCCATTGAGTGAGTACGGACCACTTTCTAAATTTCTGACAATATACCTCTATCTCATCCTGACCCTGACACAGAGCCAGCAAATTTTTTTCTGCCTGATCCACTGAATTAGGCTCATCGTACAGCAATCCGAGCGCCAGGAAAAACGCATCGATATCACTCAATGCAGGATCTCCTGACGCAAGAGAAAATGCCCAGTCCTGAGGGTCGCCACGCAAAAAAGAAATGACGATCCTAACCTGTTGCGCTGGGTCACCAGAGGAGCGAGGTTTCAAAGCCAGAAACAGTTTACAATTATTCTTGAAACTCAGAAATTTAGTTCTATCTCCAAAAAACAAATCTGGAATAGGAATTCTCGGTTCTAACAAAGAATTCTGAACCACAAAATTTTGTATATCTTGAACTCTTGCCGTGAGCTGATCTACACATGAAGACAGACCTTTAATGTCCATTGCTACACCTGTGTCCTGAACCACCCAAATGTCTAGGGGAAAAAAAAGGCAAAACACAGTGCAAAGGAAAAAAAATGGTCTCAGAACTTCTTTTTTCCCTCTATTGAGAATCATTAGCACTTTTGGCTTCCTGTACTGTTATGCTAGGCAATTCAGTAACACAATGTACATAGCGATCAGAGCACATACAGTGATCTGACAATAACCCAAAATAATAGAACGAGCTCTGAGACGTGGGAACTCTGCAGACCGCAATTCCTGATCCTTTCCAAACACAACTAGAGGCAGCTGTGGATTGCGCCTAACGCTCCCTATGCAACTCGGCACAGCCTGAGAAACTAACTAGCCTGAAGATAGAAAAATAAGCCTACCTTGCCTCAGAGAAATACCCCAAAGGAAAAGGCAGCCCCCCACATATAATGACTGTGAGTAAGATGAAAAGACAAACGTAGGGATGAAATAGATTCAGCAAAGTGAGGCCCGATATTCTAGACAGAACGAGGATAGGAAAGATAACTTTGCTGTCTACACAAAACCCTAAAGAAAACCACGCAAAGGGGGCAAAAAGACCCTCCGTACCGAACTAACGGCACAGAGGTACACCCTTTGCGTCCCAGAGCTTCCAGCAAAACAAATAGACAAGCTGGACAGAAAAAATAGCAACAAATAGCAAAGAAGCACTTAGCTATGCAGAGCAGCAGGCCACAGGAATGATCCAGAGAAACACAAGTCCAACACTGGAACATAGACAGGAAGCATGGATCAAAGCATCAGGTGGAGTTAAGTAGAGAAGCTGCTAACGACCTCACCAGATCACCTGAGGGAGGAAACTCAGAAGCTGCAGTACCACTTTTCTCCACAAACGGAAGCTCCCAGAGAGAATCAGCCGAAGTACCACTTGTGACCACAGGAGTGAACTCTGCCACAGAATTCACAACACACCGGTTCAGGACACTGGTCTCTTCGGGACCTCACAACTCACTAGTAGTGTACACCTACCTGACTAATGATTCCACTTGTTGCTTGGCCACTCCTTACGAGAGAGGGGGTCTTTCTACAAGATGTTGGTAGGAATTGGCCAATGATCGTATCTTCCTTTAAGATGTTCCAGTATTTGGATGCAATGCCCTTTAACCCCTTCCTGACCTCCTCCGCTGTACTAATACGGCGCATGTCGTGTCCCCCCCTTTGATGCGGGCTCCGGCGGTGAGCCCGCATCAAAGCCGGGACATGTCAGCTGTTTTGAATAGCTGACATGTGACCGCAATAGAGGCGGGTGAAATCGCGATTCACCCGCCGCTATTAACCTGTTAAATGCCGCTGTCAAACGCTGACAGTGGCATTTAACCGGCGCTTCCGGCCACACGGCCAGAAATGACCTCATCGCCGACCCCCGTCATATGATCGGGGGTCAGCGATGCATCAGGATTGTAACCATAGAGGTCCTTGAGACCTCTATGGTTACTGATACAGGCCTGCTGTGAGCGCCACCCTGTGGTCGGCGCTCATAGCAAGCCTGCAATTCAGCTACATAGCAGCGATCTGATGATCGCTCCCATGTAGCAGAGGCGATCGCGTTGTACCAGCTTCTAGTCTCCCATGGAGGCTATTGAAGTATGGCAAAAGTTAAAAAAAAGTTTTAAAAAATCTGAAAAAAATAAAAAAAATCCAATCAAAATAAAACAATAAAAATAAAATCAAACCTACACATATTTGGTATCGCTGCGTTCAGAATCGCCCGGTCTATCAATAAAAAAAATTAACCTGATGGCTAAACAGCGTAGTGAGAAAAAAATTAGAAATGCCAGAATTACAATTTTTTGGTCGCCGCGACATTGCATTAAAATGCAATAACAGGCGATCAAAAGAACGTATCTGCACAAAGTGGTATCATTAAAAACGTCAGCTTGGTACGCAAAAAATAAGCCCTCACCCGAACCGAGATCAAGAAAAATGGAGACGCTACAGGTATCGGAAAATGGCGCTTTTTTTTTAACGAAGTTTGGAAATTTTTTTGACCACTTAGATAAAACGTAACCTAGACATGTTTGGTGTTTATGAACTCGTAACGACCTGGAGAATCATAATATCAGGTCAGTTTTTTTAGCATTTAATGAACCTAGCAAAAAAGCCAAACAAAAAAACAAGTGTGGGATTGCACTTTTTTTTTTCAATTTCACCGCACTTGGAATTTTTTTCCTGTTTTCTAGTACAAGACATGGTAAAACCAATGATGTCGTTCAAAAGTACAACTCATCCCGCAAAAAATAAGCCCTCACATGGCAAAAATTGACGGAAAAATAAAAAAGTTATGGCTCTGGGAAGGAGGGGAGTGAAAAACGAGAACGCAAAAACGGAAAAGGGCAAGGTCATGAAGGGGTTAATTTGCCACAGTCGTTGTGGTAGTCAGTAATGATAGGAACTAGACCAGTTTGGTGGTGAAGATCCAGAGGTGATAGTGGCTTCTTATTTGTGTGCGCCATAGTCCTAGGCAGAGCCCGTGCCTCCCGGAGTGTGGCCTCCACTGAATCTGTCCTTTGGATATGAACGGCTCTTTGATACATTTCGCCTCCTCGATGTAATCGGTTTGTGCCGTTCCTCCGGAGACGGTAAATTGGCCTTTAGGGACATTAAGTAACCATGATGGTAAGTGGCAGCTTGTTATGGCTATGAAGAATCCACATCTTTTCAAAAAACATTTTTATGATTAGATTGATGTGATTCACACCCACTGCTAAATCCATGAAGTGCAGGACATAATTATATTGGTTTCATCTCTTAAGAAGAAATTAAAGATCATTTCAGGAACCTTCCCATATAAAAAAAGAAGCCATGGCACAACCTAGGCCAGCGGGTAATTGCCCACCTGATCTATAGATGATTCTTCCCACTTCCCCACATATAAATTAGCCTAGCTGGGAGCGAATCGAGTGCCCATGGCGGTCCCTCATGTTTGAAGATAGAAGGGGCCATTACCGTATACACCAAAAAAATTGTGGGTTCAGAAGAATTGGAGGTGTCAATGACGAACTTAATCTGGGTATTTCTGTGTTTGCCATTTTTTGTAAAACATGATCTGCCGCATTGCACCCTTTCTCATGGTCAATAACTGTCTACAAGGATGTAGTTGGCAACAAGGGTTGGTATTAAGTCTTATTTGCCAGGGGGATCTGCTGTGAATTCCGCTCTTGGGCTCCCTCCGGTGGTTGTAAGTGGCACTTTTGTGAGTTCTGCTCTTGGGCTCCCTCTTGTGGTTTCTAGTGGTATGGCTGTTCCTTGGAGTCAGCTGTCATCAGCTGCCTCCACTTATCGTCTCTTCTGCTCGGCTATTTAAGTCTGGCTCTATCTTCAGCCAGTGCCACTTGTAAATGGTTCCTGGTTGGATTCACATCTCTTTGGAGTTCCCTGTTATCCTGACCAGTTCAGCTAAGCTAAGTTTTTGCTTGCTCTTTTCTGTCCATAGATTGTGGACTTATTCGTTCTGTGCTTTCTATGTTTGTCCAGCTTATCAGTATGAATTAATTCTGTCTTGCTGGAAGCTCTGGGAAGCAGATTTACCCTCCACACCTTTAGTCAGGTGTGGAGATTTTTTGTAAACTCTGCGTGGATTTTTGTAGTGTTTAATACTGACCGCACAGTATTCCATCCTGTCCTATCTATCAAGCTAGACTGGCCTCCTGTGCTCATCCTGGTTTCATTCTGTGTATGTCTTTTCCCTCTCCACTCACAGTCATTATTTGTAGGGGGCAAATCTATCCTTTGGGGATTTTCTCTGAGGCAAGATAGTTTTCCTGCTTCTATCTTTAGGGGTAGTTAGCTCTTAGGCTGTGACGAGATGCCTAGGGAGAGTTAGGAGCATTCCACGGCTACTTCTAGTGTTGTGTTGAGCTTAGGGACTGCGGTCAGTACAGTTACCACTTCCTTCAGAGCTCGTTCCATGTTACTCCTAAACCACCGCATCATAACAGGGATCAAATACTTATTTCTCACTGCAACATGCAAATAAATGTATATCATTTATACAATGTGATTTTCTGGATTTTCTTTTTGATATTCTGTCTCTCAATGTTAAAATTAACCGACCATTAAAATTATAGACTGTTCATGACTGTCAGTGGGCAAACTTACAAAATCAGCATGGGATAAAATACTTATTTCCCACACTGTATACAAGAAACATGCAAATATTACCAGACAAAGCAGAGACATTTACAGACAAAAGAGCTGCATCTCCAGAAAATACAAATATATCAACTTTAGTTTGAGAAAAGCCCAAATAAAGAACAGAAAACCACCATCTCCTAACCATGCAGATGAATCCAACTCTGACAATGAGTGCTAGCCTGGACCCAGATCATATAGGAGATGGGAGGGGTGTTACGGAACCACTCAGCGCCCAGAATATGTTGTGCAGTTATATGTATGCATAATAGGTTCCATGTGAGATGCATGTCCCTAATGCATCAGCCCACAGGCTGCGCCCCTGGGCAGAGGGGACACGATATTCCCCTTTTGTCCTTCCCCACCTTTGTAATTCCCACAGTAAATATCGGCTGGCACCGGCCACCTGCAGCTATTGTAATGTATGTCTGGCCTGCCGCTTTTCTATTGGCCCGCCCTCTGTATCTGTGTTATATATTCTTTGTCCTGTGAGTAAAGTGTTGTCAGACTGGAAATACGTGGAGAAGCAGTGATCTTTTATATGCGCCCATGTCATCATGTCATCAAGAAATTCCAGCCAGTGTCCTTCATTCCGACTCCAGCCAAAGCAGAGTGGACCTCCTGAAACACGGGGTGGTACTGAAAGAGGTACCCCAGCTTGGTAGACCCCGTTACACTGGTGGCAGCAGTGAGATATGATACCCCTTCTACAGAAGGAAAGGAATGAATGGAAATCAACTACCAGAAGTTGAAGAGGACTACATTAAAAGATCTGGGTCAGATACTGATGATGGAGAGGATGGGCGGTCACCAGGTACTGATGATGGAGGAGACGGGCGGTCACCAGATACTGATGATGGGGGGGACGGGCGGTCACCAGATACTGATGATGGAGGAGACGGGCGGTCACCAGATACTGATGATGGAGGAGACAGGCGGTCACCAGATACTGATGGTGGAGGTGACGGGCGGTCACCAGATACTGATGATGGAGGAGACGGGCGGTCACCAGATACTGATGATGGAGGTGACAGGCGGTCACCAGATACTGATGATGGGGGGGACGGGCGGTCACCAAATACTGATGATGGAGGAGACGGGCGGTCACCAGATACTGATGATGGAGGAGACAGGCGGTCACCAGATACTGATGATGGAGGAGACGGGCAGTCACCAGATACTGATGATGGAGGAGACGGGCGGTCACCAGATACTGATGATGGAGGAGACGGGCGGTCACCAGATACTGATGATGGAGGAGACGGGCGGTCACCAGATACTGATGATGGAGGAGATGGGCGGTCACCAGATACTGATGATGGAGACGAGCGGTCACCAGATACTGATGATGGAGGGGACGGGCGGTCACCAGATACTGATGATGGAGGTGACGGGCGGTCACCAGATACTGATGATGGAGGAGACGGGCGGTCACCAGATACTGATGATGGAGACGAGCGGTCACCAGATACTGATGATGGAGGGGACAGGCGGTCACCAGATACTGATGATGGAGGTGATGGGCGGTCACCAGATACTGATGATGGAGGTGACAGGCGGTCACCAGATACTGATGATGGAGGAGACGGGCGGTCACCAGATACTGATGATGGAGGAGACAGGCGGTCACCAGATACTGATGATGGAGGAGACAGGCGGTCACCAGATACTGATGATGGAGGGGGCGGGCGGTCACCAGATACTGATGATGGAGGAGACGGGCGGTCACCAGATACTGATGATGGAGGAGATGGGCGGTCACCAGATACTGATGATGGAGGGGGCGGGCGGTCACCAGATACTGATGATGGAGGAGATGGGCGGTCACCAGATACTGATGATGGAGGAGATGGGCGGTCACCAGATACTGATGATGGAGGAGACAGGCGGTCACCAGATACTGATGATGGAAGTGACGGGCGGTCACCAGATACTGATGATGGAGGAGACGGGCGGTCACCAGATACTGATGATGGAGGTGACGAGCGGTCACCAGATACTGATGATGGAGGAGACAGGCGGTCACCAGATACTGATGATGGAGGGGACGGGCGGTCACCAGATACTGATGATGGAGGAGACGGGCGGTCACCAGATACTGATGATGGAGGTGACGGGCGGTCACCAGGTACTGATGATGGAGGAGACGGGCGGTCACCAGATACTGATGATGGAGGAGACGAGCGGTCACCAGATACTGATGATGGAGGAGACGAGCGGTCACCAGATACTGATGATGGAGGAGACGGACGGTCACCAGATACTGATGATGGAGGTGACGAGCGGTCACCAGATACTGATGATGGAGGAGACGGGCGGTCACCAGATACTGATGATGGAGGGGACGGGCGGTCACCAGATACTGATGATGGAGGAGACGGGCGGTCACCAGATACTGATGATGGAGGTGACGGGCGGTCACCAGGTACTGATGATGGAGGAGACGGGCGGTCACCAGATACTGATGATGGAGGGGACGGGCAGTCACCAGATACTGATGATCGAGGAGATGGGCGGTCACCAGATACTGATGATGGAGGGGACGGGCGGTCACCAGATACTGATGATTGAGGAGACAGGCGGTCACCAGATACTGATGATGGAGGAGATGGGCGGTCACCAGATACTGATGATGGAGGAGATGGGCGGTCACCAGATACTGATGATGGAGGAGACAGGCGGTCACCAGATACTGATGATGGAAGTGACGGGCGGTCACCAGATACTGATGATGGAGGAGACAGGCGGTCACCAGATACTGATGATGGAGGAGACGGGCGGTCACCAGATACTGATGATGGAGGTGACGAGCGGTCACCAGATACTGATGATGGAGGAGACAGGCGGTCACCAGATACTGATGATGGAGGGGACGGGCGGTCACCAGATACTGATGATGGAGGAGACGGGCGGTCACCAGATACTGATGATGGAGGTGACGGGCGGTCACCAGGTACTGATGATGGAGGAGACGGGCGGTCACCAGATACTGATGATGGAGGAGACGAGCGGTCACCAGATACTGATGATGGAGGAGACGAGCGGTCACCAGATACTGATGATGGAGGAGACGGACGGTCACCAGATACTGATGATGGAGGTGACGAGCGGTCACCAGATACTGATGATGGAGGAGACGGGCGGTCACCAGATACTGATGATGGAGGGGACGGGCGGTCACCAGATACTGATGATGGAGGAGACGGGCGGTCACCAGATACTGATGATGGAGGTGACGGGCGGTCACCAGGTACTGATGATGGAGGAGACGGGCGGTCACCAGATACTGATGATGGAGGGGACGGGCAGTCACCAGATACTGATGATCGAGGAGATGGGCGGTCACCAGATACTGATGATGGAGGGGACGGGCGGTCACCAGATACTGATGATGGAGGAGACGGGCGGTCACCAGATACTGATGATGGAGGAGACGGGCGGTCACCAGATACTGATGATGGAGGAGACGGGCGGTCACCAGATACTGATGATGGAGGAGACGGGCGGTCACCAGATACTGATGATGGAGGAGACGGGCGGTCACCAGATACTGATGATGGAGGAGACGGGCAGTCACCAGATACTGATGATGGAGGAGACGGGCGGTCACCAGATACTGATGATGGAGGAGACGGGCGGTCACCAGATACTGATGATGGAGGAGACGGGCGGTCACCAGATACTGATGATGGAGGAGATGGGCGGTCACCAGATACTGATGATGGAGGTGACGGGCGGTCACCAGATACTGATGATGGAGGAGACGGGCGGTCACCAGATACTGATGATGGAGGTGAAGGGCGGTCACCAGATACTGATGATGGAGGGGACGGGCAGTCACCAGATACTGATGATGGAGGAGACGGGCGGTCACCAGATACTGATGATGGAGGAGACGGGCGGTCACCAGATACTGATGATGGAGGAGATGGGCGGTCACCAGATACTGATGATGGAGGTGACGGGCGGTCACCAGATACTGATGATGGAGGAGACGGGCGGTCACCAGATACTGATGATGGAGGAGACGGGCGGTCACCAGATACTGATGATGGAGGAGACGGGCGGTCACCAGATACTGATGATGGAGGAGACGGGCGGTCACCAGATACTGATGATGGAGGTGACAGGCGGTCACCAGATACTGATGATGGAGGTGAAGGGCAGTTACCAGATACTGATGATGGAGGTGACGGGCGGTCACCAGATACTGATGATGGAGGTGACAGGCGGTCACCAGATACTGATGATGGAGGTGAAGGGCGGTCACCAGACACTGATGATGGAGGAGACGGGCGGTCACCAAATACTGATGATGGAGGGGATGGGCGGTCACCAGATACTGATGATGGAGGAGACGGGCAGATACCAGATACTGATGATCGAGGAGATGGGCGGTCACCAGATACTTATGATAGAGGTGATGGGCGGTCACCAGATACTGATGATGGAGGAGACGGGCGGTCACCAGATACTAATGATGGAGTTGATGGGCGGTCACCAGATACTGATGATGGAGGTGACGGGCGGTCACCAGATACTGATGATGGAGGAGACGGGCGGTCTCCATATACTGATGATGGAGGTGAAGGGCGGTCACCAGATACTGATGATCGAGGAGATGGGCGGTCACCAGATACTGATGACGGAGGTGACAGGCGGTCACTACTGATGATGGAGGTGACAGGCGGTCACCAGATACTGATGATGGAGGTGAAGGGCGGTCACCAGATAGTGATGATGGAGGAGACGGGCGGTCACCACATACTAATGATGGAGGGGACGGGCGGTCACCAGATACTGATGATGGAGGAGACGGGCAGTTACCAGATACTGATGATGGAGGTGACGGGCGGTCACCAGATACTGATGATGGAGGTGACGGGCGGTCACCAGATACTGATGATGGAGGAGACGGGCGGTCACCAGATACTGATGATGGAGGTGACGGGCGGTCACCAGATACTGATGATGGAGGGGACGGGCGGTCACCAGATACTGATGATGGAGGTGAAGGGCGGTCACCAGATACTGATGATGGAGGAGACGGGCGGTCACCAAATACTGATGATGGAGGGGATGGGCGGTCACCAGATACTGATGATGGAGGAGACGGGCGGTCACCAGATACTGATGATGGAGGAGACGGGCAGTCACCAGATACTGATGATGGAGGTGACGGGCGGTCACCAGATACTGATGATGGAGGAGACAGGCGGTCACCAGATACTGATGATGGAGGAGACGGGCGGTCACCAGACACTGATGATGGAGGAGACAGGCGGTCACCAAATACTGATGATGGAGGAGACGGGAGGTCACCAGATACTGATGATGGAGGAGACGGGAGGTCACCAGATACTGATGATGGAGGAGAGGGGCAGTCACCAGATACTGATGATGGAGGGGACGGGCGGTCACCAGATACTGATGATGGAGGAGACGGGAGGTCACCAGATACTGATGATGGAGGAGACGGGAGGTCACCAGATACTGATGATGGAGGAGAGGGGCAGTCACCAGATACTGATGATGGAGGGGACGGGCGGTCACCAGATACTGATGATGGAGGGGACGGGCGGTCACCAGATACTGATGATGGAGGAGACGGGCGGTCACCAGATACTGATGATGGAGGAGACGGGCAGTCACCAGATACTGATGATGGAGGAGACGGGTGGTCACCAGATACTGATGATGGAGGGGATGGGCGGTCACCAGATACTGATGATGGAGGAGACGGGCGGTCACCAGATACTGATGATGGAGGAGACGGGTGGTCACCAGATACTGATGATGGAGGGGATGGGCGGTCACCAGATACTGATGATGGAGGAGACGGGCAGTCACCAGATACTGATGATGGAGGAGACGGGTGGTCACCAGATACTGATGATGGAGGGGATGGGCGGTCACCAGATACTGATGATGGAGGAGACGGGCAGTCACCAGATACTGATGATGGAGGAGATGGGCGGTCACCAGATACTGATGATGGAGGAGACGGGTGGTCACCAGATACTGATGATGGAGGAGACGGGCAGTCACCAGATACTGATGATGGAGGAGACGGGTGGTCACCAGATACTGATGATGGAGGAGACGGGCGGTCACCAGATACTGATGATGGAGGAGACGGGCGGTCACCAAATACTGATGATGGAGGGGATGGGCGGTCACCAGATACTGATGATGGAGGAGATGGGCAGTCACCAGATACTGATGATGGAGGAGATGGGCGGTCACCAGATACTGATGATGGAGGAGACGGGCAGTCACCAGATACTGATGATGGAGGAGATGGGCGGTCACCAGATACTGATGATGGAGGAGACGGGTGGTCACCAGATACTGATGATGGAGGAGACGGGCAGTCACCAGATACTGATGATGGAGGAGACGGGTGGTCACCAGATACTGATGATGGAGGAGACGGGCGGTCACCAAATACTGATGATGGAGGGGATGGGCGGTCACCAAATACTGATGATGGAGGTGACGGGCGGTCACCAGATACTGATGATGGAGGAGACGGGCGGTCACCAGATACTGATGGTGGAGGAGACAGGCGGTCACCAGATACTGATGATGGAGGAGACGGGCGGTCACCAGACACTGATGATGGAGGAGACAGGCGGTCACCAAATACTGATGATGGAGGAGACGGGTGGTCACCAGATACTGATGATGGAGGTGACGGGCGGTCACCAGATACTGATGATGGAGGGGACGGACGGTCACCAGATACTGATGATGGAGGGGATGGGCGGTCACCAGATACTGATGATGGAGGAGATGGGCAGTCACCAGATACTGATGATGGAGGAGATGGGCGGTCACCAGATACTGATGATGGAGGAGACAGGCGGTCACCAAATACTGATGATGGAGGAGACGGGTGGTCACCAGATACTGATGATGGAGGTGACGGGCGGTCACCAGATACTGATGATGGAGGAGACGGGCGGTCACCAAATACTGATGATGGAGGGGATGGGCGGTCACGAGATACTGATGATGGAGGAGATGGGCAGTCACCAGATACTGATGATGGAGGAGATGGGCGGTCACCAGATACTGATGATGGAGGAGACGGGCAGTCACCAGATACTGATGATGGAGGAGATGGGCGGTCACCAGATACTGATGATGGAGGAGACGGGTGGTCACCAGATACTGATGATGGAGGAGACGGGCAGTCACCAGATACTGATGATGGAGGAGACGGGTGGTCACCAGATACTGATGATGGAGGAGACGGGCGGTCACCAAATACTGATGATGGAGGGGATGGGCGGTCACCAAATACTGATGATGGAGGTGACGGGCGGTCACCAGATACTGATGATGGAGGAGACGGGCGGTCACCAGATACTGATGATGGAGGAGACGGGCGGTCACCAGACACTGATGATGGAGGAGACAGGCGGTCACCAAATACTGATGATGGAGGAGACGGGTGGTCACCAGATACTGATGATGGAGGTGACGGGCGGTCACCAGATACTGATGATGGAGGGGACGGACGGTCACCAGATACTGATGATGGAGGAGACGGGCAGTCACCAGATACTGATGATGGAGGGGACGGGAGGTCACCAGATACTGATGATGGAGGGGACGGGAGGTCACCAGATACTGATGATGGAGGTGACGGGCGGTCACCAGATACTGATGATGGAGGAGACGGGCGGTCACCAGATACTGATGATGGAGGAGACAGGCGGTCACCAGATACTGATGATGGAGGAGACGGGAGGTCACCAGATACTGATGATGGAGGTGACAGGCGGTCACCAGATACTGATGATGGAGGAGACGGGCGGTCACCAGATACTGATGATGGAGGTGACAGGCGGTCACCAGATACTGATGATGGAGGTGACGGGCGGTCACCAGATACTGATGATGGAGGGGACGGACGGTCACCAGATACTGATGATGGAGGAGACGGGCAGTCACCAGATACTGATGATGGAGGGGACGGGCGGTCACCAGATACTGATGATGGAGGGGACGGGCGGTCACCAGATACTGATGATGGAGGAGACGGGCAGTCACCAGATACTGATGATGGAGGTGACAGGCGGTCACCAGATACTGATGATGGAGGAGACGGGCGGTCACCAGATACTGATGATGGAGGGGACGGACGGTCACCAGATACTGATGATGGAGGAGACGGGCAGTCACCAGATACTGATGATGGAGGGGACGGGCGGTCACCAGATACTGATGATGGAGGGGACGGGCGGTCACCAGATACTGATGATGGAGGAGACGGGCGGTCACCAGATACTGATGATGGAGGAGACGGGCGGTCACCAGATACTGATGATGGAGGAGACGGGCGGTCACCAGATACTGATGATGGAGGAGACAGGCGGTCACCAGATACTGATGATGGAGG
This sequence comes from Ranitomeya imitator, assembly GCF_032444005.1. Lineage (NCBI taxonomy): Eukaryota > Metazoa > Chordata > Amphibia > Anura > Dendrobatidae > Ranitomeya > Ranitomeya imitator. The sequence continues at coordinate 6,704,932 of NC_091284.1, read as the reverse complement.
AGACGGGCGGTCACCAGATACTGATGATGGAGGAGACGGGCGGTCACCAGATACTGATGATGGAGGAGACAGGCGGTCACCAGATACTGATGATGGAGGAGACGGGCGGTCACCAGATACTGATGATGGAGGTGACGGACGGTCACCAGATACTGATGATGGAGGTGACGGGCGGTCACCAGATACTGATGATGGAGGTGACGGGCGGTCACCAGATACTGATGATGGAGGTGACGGGCGGTCACCAGATACTGATGATGGAGGAGACGGGTGGTCACCAGATACTGATGATGGAGGGGACGGGCGGTCACCAGATACTGATGATGGAGGAGACAGGCGGTCACCAGATACTGATGATGGAGGAGACGGGCGGTCACCAGATACTGATGATGGAGGAGACGGGCGGTCACCAGATACTGAAGATGGAGGTGGCGGGCGGTCACCAGATACTGATGATGGAGGTGACGGGCGGTCACCAGATACTGATGATGGAGGTGACGGGCGGTCACCAGATACTGAAGATGGAGGGGGCGGGCGGTCACCAGATACTGATGATGGAGGTGACGGGCGGTCACCAGATACTGATGATGGAGGTGACGGGCGGTCACCAGATACTGAAGATGGAGGGGGCGGGCGGTCACCAGATACTGATGATGGAGGAGACGAGCGGTCACCAGATACTGATGATGGAGGAGACGGGCGGTCACCAGATACTGATGATGGAGGAGACGGGCGGTCACCAGATACTGATGATGGAGGTGACGGGTGGTCACCAGATACTGATGATGGAGGTGACGGACGGTCACCAGATACTGATGATGGAGGGGACGGGCGGTCACCAGATACTGATGATGGAGGAGACGGGCGGTCACCAGATACTGATGATGGAGGGGACGGGCGGTCACCAGATACTGATGATGGAGGAGACGGGCGGTCACCAGATACTGATGATGGAGGAGATGGGGGTCACCAGATACTGATGATGGAGGAGATGGGCGGTCACCAGATACTGATGATGGAGGAGACGGGCGGTCACCAGATACTGATGATGGAGGAGACGGGCGGTCACCAGATACTGATGATGGAGGGGACGGGCGGTCACCAGATACTGATGATGGAGGGGACGGACGGTCACCAGATACTGATGATGGAGGAGACGGACGGTCACCAGATACTGATGATGGAGGTGACGGGCGGTCACCAGATACTGATGATGGAGGAGACGGGAGGTCACCAGATACTGATGATGGAGGAGACGGACGGTCACCAGATACTGATGATGGAGGAGACGGGCGATCACCAGATACTGATGATGGAGGTGATGGGCAGTCACCAGATACTGATGATGGAGGAGACGGACGGTCACCAGATACTGATGATGGAGGAGACGGGCGATCACCAGATACTGATGATGGAGGGGACGGGCGGTCACCAGATACTGATGATGGAGGGGACGGGCAGTCACCAGATACTGATGATGGAGGAGACGGGCGGTCACCAGATACTGATGATGGAGGAGACGGGCGGTCACCAGATACTGATGATGAAGGAGACGGGCGGTCACCAGATACTGATGATGGAGGAGACGGGCGGTCACCAGATACTGATGATGGAGGAGACGGGCGGTCACCAGATACTGATGATGGAGGAGACGGGCGGTCACCAGATACTGATGATGGAGGTGACGGGCGGTCACCAGATACTGATGATGGAGGAGACGGGCGGTCACCAGATACTGATGATGGAGGGGATGGACGGTCACCAGATACTGATGATGGAGGAGACGGGCGGTCACCAGATACTGATGATGGAGGTGACAGGCGGTCACCAGATACTGATGATGGAGGAGACGGGCGGTCACCAGATACTGATGATGGAGGGGACGGACGGTCACCAGATACTGATGATGGAGGAGACGGGCGGTCACCAGATACTGATGATGGAGGAGACGGACGGTCACCAGATACTGATGATGGAGGGGATGGACGGTCACCAGATACTGATGATGGAGGAGACGGGCGGTCACCAGATACTGATGATGGAGGGGATGGACGGTCACCAGATACTGATGATGGAGGTGACGGGCGGTCACCGGATACTGATGATGGAGGTGACGGACGGTCACCAGATACTGATGATGGAGGGGATGGACGGTCACCAGATACTGATGATGGAGGTGACGGGCGGTCACCAGATACTGATGATGGAGGGGACGGACGGTCACCAGATACTGATGATGGAGGAGACGGGCGGTCACCAGATACTGATGATGGAGGTGACGGGCGGTCACCAGATACTGATGATGGAGGGGACGGACGGTCACCAGATACTGATGATGGAGGAGACGGGCGGTCACCAGATACTGATGATGGAGGTGACGGGCGGTCACCAGATACTGATGATGGAGGAGACGGGCGGTCACCAGATACTGATTATGGAGGTGACGGGCGGTCACCAGATACTGATGATGGAGGGGATGGACGGTCACCAGATACTGGTGATGGAGGAGACGGGCGGTCACCAGATACTGATGATGGAGGGGATGGACGGTCACCAGATACTGATGATGGAGGAGACGGGCGGTCACCAGATACTGATGATGGAGGTGACGGGCGGTCACCAGATACTGATGATGGAGGGGACGGGCGGTCACCAGATACTGATGATGGAGGTGACGGGCGGTCACCAGATACTGATGATGGAGGGGACGGGCGGTCACCAGATACTGATGATGGAGGGGACGGACGGTCACCAGATACTGATGATGGAGGAGATGGGCGGTCACCAGATACTGATGATGGAGGTGATGGGCTGTCACCAGATACTGATGATGGAGGAGACGGGTGGTCACCAGATACTGATGATGGAGGGGACGGACGGTCACCAGATACTGATGATGGAGGGGATGGACGGTCACCAGATACTGATGATGGAGGAGACGGGCGGTCACCAGATACTGATGATGGAGGGGATGGACGGTCACCAGATACTGATGATGGAGGAGACGGGCGGTCACCAGATACTGATGATGGAGGTGACGGGCGGTCACCAGATACTGATGATGGAGGGGACGGACGGTCACCAGATACTGATGATGGAGGAGATGGGCGGTCACCAGATACTGATGATGGAGGAGACAGGCGGTCACCAGATACTGATGATGGAGGTGACGGGCGGTCACCAGATACTGATGATGGAGGGGACGGACGGTCACCAGATACTGATGATGGAGGTGACAGGCGGTCACCGGATACTGATGATGGAGGTGACAGGCGGTCACCAGATACTGATGATGGAGGAGACGGGTGGTCACCGGATACTGATGATGGAGGTGACAGGCGGTCACCAGATACTGATGATGGAGGTGACGGGCGGTCACCAGATACTGATGATGGAGGGGACGGACGGTCACCAGATACTGATGATGGAGGTGATGGGCGGTCACCAGATACTGATGATGGAGGAGACGGGTGGTCACCAGATACTGATGATGGAGGAGACGGACGGTCACCAGATACTGATGATGGAGGAGACGGACGGTCACCAGATACTGATGATGGAGGAGACGGGTGGTCACCAGATACTGATGATGGAGGAGACGGACGGTCACCAGATACTGATGATGGAGGGGATGGACGGTCACCAGATACTGATGATGGAGGAGACGGGCAGTCACCAGATACTGATGATGGAGGAGACGGACGGTCACCAGATGCTGATGATGGAGGAGACGGACGGTCACCAGATACTGATGATGGAGGAGACGGGTGGTCACCAGATACTGATGATGGAGGAGACGGGCGGTCACCAGATACTGATGATGGAGGGGATGGACGGTCACCAGATACTGATGATGGAGGAGACGGGCGGTCACCAGATACTGATGATGGAGGGGATGGACGGTCACCAGATACTGATGATGGAGGAGACGGGTGGTCACCAGATACTGATGATGGAGGAGACGGGCGGTCACCAGATACTGATGATGGAGGGGATGGACGGTCACCAGATACTGATGATGGAGGTGACGGGCGGTCACCAGATACTGATGATGGAGGAGACGGACGGTCACCAGATACTGATGATGGAGGAGACGGGTGGTCACCAGATACTGATGATGGAGGAGACGGGCGGTCACCAGATACTGATGATGGAGGGGATGGACGGTCACCAGATACTGATGATGGAGGTGACGGGCGGTCACCAGATACTGATGATGGAGGGGATGGACGGTCACCAGATACTGATGATGGAGGAGACGGGCGGTCACCAGATACTGATGATGGAGGGGACGGACGGTCACCAGATACTGATGGGATATTTCTTTTTTCTTCAGTCACTTTGCATTTTGGTAACTGTTAGACATTTACAATGAATATGCCTTCTACGTCTGAAACTTTTGACTCTGCAGAATTTTCCACATCTGCCTAAAACTTTTGCACAGCACTGTATCTCTGATAATCCTCCTCTATTATATCAGTATTTATCGCTGATGACCCGTCTTTATTATATCACAATGATGAGGGTCATGTCACCCTGTATCCCACATAGCCCCTCTCTGCCCCATTACTAGGGGTCCTCTACTCCTTTCTTATCTTGGTTCTTCTGGACATCACTGGACCTCAGCATTCCTCTTACACACAGACTATTCTCGCTTCCTCGTCCTAAGCCTGTTCCTTATTTTATCAGCACCGATTAGTTTCTCTCATTGTTTATATGTTTCTCACCCTGTAAAGATCCTGGCAGTCCCCGGCCCGTGAAGAGTCTGCGGACACATGAGTCTTGATGGAAGATGGGAAAAATTACCTGATAAAAGCAGGATGCAGCGGAGTCCAGACCACGGGAAGCGTCGCTGTGCACCTTGTGAATCCATGACCTTCTGCTAGTGACAGACCTAAAATGAGTGAACTACGACGATGGCTGGAAAGGAAGAGGAGGAGAATTCTGCGCTGAATTTGAGGTTGTCACTGCATGTTCTGTGAATGTTGTACGAGGCAGGAAGACAATGGTGTCAGGTCTCGTCTTCACTGCCCACACATACCTGAGATCTCAAGTCTGGTCCTCAGAGCCTCCCAGTCGTGGCATACACAGGTTGTCAGGTCAAGTCATCAAAGCCTGGGATCTTATGACCAGTAATCAGTGTCCTCAGTGATAACATGCACCCAGGGCCTCAGGTCCATTAATCAGTGTCCTCAGCTATTACATGCACCCAGGGCCTCAGGTCCAGTAATCAGTGTCCTCAGTGATTACATGCACCAAGGGTCTCAGGTCTAGTTATGACACACAGGCAGAAATTGAAGGATGGGCAGACATCTTGTCTGTAGCGTTGACGTCCCTGCACGCTGCTCCTCTCCGCCAGCAGGGACGTCGATTCACCTATCACTGTGGCCCCCTCTTCCTCCTTCCACTCCAGTTGTGCGTGTGCTTCCTCTATCTTAAAGGGTCCTCGTGTGCAATCCTAAAGTGTCCCCAGCCAATGGCACAGAGACACTAATTATTTAAGGCACCTCCACCTGTTTTGAGATGCCTGCTAGTTCTCAGGTTCCTGTCTGTTAATTCTGGCTAATTCTGCTAGTGTCTCTCCGTCCATAACCTCCGTGCTAGTACGCTCTTTGTCAGTCTGTATTTCAGTCGGACCCGCTGTCACGGTTCACAACGTGCTGCCAATAATTTGTCACTAATCCCAAAAATATGTCAGGGATTCCGGGAGGATACCCTTATTGTCTCCACTAGTGATGAGCGAATATACTCGTTACTCGAGATTTCTCGAGCATGCTCGGGGGTCCTCCGAGTATTTTTTAGTGCTCGGAGATTTAGCTTTTCTTGCCGCAGCTGAATGATTTACATCTGTTAGCCAGCATAAGTACATGTGGGGGTTGCCTAGTTGCTAGCACTAAAACATACTTGGAGGACCCCCGAGTGTGCTCGAGAAATCTCGAGTAACGAGTATATTCACTCATCACTACTCCCCACCACTCACACCAATTTGTCACAAGCCGGGGTTGTTTGGTTGCCCCTGGTTCCTTCTGAAGGGGTTTATCTATATCCTGCTTCCCAGTTCCGGTTTGGAACTTGCAGCTCTCTGGCGCCCCCCTTACCCTCAGGTCAGTCATGGTACTGCACCTAGAGTAATTAGTTGTCAGAAAGGCTGCCTGCTATCTACTGGCTATTGGGCATGCTGCAGCGAGGATGATGTAACTACTCCCACTCAGGGGGGAACTATAATTAATAATTCCGCCGTCGCTGCAAAGCTTCCCAAATGCACAGAAAAAAGTATGCTGCCACCAGCTCCGATTTTCACAAGGATGGATTAATGGGTCCAGAGCCAACCCAAATCAGTAGCGTAATTCACTTCAGAGGAAGTGACAGTTCATTTATGGAGCATGAAGAGACAAGCTAGTAGATTATATATTTTACTCCATAAAAAGGTAGGGCAGTGTTTACAAGGTATAAAAAGACATTATAAAGGAGACAATTTGTATGTACATTGCAATTACGAAAAAAAAGAGGATTAACAGAAGAAAAACACTTACAGTTCCTTATATCATTTCAGCTCATCATGGCTGCCGTGTGCTGTGGGGGATGGTGAGTATATATCCAGATGCATCACCCCTGGCTTACAGCTAGCAGGACCCCGGACAAAAGATGCTGCTGGAATCCTGTTTCACTAATATATCACAGCCCAAAACCCAGGCACTCCCCTGTGGTGACATCACTTAGAAGCTGAAACCTCCTCCTTACTTACAGCTATGGTAATTATTTTTATGCATAATTTGTTATGTGAACCTCGCATAAGGACACCATGCTCATGAGGTTCCCCACGTCAGGGGCGTTATTTTAAGTGGAAATACGGAGCAATCACCAGAACCACTTACTGAGAAATTTGCACTTTGCACTCGTTACGTATAGCTGCTAGCGCTTTCAGTGGGTGATAGATCTACCGATGGACATCCAGAATATATAATTATTATCTGTCTAGCCCAAATCAGTGCCGCAATATATAACTTTAATAGAACAAAGAAGCTCAGGACTGCTACACAAGTTCTAGCTGATACTAGATGGGAGGGGGATAAGTATTTTAGAGAAATTGGAATTTGCAGCTAGCCATAAAACATCTTCAGTGATTCTAGTAATGGTTTTAGATTACACACATACAAGCAGCAGTCAGAGAGAGAGAAGATGGAGGGTAGGAATAGCCCACAGCGTGCGTCTTGTAAAGTGAGGTAGATACTCAAACTTGGCATATTCACATTATCATTACAGCTCCCCTTTTGGACTGTGCAACAGAGGCAGAACCTCTTGGTACTCATCTATGCGCACCTCGACAAGTTCACTCTGGCTGGTCAACCTATCTGCATTGCCATGCTCACTGCCCGTTTTGTGCTCAATGGTAAAGTCATACTGCTGGAGGGTAAGGCTCCAGCGTAGCAACCTTCCATTGGTTCCACACATGGCTTGTAGCCAGCGCAGAGGGTTGTGGTCCATCACCAAAGTGAAGGGGGGACTGTATTAGTAGGGCTGCAAGCGTTGCAGGGCTCAGACTATAGCCAGGCACTCCTTCTCGTCGGTGGAGTCAGACAATAGCCAGGCACTCCTTCTCGTTGGTGGAGTAGGCCACTTCCCTCGGCAGAAGCTTCCGGCTCAGGTACAACACAGGGTGCTCGTTGTTCCCCGAGTTGACCTGGCTGAACACAGCACTGAGGCCAAACTCGCAGGCATCGGTCTGCACCAAGAACGGTTGACTGCTGTCAACTGCTTTCAACACAGTGGCATTGCACAGTGCTGTTTTAAATGCCTGGAAGGCCCCCTCACAGCCGTCAGTCCAGTCGACTATGTGGGATAGCTTCTTCCTGGTGAGGTCCGTCAATGGTTTTGCCAGGCTACTATAGCGCTGTACGAAGCACCTATAGTAGGACATCACCTGTTTCTTGGTCCTGGGGGTGGGCCAGGACACGATTGTGTCCACTTTCTCAGGCTCTGGCTTTATGGAGCCTCCGCCTACCTGGTGCCCCAGGTAGTGGACCTCACTCTTTCCCAACTGGCACTTTCCCGGCTTGATGGTCAGACCGGCTCGGTGAATTCGCCTGAGCACTGTTATGATTAGGTGGCCTTGGAGCAGCATGAAAACCTTCACTGGAGTAAGTGGTAACTATACTGACCGCAAACCCTGATCTTATCACCGCAACTAGAAGTAGCCGTGGGGTGTGCCTAACAAAACCTAGCCACCTCGACACAGCCGGAGGACTAAATACCCCTAAAGATGGAAAAAGGAAAACTATCTTGCCTCAGAGTAGACCCCCAAAGGATAGGCAGCCCCCCACAAATAATGACTGTGAGTTGGAGAGGAAAAGACACACGCAGGCAGAAAACAGGCTTAGCAAAGGAGGCCAATTCTAGCTAAATAGAAAAGGACAGGACAGGATACTAAGCGGTCAGCATAAAAATACTACAAAAATATCCACAGCAGAAAATACAAAACTCCACCATCTAACTGAAGATGTGGAGAGTATATCTGCAACTCCAGAGAATACAACCAGACTGAGAAAAACAACTGACACAGTCTAAGCTGGACAAATAGAAACAAAAGAACAGCACTGAAAATAAGCACACAGCACATGTGCTTCAGAAAAAGAAACAGACACTTATCTTTGCTGAACTGGCAGTTAAGCAGGAGAGGCCAGGCAGAGATCCAATACTTCCAAAGAAACATTGACAACTGGCAAGGGCTAAAGGATCCTGCACACCTAAATATCCCAGTCAGAATTGTAATCATCCGATACACCTGGCCAGGACTGCGAGTCAGAGACAACTGCATTCCCACCAACAACCACTGGAGGGAACCCAAGAGCAGAATTCACAACAGAGCACCTCCTCAAGATGCTGCAGGTGTTCACCCAAGGAGGAACTGAAGATGGCAATGTCATCCAGGTACGCCACCGCATACTCCTCCAGTCCCTGAAGCAGGTGGTTGACCATCCGCTGGAAAGTGGCAGGGGCATTCTTCATGCCCAAGGGCATGACTGTGGACTTGTACAGTCCAAAAGGTGTGATAAAGGCAGACTTCTCCTGCACCTCGGGGCTCAGGGGAATCTGCCAATATCCTCAACTCAGATACATAATGGTCAGATATTCTGCGCCAGCTAACCGCTCAAGCAGCTTCTCGATGCGCGGCATTCGGTGCGCATCAGAGGCTGTGATGGCGTTCAGCCCCCTGTAGTCCATGCAGAACTGGGTGGTCCGATCCTTTTTTGGCACGAGAACTACAGGTGAGGCCACGCGCTCTTTGACCGTTGAATCACCCCAGCTGTAACATCTCATCGATCTTCTGGCGCATAACCTGCTGCACCTCGTCGCAGATCCAATAGGGTGTTCACCATAGTGGGACATGATTCCCGGTGTCCACCTCATAGACCGCTAACATCGTCCTTCCAGGTCGGTTGGAGAGCGCAACGCAGAAGGGTTCCAGTGTGGTCTGCAACTGAGACCGCTGGGGTTTGGTTAACAAGGCGCTTACCTCCACATCCTCGATGGACCCACCGGCCTTGGCTTGGGCCAGCATGTCCACAAGGGGGTCTTCCTAGTTCCTCCCCATCTTCGGGCAGGCTGCAGACTGGAAGGACCTAAGGTTCACGTTCGTGATGAGCTTTCATCATGTTGATGTGAAAGGCCTTTCGCCTGCCCCGAGTGTGGTCAAGCGTGACCACGTAGGTGACCGGGTTGAGCTGTTGGTGGATGACGTACGGGCCTTCCCAGGCTGCTTAAAGCTTATGCTTTGGTACAGGGACCAGCACCCACACCTTTGACCCATGTGGTAGGTCTGCTCCCAGGCATTCTGGTCCTACCAGTGCTTCTGATCAGCCTGAGCCTGCGTCATGTTGTCATGCACCAACCTCATCAAGGTCTGCATTTTGTCATGGAAGCGCATGACATACTCCATATGGACACTTCAGAAGGGTTCGGCTCCTCTTCCAAGGATTCGCTTACCAACCCAAGGGGTCCCCTGACTCGCCTGCCATACAGGAGCTCGAAAGGGGAGAACCCCGTGCAGGTGTGGGAGGTACCGCTCCTAATCGCATACTTGGGTCTCAACCAGCATGCGTAGCATCTGTTTGAGGGTACCATTGAAGCGTTCACACAGGCCATTGCTCTGTGGGTGATACGCACTCAACACCAGGTGCTTCACCTGCATTCTCTTACAGAGAGCCTCCATTAGGCGAGACATAAATTGGGTCCCTTGATCAGTAAGCATCTCCCTGGGAAATCCTACCCGTGAAAAGATAGCCAACAGTGCATCTGCCACCTTATCTGCCCTAGTTGAGGACAGAGCCACTGCCTCTGGATACCGGGTAGCATAGTCTACCACAGTAAGGATGTATTGCTTTCCAGAGCTGCTGGGGATGGCCAGCAGGCCCACAATGTCCACCGCGATCCTCTGGAAAGGCTCCTCTATCACTAGCAAAGGGATTAGTTGAGCCTTAAGGGCAGACAACGCCTTCCCCACTCATTGGAAGGTGATATAAGAGCAGCAGTAGTTTGTCACATCTGTCCCCATCTTGGGCCAATAGAAATGTTGAGACAGCCTGGCCTTGGTTTTGCTGATCCCCAAGTGTCCAGCGAGCGGGATCTCATGGGCAATCCACAACAACTCACTCCTGAATGGGTGCAGGACGACCAGCTCTCTTTCCCTCAACCACTCCTTTTGCGATTTTCCGGGTACTGTCTCCTGGTACAACCTCCCTCGTTCCCAGAACACCCTCTCCTTATCAGTCACGGAGGTGGGCGTCTCGGCGAGGTGTCTCAAATTCTCTAGGCTTGTATCTGAGTACAGAGCTGCCTGGAACACCTGGCTAAGGGCAGCCAGAAGCGATATCAGGGTCCCTTCCCCACGGGAACCCTCTTGGACCTGCTCTGTGTCCATATCTGGTTCAATCACACCTGTGACTGAGGAGGGTCCCGAAGGCAGAATGTTATCTGCGTTTCGGGCATTCTGACTGCGGGTGACAGCAGCTACGTAGGCTGTCTCCCCGGGGATTTCCACAGACCCATCAGCCCGCGCTGGTATGGGTACTACCTCTCCATCCACCCCCAACATTCCAGGAGCAGTGCTACTTATGGGGCAGTTACCTTCCTCTGTGGCACTGATCAGTTGTACGGCATTACCTTCCTCACGGTTCCCATGCATCTCCCAATTTCCCTGTTAGGGGTTCCTCAGCCGTCCCACCCCTCAGAGTGACGCTGGTGAGCACTCCTGCAACTGTGAACACATCATTCCTAGGAAACAAATGGTTATCAGGTAAAACATGCATATTTTCATAATTCGCATAATCAGTATTACCCTCTGCATTTTCAGAAAAATCATTATCAAGTATTGACAATGGTATTACCGGTATTATTATTAACCTGTAAAGCATTGTCAGGTAACACATGCAATTTCCCATTGCTATCATCAGCATTCGATTGGGGAAGGGAGTCAGGTACATAATATGCAACCATCCTCCCCAAATCAGTCCCCAATAAAACATCAGTGGGCAAGTTATCGGACAGCCCCAGTACCTTCACCCACTCCCGACACCCCAATCTATATACACCCGGGCCATTGGCAGGGGGCAGTGGATGCCCCCAATCCCGGTGACAGTCAGGGTTTTCTCCGGAATGTTCTCTTCAGGGGCCGCTAGTTCGGGTTGGATGAGAGTTCGTTCAGCCCCGGTGTCCTTGAGGCCTGTAGTGACATGGCCCACCACGGTGACATTCTGCACGTTGTCACACACCCTCTCAACCACCCCACCCACCAAAAGAACTGTGGCATTAGGCCCTGGGGCCTTGGCTGAGGGGTTCTTCTGCTTCTTTGGACAGTTGGTGCTGAGATGACCAGTCCGTTTGCAGGAAAAACACTGGCGAGGGTCGGTGGTAGGTCTGATGCTGTTGGCAATAGGGACAGGGCCTCTGGTGTGCTGGCTGGCAGGGGCACTGGTGTTGGGTGCAGGCTTACCCCTCTGTAGCTGGCAGTGGCTGGCTTCCGCTCTTCCGATCTACGGTTGGCCTAATAGGCATCGGCAATCTGCACTGCTTTAGTCATGTCTTTGGGCTTTCTGTCGCACCTCAGCTGGGCACAGATGTAGAAATTGATCTTTGAACATCAGGTCTCCCAGCTGCTCAAAGGTGGTCACTGACAGTCCTTGGATCCACTGGTTAAAGTGGGTCCTGAGTCCATGCACCACATCGCCGTAGCTGTCGTGTGGGCCACGTTGGAGGTTTCGGAACTTTCTACGGTAAACCTCAGGTGTAAGCTTGTACTTGGTTATCAGCGCCTGCTTGATGGCCTCATAGTCACCATCTTTTTCTTGAGGGAGAGCAGCAAATGCCTCCAGAGCTTTGCCTCTTAGCCCTGGGGTCAGGTATCGGGCCCATTGGTCCCCAGGCAGACGGTACTGTCTGCAGGCTTTCTAAAAGGCCTGCAGAAAAGTCACAGGAAAGTGCTCTGGCCGGGGTTTAGGGGTCTGAGCGCTTTTGGGCTTGCTGCTGGACTAGGACGACCCCTGCACTTGGAGTCGGGCTAACTGCTACTGGTACTCCCGCTCCGCTTGCCACTTGGCTCTCCCCTGGTATTGCTGGATCAGCTGTAGACGTCCATCACGGTCATCGGTGGGGAGTTGTTTCAAGGCCGCCTGCAGGTGGGGGTCCAATCCACCCTGGTTGCTAGAAGGGTCGGCATTCAGTGATTGGAACTCTGTTGCAGCACCATTTTCGCTCGTGCTGCCTTCTGCGGCCCCTGGGCTTGGTCTGCTTCAAATGGCACCAGTTCCATGACCATTTGAGCCATGATTTTGCCCGTGGCGTCAATCTGTATCAACCAGCAAAGCGCAATAAGAGTGTCCTTGTCATGCTGCTTATACCAGCCTTCTCCTTTTGCGGCCATCATTGCCAAATAAAAGATAGGCTAGAAAAACAAAGAGAAGAGGAGGTGGTAAATGCAAGTACACATGGTATCGTCTCAGGACTAGTAAACACTGAGCGTGTTCTCCAAAACTTTTTTGCGCAGAGTCCTCTCCAGAAATAGGCCAGTTTAGTGAGAGGAATGATTGCTAAAACCCGATCACTATTGCTCTATTACCCCACCGCTCTGCCACCAATATGTCACGGTTCACACTGTGCTGCCAACAATTTGTCACAGATCCCAACAATATGTCAGGGATCCCCGGGGAGGATACCTTTATCGTCCTCACCACTCACACCAATTTGTCACGAACAGGGGTTGCTTGGTTGTCCCTGGTTCCTTCCAGAGGTGGATTTATCTATATGCCGCTTCCCAGTTGCACTTTGGAACTTGCAGCTCTCTGGCACCCCCCTTCCCCTTAGGTCAGTCAGGGTACTGCACCAAGGGTAATTAGTTGCCAGAAAGGCTGCCTGTTATGTACTGGCTATTGGGCACGCTGCAGCGAGGGCGATGTATATACTCCCAATGAGGCGGGAACAATAATTAACAATGCCGCCGTTGCTGCAAAGCTTTCCAAACGCAAAGAAAAAAGTAAGCTGACACCAGCTCCAATTATCATAAGGATTAATGGGTCTGGAGCCAACCCAAAGCATTAGTGCAATTCACTTCAGAGGAAGCAACAGTTTGTTTATAGAGCATGAAGAGACAAGCTAGTAGACTATATATTTTACTCCATAAAAAGGTAGGCAGTGTTTACAAGGTATAAAAAGATATTATAAAGGAGACAATTCGTATGTACATTGCAATTACAAATAAAACAGAAGAAAAACACTTATAGTTCCTTATATCATTTCAGCTCATCATGGCTGCCGTGTGCTGTGGGGGATGGTGAGTATATATCCAGATGCATCACCCCTGGCTTACAGCTAGCAGGACCCCGGACAAAAGATGCTGCTGGAATCCTGTTTCACTAATATATTACAGCCCAAAATCCAGGCACTCCCCTGTGGTGACATCACTTAGAAGCTGAAACCTCCTCCTTACTTACAGCTATGGTAACTATTTTTATGCATAATTTGCTATGTGAACCTCGCATTAATTACGACACCATGCTCATGAGGTTCCCCATGTCAGGGGCGTTCTTTTAAGTGTAAATACGGAGCAATTACCTGAACTGCTTACTGAGAAATCCGCACTTTGCACTATTTCGTTTAGCTGCTAGCGCTTTCATTGGGTGATAAGTCTACCGATGGACATCTGGAATATATAATTCTTATCTGTCTAGCCTAAATCGGTGCCGCGATATATAACTTTAATAGAACAAAGAAGCTCAGGGCTGCTACACCAGTTCTAGTTGGTACTAGATGGGAGGGGGATGAGTAGGTTAGGAAGATTGGAATTTGCAGCTAGCCATAAAACCTCTTCAGTGATTCTAGTAAGGGTTTTAGATTACACACATACAAGCAGCAGTCAGAGAGAGAGAAGAGGTGGGGTCGGAATCGCCCATTCACATTATCATATTCACATTATCGTGACACCTGCTGACCCCTGCCTTTGCTAATCTGTCTATCTGCCTGACCCACCTGCACCTACTGTGCCAATAGGTATATTATCCTGACCCACCTGCACCAGTCGTGTCAATCTGTATATCAGCTGATCCCGCCTACATCTGCTATGCCAGTCTGTAGTTCAGCCGGACCCGCTTTCACCTGCTTTGTCAGTCTGCATTTCAGCCAGACCCGCCTGCATCTGCCGTGCCAATCTGTATATAAGCTGGACTCGCCTGCATCTGCCCTGCAGTTTTTATATCAGCCGGACCTGCCTGAACCTGCCAGTGCCCATCTGTATACTAGTTGTACCCATCTGCATCTGCGGTTCCTGTGTTCATGCCATGCTTGCTTATATCGGCTGTACTCTTCTACCAAGCCGTTACAGCTACCAGCTACCTGTCCCTTGAGGGTTAGCTGCCGTGTGATCGGGGACTGTCCTGGAGTAGCACGTGTGGCCATCGGGAGCCAAGCCTAATCCTACCATCAGGGGCTGTAGTGAAGATTCAGATGCTCACCTAGTCACACTCCTCCAGACTTTCCTTGGACTATGACACAGTGGTTCTACCAGTCCAGTGACAGTTTACAGTGGCCATGGAATCCACTAGCTCTCAGGCTTTCTCTATCTCACACCTGTACTAGAAGGTCCCCACCAGAAAGACCAGCAGGATAAAATCATTTCCTACCTGTGGACAGTAACCACCCATCTAGATACGCTGACAACTCTGGCCGCATCTGCACCTACCCAAGCTGCGACCACCTCAGCCGTGACCCAACAGACTGACAACTATGTACCTATTTCCGGACCCCATCTGTCAGTTCCTCCATGTTATGGTGCTGTGTTGTGAATTCTGTTGTCGAACTCCCTCCTGTGGTCGTGAATGGTACTTCGGCGAATTCTGTCTATGGGCTCCCTCTGGTGGCTGTGAGTGAAGCTGCTGCTTCTGAGGTTCCTTACACAGGTGACGTGGTTTATCCTTTGGTTGGCTGCTCTATTTAACTCCACTCAGATGGTTACTCCATGCCAGCTGTCAATGTTCCTGCATTGGTTCAGTTCGCTCTTGGATCTTTCTGGTGACCTGTCTTCTCCAGCAGAAGCTAAGTTCCTGATAGTTATTACTTGTTCATTGTTTCCTTGTCCAGCTGGTTATCATGATTTTGTCTTGCTAGCTGGAAGCTCTGGCTGGGATGCAGAGTGGCACCTCCGCACCGTGAGTCGGTGCGGAGGTCTTTTTTGCACACTCTGCGTGGTCTTTTGTAGTTTTTTGTGCTGACCGCAAAGATACCTTTCCTATCCTCTGTCTGTTTAGTAAGTCTGGCCTCCCTTTGCTGAAACCTGTTTCATTTCTGCGTTTGTGACTTTCATCTTTACTCACAGTCAATATATGTGGGGGGCTGCCTTTTCCTTTGGGGAATTTCTCTGAGGCAAGGTAGGCTTTATTTTCTATCTCTAGGGCTAGCTAGCTCTTAGGCTGTGAAGAGGCGTCTAGGGAGTGTCAGGAACGCTCCACGGCTATTTCTAGTTGTGTGATAGGATTAGGGCTTGCGGTCAGCAGAGCTCCCACATCCCAGAACTCGTCCTGTGTGAGTTTAACTATCAGGTCGTGCCGGGTGCTCCTAACCACCAGGTCCATAACAGTACAGCTGGCCCAAAGTATTAATGCATCTCAATAGAGGGATAAGAGAAGTTCTGAGACCATTTTTTTTCCTTTGCAGTGTGTTTTGTCTTTCTTTTCCCCTAAACCTTTGGGTGGTTCAGGACACAGGTGTAGATATGGACATTCAAGGTCTGTCCTCTTGTGTGGATCATCTCACTGCAAGGGTACAAAACATTCAAGATTTTGTGGTTCAGAATCCGATGTTAGAGCCTAGAATTCCTATTCCTGATTTATTTTCTGGGGATAGATCTAAGTTCTTGAATTTCAAAAATAATTGTAAACTGTTTCTAGCTTTGAAACCCCGCTCCTCTGGTGACCCTGTTCAACAAGTAAAAATCATTATTTCTTTGTTGCGTGGTGACCCTCAAGACTGGGCATTTTCCCTTGCGCCAGGAGATCCTGCATTGCGTGATGTTGATGCGTTTTTTCTGGCGCTTGGATTGCTTTATGATGAACCAAATTCAGTGGATCAGGCAGAGAAAATCTTGCTGGCTTTGTGTCAGGGTCAGGATGAAGTGGAGGTCTACTGTCAGAAGTTTAGAAAGTGGTCTGTGCTTACTCAGTGGAATGAGTGTGCCCTGGCGGCAATTTTCAGAAAGGGTCTTTCTGAAGCCCTTAAGGATGTCATGGTGGGATTTCCCACGCCTGCTGGTCTGAATGAGTCTATGTCTTTGGCCATTTAGATCGATCGACGCTTGCGTGAGCGCAAAGCTGTGCACCATCTGGCGGTATTCTCTGAGCATAGGCCAGAGCCTATGCAGTGTGATAGGACTTTAACCAGAGCTGAACGGCAAGAACACAGACGTCGGAATGGGCTGTGTTTTTATGGTGGTGATTCCACTCATGCTATCTCCGATTGTCCTAAGCGCACTAAGCGGTTCGCTAGGTCTGCCACCATTGGTACGGTACAGTCTAAATTTCTTTTGTCCGTTACTCTGATTTGCTCTCTGTCGTCCTATTCTGTTATGGCATTTGTGGATTCAGGCGCTGCCCTGAATTTGATGGACTTGGAGTTTGCCAGGCGGTGTGGTTTTTTCTTGGAGCCCTTGCAGTATCCTATTCCATTGAGAGGAATTGATGCTACGCCTTTGGCCAAGAATAAGCCTCAGTACTGGACTCAAATGACCATGTGCATGGCTCCTGCACATCAGGAGGATATTAGCTTTTTGGTGTTGCATAATCTGCATGATGTGGTCGTTTTGGGGTTGCCATGGCTACAGGTCCATAATCCAGTGTTGGATTGGAAATCTATGTCTGTGTCCAGCTGGGGTTGTCAGGGGGTACTCCTTCTGAAGTCCCTGAGTTTTTATCAGATTACCGGGATGTATTTGAAGAGCCCAAATCCGGTGCCCTACCTCCTCATAGGGATTGCGATTGTGCTATTAATTTGATTCCTGGTAGTAAGTTTCCTAAGGGCCGTCTGTTTAATTTATCTGTGCCAGAGCACGCCGCTATGCGGAGTTATATAAAGGAATCCTTGGAGAAAGGTCATATTCGCCCGTCGTCGTCACCATTGGGAGCAGGGTTCTTTTTTGTGGCCAAGAAGGATGGCTCTTTGAGACCTTGTATTGATTACCGCCTTCTTAATAAGATCACAGTCAAATTTCAGTATCCTTTGCCGCTGCTGTCTGATTTGTTTGCTCGGATTAAGGGGGCTAGTTGGTTCACCAAGATAGATGTTCGTGGTGCGTATAATCTTGTGCGAATTAAACAGGGCGATGAATGGAAAACAGCATTTAATAAGCCAGAGGGCCATTTTGAGTACCTGGTTATGCCATTCGGGCTTTCTAATGCTCCATCTGTGTTTCAGTCCTTTATGCATTACATCTTCTGAGAGTACCTGGATAGATTCATGATTGTATATTTGGATGACATTTTGGTCTTTTCGGATGATTGGGAGTCTCATGTGAAGCAGGTCAGAATGGTGTTCCAGGTCCTTCGTGCGAATTCCTTGTTTGTGAAGGGGTCAAAGTGTCTCTTTGGAGTTCAGAAGGTTTAATTTTTGGGTTTCATTTTTTCCCCTTCTACTATCGAGATGGACCCTGTTAAAGTTCAGGCCATTTACGATTGGACTCAGCCGACATCTGTGAAGAGCCTGCAGAAGTTCCTGGGCTTTGCTAATTTTTACCGTCGCTTCATCGCTAATTTTTCTAGTATTGCTAAACCATTGACTGATTTGACCAAGAAAGGTGCTGATGTGGTCAATTGGTCCTCTGCGGCTGTAGAGGCTTTTCAGGAGTTCAAGCGTCGTTTTTCTTCTGCCCCTGTGTTGTGCCAGCCAGATGTTTCGCTCCCGTTTCAGGTTGAGGTTGATGCTTCTGAGATTGGAGCAGGGGCTGTTTTGTCGCAAAGAAGTTCTGATGGCTCGGTGATGAAACCCTGTGCCTTCTTTTCTAGAAAATTCTCGCCTGCTGAGCGCAATTATGATGTTGGCAATCGAGAGTTGTTGGCCATGAAGTGGGCATTCAAGGAGTGGCGACATTGGCTTGAAGGAGCTAAACATCGCGTGGTGGTCTTGACGGATCACAAGAATTTGACTTATCTCGAGTCTGCCAAACGGTTGAATCCTAGACAGGCTCGATGGTCGCTCTTTTTCTCCCGTTTTGATTTTGTGGTTTCATACCTTCCGGGATCTAAGAATGTGAAGGCTGATGCCCTGTCAAGGAGTTTTGTGCCTGACTCTCTGGGTGTTCCGGAGCCGGCGGGTATTCTTAAAGAGGGGGTAATTTTGTCTGCCATCTCCCCTGATTTGCGGCGCATGCTGCAGAAGTTTCAGGCTGATAGACCTGACCGTTGTCCTACGGAGAAACTGTTTGTCCCTGATAGATGGACTAGTAGAGTTATCTCTGAGGTTCATTGTTCAGTGTTGGCTTGTCATCCTGGAATCTTTGGTACCAGAGATTTGGTGGCTATATCCTTTTGGTGGCCTTCTTTGTCACGGGATGTGCGTTCTTTTGTGCAGTCCTGTGGGACTTGTGCTCGGGCTAAGCCCTGCTGATCTTGTGCCAGTGGGTTGCTTTGCCCTTGCCGGTCCCGAAGAGGCCCTGGACGCATATTTCTATTGATTTTATTTCTGATCTCCCTATTTCTCAAAGGATGTCGGTCATTTGGGTGGTTTGTGATCGCTTCTCTAAGATGGTCCATTGGGTACCCTTGTCTAAATTGCCTTCCTCCTCTGATTTGGTGCCATTGTTTTTCCAGCATGTGGTTCGTTTGCATGGCATTCCAGACAACATCGTCTCGGACAGAGGTTCCCAGTTTGTTTCGAGGTTTTGGCGGTCCTTTTGTGCTAAGATGGGCATTGATTTGTCTTTTTCTTCGGCTTTCCATCCTCAGACTAATGGCCAAACCGAACAAACTAATCAGACTTTGGAAACATATCTGAGATGCTTTGTTTCTGCTGATCAGGATGATTGGGTGTCCTTCTTGCCTTTGGCTGAGTTCGCCCTTAATAATCGGGCCAGCTCGGCTACTTTAGTTTCTCCTTATTTCTGTAATTCTGGTTTCCATCCTCGTTTCTCTTCAGGGCAGTTTGAGCCTTCGGACTGTCCTGGGGTGGATACGGTGGTGGACAGGTTGCAGCAGATTTGGATTCATGTGGTGGACAATTTGACATTGTCCCAGGAGAAGGCTCAACGTTTCGCTAACCGCCGGCGCTGTGTTGGTCCCCGACTTCGTGTTGGGGATTTGGTTTGGTTGTCATCTCGTCATGTTCCTATGAAGGTTTCCTCTCCTAAGTTTAAGCCTCGTTTCATTGGTCCGTATAAGATTTCTGAAGTTCTGAATCCTGTGTCATTTCGTTTGGACCTTCCAGCTTCTTTTGCCATCCATGTGTTCCATAGGTCGTTTTTGCGGAGATACGTGGCGCCTATGGTTCCCTCCGTTGATCCTCCTGCCCTGGTGTTGGTTGAGGGGGAGTTGGAGTATGTGGTAGAGAAGATTTTGGATTCTCGTGTTTCGAGACGGAAACTCCAGTACCTGGTCAAGTGGAAGGGTTATGGTCAGTAAGATAATTCCTGGGTTTTTGCCTCTGATGTTCATGCTGCCGATCTTGTTCGTGCCTTTCATTTGGCTCATCCTGATCGGCCTGGGGGCTCTGGTGAGGGTTCGGTGACCCCTCCTCAAGGGGGGGTACTGTTGTGAATTCTGTTGTCGAACTCCCTCCTGTGGTCGTGAATGGTACTTCGGCGAATTCTGTCTATGGGCTCCCTCTGGTGGCTGTGAGTGAAGCTGCTGCTTCTGAGGTTTCTTACACAGGTGACGTGGTTTATCCTTTGGTTGGCTGCTCTATTTAACTCCACTCAGAGCGTTACTCCATGCCAGCTGTTAATGTTCCTGCATTGGTTCAGTTCGCTCTTGGATCTTTCTGGTGACCTGTCTTCTCCAGCAGAAGCTAAGTTCCTGATAGTTATTACTTGTTCATTGTTTCCTTGTCCAGCTGGTTATCATGATTTTGTCTTGCTAGCTGGAAGCTCTGGCTGGGATGCAGAGTGGCACCTTCGCACCGTGAGTCGGTGCGGAGGTCTTTTTTGCACACTCTGCGTGGTCTTTTGTAGTTTTTTGTGCTGACCGCAAAGATACCTTTCCTATCCTCTGTCTGTTTAGTAAGTCTGGCCTCCCTTTGCTGAAACCTGTTTCATTTCTGCGTTTGTGACTTTCATCTTTACTCACAGTCAATATATGTGGGGGGCTGCCTTTTCCTTTGGGGAATTTCTCTGAGGCAAGGTGGGCTTTATTTTCTATCTCTAGGGCTAGCTAGCTCTGAGGCTGTGAAGAGGCGTCTAGGGAGAGTCAGGAACGCTCCACGGCTATTTATAGTTGTTGTGATAGGATTAGGGCCTGCGGTCAGCAGAGCTCCCACATCCCAGAACTCGTCCTGTGTGAGTTTAACTATCAGGTCGTGCCGGGTGCTCCTAACCACCAGGTCATAACAGTGGTGACCCTGCTCTATGACGGGAGTTTATTAATCAGTGCATACTACACTTCGTCTCAGATAGGGCCCAAGTGGCTTTCATGATGTCCCATCACATCAATCTGTATTTCAGCCGGACCCACTTTCACGTATTGTGCCAGTCTGTCTATCAGCTGGACCCACCTAGCCGGATCAAGATAGATTAGGTGAAAGAATGCGGGGAGTCTTTGCACATGTCTGTGGTTTTATGAGATTCTGGCTGAATATTCAACATTTTGGGGCGTTTTCGGACAGAAACAGAATCTGGGCAATAAAACCAGACGTCCTTGACATTTTCTGGGAATTATTGACCACTATTATGTAAGATATCCGGGAAATGAGACTCAGATGATAACCTTGTGCAATACTTTGTTTTTCTGCTATTTTTCTGATATTTAACAAAATGAAGATTAACCATTTCTTTAATAGCACCTACCAGTGCCAATCTGTATCCAAGCCGTACCCATCTGCATCTGCGGTTCCTGAATCTGCGGTTTCTGTATTCCTGTCGTGCTTGCTTGTATCAGCTGTACAATTCTACTGGGCTGTTCCCGCTTCCTGTTCCCTGGGGGTCAGCTGCCATGTGTATGAGGTCTGTCCTGGAGTAGCATCTTGTGTCCACCCTAAGCCAACGCTGACCCCACCATAAGGGGCTCTAGTGAAGAATCAGATGCTTATCTACTTACACCTCTCCATGCTCTCCTCAGCACATGGCACAGTGGTTCCACCACTACTGTTACCTTGTCTTTGAATATAGAAATAAAGAAGTGGAGGACAACAATAGACGATCCACTATATTAATCGGCGTAGTTAAATCGGCTAATGATGATCTGATACTGGCTGATTCAATGATTGACAAATATACAGGATTTATTGGTGACGGTTAACAAACAGCTTAGGGTACCGTCTCACAGTGGCACTTTGGTCTCTACGACGGCATGATCCGTGACGTTCCAGCGATATCCTTACGATCTCGCTGTGTCTGACACGCTACTGCGATCAGGGACCCCGCTGAGAATCGTACATCGTAGCAGATCGTTTGAAATTTTCTTTCGTCGTCTAGTGTCCCGCTGTGGCGGCATGATCGCATGGTGTAACAAAGGTGTGCACGATATTGTATACGATGTGCGCATAGTAACCAACAACTTCTACATCGCAAATACGTCATGAAATTATCGCTCCAGCATCGTGCATTGCGAAGTGTGACCGCAGTCTACGACGCTGGAGCGATAATGGAGCGATGCTGGAGCGTCACGGATCGTGCCGTCGTAGCGACCAAAGTGCCACTGTGAGACAGTACCTTTAGACGATCAGAAGGTGACATGGAGAGATGTTTATGCCGAGTTGTAAATTTACCAACAAGGTCAAAAGTCATTCACTTTATATAGTGCAGAGATCAGACCTTGCCCTTGTGCGGCCAACTATAGTCAGTCAGTTTAGATACTAATTATTCATGATCTGCTTATTTTACTAAGAGATGAATCTTGCACATATAAACTCTATAGCTTCCTGCTTGTGGTTAGTGAACTACAGTTGGCTCATAAAGAACAACGACATGTGGGTAAAAGAAGGTTATCTGACTGCAGGTAGAAACAATGCTAACAACGAACTGTGGAAGTGAATACAAAATAATCCAAAAACAGATATAGAAATTAATACAGCTGTGTCTAAAGCAGCAGCAGATAGAATTCATTGGCACTGCAATGGGGGTCAACACCTGGTCTGTCTGAGAAGACTTCCTTTAGTCTACCAACTTCAAGCAATTCTCTTAATGTTTTGTATAAGTCTGACAATTATTGTAGAACTAATTCTAGAAGCAACATACAGGTGACATTCATAGCTGTGATAACAGGACAACAAAGTCATTAGGAACAGCGATGGGGTCTAAATTATACCCAACAGCACAAAATGACCTCAGATGTCCTCCCAATAAAGTACACAAATCTCCATGGCCTGTAGATTAGAGTATTCAAATGCCAACGTCTCACATTGAGGGAGACACAAATAACTAAAAGACAATACAACAGTATATGGATACGATCTGAGCAATGCTTAAATTAAGGTATATCTACTCAGGTTTAAGAGTTAAACTGGTAAAATAACTGTATAATACATTGTAGTAGAATAGCTTCTGGATAAGTAGTATATCTAAGCAATGGTAAACCTACTTGTGTGGTAATTTCACATCAAACCTTAAGCCACATTAAGTGTGCTTAAAATCCCTATGTTCAGAGCACTGTAAAGCAAACTGTGTCTCACTGATCTTAATTTACTGTGCGCCATGCTTCTATAGTTGGTGGTGGTGTCCTGTAAGGACAACATCTTACTTACTAATAATCCTCTTTTAGTCAGTGGCATCTCTATGTAACCCATTAACAGATTTTGACTGGCCCACTGGGGAAGCGGTGAATTCACTGGTGGCCCCACCATAAGGACAGCACTGGCAAGATATGGAAGGCACTTTCCCCTCCTAATGTAGCACAGCTTTGCACCACTCAGCTAATCTGCATTCATGGTGGCAGACTCACTTCTTTTTTCTGGAAAGGTGTCATTCTGACCTCAATTCCAAGCAACAGCACATCTGGTGAACAAGGGAGGAACAAGGGTGCGTCTGTGGATGCAGATTAGTTGAGCAGTGCAAAACTCACCTCGCCTCTATTGCACAGGTGTCAATCTGACCAGCTCACATCGGACCGTCCGAGAAGTGGTCGAAGCGAGCAGGTGAGCCACCATAGCAGCAGCGATGTCTGCTTGGCTGAGCTTGCTGTGGCAGTCTTCACACTTACTCCTCTCTGGCTCCTCAGGGTTAGAGCTTGATGGGGCTGTGTTATGATTGGTGCTGTGTTATTGCCAAGCATATAGCTGCAGCCCGGACCTCCTCCCTCTTCTGCTGCTAATATTATCATCAAGACTCCTTCATGGAGATCAGGAGACTGGGAGGAGAAACAGTTTTAACATATTTAATATTATTTTATGTGAACATTATATTTGTAATAGAAGATCAATAGTCATTAATTTAGGGAGAAGGGGACTTGGCTACATACTGCATGCTGTATGTGGGGGAGGGGAACTTGGCTACATATGCTATGTGTGAAGGAGAAGGGACATGGCTATATGTGCATTATGTGGGGGAGGGGAACTTGGTTATATACTATATAATATATGTGGGGGAGGGGGACTTGGTTATATGTGTCACATGTGAAGGAGGGGGGACTAGGCTATATGTGGGGGAGGGGGACTAGGCTATATATGTTATATGTGACGGAGGAGGGACTAGGTTATATGTGTAGGAGGGGGACTTGGCTGTATATGTTATATGTGAGGGAGGAGGGACGAGGGTATATGTGGGGGAGGGGGACTAGGCTATATATTATATGTGAGGAAGGGGGACTTGGCTATATATGTTACATGTGAGGGAGGAGGGACTAGGGTATATGTGGAGGACTTGGCGGAGGAGACAGTAGCAATATACGAAAACGTGGGGCATGAATAAGATCCTGCGTGATCGAAACGCGTTGCCTACATTCATGTAACCACCGGTGTCCTTAGTAACCTGTAAGGATGTCCTTTTAAATGAAGATGGACTAATAAAGATTTTCACCATTTTTTGAGCTGGAGTTTCCACGTTTTCGTATATTGCTGCTTGGCGTCTCGGTCTGGACGCATCTCCGTGCTCAATCATCTATGGTCTGGTTGGTGAGCTGGCTACGGCTTTGTGCCGTTTTTTTCTCTTTATTATATAGGAGGAGACAGTGTGAGGAAGGGGGACTTGGCTATATATGTTACATGTGAGGGAGAAGGGACTATGGTATATGTGGGGGAGGGGGTACTAGGCTATATGTGTGGGGGGAAGGGGACTAGGCTATATATGCTATATACAGTATGAGGAAGGGGGACTTGGCTATATATGTTATATATGAGGGAGGAGGGACTAGGGTATATGTGGGGGAGGGGGGACTAGGCTATATGTGGGGGAGGGGGACTTGGCCATATTTGTTATATGTGAGGGATGGGGACTTGGCTATATATGTTATATGTTAGGGAGTTGGGACTAGGATATATATGAGGGAGGATGACTAGGCTAAATATGTGGGAGGGATGCTTAGCTATATGTGCAATATGTGGGGAGGGAAGACTTGGGTAATATGCTTTATGTGGGGAGGAGAACTTGGTTATATGTGCCATATGTGAAGGAGGGAGGACTAGGATAAATGTGAGGGAGGGGGACTTGGCTATATGTGCTATATTTGGGGGGGAGACTTGGCTATATGTGCTATATGTGAGGGAAGGGGGACTTGGCTAATATGCTATATGTGGGGGAGCAGGACTTGTTTATATGTGCCCCATGTGAGGGAAGGGGACTAGGCTAAATGTGAGGAAGGGGACATGGCTATATGTAGGGGAGGGGAACTTGGCTATATATGTTATTTATGGGGAGAAGATCTTGGCTATATGTGCTTCATTTGGGGGAGGATGTTGTGAATTCTGTGGCAGAGCTCCCTCCTGTGGTCACAAGTGGTACTTCGGCTGATTCTCTCTGTGAGCTTCCGTTGATGGAGGGAAGTGGTACTGCGGCTTCTGAGTTTCCTCCCTCAGGTGATCTGGTGAGGTCGTTAGGTGCTTCTCTACTTAACTCCACCTAATGCTTTGATCCTGGCTTCCTGTCAATGTTCCAGTGTTGGACTTGCTTTTCCCTGGATCATTCCTGTGGCCTGCTGCTCTGCATAGCTAAGTTCTTCTTTGCTATTTGTTTGCTATTTTTTCTGTCCAGCTTGTCTATTTGTTTTGCTGGAAGCTCTGGGACGCAAAGGGTGTACCTCCGTGCCGTTAGTTTGGTACGGAGGGTCTTTTTGCCCCCTTTGCGTGGTTTTCTTTAGGGTTTTGTGTAGACCGCAAAGTTATCTTTCCTATCCTCGCTCTGTTAAGAAAGTCGGGCCTCACTTTGCTGAATCTATTTCATCCCTACGTTTGTCTTTTCATCTTACTCACAGTCATTATATGTGGGGGACTGCCTTTTCCTTTGGGGTATTTCTCTGAGGCAAGGTAGGCTTATTTTCTATCTTCAGGCTAGTTAGTTTCTCAGGCTGTGCCGAGTTGCATAGGCAGAGTTAGGCGCAATCCACGGCTGCCTCTAGTGTTGTTTGGAGAGGATTAGGGATTGCGGTCTGTAGAGTTCCCACGTCTCAGAGCTCGTTCTATGATTTTGGGTTATTGTCAGATCACTGTATGTGCTCTGACCGCTATGTCCATTGTGGTACTGAATTGCCTTTCATAACAGTACAGGAAGCCAAAAGTACTAATGATTCTCAATAGAGGGAAAAAAGAAGTTCTGAGAACATTTTTTTTTCTTTGCACTGTGTTTTGCCTTTTTTTCCCCCTAGACATTTGGGTGGTTCAGGACACAGGTGTGGACATGGACATTCAGGGTCTGTGCTCTTCAATGGATAATCTCGTTATAAATGTACAAAAGATTCAAGATTTGGTGGTTCAGAAGCCTATGTTTGAACCAAGAATTCCTATTCCTGATTTGTTTTATGGTGATAGAGTCAAGTTTGTGAATTTCAAAAATAATTGCAAACTGTTTCTGGCCTTGAAACCTCACTCCTCTGGTGACCCAGCTCAACAAGTGAGAATTATTATTTCTTTTTTACGTGGCGACCCTCAGGACTGGGCATTTTCTCTTGCGTCAGGAGATCCTGCATTAAGTAATATTGATGCGTTTTTCCTGGCGCTCGGATTGCTGTACGATGAGCCTAATTCAGTGGATCAGGCAGAGAAAAATTTGCTGGCTTTGTGTCAGGGTCAGGATGAGATAGAGGTATATTGTCAGAAATTTAGAAAGTGGTCCGTACTTACTCAGTGGAATGAATGTGCGCTCGCAGTGATTTTCAGAAAGGGTCTCTCTGAAGCCCTTAAGGATGTCATGGTGGGATTTCCTATGCCTGCTGGTCTGAATGAATCTATGTCTTTGGCCATTCAGATCGGTCGACGCTTGGGTGAGCGTAAATCTGTGCACCATTTGGCGGTATTACCTGAGATTAAACCTAAGCCTATGCAGTGCGATAGGACTTTGACCAGAGTTGAACGGCAAGAACACAGACGTCTGAATGGTCTGTGTTTCTACTGTGGTGATTCCACTCATGCTATCTCTGATTGTCCTAAGCGCACTAAGCGGTTCGCTAGGTCTGCCACCATTGGTACGGTACAGTCAAAATTTCTTCTGTCCGTTACCTTGATCTGCTCTTTGTCATCGTATTCTGTCATGGCATTTGTGGATTCAGGCGCTGCTCTGAATTTGATGGACTTGGAGTATGCTAAGTGTTGTGGGTTTCTCTTAGAGCCCTTGCAGTGTCCTATTCCATTGAGAGGAATTGATGCTACGCCTTTGGCCAAGAATAAGCCTCAGTACTGGACCCAGCTGACCATGTGCATG
Source organism: Ranitomeya imitator (assembly GCF_032444005.1). Lineage (NCBI taxonomy): Eukaryota > Metazoa > Chordata > Amphibia > Anura > Dendrobatidae > Ranitomeya > Ranitomeya imitator. The sequence goes on along the minus strand of NC_091284.1, from coordinate 6,677,409 downwards.
GCTCCTGCACATCAGGAGGTTATTCGCTTTCTGGTGTTGCATAATCTGCATGATGTGGTCGTGTTGGGGTTGCCATGGCTACAAGTCCATAATCCAGTATTGGATTGGAAATCCATGTCGGTGTCCAGCTGGGGTTGTCAGGGGGTACATGGTGATGTTCCATTTCTGTCAATTTCGTCATCCACCCCTTCTGAGGTTCCAGAGTTCTTGTCTGATTACCGGGATGTATTTGATGAGCCCAAGTCCGATGCCCTACCTCCGCATAGGGATTGTGATTGTGCTATCAATTTGATTCCTGGTAGTAAATTCCCAAAAGGTCGACTGTTTTATTTATCCGTACCTGAGCACGCCGCTATGCGCAGTTATGTGAAGGAATCCCTGGAGAAGGGGCATATTCGCCCGTCATCGTCGCCATTAGGAGCAGGGTTCTTTTTTGTAGCCAAGAAGGATGGTTCGCTGAGACCGTGTATTGATTACCGCCTTCTTAATAAGATCACTGTTAAATTTCAGTACCCCTTGCCATTGTTATCTGATCTGTTTGCTCGGATTAAGGGGGCTAGTTGGTTCACCAAGATAGATCTTCGTGGTGTGTATAATCTGGTGAGAATCAGGCAAGGCGATGAATGGAAAACGGCATTTAATACGCCCGAGGGTCATTTTGAGTATCTAGTGATGCCGTTCGGACTTGCCAATGCTCCATCAGTGTTTCAGTCCTTTATGCATGACATCTTCCGAGAGTACCTGGATAAATTCCTGATTGTGTACTTGGATGACATTTTGATCTTCTCGGATGATTGGGAGTCTCATGTGAAGCAGGTCAGAACGGTTTTTCAGATCCTGCGTGCTAATTCTTTGTTTGTGAAGGGATCAAAGTGTCTCTTTGGTGTGCAGAAGGTTTCATTTTTGGGGTTCATCTTTTCCCCTTCTACTATCGAGATGGATCCTGTTCAGGTCCAAGCCATCCATGATTGGACTCAGCCGACATCTCTGAAAAGTCTGCAAAAGTTCCTGGGCTTTGCTAATTTTTATCGTCGCTTCATCTGCAATTTTTCTAGTATTGCTAAACCATTGACCGATTTGACCAAGAAGGGTGCTGATGTGGTCAATTGGTCTTCTGCTGCTGTGGAAGCCTTTCAAGAGTTGAAGCGTCGTTTTTCTTCTGCCCCTGTGTTGTGTCAACCAGATGTTTCTCTTCCGTTCCAGGTCGAGGTTGATGCTTCTGAGATTGGAGCAGGGGCTGTTTTGTCGCAGAGAGGTTCTGATTGCTCAGTGATGAAACCATGCGCTTTTTTTTCCACGAAGTTTTCGCCTGCTGAGCGAAATTATGATGTGGGCAACCGAGAGTTGCTGGCCATGAAGTGGGCATTCGAGGAGTGGCGTCATTGGCTTGAAGGAGCTAAGCATCGCGTGGTGGTCTTGACTGATCATAAGAACTTGACTTATCTCGAGTCTGCCAAGCGGTTGAATCCTAGACAGGCTCGTTGGTCGCTGTTTTTTGCCCGTTTTGACTTTGTGATTTCGTACCTTCCGGGCTCTAAAAATGTGAAGGCGGATGCTCTGTCTAGGAGTTTTGTGCCCGACTCTCCGGGTTTGTCTGAGCCGGCGGGTATCCTCAAGGAGGGAGTAATTGTGTCTGCCATCTCCCCTGATTTGCGGCGGGTGCTGCAAAAATTTCAGGCTAATAAACCTGATTGTTGTCCAGCGGAGAAACTGTTTGTCCCTGATAGGTGGACGAGTAACGTTATCTCTGAGGTTCATTGTTCGGTGTTGGCTGGTCATCCTGGAATCTTTGGTACCAGAGAGTTAGTGGCTAGATCCTTTTGGTGGCCATCTCTGTCGCGGGATGTGCGTACTTTTGTGCAGTCCTGTGGGATTTGTGCTCGGGCTAAGCCCTGCTGTTCTCGTGCCAGTGGGTTGCTTTTGCCCTTGCCGGTCCCGAAGAGACCTTGGACACATATCTCTATGGATTTTATTTCAGATCTTCCCGTTTCTCAAAAGATGTCAGTCATTTGGGTGGTCTGTGATCGCTTTTCTAAGATGGTCCATCTGGTGCCCTTGTCTAAATTGCCTTCCTCCTCTGATTTGGTGCCATTGTTCTTCCAGCATGTGGTTCGTTTACATGGTATTCCAGAGAATATCGTTTCTGACAGAGGTTCCCAGTTTGTTTCGAGGTTTTGGCGAGCCTTTTGTGGTAGGATGGGCATTGACTTGTCTTTTTCCTCGGCTTTCCATCCTCAGACTAATGGCCAGACCGAACGAACCAATCAGACCTTGGAAACATATCTGAGATGTTTTGTTTCTGCTGATCAGGATGACTGGGTGTCCTTTTTGCCTTTGGCTGAGTTCGCCCTCAATAATCGGGCCAGCTCGGCTACCTTGGTTTCTCCATTTTTTTGCAATTCTGGGTTCCATCCTCGTTTCTCTTCAGGGCAGGTTGAGTCTTCGGACTGTCCTGGTGTGGATACTGTGGTGGACAGGTTGCAGCAGATTTGGACTCAGGTAGTGGACAATTTGACCTTGTCCCAGGAGAGGGCTCAACGTTTTGCTAATCGCAGACGCTGTGTGAGTCCCCGACTTCGTGTTGGGGATCTGGTTTGGTTATCTTCTCGTCATATCCCTATGAAGGTTTCCTCTCCCAAGTTTAAACCTCGTTTCATTGGTCCGTATAGGATTTCTGAGGTTCTTAATCCTGTGTCTTTTCGTCTGACCCTTCCAGATTCCTTTTCCATACATAATGTATTCCATAGGTCATTGTTGCGGAGATACGTGGCACCTATGGTTCCATCTGTTGAACCTCCTGCCCCGGTTTTGGTGGAGGGGGAGTTGGAGTATATTGTGGAGAAGATTTTGGATTCTCGTGTTTCAAGACGGAAACTTCAGTATCTGGTTAAGTGGAAGGGTTATGCTCAGGAAGATAATTCCTGGGTCTTTGCCTCTGATGTCCATGCTCCCGATCTTGTTCGTGCCTTTCATGTGGCTCATCCTGGTTGGCCTGGGGGCTCTGGTGAGGGTTCGGTGACCCCTCCTCAAGGGGGGGGGGTACTGTTGTGAATTCTGTGGCTGAATTCACTCCTGTGGTCACAAGTGGTACTTCGGCTGATTCTCTCTGTGAGCTTCTGTTGGTGGAGGAAAGTGGTATTGCGGCTTCTGAGTTTCCTACCTCAGGTGATGTGGTGAGGTCGTTAGGTGCTGCTCTACTTAACTCCACCTAATGCTTTGATCCTGGCTTCGTGTCAATGTTCCAGTGTTGGACTTGTTTTTCCCTGGATCATTCCTGTGGCCTGCTGCTCTGCATAGCTAAGTTCTTCTTTGCTATTTGTTTGCTATTTTTTCTGTCCAGCTTGTCTATTTGTTTTGCTGGAAGCTCTGGGACGCAAAGGGTGTACCTCCGTGCCATTAGTTTGGTACGGAGGGTCTTTTTGCCCCCTTTGCGTGGTTTTCTTTAGGGTTTTAGGTTTAATCTGGTAGACTGGGACAATATCCTCAGAAATAAGAATACAGATAATAAATGGGAAATGTTTAAGAACATCCTAAATAGGCAGTGTAAGCTGTTTATACCTTGTGGGAATAAAAGGACTAGAAATAGGAAAAACCCAATGTGGCTAAACAAAGAAGTAAGACAGGCAATTAACAGTAAAAAGAAAGCATTTGCACTACTAAAGCAGGATGGCACCATTGAAGCTCTAAAAAACTATAGGGAGAAAAATACTTTATCTAAAAAACTAATTAAAGCTGCCAAAAAGGAAACAGAGAAGCACATTGCTAAGGAGAGTAAAACTAATCCCAAACTGTTCTTCAACTATATCAATAGTAAAAGAATAAAAACTGAAAATGTAGGCCCCTTAAAAAATAGTGAGGAAAGAATGGTTGTAGATGACGAGGAAAAAGCTAACATATTAAACACCTTCTTCTCCACGGTATTCACGGTGGAAAATGAAATGCTAGGTGAAATCCCAAGAAACAATGAAAACCCTATATTAAGGGTCACCAATCTAACCCAAGAAGAGGTGCGGAACCGGCAAAATAAGATTAAAATAGATAAATCTCCGGGTCCGGATGGCATACACCCACGAGTACTACGAGAACTAAGTAATGTAATAGATAAACCATTATTTCTTATTTTTAGGGACTCTATAGCGACAGGGTCTGTTCCGCAGGACTGGCGCATAGCAAATGTGGTGCCAATATTCAAAAAGGGCTCTAAAAGTGAACCTGGAAATTATAGGCCAGTAAGTCTAACCTCTATTGTTGGTAAAATATTTGAAGGGTTTCTGAGGGATGTTATTCTGGATTATCTCAATGAGAATAACTGTTTAACTCCATATCAGCATGGGTTTATGAGAAATCGCTCCTGTCAAACCAATCTAATCAGTTTTTATGAAGAGGTAAGCTATAGGCTGGACCACGGTGAGTCATTGGACGTGGTATATCTCGATTTTTCCAAAGCGTTTGATACCGTGCCGCACAAGAGGTTGGTACACAAAATGAGAATGCTTGGTCTGGGGGAAAATGTGTGTAAATGGGTTAGTAACTGGCTTAGTGATAGAAAGCAGAGGGTGGTTATAAATGGTATAGTCTCTAACTGGGTCGCTGTGACCAGTGGGGTACCGCAGGGGTCAGTATTGGGACCTGTTCTCTTCAACATATTCATTAATGACCTGGTAGAAGGTTTACACAGTAAAATATCGATATTTGCAGATGATACAAAACTATGTAAAGCAGTTAATACAAGAGAAGATAGTATTCTGCTACAGATGGATCTGGATAAGTTGGAAACTTGGGCTGAAAGGTGGCAGATGAGGTTTAACAATGATAAATGTAAGGTTATACACATGGGAAGAAGGAATCAATATCACCATTACACATTGAATGGGAAACCACTGGGTAAATCTGACAGGGAGAAGGACTTGGGGATCCTAGTTAATGATAAACTTACCTGGAGCAGCCAGTGCCAGGCAGCAGCTGCCAAGGCAAACAGGATCATGGGGTGCATTAAAAGAGGTCTGGATACACATGATGAGAGCATTATACTGCCTCTGTACAAATCTCTAGTTAGACCGCACATGGAGTACTGTGTCCAGTTTTGGTCACCGGTGCTCAGGAAGGATATAATGGAACTAGAGAGAGTACAAAGGAGGGCAACAAAATTAATAAAGGGGATGGGAGAACTACAATACCCAGATAGATTAGCGAAATTAGGATTATTTAGTCTAGAAAAAAGATGACTGAGGGGCGATCTAATAACCATGTATAAGTATATAAGGGGACAATACAAATATCTCGCTGAGGATCTGTTTATACCAAGGAAGGTGACGGGCACAAGGGGGCATTCTTTGCGTCTGGAGGAGAGAAGGTTTTTCCACCAACATAGAAGAGGATTCTTTACTGTTAGGGCAGTGAGAATCTGGAATTGCTTGCCTGAGGAGGTGGTGATGGCGAACTCAGTCGAGGGGTTCAAGAGAGGCCTGGATGTCTTCCTGGAGCAGAACAATATTGTATCATAGAATTAGGTTCTGTAGAAGGACGTAGATCTGGGGATTTATTATGATGGAATATAGGCTGAACTGGATGGACAAATGTCTTTTTTCGGCCTTACTAACTATGTTACTATGTTACTATGTTTTGTGTAGACCGCAAAGTTATCTTTCCTATCCTCGCTCTGTTAAGAAAGTCGGGCCTCACTTTGCTGAATCTATTTCATCCCTACGTTTGTCTTTTCATCTTACTCACAGTCATTATATGTGGGGGGCTGCCTTTTCCTTTGGGGTATTTCTCTGAGGCAAGGTAGGCTTATTCTCTATCTTCAGGCTAGTTAGTTTCTCAGGCTGTGCCGAGTTGCATAGGCAGAGTTAGGCGCAATCCACGGCTGCCTCTAGTGTTGTTTGGAGAGGATTAGGGATTGCGGTCTGCAGAGTTCCCACGTCTCAGAGCTCGTTCTATGATTTTGGGTTATTGTCAGATCACTGTATGTGCTCTGACCGCTATGTCCATTGTGGTACTGAATTGCCTATCATAACAGGAGGAGGACTTGGCTACATGTGAGGGAGGGGGACTCGGCTTTATGTGCTATGTGTGGGGGATGAGGACTTGGCTATATGTGTTATATGTGGGCATACCTTGTTGCATAGTTTGGTTGCAGAAGAAACTTGTAAGAGTAGAATATATGGGGTAATTTAACTTTTAGCTACACAGAACATGAGGTACATGCATCAGCTTCTTAATACAGCATAACAGGAAGTTTGAAGGATCTTTTACCAGAGAGAAAGTGAAACCAAAGTACAACAAGTATATGCAATACATTCAACTAAGCATATAACAGTAACAACATCGTCATCTACTGTCAGGAAAGTGTAAACTCCTCCTGCACACAAATAAGTCTGTATCTGTTGCATCTACGCCTCCCTAAAGCAAATTATTTAGGGCAAAAGAGGATCCATTCCAAATAGATTTTTTTTAAAAATAACAACATTTTTATTTCCAATAATATTTAAAATATTAAAAATTCAAGCAGGATTAACAAAAAGTAACAAGTTCAAGTCAATATATCAGATGTTAATGCTCCAAGTGGATTTTAAGCTCATAAACATAGTAAAAACTATATCCTTCTGTAGTCCATTTCAATATATAAAGACCCAACAGTAATCCCTGTAAAGTGCATGTGCCAAGCAGTAACGAGATTTATAGTGCTGGAACAATATGTTAAAGTAAAGAGAATGCATTCTTTGCTAGGACAGAAGTAAAAGTAAAGTACTTACATAAAGCTGAATGTGTGTGTGTGTGCGTGCGTGCGTGTGTGTGTGCATGCGTGTGTGTGTCCGGGATTAGCATCTGCACCGTCGCAGCTACAGCCACAAAATTTTGCACAGTCACACGTCTGGACCCCGAGAGCGTCATAGGCTATGTTGTGAAGTGAAATTTTAATCCCGCGCTTTCCAATTCACCAAACAATTTTTCCCCTATCTACATAATGTGGAAAGAGTGAAAGGAAAAGTGTTGGAGGCAAATTGACAGCTGCCAGATGTGAACAAGGGGGACTAAAAGAATGAGAGCAATGGCGCCAAAGAGTATATACCGTACAGTTGCTAAGGTGGGGCCCCGACATGGGATACTCACCACACATGGGGATATGAACACACACACACAAAATGCGCCACACACTACCACGTGCTTGAGCACATATACCACCCTCAGCACACACTTCACCACACATACACCAACCTCGCTACATTAAAGTCGAAACACAAAAGTCACCGCTCAAAACTTGCCATGCGCAAAATTCACCACATGCAAAACTAGGCTCACGCAAAACTCGCCACACGTGCAAAACTCACCTCATGGAAAACTCGCCACACGCAAAACTTGCACACGTGGAAAAATTGCCACATGCACAAAAGTTGCAACACATGCAAAAGTTGCCTCACACAAAACTTGCACATACTCAAAACGCACCACACATAAAACTCGCCACGCGCAAAACTCGCCATGCGCAAAACTTGCTGCACACAACTTGCTACACTAACCTGTCACATGCAACTCGACACACAAAAAGTTGCTACACGCATGTCACCACACAAAACTCATCTCACAAAAGTCGCCACATGCAACTCAACACACAAGTCTGGTATTATCCTTCAAAAATAAAAAACCTGATTAATAAGCAGACAAACTACAAGAGCAACAAATGTACCATATAGGAAATACAGCAGCTGTCAGTCACATGACCTGTCTATTATGTGTATGTGTGAGCTAATATATACTGCCAGGGGGAAGGCTTCCTGTTGGCAGGGGATTTACCAGGCTGCCAATTTAGCTTACAAATACTGAGGTAAAAATACTGACCAAATAACGTGTGAATGCGGTCTAATACAGGAGGAAATGACACACAGGTATATACTATATACAGGAGGAGATGACACACAGGTATATACTATATACAGGAGGAGATGACATACAGGTGCATACTATATACAGGAGGAAATGACACACAGGTATCTATATATATAATTGTCTAAGGGTTTTTCCGTCTGTCTGTCTTTCTGTCTGTCTGTCTTTCTGTCTGTCTGTCTGTCTGTCTGTCCTGGAAATCCCGCCTCTCTGATTGGTCGAGGCCGCCAGGCCTCGACCAATCAGCGACGGGCACAGCATCGACGTAGAAATCCCGCGTCTCTGATTGGTTGAGGCCGCAAGGCCTCGACCAATCAGCAACGGGCACAGCGACGATGATGTCATAAAGGACGTAGAAATCCCACGTTTCTGATTCAGCGACGGGCACAGTATCGACGTAGATGTCATAATGGTTGCCATGGCAACGATGATGTCATAAAGGTTGCCTCGACCAATCAGCGAAGGGCACAGTCTGCCGCGAATTCTGGAATCATCATTGTCCATATACTACGGGGACATTCATATTCTAGAATACCCGATGCGTTAGAATCGGGCCACAATCTAGTATACTATATACAGGAGGAGATGACACACAGATATATACTATATACAGGAGAGATGACACACAGGTATATACTATATACAGGAGGAGATGACATGCAGGTATATACTATATACAGGAGGACATGACTTACAGGTATATACTATATACAGGAGGAGATGACACACAGGTATATACTATATACACTGGAGATGACACACAGGTATATACTATATACAGGAGGAGATGACATACAGGTATATACTATATACAGGAGGAGATGACACACAGGTACAGTCATGGCCAAAAGTATTAACACCCATGCAATACTGTCAGATAATACTCAGTTTCTTCCTGAAAATGATTGCAATCACAAATTCTTTGGTATTATTACCAAAGACACCGCACGGTAGACACAGGAACATTCAGGTCTTTGGAGATGGACTTGTAGCCTTGAGATTGCTCATGCTTCCTCACAATTTGGTTTCTCAAGTCCTCAGACAGTTCTTTGGTCTTCTTTCTTTTCTCCATGCTCAATGTGGTCACACAAGGACACAGGACAGAGGTTGAGTCAACTTTAATCCATGTCAACTGGCTGCAAGTGTGATTTAGTTATTGCCAACACCTGTTAGGTGCCACAGGTAAGTTACAGGTGCTGTTAATTACACTAATTACAGAAGCATCACATGATTTTTCGAATGGTGCCAATACTTTTGTCCACCCCCTTTTTTATGTTTGGTGTGGAATTATATCCAATTTGGCTTTAGGACAATTCTTTTTGTGTTTTTTCATTTAAGACAAATTAAATGAAGATAATAATACCAAAGAATTTGTGATTGCAATCATTTTCAGGAAGAAACTGAGTATTTTCTGACAGAATTGCAGGGGTGTTAATACTTTTGGCCATGACTGTATATACTATATACAGGAGAGATGACACACAGGTATATACTATATACAGGAGGAGATGACGCATAGCAAAAGAGGGGAGAAGCCAGCGCTGCCTATGGCTAAGACGCAATACATAAAGTGCAAATGCACATATTGATTTCTAACTGTATTTTCAAAATGAGATATTTAGCAAACAATTGATCAATTCTTTGAGCCACCCCGCCACTTCACGGCATTCTCATAATGGGGCAGTCCTACTCTACGTTTTTTATATTCGCTGTGCCATAAAGGCCTCCAAAATGAATTAAAAGCAAGACCACATTAAATGCAAGCTGTACCTGGAGCATTACTGAGTCACCCCCATGGCGCCAGAGGGGCAAGCGAGGATAAAGGTTGACCAGGTCCAGGCATAGACATTTCAGTTAGTAATTAATATGTGCATTTGCACTTTATGTATTGGGTTTTAACCTTAGGCAGCGCTGGCTTCTCCCCTCTTTTGCTTTGATATTGGTACGTGGCTGAAAACCACTGTTGCCGTGTGCCGTGCCGGGTTACGTGCGCCATTCTTTCTGTGTCTCAGTGATTGATAGGCTGCTTTACACACACACAGCAGCCCTGCCCTGCCCTAGGCTTTGTTTAATTATGCACCTGTGTCTCAGCCTGTCTCACCCTCTATCTGTGGTGCTGGATGGGCAGTGTGGAGGTTGGACCTGAAATGTCTGTCTGGACCTGGTCAACCTTTATCCTCGCTTGCCTACTCTGGCGCCATGGGGGTGACTCAGTTATGCTCCAGGTCCAGCTTGCATTTAATGTGGTCTTGCTTTTTATTTATTTAGGAGGCCTTTATGGCACAGCGAATATAAAAAACGTAGAGTAGGGCTGCCCCATTATGAGAATGCCGTGAAGTGGCGGGGTGGCTCAAAGAATTGATCAATTTATTTGCTAATTGTCTCATTTTGAAAATACAGTTAGAAATTAATATGTGCATTTGCACTTTATGTATTGCGTTTTAACCTTAGGCAGCGCTGGCTTCTCCCCTCTTTTGCTGAGATGACACATACTGTAGATATATACTATATACAGGAGGAGATGACACACAGGTATATACTATATACAGGAGAGATGACACACAGATATATACTATATACAGGAGAAGATGACACACAGGTATATACTATATACAGTACAGGAGAGATGACACACAGATATATACTATATACAGAAGAGATGACATACAGGTATATACTATATACAGAAGGAGATGACACACATATAGGTTGTCTAAGGGTTTAAGGGTTTAATTGTCTGTCCTGGAAATCCAGCGTCGCTGATTGGTCGAAGCCGCCAGGCCTCGACCAATCAGTGACGGGCACAGTCTGTGATTGGTCGAGGCCAGCCAGCCTCGACCAATCAGCGACGGGCACACCCTGCTGCAAATTCTGGAATCATTGTCCTCCACTGATGTCAAGTGCCGCCATTGTGTTGTCTAAGGGTCTAATTGTCTGTCTGTCTCGGAAATCCCGCCTTGCTGATTGGTTGAGGCCAGCCGGCCTCTATGGGGCCATAACTGCATGGAGCATTATAATACGTGACTGGGCAAAATACTACATGACTGGGCAATATACTACGTGGACATGCATATTCTAGAACACCCGATGCGTTAGAATCGGGCCACCTTCTTTTTACAACAGAGTATTTTTTTACCTCTCTGTGCGCTTTTGTGTCTTCTAGTTCTTTGGTGGTGTGAACAGGTTTCTACAGACTTGTTCACTGTAGCCCATGTGTTTTTGGTTTTATAATTGTTCTCTTGTTTCTACAAGACTAAGGAGTTCACCACTCCTCTGTGGGTCATTTGCATTGTAGCTGTTCCATCCTGCATGTTCCACATGGATATTTTCTCTCTGAACCCTGTTCATACAGGTACTATACAGATGATCAGGTTTTTAAATACATCAGATAGGGATTATATACATTAGACAGGACTGCTCTATTATGGGTATACCTTGGCGATTGGTGGAGCAGCTTAACATACTTTTTTTGCAAAAAAAGTATTAACTAAATACCCTGTATTTTTTCATTTTTTGACTAGCACTTGCTTATTTACTGTGACTTTTTCTTACAACAGAGTATTTTTTTACCTCTCTGTGCGCTTTTGTGTCTTCTAGTATACTATATACTGGAGGAGATGACTTACAGGTATATACTATATACAGGGGTGAATGACATATAGGTATATACTATATACAGGGGTAATGACATAGAGGTATATACTATATACAGGAGCAGATGACACACAGGTATATACTATATACAGGAGATGACTTACAGGTATATACTATACAGGTGGAGATGACATACAGGTATATACTATATACAGGAGGAGATGACACACAGGTGTATGCTATATACAGGGGAGATGGCACACAGATATATACTATATACAGGAGCAGATGACACACAGGTATATACTATATACAGGAGAAGATGACACACAGGTATATACTATATACAGGAGGAGATGACATATAGATATATACTATATACAGGGGAGACGACATACAGGTATATACTATATATAAGAAGAGATGACACACAGGTATATGCTATATACAGGAGGAGATGACATAGATATATACTATATACAGGGGGAGAGGATATACAGGTATATACTATATACAGGAGGAGATGACACACAGGTACATCATCTCTATTTTTCATCTTTATTTTTATATAGCGCTAACATATTCCGCAGCGCTTTACAGGTTGCACACATTATCATCGCTGTCCCCGTTGGGGCTCACAATCTAAATTCCCTATCAGTATGTCTTTGGAATGTGGGAGGAAACCGGAGTACCCGGAGGAAACCCATGCAAACAGAGAGAACATACAAACTCTTTGCAGATGTTGTTTGAACCCAGGACTCCAGCGCTGCAAGGCTGCTGTGCTAACCACTGCGCCACCGTGCTGCCCATACTATATACTGGGGAGATGACATACAGTTATATACTATATACAGGAGGAGATGACACACAGGTATATACTATATACAGGAGGAGATGACACACAGATGACACACAGGTATATACTATATGCAGGAGATGACAGACAGGTATATACTATATACAGGGGCGATGACACACAGGTATATACTATATACAGGAGGAGATTACATACAGGTACATACTATATACCAGGGAGATGACACACAGGCATATACTATATACAGGGAGGAGGACACACAGGTATATACTATATTCAGGGGAGATGACATACAGGTATATACTATATACAGGAGGAGATTACATACAGGTACATACTATATACCAGGGAGATGACACACAGGTATATACTATATACAGGGGAGAGGACACACAGGTATATACCATATACAGGGGAGAGGACACACAGGTATATACTATATTCAGGGGAGATGACATACAGGTATATACTATATACAGGGGACATGACACACAGGTATATACTATATACAGGAGGAGTTGACACACAGGTATATACTATATATAGGAGGAGATGACACATAGTTGTATACAATGTACAGGAGGAGAAGACATACAGCAGGTATATACTATTTACAGGGGAGATGACATACAGGTATATACTATATACAGGGCAGATGACATACAGGTATATACTATATATAGGGGAGATGACACACAGGTATATAGTATATACAGGGGAGATGACACACAGGTATATAGTATATACAGGGGACATGACACACAGGTATATACTATATACAGGAGGAGTTGACACACAGGTATATACTATATACTGGAGGAGATGACACATAGTTGTATACAATGTACAGGAGGAGATGCCATACAGCAGGTATATACTATTTACAGGGGAGATGACATACAGGTATATACTATATACAGGGTAGATGACATACAGGTATACACTATATATAGGGGAGATGACACACAGGTATATACTATATACAGGAGGAGATGACACACAGGTATATACTATATTCAGGGGAGATGACATACAGGTATACACTATATACAAGGGAGATGACACACAGGTAAACACTATATACAGGAGGAGATGACATACAGGTATATACTATATACAGGGGAGATGACATACAGGTATATACTATATACAGGAGATGACACATAGTTGTATACAATGTACAGGAGGAGATGACATACAGCAGGTATATACTATATACAGGGGAGATGACATACAGGTATATACTATATACAGGAGGAGATGACACATAGTTGTATACAATATACAGGAGGAGATGACATACAGCAGGTATATACTATTTACAGGGGGGATGACATACAGGTATACACTATATACAGGGGAGATGACATACAGGTATATACTATATACAGGGGAGATGACACACAGGTATATACTATATACAGGGGAGATGACACACAGGTGTATACTATATATAGGAGGAGATGATACACAGGTATATACTATATACAGCGGAGATGACACACAGGTATATACTATATACCGGAGGAGATGACACACAGGTATATACTATATACAGGGGAGATGACATACAGGTATATACTATATACCGGAGGAGATGACACACAGGTATATACTATATACAGGAGGAGATGACACACAGGTGTATACTATATATAGGAGGAGATGATACACAGGTATATACTATATACAGGGGAGATGACATGCAGGTATATACTATATACAGCGGAGATGACACACAGGTATATACTATATACCGGAGGAGATGACACACAGGTATATACTATATACAGGGGAGATGACATACAGGTATATACTATATACCGGAGGAGATGACACACAGGTATATTCTATATACAGGAGGAGATGACATACAGGTATATACTATATACAGGAGGAGATGACACATAGTTATATACAATATACAGGAGGAGATGACATACAGCAGGTATATACTATTTACAGGGGAGATGGCATACAGGTATATACTATATGCAGGGGAGATGACATACAGGTGTATACTATATACAGGGAGATGACATACAGGTGCAGTACAGACCAAAAGTTTGGACACACCTTCTCATTGAAAGATGTTTCTGCATTTTCATGACTATGAAAATTGTATATCCACACTGAAGGCATCAAAACTATGAATTAACACATGTGGAATTATATACCTAACAAAAAAGTGTGAAAAAAATGAAAATACGTCTTATATTCTAGGTTCTTCTAAGTAGCCACCTTTTGCTTTGATGACTGCTTTGCACACTCTTGGCATTCTCTTGATGAGCTTCAAGAGGTAGTCACCGGGAATGGTCTTCCAACAATCTTGAAGGAATTCCCAGGATGCTTAGCACTTGTTGGCCCTTTTGCCTTCACTCTCGGTCCAGCTTACCCCAACCATCTTGATTGGGTTCAGGTCTGGTGACTGTGGAGGCCAGGTCATCTGGAGTAGCACCCCATCACTCTCCTTCTTGGTCAAATAGCCCTTACACAGCCTGGAGGTGTGTTTGGGGTCATTGTCCTGTTGAAAAATAAATGACATAAATATTATTAGTAATAAATAAATGACATAAATACTTAATAATGTTACTTATTAAGTATTTTGTGTGACATATCTCTGTGATTGTGAAATTTTCAAAATTTTCGCCAAATTTCCTTTTTTTTCCCACAAATAAATGCAAGTAATGTCAAGGAAATGTTACCACTATCATGAATTACAATATGTCACGAGAAAACAATGTCAGAATCACCGGGATCCGTTGAAGCGTTCCAGAGTTATAACCTCGTAAAGGGACAGCGGTCAGAATTTAAAAATTGGCCCGGTCATTAAAGTGCAAACCACCCTTGGGGGTTAAGGGGTTAAATGTAGTAACGAGGCTCCATTTGGCAATTTCAGAGAAAGGACTACCACCCTTATTATTTGTTTTCGCTTTCAAGAAGGCATCATCATTAACTAATTTTTTTGGCCTCTTTGTTGAAAACGCTTCTCCAAAATGTTTGCTTCATTATAAAAACCCTTATCCTAATTCTCCAGCATTACCCATAAGGGATGTTGAGAATCCATTTAGGAAGGTGTCTGCTGTTACAGCTCAGATAGCTATTAACGTCCACACGTTTGAAGTGTGTAGCAGTACAGATCACCATTCCAGTATTTTCAATCTACCGTATTACACTTTAAATAATGATGAAAAATCAGGTCTTGACCGCGGATTGTCCTTCTGTCCGCACTCGGCACTCAATGCATTTAATTTATATTTAGACCTGAATGATTTTATTAGGAAGCTTACCATACAACGTCATTTTTTGATTGAAGGAAAAAAATGAATTAGGTAATCTGGGGACAAATCCATCGTTCAATGTGGTAGATTATTTTAAGCATGTCGATCCAAAAATCATTTCGAGTCATTTTTGCCCCCTGCATCATAAAGGTTCCCATATCTTTCCCATCCATTAAAAAGAGGAACGGAAACTTAAGTTATGGAGAAAAAATGGCAATTAGGTCTTTGAGGGACAATAATGATATTATCATAAAGAATGCTGACAAGGGAGGCGGTCGTCACGAACAGGAGTTGGTATATTCAAGAGGGGTTCAGATTATTGGGGGCTATGAATATTATCTTAAGTTGGAGTATGATAACTCCACTGAAATCTTTTTTGAATACAGGACTCTTGTAAAAGGGGCTTATTCCTCAGGTTTCTTAAATAAGAAGGAATTTAAGTTTCTTAATATTTCTCACTTTAGAACCCCCTTCTTTTACTTTTTACCAAAAATACACACAAATCCATGTAATCCCCCTGGCCGGCCAATCATCTCCGGCCTTAATTTGATCACTAGTAACTTATCACATTATGTGGACCTCTTCCTCCAGAAATATGTGATTCGCCTCGATTCCTATCTTAAAGACTCTTCCCATCTGATCGATATTCTTCAGTCTCTTCCCTGCCAAACTGGGCCCTTTTAACAATGGATGTCCAATCTTTGTATACAGATATATCCCATGATCGCGGCCTAGAGGCAGTTGACCTTTTTCTCTCAATAGATGACCAGCTGCCGACCTCACAAAAAGATTTTTTTTTAAAAAGGCCTTCAGCTTTGTTCTTGAGAACAATGCGTTTACTTTTGAGCATTTCTTCTATCGCCAGGTTAAGGGCTGCGTGATGGAGATGAGATTTGTCCCCAGTTATGCAAATTTGTTTATGGGGTCCTTTGAAACTGTCTTCATTGCGCAGACCCACCTGGGTAAAGGAAAAATAGCCTTATACCGTCATTTTATAGACGACTTATTCATAATTTGGACTGGTACTGAGATGGAAGCCTTTGAAATTGTTCGTAATCTAAATGTGAATTCTTGGGGCCTTACTCTTACAGCCAACACTTCTAGGACGCCTATACCATTTCTGGATTTAATGGTACAGGTCGATACTGAGGGCCGTTTTTTTTACTGCTACACACTTCAAAAGTGTGGACGTTAATAGCTATCTGAGCTTTAACAGCAGACACCTTCCTAAATGGATTCTCAACATCCCTTATGGGTAATGCTGGAGAATTAGGAAGAATTGCACAAAGGAAAAGGATTTTTAGAATGAAGCGAACATTTTGGAGAAGCATTTTCAACAAAGAGGCTACCCCAAAAAATTAGTTAATGATGCCTTCTTGAAAGTGAAAACACTTTCCCAGCAAGATTGCATGGACAAAATTAAAAATAATAAGGGTGGAAGTTCTTCCTCTGAAATTGGCAAATGGAGCCTCGTTACTACATTTAATCAATCCCCTGCGACGATACAGAAGCTTTTCAATAAATATTGGTTCACTTTGGAAGGTGACCCTATATTATTGGGCCACATCCCCGTTCGACCCAGAACAATTTTTAGAAGGAGCCGAACATTGCACAATTTGGTTGCACCGAGTAATACAATTATAACTTCTCGTCCCCTATCTATAGCTCTAATGGCAAAAAAAAGCCTGGATGCTTTGGTTGTAGATCTGCTAAGTGCCTGTGTTGTGCGTCTATAAAAAATGGGGTTAAAGAAATTAAATCCAATACTACAGGTATCAGCCATAAAATCAATTATCATGTCAACTGTCAATCCATTTATGTCATGTATTTAATAGCATGTGGATGTGGACTCCAATATGTAGGTCGCACTATCCAAACCATGCATGCAAGGCTAAGTAAGCACCGCCAAAATATTCGGAATGGTTTTGAGTTGCATAATTTATCTAAACATTGCTTAACTGTGAAACAGTACCTAGGAATACAGATACAAAGAGAAGAAGACCGGAGTTTCCTTCTTAATCAAAATCACATGATTCAAGACATAATCGAAGCATTTTTTAACTGTACATCAAAAGAATTTGAATTCATTGAGACTAACGATTATTGACTTTATACTTGATACCGCTTCAGATCGCTACAGCAATTTAATCAATAGAGAAAGTTTTTGGACGTTCAAGCTCGGCACATTGGCCCCTGAGTGATTACATCTCACAATTGAAAAAGTTAATAAATAATTTATGTTTTTTAATCATTATTTTTTCATTTTTAGTTTTTTATATACAGTGGGGCAAAAAAGTATTTAGTCAGTCAGCAATAGTGCAAGTTCCACCACTTAAAAAGATGAAGGGCGTCTGTAATTTACATCATAGGTAGACCTCAACTATGGGAGACAAACTGAGAAAAAAAAATCCAGAAAATCACATTGTCTGTTTTTTTAACATTTTATTTGCATATTATGGTGGAAAATAAGTATTTGGTCAGAAACAAAATTTCATCTTAATACTTTGTAATATATCCTTTGTTGGCAATGACAGAGGTCAAACGTTTTCTGTAAGTCTTCACAAGGTTGCCACACACTGTTGTTGGTATGTTGGCCCATTCCTCCATGCAGATCTCCTCTAGAGCAGTGATGTTTTTGGCTTTTCGTTTGGCAACACGGACTTTCAACTCCCTCCAAAGGTTTTCTATAGGGTTGAGATCTGGAGACTGGCTAGGCCACTCCAGGACCTTGAAATGCTTCTTACGAAGCCACTCCTTCGTTGCCCTGGCGGTGTGCTTTGGATCATTGTCATGTTGAAAGACCCAGCCACGTTTCATCTTCAATGCCCTTGCTGATGGAAGGAGGTTTGCACTCAAAATCTCACGATACATGGCCCCATTCATTCTTTCATGTACCCGGATCAGTCGTCCTGGCCCCTTTGCAGAGAAACAGCCCCAAAGCATGATGTTTCCACCACCATGCTTTACAGTAGGTATGGTGTTTGATGGATGCAACTCAGTATTCTTTTTCCTCCAAACACGACAAGTTGTGTTTCTACCAAACTGTTCCAGTTTGGTTTCATCAGACCATAGGACATTCTCCCAAAACTCCTCTGGATCATCCAAATGCTCTCTAGCAAACTTCAGACGGGTCCGGACATGTACTGGCTTAAGCAATGGGACACGTCTGGCACTGCAGGATTTGAGTCCATGGTGGCGTAGTGTGTTACTTATGGTAGGCCTTGTTACATTGGTCCCAGCTCTCTGCAGTTCATTCACTAGGTCCCCCCGCGTGGTTCTGGGATTTTTGCTCACTGTTCTTGTGATCATTCTGACCCCACGGGGTGGGATTTTGCGTGGAGCCCCAGATCAAGGGAGATTATCAGTGGTCTTGTATGTCTTCCATTTTCTAATTATTGCTCCCACTGTTGATTTCTTCACTCCAAGCTGGTTGGCTATTGCAGATTCAGTCTTCCCAGCCTGGTGCAGGGCTACAATTTTGTTTCTGGTGTCCTTTGACAGCTCTTTGGTCTTCACCATAGTGGAGTTTGGAGTCAGACTGTTTGAGGGTGTGCACAGGTGTCTTTTTATACTGATAACAAGTTTAAACAGGTGCCATTACTACAGGTAATGAGTGGAGGAAAGAGGAGACTCTTAAAGAAGAAGTTACAGGTCTGTGAGAGCCAGAAATCTTGATTGTTTGTTTCTGACCAAATACTTATTTTCCACCATAATATGCAAAAAAAATGTTAAAAAAACAGACAATGTGATTTTCTGGATTTTTTTTTCTCAGTTTGTCTCCCATAGTTGAGGTCTACCTATGATATAAATTACAGACGCCTCTCATCTTTTTAAGTGGTGGAACTTGCACTGTTGCTGACTGACTAAATACTTTTTTGCCCCACTGTATATATTGGTGACATTTATTGCTTTGCTTTTTATTCTGTTTTATTCATATTTTGTTTTTATTAAAGGGACTCTGTCACCTGAATTTGGCGGGACTGGTTTTGGGTCATATGGGCGGAGTTTTCGGGTGTTTGATTCACCCTTTCCTTACCCGTTGGCTGCATGCTGGCTGCAATATTGGATTGAAGTTCATTCTCTGTCCTCCATAGTACACGCCTGCACAAGGTACAATCTTGCCTTGTGCAGGCGTGTACTATGGAGGACAGAGAATGAACTTAAATCCAATATTGCAGCCAGCATGCAGCCAGCGGGTAAGGAAAGGGTGAATCAAACACCCAAAAACTCCGCCCATATGACCCAAAACCAGTCCCGCCAAATTCAGGTGACAGGTTCCCTTTAAGCATTTCATTGTATTGCGGTAAATATGACGTTTTAAACATGGTGATTTCAATCTGTCATGTGACTTGATGATTGTACCTAGGTCCTGATTGGTTAAACTTTGTTTAAATACCCTTTCCTGTATGCTAATAATAAACTTCCACCTGATGAAGACGGGGTCACCGTCGAAACGCGTTGTGGACTTATCAAATACACCCGTGTCTTGTTGTTCCTAGCGCTCCGCTCACTGTTCGTACATTGCAGCAATTTACCCATCCTCCATTGGAGGTATCTGGCTGGAGCTGTGGTGGATCCCTCGTTTGTTTCTAATTTGTAGACAGTCTGACTTCTCTGCGCTCCCTAGTGACGGCGTCACAAGTGTTTGCTGTTTTATCCATTTGCTGGCCTCTTCTTCTGAAAGTTGAGCTATGTCCTCCCAAGATGTAGGTTCATACATTTTATTTGTATTTCCTTTGCATTAAAGACGTTGAGGTGGTCTTCCCTTGCTTTCTCTTATTGAGTGTCTTGGTTCTGTGTCTGTATGGAGCTGTATCTCTTGACTTTGAGTTTTTTTGATTTTCATTGATTTCCACTTCTTTCTCATCAGATGTTCCTGCAGTTATGTCACTGTCATTTCTCTCATTTTTCGTCATCATTTTCATCTTCAATGATTGTTATACTGTTACTCACTGTGATTCTGTCTGTCTTGGGATCTAGGATTCTGTATCCTTTGCAATTGTCACTATATCCAACAAATATTCCACCATTCTTCCTTGGAGAATTCCTCTGGTTTTGTGAGATTCCTGGGACATCTCATATCCTCTGCTATTTTGAGGTCTAGTGTAGCGGGAAGACCAACATATATATGTACACACACATGAATTATCCCCCATATTAAGCCCCTCTAATGTCCCCTAACATATACAGCTCTGGCAAAAATTAAGAGACCACTGCAAAATGTTCAGTTTGTCTGATTTTTCTCTTTATATTTTTGAGTGAAATGTAAAGTGTTCTTTTACTATATAAACTTCTGACAACATGACTCCGAAGTTCCAAGCAATACATTTTGTATTTATTTTCTGAAATTGAGAAATGGTCAAAATAACAAAAAATGCATTTCTTGCAGACCTCAAATAATGCAAAAAAAAACAACAATACTAATGTTTTACCTCAGGAAGAGTTCAGAAATCAATGTTGTGTGGAATAACCATGATTGTTAATCCCGGCTTTCCTGCGTCTTGGCAGCTTTCCTCCAGTCTATCACACGGCTCCTGGGTGACCTTATGCCGCTCCTGGTACAATAATGTCAGCAGTTCTTTGTTTGATGGCTTGTGACTATCCATTATCTTGATTATATTCCAGAGGTTTTCAATGGGGTTCAGGTCTGGAGAACGGGTTGCCATGACATGAGTTTTGTTGCAGTGGTCTCTTAATTTTTGCCAGAGCTGTATATGCCCCATATCATATTGTGTCTCATGTCACCCCCCCCCCCACATTAATATGATGCCTACACTTTCTCCCTTAGACAATAATTAGCTATTGACCCCACTCTATGCCAGGGTGTTGAGCATTGTTATTGGTACATTTGTGTGCCATGTGTAGTGCAGCAGGGTTGGTGCAGTGTGAAAGACAGGCAGGGACCACAGAAAGTTCAGCATAAAAATGTCTTTATTTTCAGGCTCACATAACCAGAAGCGATATCCTTTGGTTCACAGCCGGGTTTCCACAAATAGTCCTTGTTCCATCTGTTTGCCGTGGGCAATGGCACCGCTGCAACTCCTGGGTGCGTCAGCTGCTGGGAAGTTCCTGGCTCTGTGGTGGGTTCACACAGGCTTAGGATTTACAGAGCCTCCTGCTCTGCAGCTTGCAATACTCCAAACTGACCCACCCAAAGCCAAACTGAGATATTACTGTAATTGGAATTGTGGCTGTAGAGTCACTTCCAAAACCTGGAGTGGAGAGAGGGATTCGCCCCACTACCAAACCTGCAAATCCCTCTAAAAATAAAAGCCCTCATCAGGTTTTCCTAAAAATATGACTGGGTCAGCTACTTGGACCCAATTCCCACATCCTTATTTTGCTTTGTGACTCACAGACATTCTGCTGTAAACACAAGGCGCTCCAGCAGGTTTAATATGACTCCGTCCGCATCATGGGGACACATATTGATCCTTGTATATGATCCCCCTCACTGCCTCACATATCCCCTCCCTCTGTTCAAACTTGTGGGATTGAACACTTGTCACCAGACAGGGTGCCTGTGTCAGGGCATCTGCATTTCCCTTGCGCCTTCCCTGCATGACATCCAACCGTGAATGATCTGTCACCAAGCGAAACTGTCGCCTGAGCAGATAATAGCGTAGGGACTCCAAGGCCCACTTAATGGCCAGGCACTCCTTCTCTGCTACACTATCATTTGGGGTCAGTTTCCTTCTCAGGTAGGTGACTGGATGTTCTTCTCCGTTCATCTCCTGTGACAGGACTGCTCCTAGCAAGACGCTAGAGGCATCCGTTTGCACGATGAAGTATTTCTTGAATTTGGGGCTAGTGAGGACGGGCTGTCCGCACAGCGCCAACTTCATATATTGGTACGCTGCATCCGGCTGAGGGTTCCACAGAACCATGACCGACGGCTTACCCTTTAAGAGATTGGTCATTGGTGCTGTTCTCCAAGCAAGCAAAATTAGGTATGAGCCGTCGATAATACCCAATGATGACGAGGAACACTCTTACCTGTCTAGTAGTAACAGGCCAGGGCCAGTTCTGATTGACCTCGATTTTATTTATTTGGGGTTTAATAAACCCACAGCCAATCACGTATCCTAAGTATTGGGCTTCCTCGAGCCCTATCGCACATTTTTTGGGGATTCGTTGTCAAGCTCACCGCTCTGAGCGTATTCACTACCGCTTGTACCCGGAACAAGTGAGTATGCCAGTCAGTGCTAAAGATGATGACGTTATCCAAGTACGCTGATGCACACATCCAATGGGATTCCAGCACTAGGTCCATCAACCTCTGGAACGCGGCTGGTCCAAAACGCAAAGCGACATAGTGTTACAGACACTCCAGCATTATAAATGCAGTCTTTTCTTTCACCGACTCCGTAAGAGGCACCTGCTAATAACCCTTGGTCACATCAAGCGTGGTAAAGTGCTGGGCCTGACCCAGTCGCTCAATCAGCTCGTCCACCCACGGCATTGGATAAAGGTCGAATTTCGATACCTCATTCAGCTTACGGAAATCATCACATAGTCGTAATGATCCATTTGGCTTCAATATCAGCACAATGGGGCTAGCCCTCTCACTCCACAACTCCTCAATTACTCCCAGTTTGTTTGTTTTACCTCACTCGCAATGGCTTGTCTCTAGGCCTCGGGTGTGATATTGCCTCCGGGTACCAAGTGGCATAGTCTACTACCACTAATATATGTTGATGGCCATGGGCGTATTTTACTATTGGCCCCACCAGATCCATAGCAAACCTCTCAAAAGCTACCTCTATAATGGCTAGAGGTACCAATGGACTCTGGAAGTTGGCAGTGGGTGAGGTCAGTTGACACTTAGGACACGACTCACAGAAGCTCTGTATCTCGGCTTAAACCCCATGCCAAAAGAACCCTTGTAAAATATATTCCTGTTTCTTTTTAACTACTAAGTGCCCCCCAGCATTTGGGTGTGAGCCATTTCAAGCACCGCCCTACGGTAAGATTGGGGCACTACCAGCTGTTCTACTGCTTTGTCCCAGATTTTATCAACCCTATAAAGTAACTCCTGGTTGACCGCCATGCGTGGGAACACCGTCTCAGCTCCCGGTTGCCGAGCCACCCCATTTACCTCTATCACTCTTTCCCATGCTCGGGTCAGAGTGGGATTCTGTAGCTGGGCTGTCCCAAAAGCTTTGGAATTGTCGGTGTCTACTTGACCTCTCCTGCCATCACCTCTAGAGGAAACCTATCGGGTACACACTTTCCCTATGGGGGTGACCCCTATGGCAGGTATCCCTGTGTTGGAATCTTCGGGCTCTGTGCCCTGAAAAATATTTGCTCAGGAAGGGTTAATTTTATTCTTCCATAGGGACCAGAACAGGAGCAATCCCTTCCCAGGACAGCCCCGTAAGGAAGGGTCTTCACTACCGCCACCAGATGCTTGACCTCATAGCATGGAGTAAAAAATGTATCCTCCACTGTCGGATACTCACGGAGTTCACCATGAATACACACACCACCCACATTTTCCCCATAATCCTGTAGAATGTAAGCCCGCAAGGGCAGGGTCCTCGCCCCTCTGTATCAGTCTGTCATTGTTAGTTTGTTTACTGTAAGTGATATCTGTAACTTGTATGTAACCCCTTCTCATGTACAGCACCATGGAATCAATGGTGCTATATAAATCAATAATAATAATAATTTTTCCCACCTAATAGCTGCGGCATGACTGGACTGTGGACCAGTTTAGGGGAAACGGGTCCCTTGTAACTCTCACTCCGGTGTACCCCCTTAGTAGGGGCTTAGTCCTGACTGGCCCCAGTAGAGAGTCGTGTCTGTTGCCTAGACTCCTGGGCTGGCGGGGCCTGAAGTGATAGCCATAGTGGGTCATAGTCCCATATGAAGTCCTGAGTGGCAGTATTTTGCTCGATCAGGCTGACCACCTTGTCTAAGGTGCCTGGATCCCCTTGGCCCACCCAACACTGAATAGCGGCTGGCAGAGTTCTCACCAGCCAATCGACCACCTCTCTCTCTCTACCATCTGGGCAGGGGTTAAGGTCTAAGGTTGAAACCATTTTTTTACTAGCTGCAGCAAATCAAATGCATGAGACCTGGCGGGTCTGGCCTCCACAAAGGACCATTGGAATACCCGTTGTGCCCGTACATACGTGTTAACTCCTAGTCGGGCAAGGATCTCACCTTACAATTTCCCATAGTCCAGGGCATCATCCCGACTGAGGTCAAAGTAAGCGTTCTGGGCATTTCCCATCAGGAAGGGAGCCACCACTTCAGTCCACTGGGAAAATGGCAAGCTCTCCCGCTCTGCTGTGCGCTCAAACATGGTGAGGAAAGCTTCCATGTTGTCCTCAGGACCCATCTTCCTCAACGCTGACCGTACCGGGCTCACTGGTAGGGGCCCCTCTCGCAGAGCTGCAATCTGTTGCAGAATGAGGTCGTCTTCTGCTGCTGCTAGAACAGCAGCTGCTGTTGTTGATTGTGCTGATGTTGCTGCTGCTGCCGCTTAGTGAGGTCCAGCTGTTTCAGGATTTCCTCCATTTAACAGACCGGCTTGGGCTGTAGCGTCGCGGGCTTAAAGGGAACCTGTCAGCTGTTTTGGCCAATATAAGATGCGGCCACTGCCTTTCAGGGCTTATCTACAGCATTCTGTAATGCTGTAGATAAGCCACCGATCCGACCTGAAAGATAAGAAAAATAAGTTTTATTATACTAACCCAAGGGGCAGTCCGGTCCGATGGGTGTTGCAGGTACTGTTTCGGCCCCCCCCATCTTCTTGTGATGCCGCCCTCCTGTTTGCTTCACAGGCTCCCTGGCATCGCGCTCCTGCACAGGTGTACATATCTGCTCTGTTGAGGGCAGAGCAAAGTACTGCAGTGCGCAGGCACTGGATCTCTCTGACCTTTTCCGATGCCTGCGCACTGCAGTACTTTGCTCTGCCCTCAACAGGGCAGATATGTACACCTGTGCAGGAATGTGATGCCAGGGAGCCTGTGAAGCAAGCAGGAGGGCGGCATCACAAGAAGATAATAATATAATATAATATAATAATAATAAAAATTATTTTTCTAATCTTTCAGGTCGGATCGATGGCTTATCTAAAGCATTATAGAATGCTGTAGATAAGCCCTGAAAGGCAGTGGCCGCATGTTATATCAGCCAAAACAGCTGACAAGTTCTCTTTAATTACCGACATGCAACTTGCTTCGGGTATGCTTCAGTTCACACTGCCCACATTCTCCACCATATGTAATGCAGCAGAGTTGGTACAGTGCGAGACATAGGCAGGGACCACAGAAAGATCAACATAAAATGTCTTTATTTTCAGACTCACATAAACAGAAGCGAAATCCTCTGGTTTGCAGCCAGGTTTCCACAAATAGTCCTTGTTCCGACCTGTTGCTGTGGGCAATGGCAACGCTGCAACTCCTGGGTGTGTCAGCCGTAGAGAAGTCCCTGGCTCTATGTTGGCTTCACACAGGCCTAGGTTGCGCAGAGCCTCCTGCTCTGCAACTTGCAAGACTCCAAACTGGCCTACCCAAAGCCAAACTGAGATATTAAATGGAATCGTGGCCGTAGAGCCACTCCCAAAACCCGGAGTGGAAAGAAGGATTCGCCCCACTACCAAACCTGAAAATCCCTCTACGAATAAAAGCCCTCATCGAGTTGTCCTAAAAATATGACTGGGTCAACTACTTGGACCCAATCCAATCCACGCTTCCTTTTATTGTGCCTTGTGATTCACAGGCATTCTGCTGTAAATACAAGGCACTTCAGCGGGTTTAATATGACTCCTTCTGGATCCTGGGGGACACATATCAACCCTCATATATGATCCCCCTCACTATCTCACACATGTTAAGCGGAACCTGTCACCAAGAACAATGCTGGTGACCTGCAGATATGGAGTTAATGTGCAGGTTACCAGAGATATGATGGTGTCTGGCGCCTGCACACAGTTGAATGCAGAGGAGTGAAAAGAGAAAATGATCTTTATTCTCCTCAGTAGCGTCCCTGTTTCAGTCATGGGGTCACCACAGGTTCAGTTGTGGGGGCACCGTGGGCTCAGTAGGCTCAGGTATGGGAGCGCCGCGGGCTCAGTCATGGGAGCGCCGTTGGCTCAGTCATGGGAGTGAAGCGATGGCCGGGGGACCACCACGGTGCAGGAAGACTACTGTACACAAGATGAGGTGCAAACAACAAAGGGTAGATTTATTGGAAGGCAAAGAATGAAGGGAATGAGGAAGATGCAAACAGGGGTATACTGTTGGGAATTCTGTTGTCGAACTCCCTCCTGTGGTCGTGAATGGTACTTCGGCGAGTTCTGTCTATGGGCTCCCTCTGGTGGCTGTGAGTGAAGCTGCTGCTTCTGAGGTTCCTTACACAGGTGACATGGTTTATCCTTTGGTTGACTGCTCTATTTAACTCCTCTCAGATCGTTACTCCATGCCAGCTGTCAATGTTTTTGCATTGGTTCTGTTCGCTCCTGGATCTCTCTGGTGACCTGCCTTCTCCTGCAGAAGCTAAGTTCCTGATTGTCATTATTTGTTCATTGTTTTCTTGTCCAGCTGGTTTTCATGATTTTGTCTTGCTGGCTGGAAGCTCTGGGATGCAGAGTGGCCCCTCCGCACCGTGAGTCGGTGCGGAGGTCTTTTTTGCACACTCTGCGTGGTCTTTTGTAGGTTTTTATGCTCATCGCAAAGTTACCTTTCCTGTCCTCTGTCTATTTAGTAAGTCTGGCCTCCCTTTGCTGAAACTTGTTTCATTTCTGCGTTTGTGACTTCATCTTTACTCACAGTCAATATATGTGGGGGGCTTCCTTTACCTTTGGGGAATTTCTCTGAGGCAAGGTAGGCTTTATTTTCTATCTCTAGGGCTAGATAGTTCTTAGGCTGTGACGAGGCGCCTAGGTCTGGTCAGGAGCGCTCCACGGCTATTTCTAGTGTGTGTGATAGGATTAGGGCTTGCGGTCAGCAGAGCTCCCACATCCCAGAGCTCGTCCTGTATGAGGTTTAACTATCAGGTCATTCCAGGTGCTCCTAACCACCAGGTCATAACAGTATACAATGGCAACAGACACTTTACAAGAGTAATAAACTTTATCTTTTCCGTAAAATAGCACGGTGCTCCAGCTATTACAGACTCAAAATATGTCTAACAAGCAAATGTAAACAACAAACAAGTGATGATGCTACTCTACGTATAACCTCCCTGGCCTTTACTAAGCAGGCCACACGGCTCCCGTGTACTGACTATTGAAGCCTACACTAGGCCCTAACATGTGCCCCAAACAAGAACAGACTCACGGTGATGTTCGAGAATCAGGTCCAGTCCAAGGGGGGCCCCAGCAGTCTAATATGGTGGTGCGCACGGCTTTCTGTCAGCTCTGTGAAGCGTGGTCTTCTCCTTGCTTCTGGATCCTAGGGATGCTCCTGGAAACTGTAAATCCCTTTCTCTGTATCTTCGTGGCTCTCTTGCAGCTATATCAGGACACAGTTCTTCTCTCTTTCAGCTATCAGCACCACAAGTCCTCTCTGCAGCAGCCTCAGCTCACACACGCTGCTCCAGCTCCACACCTGCACTCTGCGCAGACTAGCTCATTACAACGATTATTGCAGGGAAGAAGCAGAACATTCCATCATGCCAGACAAGGGGGTGCAGCCTCTTAAAGTGACAGCGTGTTCCTTACTGTCCATAACAGCACCACCCTCTTACAGGAGCACCACTTTCTAAGACATGGGGGCGCTGCGGGCTCAGTCATGGAATCACCGTGGGCTCAGTCATGGGGGTGCTGCAGGCTCAGTCATGGGAGTGCCGTGGGCTCAGTCATGGAGGTGCCGCAGGCTGAGTCATGGGGGTGCCGTAGGCTCAGTTATGGGGGCACCACAGGCTGAGTCATGGGGGCACCGCGGGCTCAGTCATGGGGGCGCCACAGGCTCAGTCATGGGGATGCCACAGGCTCAGTCATGGGGGCGCCACAGGCTCAGTCATGGGAGCGCCGCGATCTCAGTCATGGAGGTGCCGTAGGCTCAGTCATGGGAGCACCACGGGCTCAGTCATGGAAGCGCCGCAGGCTTAGTCACCAATCTGAGTACACAGAGCAGCGGCTGAAACCACCCCCTGACTGACAGTGGCCTCAATGTAGCGTCTATCAATGCCGGTGGCATGGTTACAGCTGCAGCCCCATATACTTAGAGGGGTGACTGAGCCCGCGGCGCTCCCATCCCCATAACTGAAGCCAAATGCTGGCAGGGAAAATAAGGTTCATTTTGCTGCGACTGTGTTCTTCACGAAAATGAAAAAGTCTCCCTCTTGTGAACTCCCTTAAACTGCCTCTCTCATGCTCTCTAGCGCACCCTATCTCTTGTGGTTTCTCTCTCATGCTCTCTTGTGCTCTCTCATGCTCTCTAGCGCACCCTATCTCTTGTGGTTTCTCTCTCATGCTCTCTTGTGCTCTCTCGCGTTCTTTAGCGCACCCTATCTCTTGTGGTTTCTCTCTCATGCTCTCTTGTGCTCTCTCGCGTTCTTTAGCGCACCTTCTCTCTTGTGGTTTCTCTCTCATTCTCTCTTGTGCTCTCTTGCGCTCTTTAGCGCACCCTCTCACTTGTGGTTTCTCTCTCGTGCTCTCTTGTGCTCTCTCATGCTCTCTAGCGCACCCTCTATCTTGTGGTTTCTGTTATGAACTGGTGGTTTAGAACCACAATGGACCAGGTGGTTAAGAGCACACAAAATGACCTGATAGTTACTAATAACATAGGACGAGCTCTGAGACGTGGGAACTCTGCTGACCGCAGTCCCTAATCCTATCACACCACACTAGAAGTAGCCGTGGAGCGCTCCTGACTAGACCTAGGCGCCTCAGCACAGCCTAAGAAACTAGCTAGCCCTGAAGATAGAAAAATAAGCCTACCTTGCCTCAGAGAAATTCCCCAAAGGAAAAGGCAGCCCCCACATATAATGACTGTGAGTAAAGATGAAAATACAAACACAGAGATGAAATAGATTTTAGCAAAGTGAGGCCCGACTGACTGAACAGACCGAGGATAGGAAAGATAGCTTTGCGGTCAGCACAAAAACCTACAAACAACCACGCAGAGGGCGCAAAAAGACCCTCCGTACCGACTAACGGTACGGAGGTGCTCCCTCTGCGTCCCAGAGCTACCAGCAAGCAAGACAAACCAAAATAGCAAGCTGGACAGAAAAAATAGCAAACAAAAAAAACACAAGCAGAACTTAGCTTATGCAGGGAAGACAGGCCACAAGAACGATCCAGGAGAGAGCAAGACCAATACTGGAACATTGACTGGAGGCAAGGAACAAAGAACTAGGTGGAGTTAAATAGAGCAGCACCTAACGACTTAACCTCGTCACCTGAGGAAGGAAACTCAGAAGCCGCAGCCCCACTCACATCCACCAGAAGAAGCCCATGGACAGAACCAGCCGAAGTACCACTCATGACCACAGGAGGGAGCTTGACCACAGAATTCACAACAGGTTTCTCTCTCATGCTCTCGTGTTCTATCGCGCTCTTTAGCGCACCCTCTCTCTTGTGGTTTCTCTCTCATGCTCTCTTGTGCTCTCACGCTCTCTAGCGCACCCTCTCTCTTGTGGTTTCTCTCTCATGCTCTCTTGTGCTCTCTCACGCTCTCTAGCGCACCCTCTCTCTTGTGGTTTCTCTCTCATTCTCTCTTTTGCTCTCTCGCGCTCTTTAGCGCACCCTCTCGCTTGTGGTTTCTCTCTCGTGCTCTCTTGTGCTTTCTCACGCTCTCTAGCGCACCCTCTCTCTTGTGGTTTCTCTCTCATGCTCTCTTGTGCTCTCTCACGCTCTCTAGCGCACCCTCTCTCTTGTACTCTCTCTCGCGCTCTTTAGCGCACCCTCTCTCTTGTGGTTTCTCTCTCGTGCTCTCTTGTGCTCTCTCACGCTCTCTAGCGCACCCTCTGTCTTGTGGTTTCTCTCTTGTGCTCTCTCACGCTCTCTAGCACACCCTATCTTTTGTGGTTTCTCTCTCATGCTCTCTTGTGCTCTCTCACGCTCTCTAGCGCACCCTATCTCTTTTGGTTTCTCTCTCATGCTCTCTTGTGCTCTCTCACGCTCTCTAGTGCACCCTCTCTCTTGTGGTTTCTCTCTCGTGCTCTCTTGTTCTCTCTCATGCTCTCTAGCGCACCCTATTTCTTGTGGTTTCTCTCTCGCGCTCTCTCACACTTTCTTTGCTCTTGAACTATCTCTCAGCCTCTTTGCGCTCCCTTGCGAGTTTTCTCTCGTGTTCTCTTGCTCTCTTGTGCACTCTTGCTCTTTTGGGCTCTCTCTCGTGAGCTTTCTTGTGCTCTCTCTCTCTTAGATTATCATTTGTATTAATGGCTGTCAGTAAGTCACAGATGCGAGTAAACAGCTCACAGATAGTGATACTTCACGCCTGCAGGCTGCGCGGACTTCCTGTCATTCTCACTTCTGCTGAATCAGCCGCGATTCCTGGTAATGAATAAAACCATGCAGTGGAAAAAGCTTTGTGGTGTAGAGTCGAGGTCCAACACCGTGATGTGCAGAAGGCAGTGTGAGACCCGGCTGATGGGGAGACTCGGCATGCTAATGCATTCAGGCGCATATGGCGGCACACGCAGAGACGGAATTGGTAACGACATAAAAACACCCTGTGTGAGGAGCTGGCCACTTACTAAGGACTAATGGACGAATGCACATAGAGTGGAGTCCACGGCTCTAAGAGATGCAGACTTTTTCCAGCACGGAGCACCGGTTACATCAATATTATGGTTGTGTTTTCTTAGATATTTGCTTGTTGTGTTTTATTAGTGATTTGGTTGCTCGTCAGTTCATCCTCAGGAATCAATGTTTCCATTCAGTGACAGCAAGCAGAGGAAGACGAGCAGGCTGGATCATATGTATACTTAAGGCCAGACAGGTGATTGCCAAAGGTAAATGTAATCAATCATTCTATTAATCTCATCTAATAATAATAATAATAATACTAATATATATATGGCGCCAACATATTCCGTAGCGCTTTACAGTTTAACAGTATCAAACACAACAGTCATAAGTAACAACGTTAACAATAATACAATTATTAAAGCACAATAAGACGACCCTGCTGGTGAGAGCTTACAATCTACAATGAGGTGGGGGAGATACAAAGTACAGGTGTGTATTTACAATGATGTATTTACAATGATGGTCCAGCCATCTTCAGGGAGTGGGGGATAGATGGAGATACTGAATGGGCTACACAAACACAAACATAACATGAGTTTGGTTAGGGAATGTGATAGGCCGCTCTGAACAAATGTGTTTTGAGCGAGCGCCTAAAACTATGCAAATTGTGGCTGGTCCTAATATCTTGGGGTAGAGCATTCCAGAGGATTGGCGCAGCACGGGAGAAGTCTTGGAGTCGGGAGTGGGAGGTACGGATTAGTGCAGAGGTTAGTCGAAAGTCATTTGCAGAGCGCAGTGGTCTGTTAGGCTGATAGACAGAAATGAGGGAGGAGATGTAAGGGGGGCCGCACTGTGGAGAGCTCTGTGGGTGAGAACATGTACTTTGAATTGTTTCCTGTAATGAATGGGCAGCCAGTGTAATGACTGGTGAAGAGCGGACGTGTCCGAGTAATGATTAGCCAGATGGACGACCCTGGCTGCTGCATTAAGGATGGACTGGAGAGGGGAAAGTCGAGTGAGCGGGAGGCCAATTAATAGAGCGTTACAGTAGTCCAGGCGGGAGTGGATCAGGGCCACAGTGAGGGTTTGTGTTGTTTCCATGGTGAGAAAATGGCGGATTCTAGAGATGTTCTTTAGGTGTAAGCGGCACGAGCGGGCAAGAGAATGTATGTAGGAGGTGAAGGAGAGATCGGAGTCAAACATAACACCCAGACAGCGCGCCTGCTGCCGGGGTGTTATTATGGTGCCACCCACGGAGAGGGAAATGTCAGATTTAGGGAGGTTAGTAGATGGTGGGAGCAGAAGAAATTCAGTTTTGGAGAGGTTGAGTTTCAGATAGAGAGTGGACATGATGTTGGAGACTGCGGACAGACAGTCAGTGGCGTTCTGTAGTACAGCAGGGGTAAGGTCAGGGGATGACGTGTATAGTTGTGTGTCGTCAGCATAAAGATGGTACCGAAAGCCAAATCTGCTGATGGTCTGTCCATTTGGGGCTGTGTAGAGGGAGAAGAGAATGGGGCCAAGGACTGAGCCCTGAGGTACCCCGACAGCGAGAGGAAGAGGAGATGAAGTGGAGCCAGAGAACAGAACACTGAAGGAGCAGTCAGAAAGATAGGAGGAGAACCAGGAGAGAGCAGAGTCCTTAATGCCTAGTGACTGGAGCCTAGAGAGTAGGAGGTGGTGGTCAACAGTGTCGAAAGCTGCAGAAAGGTCGAGAAGAATGAGCAGTGAGTGGTCACCATTACGTTTTGCTGTCAGAAGGTCATTGGTCACTTTGATGAGTGCAGTTTCTGTCGAATGTAGGGGGCGGAAATCAGACTGTGAAGGGTCTCGGAGGGAGTGAGTGGAGAGGCAACGGGTAAGGCGGGAGTATATCAGGCGCTCCAAGAGTTTAGAGATGAAGGGGAGATTGGAGACCGGTCTGTAGTTGTTTGTGCAGGATGGGTCGAGGGTGGGTTTCTTTAGTAATGGAGTAATGATAGTGTTTGAAGGAGGAGGGGAAAATGCCAGAGGAGAGGGAGAGATTAAAGATTGTAGTTAGGTGACTTGTGACAACTGGAGAGACTGGAGGAGATGTGAGGGAATGGGGTCGGTAGTGCATGTAGTCGGACGAGAAGAGGAGAGGAGCCAAGAGGCTTCTTCTGTGATGGGATCGAATGTGGAGAGTGAGCCAGGGGAGATGCAGGGAGGGATGGGAGTCACTGAACTTGGTGATTGGGAGCGGATTTCCTGACGGATATTGTCTATTTTCTCTATAAAGTGGGAGGCCAGGTCATCAGCACAAATGTCTGTGATAGGGGCTTGTGCTTTTGGCCTGAGGAGGGAGTTCAAGGTGTCAAAATGTTTCTTGGGGTTGTTGGATAGTGAGATCAGTAGGTCTGTTTGGCGAGGTGAAGGGCAGAGTTATAGGTCCTTAACATAAATTTGAAGTGTATGAAGTCTTCTGGTGTGCGAGTTTTCCTCCATAAGCGTTCAGCACACCTAGAGCATCGCTGGAGAAATCGGGTTTGCGATGTGAGCCAGGGCTGTTTCACTCTGTGTTTGGAGGTTCTGAGGGTGAGGGGAGCTACTTGGTCAAGGGTGCTTCTAAGAGTTTCATTGTAGTGATGTACCGCCAGATCAGGACAGGAAAAGGAAGAGATTGGGGACAATGATGAGTGTAAGGAGTCTGAAAGTGTATGAGGGTTAATAGCTTGTAGATTTCTGAGTGTGTGGTGGGTAGGAGGGTGCTGGGGTGAGCGAGGATTTGTGAGTGTGAAGGAGAGAATGTTGTGGTCAGAGAGGGGAAGCGGTGAGTTATCTAGGTAGGAGATTGAGCAGAGCCGGGCGAAGACCAGGTCCAGGGTGTTACCGTCTTTGTGTGTTTCAGAGGTGAGAGCTGTGAGAGGCCTAGAGAAGTGGTTAGTGATAGAAGCTGGGATGCAGATATGGAAGTGGGGCTGTTAGTGGGGATGTTGAAGTCTCCCAGGATAAGGATTGGGAATTCTGAGGACATTAAGTGCGGCAGCCAGGCAGAGAAATGGTCCAGGAAGTGGGTGGGTGAGCCTGGGGGCCTGTATATGACCGCTACTCTGAGGGAGAGGGCACGAAAGAGCCTGATGGTGTGGACCTCAAAAGAAGGGAATGAGAGTGATGGAACGGGGGGGATGACCTGGAAAGTGCATTGTGGGGAGAGAAGTATGCCGACTCCACCACCATGTCTGTTTGTGGGTCTCGGGGAATGTGAGAATTGTAAGCCACCATGGGAAATGGCAGCAGGAGAGACAGTGTCAGAATCCTGAATCCAGGTTTCCGTGAGGGCCAACAGATTCAGAAAGTTTTTCAGAAAGTAATTGTGTATGCTTGTTGCATACAGACCGTGGATTCCAAAGGGCACAATTAAAAGAAGAAGATGAAGGAGTGCAATTAATAATAGTAAGGTTATTAAGGTTTCGATGTGAGGTAGGGTAGGGGTTGAGGTTGGTGGATGGTGGACCGGGGTTGGGGGTTCTGTATCTCAGGAGATATCTCAAGCAGAACATGTCTTGGATATATTCATGCTGGAACAATTTATGTCCAAGCTCCCAGGTGACTTAAAAGAATGGGTGGCAGATAGAAAACCACTGAGGCTGCAAGATGGGTGGGTGGATGATTGTTCTGCTAATCGACCCGGGCTACATGAAAGTACAGCTCCAGCGTGTCAGGAACAGGAGCTTACAGGGAGGCCAGAGAGACCCATGGACTGGCAAGACGAGGGATTGCTGGAATTTTGGAGTTCTCAAAGAAGAGTAGGTTTTCCAAGCCCCCAAGTATAGCCCACGTTGGGGCAAGGAAAGTTAAGCTGAAATAAGAGTGGACGTATGGGACACTTTGCGAGGGAATTCTAGCCCGCTGCCCACATCAGAACCTAGGAGCAAGATTGGTGTGCCACTGGGCCAATGTCATAACCTGAAGCCAAGGACCGGTTCCCAGTACGTCAGCCAAGAGGAAACACAGAGATTTCAACATGACGACTAACCCCCGCTAGTGGTGAATAATGCAAAAATGCAATGACTATTGCGGGACAAAAAGTGACCCGGGGGAGGAAAATGACATCAGGGAGGAGGCCAACGGACTTCAGGACACTGGGTCTACAATCACCCTGGTCAGGCCAGATATATCGTCCCCAGAGAGCACAAATTAACAGGCCGCCAAGTGACCATGCCACTAGCTGGTGGTCAGCACTCTGGGGTTGGAGCATCATGCTCACTATACAATGGTCAGAGACAGGGCCGCCATCAGGGCATTACGGCCGTGACTGGCGTATGGGGCCCGGTGGGCAGAGGGGGCCCGCATTGGGACCCGTCTCATCTGCTCACCGGGCCCCTACCGGCAGCCGCAGGCTAAACTGGGCCCTTAGCGGCGCTGCAGCTGTTTAACGCTATTGACATGCGAGCCTGCGCCCGCACGTCAATAGTTAACAGCCGCCAATCTGAGGCTGGCAACTGACGTCAGCTGCAGCGTGCATGTCGCCGGCGTCTGACGTCATTGTCAGTCGCAGGAGAGTGCACGCTTCAGCTGCGTGGAGTGAGCTTCGCCCGCCGCAGGAGCGTGGTCAGGTGAGAAGAACTTGTTTTTTTTTTATATTGAGAGCGGCGATCCGGGGGACACAGGGGCAGAACGCTGGACACAGGGGCAGAACGCTGGACACAGGGGCAGAACGCTGGACACAGGGGCAGAACGCTGGACACAGGGGTAGAAAGCTGGACACAGGGGCAGAAAGCTGGACACAGGCAGAACGATGGACACAGGGGCAGAAAGCTGGACACAGGGGCAGAAAGCTGGACACAGGGGCAGAAAGCTGGACACTGGTGCAGAAAGCTGGACACAGGGGCAGAAAGCTGGACACGGGCAGAAAGCTGGACACTGGGGCAGAAAGCTGGACACTGGAGCAGAACGCTGGACACAGGGGCAGATTGCTGGACACAGGGGCAGAATACTGGACACAGGGGCAGAAAGCTGGACACTGGCAGAAAACTGGACACAGGGGCAGATAGCTGGACACAGGGGCAGATAGCTGGACACAAAGGCAGAACGTTGGACACTGGTACAGAAAGCTGGACACAGGGGCAGAAAGATGGACACAGGGGCAGAACGCTGGACACTGGTGCAGAAAGCTGGACACATGGGCAGAATGGCGATACGGGGCATGATTGGAGACACTGGGCAGGATGAAAGACATGGCGGCATGACTGGACTGGAAACACTGGGGCATGACTGGAGACAGATGGGGCAGGATTGGAAACAGATGGGGCAGGATTGGAAACAGATGGGGCAGAATGGAAACACAGGGGGCAGGATTGGAAACAGATGGAGCAGGATTGGAAACAGATGGGGCAGAATGGAGACACAGGGGGCATGATTGCAGACATGGGGGCATGATTGGAGACGGGGCAGAATGGAGATACGGGCATGATTGGAAACACTAGGGGCAGGATTGGAGACAGATGGGGCAGGATCATGGGACAGGATGGATACAATGGAGACAGATGGGGCAGGATGGGGACATCATATGGGGCAGAATGGATACTCATGAGGGCATGATGGGAGAACATGTGGCTGATGCCAGGAATGAGACACACCAGGGCTAGGATGGCGAATATTATTACCATAGGGGCTAATTAAGGGATATTATTATTGCAGTGATGTATTTATTTTATTTTTTGAGTATACTGTTTTAAATGGGGGGGCGGTCCTGTTAGTGTGTAGAGTGACACTATGCTGCCTTCTTCATGTGGTGTAATGTAGAAGTTGGGAAAATTAAGTAATGTGTTCTGCAAGCGGAACTCGAGATAACGGTGTTATTTCCTGCAGAAACGAGTCATGGCTGGAAGAAATTATGGCGGTCTGTGCTGGATGAAAGATCAAGGACTTCACCTAGAGACTTCACTGGTGAGTCAGTGTTACCTATACACTGACACCGTACACTGTATACTATATACAGCGGTCCTGTGTATAATGTCACCAGTGATCCCTGTATTACCGATACACTATATACAGAGCTCCTGTGTATAATGTCACTGGTGACCACTGTATTACCTGTACACAGACACTGCATACTAAATACAGATCTCCTGTGTATAATGGCACTGATGGTGATGGTATTGTGGTTTTTTTTTTAATACTGATCAGAATTGTAGTATTCAGTCACTATGTGGTGGTAATATGCGGTCTGGTCATGGTGTAGCGGTATTTGTTCCTTGTATTTGATATTATTCGATCACTGTGGTGGTAATATGTCATCTGGTCATAGTGCTGTGGTATTTGTTCCTTGTATGTGGTATTATAGGTCATTTTAACCCCTTCATGACCATGGGATTTTTCATTTTTCCGTGTTCGTTTTTCACTCCCCTCCTTCCCAGAGCCATAACTTTTTTATTTTTCCGTCAATTTGCCCATGTGAGGGCTTATTTTTTGCGGGACGAGTTGTACTTTTGAACGACATCATTGGTTTTAGCATGTCGTGTACTAGAAAACAGGAAAAAAATTCCAAGTGCGGTGAAATTGCAAAAAAAGTGCAATCCCACACTTGTTTTTTGTTTGGCTTTTTTGCTAGGTTCACTAAATGCTGAAACTGACTTGACATTATGATTCTACAGGTCAGTACGAGTTCATAGACACCTAACATGACTAGGTTATTTTTTATCTAAGTGGTGAAAAAAAATTCCAAACTTTGCTAAAAAAAAAAAAAAAAATTGCGCCATTTTCCGATACTCGTAGCGTCTCCATTTTTCTGGATCTGGGGTCGGTTGAGGGCTTATTTTTTGTGTGCCGAGATGACGTTTTTAATGATAGCATTTTGGTGCAGATACGTTCTTTTGATCGCCCGTTATTGCATTTTAATGCAATGTCGCGGCGACCTAAAAAACGTAATTCTGGCGTTTCGAATTTTTTTCTCGCTACGCCGTTTAGCGATCAGGTTAATGCTTTTTTTTAATTGATAGATCGGGCGATTCTGAGCGCGGCGATACCAAATATGTGTAGATTTGATTTTTTTTTTATTGATTTATTTTGATTGGGGCGAAAGGGGGGTGATTTAAACTTTTATATTTTTTTTTATTTTTTTCACATTTTTTTTTACTTTTGCCATGCTTCAATAGCCTCCATGGGAGGCTAGAAGCAGGCACAACCCGATCGCCTCTGCTACATAGCAGCGATCTGCTGATCGCTGCTATGTAGCAGAATTGCAGGTGTGCTGTGAGCGCCGACCACAGGATGGCGCTCACAGCCACCGGTCATCAGTAACCATAGAGGTCTCTAGGACCTCTATGGTTACAATGGAGATGCATCGCCGACCCCCGATCATGTGACGGGGGTCGGCGATGACGTCATTTCCGGCCGCCCGGCCGGATGCGGTAGTTAAATGCCGCTGTCTGCGATTGACAGCGGCATTTAACTAGTTAATAGGTGCGGGCAGATCGTGATTCTGCCCGCACCTATTGCGGGCACATGTCAGCTGTTCAAAACAGCTGACATGTCCCGGCTTTGATGCGGGCTCACCGCGGAGCCCTGCATCAAAGCAGGGGATCTGACCTCGGACGTACTATCCCGTCCGAGGTCAGAAAGGGGTTAAAAATTGAAAAATAAATAAAAATATACCTAAATTGTATTGCATATTTTAACAAATATTTAATAGGTTACAGTAGAGTAGGGCCCGGCCAAAAGTGTCTACCTTGTCATTTTGGTGGCTTAAATAATCTTTTGGCCAAAACAAAAGCTGCCGGCTATATGTGTGATCTGGTGATGGGAACTGTTAATGTGTGATAGGTGAGAAGTGGAGATTTTCCAAGAGAGAGCGGTGGGACTGTGGACAGTTCGAGGGGTGGAGCCTGGAGGCGGGGCTGGGGTGGAGTCTGGAGGCGGGGCTGGGGTGGAGCCTGGGTGGAGTCTCAAGGGGGCCCTGAAAATTTTGCCAGTATGGGGCCCCAAAATTTCTAGTGGCAGCCCTGGTCAGAGAATTCTAGAGGGCTGATCTTGTACTAAGAACATCTCATCTCTCTCTTTATATACCCCGGGTCTATTCTGCTGGCATTACGCCCTTATGGTATGTGTACATCTTACTGGCATGATTGGAACCATAGGACTCTACTAAATGGGCCTGCTGGACTATATTATTAAGAAACGTCTCATCATATCGCAGGTTCTTGTGACTTCTGGATCTAATCACATTACAAGATACACTATTAAAATCCCCACACAATATAAACACTTTTGAGGTAAAGCAATATGGCTTCATGTGATCAAACAGCTCCCTCCGCTCTTTCCTCGTCTGCGGAGCATAAATGTTTATCTAATATATAAAGCTGAGTGCGTGTGTGTGCGTGTGTGTGCGTGTATGTGTGTGTGTGCGTGTGTGTGCGTGTGTGTATGTATGTGTATGTATGTGTGTGTGTGTCCGTGATTGGCATCTGAACCGTCGCAGCTACAGCCGCAAAATTTTGCACAGTCACACGTCTGGACCCCGAGAGCGTCATGGGCTATGTTGTGAGGCAAAATTTTAACCCCGCGCGTTCCAATTCACCAAACAATTTTGCCCCTATCTACATAATAGGGAAAAAGTGAAAGGAAAAGTGTTGGAGGCAATTGACAGCTGCCAGATGAGAACAAGGGGGACTTAAAGAGTGAGAGCGATGGCGCCAAAGAGTATATACCGTACAGTTGCTAAGGTGGGGCCCCGACATGGGATACTCACCACACACGGGGATATGAACACACACACAAAATGCGCCACACACTAGCACGTGCTTGAACACATATACCACCCTCAGCACACATTTCACCACAAATACACCAACCTCGCCACATAAAAGTCGAAACACAAAAGTCACGGCTCAAAACTTGCCACGCGCAAAACTCGCCACATGCAAAACTCACCACACGTGCAAAACTCACCTCATGGAAAACTCACCACACGCAAAACTTGCACACGCGGAAAAATTGCCACATGCACAAAAGTTGCAAAACATGCAAAAGTTGCCTCACACAAAACTTGCACGTACTCAAAACACACCACACATAAAATTCGCCACGCGCAAAACTCGCCATGCGCAAAACTTGCTGCACACAACTTGCTACACTAACCTGTCACATGCAACTCGACACACAAAAAGTTGCTACACGCATGTCGCCACACAAAACTCATCTCACAAAAGTTGCTACATGTATGTCGCCACACACAACTCAACACACACAACTTGACACATGAAGCTCGCCCTAAAACACACACAAGTCTGGTATTATCCTTCAAAAATAAAAATCTGATTAATAAGCAGACAAACTACAAGAACAACAAATGTACCATATAGGAAATATGGCAGCTGTCAGTCACATGACCTGTCTATTATGTGTATGTGTGAGCTAATATATACTGCCAGGGGGAGGGCTTCCTGTTGGCTGGGGATTTATCAGGCTGCCAATTTAGCTTACAAATACTGAGGTAAAAATACTGAGCAAATAACGTGTTAACGAGGTCTAATACAGGAGATCACACAGGTATATACTATATACAGGGGAGATGACACACAGATATATACTATATACAGGAGAGATGACACACAGGTATATACTATATACAGGAGGATGACACACTGGTATATACTATATAGAGGAGGAGATGACATACAGGTTCATACTATATACAGGAGGAGATGACATACAGGTATATACTATATACAGGAGGAGATGACACACAGGTATATACTATATACAGGGGAGATGACACACAGATATATACTATATACAGGAGGAGATGACACACAGGTATATACTATATAGAGGAGGAGATGACATACAGGTTCATACTATATACAGGAGGAGATGACATACAGGTATATACTATATACAGGAGGAGATGACACACAGGTATATACTATATACAGGAGGAGATGACACACAGGTATTTACTATATACAGGAGAGATGACACACAGGTATATACTATATACAGGAGGAGATGACATACAGGTATATACTATATACAGGGAAGATGACACACGTATATACTATACACAAGGGAGATGACACACAAGTATATATATACAGGAGGAGATGACACATAGGTATATACTATATACAGGAGGAGATGACACACAGGTATTTACTATATACAGGAGATGACACACAGGTATATACTATATACAGGAGGAGATGACACACAGGTATATACTATATACAGGAGGAGATGACACACAGGTATATACTATATACAGGAGGAGATGACACACAGGTATATACTATATACAGGAGGAGATGACACACAGGTATTTACTATATACAGGAGGAGATGACACAGGTATATACTATATCCAGGAGGAGATGACACACAGGTATATACTATATACAGGAGGAGATGACACACAGGTATATACTATATACAGGAGGAGATGACACACAGGTATATACTATATACAGGAGGAGATGACACAGGTATATACTATTTACAGGAGGAGATGACACACAGGTATATACTATATACAGGGGAGATTACACACACACATATATACTATATACAGGAGAGATGACACACAGGTATGTACTATATACAGGAGGAGATGACATACAGGTATATACTATATACAGGAGGAGATGACACACACATATATACTATATACAGGGGAGATGACACACAGGTATATACTATATACAGGAGGATGACACACTGGTATATACTATATACAGGGGAGATGACATACAGGTATATACTATATACAGGGGAGATGACATACAGGTATGTACTATATACAGGGGAGATGACATACAGGTGTATACTATATATAAGGGAGATGACAAACATGTATATACTGAGGGGAAAATGAGGGGTGTGAGGTGAAAATGAAAAGGTGTGAGTGCGAAATGAGATAAGTGAGGGAAAATAGTGGAGTGATCGGAAAATGACAGATGTTAGGGGGGGAATGAGAGGAGTGAGGGGGGAATGAGAGGACAGAGGGGGAAAATAAGAGGAGTGAGGGAAAAAATGAGAGTTGTAAGGGAGAAAATGAGAGATGTGAGGGGGAAAATGAGAGGCGTGATGGGAAAATAAGAGAAGTGAGGTGCTATAACTAACCACAGATATTTACTATGCCCAGGCAACACCGGGCTCTTCAGCTAGTTGCTCTATAATGGACGGAGTCCAATGTAAAGTCCAGCATCAGACAGCAGCCCGGACAGATCTCCAGGACTCTGTCCACCTGGACATCCATGGTATTAAAGAGGATCCCCACACCGTCATTTCTCTCCAGCCCGAAGGATCTGAATAATGGACCCAGTCTCCAGTCTCTCTTGGCTGCATACACCTGGGCATTGCACTTCAGATACGTCTCCTGTAAGAAGAAGACGTCAGATATCTCGTCAGACAAACGCTGGTAAATCACCTACCACCGGCTACCAGTCCCACCACTGTTCACATTAATGGAGCTTATTCTCAGCCGCATCCTGATTACTTAGACTTTCTGGTCTTCATCCTCCTTCCACTGCTGTCACCTGCAGTGCCCCATCTCTTCGTGGACATGGGAGGGTCAGGATCCATCTCATCAGAGGCATTTTCTATGGTGTGTAAAGGACCCTGCTCCATTTATACCTCTCCTTCTTTGTCTTCTTCTCCCAGTACTTTGTAACATCCGGGACTTTTCACCAGCACTGGAGGCTCAGAGGTTTTCTGGACTGTTGT
This sequence comes from Ranitomeya imitator, assembly GCF_032444005.1. Lineage (NCBI taxonomy): Eukaryota > Metazoa > Chordata > Amphibia > Anura > Dendrobatidae > Ranitomeya > Ranitomeya imitator. The sequence continues at coordinate 6,634,499 of NC_091284.1, read as the reverse complement.
GACTTTTCTGGAGGAATCAACAAAGGCATTTTTTCTTTTTATGGTCACAAAAGCTTCCTCATCCACAGTGGACACTGCGGACAGTTTATCTGCTTCTACAGATGTACTGGGCTGGAGCTTGGACAGTTTGGCGACAGGTTTTCTGGACACCCTAGGTCTCTCTTTAGTGACTGGCATTTTAGGCCCCACTTTTGTGGCTTACCAGTGCTTAGATCTTACTTTAATGGTTGATGGTGGTTTAGCCCTTTCTGGTGCCACTTCAGGTGTTTCTTCAGTGGCTGGTAGTTCTTTAGGCATTTCTTCAGTGGTTGGTGGTCCTAGTAGTGCAGCATCCGCTTGTAGTATCTCAGACTCTGGAGCAGGTTCACTGTTATTATGACATATTACCTCATCAGTGCCGTCTTCTTGGACAACATCTGCACCTCTGGTGACATCTTTTTTCATAATTTCCAAGGAGGTCTGCCCATAATATTTATTATGCTCTGCATATGGGAATTTCTGGAATGTATGCCCGGGCCCTGAGTACAGGTTACAGATGACAGATCATGTGCATTTGTCCTTTGTATGCCTGAACTATCCACCCAATGAACACGTGATGAGAGCAGTTCATGGCGAGGTGCCTGCCCCCACATCTATGGCACAGACGTGCCTACTCGGGGTAGTAGCATATCCCCCTCTATTAACCCAGGTAGAAAGAGTGCAGCAGATGTCTGGTTACACCATTCTCTTGTGGAAGCACTTCATCCAGCAACATAACAAGCAGGTTTAGAAGACTCACCAGCCACCATTTCCAGCTTTCCATTACCATCAGGTCCATGCTGCGGGCCACAATTCAGGCTGGGGGCTTTCCCTGGATCATCAGCCCAGATTCCCTCCACTCCACCTGGGACAGAAGCCGAGACCTCCGCCTGCTGGGAGCTCACAAACACACGTCTATCCTCTCCTATGTGCAAGAATATAACTACTATAATACTGCTCATCAGTACAAGAATATTACTAATATAATACTGCTCCTATGTACAAGAATATAACTACTATAATACTGCCCCTATGTACAAGAATATAGCTACTATAATACTGCCCCTATGTACAAGAATATAACTACTATAATACTGCCCCTATGTACAAGAATATAACTACTATAATACTGCACCTATGTACAAGAATATAACTACTATAATACTGCTCATCAGTACAAGAATATAACTACTATAATACTGCCCCTATGTACAAGAATGTAACTACTATAATACTGCTCCTATGTACAAGAATATAACTACTATAATACTGCTCCTGTGTACAAGAATATAACTACTATAATACTGCCCCTATGTACAAGAATATAACTACTATAATACTGCCCCTATGTACAAGAATATAACTACTATAATACTGCTCCTATGTACAAGAATATAACTACTATAATACTGCCCCTATGTACAAGAATATAACTACTATAATACTGCCCCCTATGTACAAGAATATAACTAATATAATACCGCCCCTATGTACAAGAATATAACTACTATAATACTGCTCATATATACAAGAATATAACTACTATAATACTGCTCCTATGTACAAGAATATAACTACTATAATACTGCCCCTATGTACAAGAATATAACTACTATAATACTGCCTCTATGTACAAGAATATAACTACTATAATACTGCTCCTATGTACAAGAATATAACTACTATAATACTGCTCCTATGTACAAGAATATAACAACTATAATACTGCTCCTATGTACAAGAATATAACTACTATAATACTGCTCCTATATACAAGAATATAACTACTATAATACTGCCTCCTAGCTGTGAGGTTGTGTGTCTGTAGTTCTCCTGATGTCTGGAGCAAGCCAGGGAGGGGCCACCCTGGGCGGGGAAGCTCCCCAGGCAAGGCCCAGGCTTCTCGGCCTACACTGGGACAAGGCTCCCAGACCTCTCTGAATGGGAATATTAATCCCAAAGCCACTGTGAGACCGGTGAATGCAGCGGCCAAAGCTGCAGCAGTTCTGTGAAGGAAGAAAAACCAGTGAGTAAAGTTTTGGGAGGAAAATCTACTCCAAGTCCAGCAAAGAAGCCAGAAGGTAAAGTGTTGGTGAGTGATGTTCCACAGCACAGTATGAAGTCCTGTAACTCCGGTCAGTCAGCAGCCCCTGCCTGAGGCTCAGGTGAGATCGGTCTCAGCTGTACCAATCACCTCTCCTGCCTCCAGGCAGAGACGGACGTCTTTGGAAAGACAAACCATCCAGGAGAACTTGCAGCAACATGGCAGTGTGGCGCTGTCAGGACGCACCCGGTCACAGTCAGGTGGCAGCGATAAACCTGCTGCGGAGCCGGCATCCAGCCGAGGAGCCACAAAGCCATCTGTGGTGGAACCGCACAAGTCTGTGTTCAAAGCCCCTGTACCCGTGGTGAAGGCAAAACCTGTGCAGCCGGCGCGTGCACCCGAGCTGCAGCTAGCGGACGAGATACCGGGACTTGTCAGAAAGCTGGGTGAGTTACAGCAGCAAAAAAAGCGCTGCAAATGGAGGTAGACTTCATCTATAGTCTAAAGACCACTAATCCTGCCAGTAATGATGTGTATGACCTGAGGCTGAACACACTGGGGGTGCAGCTGGCAAGTGTGGTGCAGGACATTGAATCTGTGCTGGAGGGCATGGGGCCCCTGGCGGAGACCTACAGGAACCGGGAGCGGTTCGCCTCCTATAAGCAGGACTGTGCTGTAGAGACCGGGACCCCCCAGCAGCGGACACGGCCAGTGTTACAGGCTGCCCGCTTCTGCTTCCAGGAAGGAAAAAACTGCAGCAGCAAGCAGCTGAGTGTGAACAGGAGCATGCACTTCAGACTCCAACAGAGGCACCACAGGTCCCAGAATGCCCCACGCAGGAGCCGGACTGTATTTGTGAGACTGTTTGTGCTTCTGAGGCAGCTGAGTGTGAACAGGAGCATGCACTTCAGACTCCAGCAGAGGCACCACAGGTCCCAGAATGCCCCACGCAGGACATTATATATGAGACTGTTTGTGCTGATGAGGCTGAGGCTGAGGCACAGACTGGGGCTGGTGATGTTGTGCCCATGGGGTCGGGGGTTGGGGAGGTTTCACATTCTGTCATGGACGTGGCACTGTCTGATAATGATGCTGCTAATAATAATATGCATGATATGTGTGACTATCCCCCGTTACCATCTAGTCCACAAGGTGTGGCAGCCCTCCCTGCTGCAGACCCTCTCCCTGTCAGTCGGCCCAGTGTGACCCGGCAGGTGCCCCCCAGGAATGCCTGGAGCCGCGGCGCCCCATCCTTCACTTCCAGCGCCAGATATACCGGCCAGACGTTTAAGCGCATTAATGTGGTGCGGTTTAAGTACATAGGTGCCAAGGAGGATCTGCCACAGCGCAGGTATGTGGTGAGAGAGCTGCTATGCGGCCAGATTGGGTTTGTGGCAAACGAGATACTGGCGGTGTCCAATCTTCTGGACAGACAGGGCTATGAGGTCAGCTTCAAGCTGCAGTGTGACCTGGACAGGTTCTGGTCCAATTACCCCAGGTTCAGAGACGCTGAAGGCTGGAATAAGTTTATATTGGTTCCTATCTCCAGGCCGGACACAGTCACGGTAAACATCACCTTCTGGAATGAGGCCGTTCCACCACAGGACATCGAGGTGTGGCTCCGGAGACACTGTGACCTCGCCACTCAGAGTTTGTCTACAAGAAGGGGATGAGTAGATTGTATTTCCTAAGGAAACTGAGGTCTTTTAATGTGTGCAGCAAAATGTTAGAAATGTTCTACCAGTCTGTGGTGGCAAGTGCCATCTTTTTTGCAATCACGTGCTGGGGTAGTAGTGTGCGGCCTCTGATACTAATAAGCTGAATAAGATTATTAAGAAGGCAAGTTCTGCTGTCGGCTGCAATCTGGACTCTTTTGGGGACGTAGTGGAGAGAAGAACTCTGAGAAAGTGTATGGCGATTATGAACAATAATGCACATCCATTATATGAGCTATTCATGAGACAGAAGAGCACCTTCAGCAACCGGCTAATACTTCTGAGGTGTAAGAAGGAAAAATATAGGAAATCGTTTGTGCCAACTGCCATGGGAATGTACAACAACAACATTAGGGTTAAACCACCAAGGTGAATGTCTACTTATTTCTCTACATTTCAGTTCACTCGTTGTGTATGTCCTATTCTAATGTATAATGTTCTTCTGTCAACTCAACTGTCATGTCAACTATGTAATTCCTTTATGATTTTTATGATTTAAGTTGTGCTGCTGTGATACCATAATTTCCCACGGGATCAATAAAGTGTATCGTATCGTATCGTATCGTGCCTCTGGACTCTCCAAGGTCAGAGATGAGGATGGTATCTGCACAATGGGGTGGAAAGCTGTGGTGAAACTGCGCCAATTCAATAACATTACTGCCCATTTACCCAACTCCTTCTTCATTGGGAGGGAGAAGGAAAGATGTTATTACCCCGGGCAGCCCAGAAAGTGTTTCAAATGTGGTGGGAAAGGTCATCTGGCCATCGCCTGTACGGTGGTGAAGTGCAGCTTGTGTGGGGATATCGGCCATGTCGCTGCGGATTGCCGGGATGTTAGGTGTAACCTCTGCGCTAAGATGGGCCACCCTCACAGGGACTGTCCAGACGCCTGGCTGTTGTGAATTCTGTGGTCAAGCTCCCTCCTGTGGTCATGAGTGGTACTTCGGCTGGTTCTGTCTATGAGCGTCCTCTGGTGGATGTGAGTGGGACTGCGGCTTCTGAGTTTCCTTCCTCAGGTGACGAGGTTAGGTCGTTAGGTGCTGCTCTATTTAACTCCACCTAGTTCTTTGTTCCTGGCCTCCAGTCAATGTTCCAGTATTGGTCTTGCTCTCTCCTGGATCGTTCTTGTGGCCTGTCTACCCTGCATAAGCTGAGTTTTGCTTGTGTTACTTTTGTTTGCAATATTTTCTGTCCAGCTTGCTAAATTGGTTTTTCTTGCTTGCTGGAAGCTCTGAGACGCAGAGGGAGCACCTCCGTACCGTTAGTCGGTGCGGAGGGTCTTTTTGCGCCCTCTGCGTGGTTGTTTGTAGGTTTTTGTGCTGACCGCAAAGCTATCTTTCCTATCCTCGGTCTATTCAGTAAGTCGGGCCTCACTTTGCTAAAATCTATTTCATCTCTGTGTTTGTATTTTCATCTTTACTCACAGTCATTATATGTGGGGGGCTGCCTTTTCCTTTGGGGAATTTCTCTGAGGCAAGGTAGGCTTATTTTCCTATCTTCAGGGCTAGCTAGTTTCTCAGGCTGTGCCCGAGGCGCCTAGGTCTGGTCAGGAGCGCTCCACGGCTACCGCTAGAGTGGTATGATAGGATTAGGGATTGCGGTCAGCAGAGTTCCCACGTCTCAGAGCTCGTCCTATGTTATTAGTAACTATCAGATCACTTTGGGTGCTCTTAACCACTAGGTCCATTGTGGTTCTGAATCACCAGTTCATAACAGTACTGGAGGCCCAAAGTACTAATGCTTCTCAATAGAGGGAAAAGAGAAGTTCTGAGACCATTTTTTTTTCTTTGCACTGTGTTTTGTCTTTCTTTTCCCCTAGACATTTGGGTGGTTCAGGACACAGGTGTAGTGATGGACATTAAAGGTCTGTCTTCTTGTGTGGATCATCTCACTGCAAGAGTACAAAATATTCAAGACTTTGTGGTTCAGAATTCTATGTTAGAACCAAGAATTCCTATTCCTGATTTGTTTTCTGGAGATAGAGCTAAGTTTCTGAGTTTTAAAAATAATTGTAAACTGTTTCTGGCTTTGAAACCCCGCTCCTCTGGTGACTCAGTTCAACAAGTTAAGATCATTATTTCTTTATTACGTGGCGACCCTCAAGACTGGGCATTTTCCCTTGCGCCAGGAGATCCTGCATTATGTAACATTGATGCGTTTTTTCTGGTGCTCAGATTGCTTTATAATGGACTTAATTCAGTGGATCAGGCAGAGAAAAATTTGCTGGCTCTGTGTCAGGGTCAGGATGAGGTAGAGATATATTGTCAGAAGTTTAGGAAATGGTCTGTGCTCACTTAATGGAATGAATGTGCGCGTGCAGCAATTTTCAGAAAGGGTCTCTCTGAAGCCCTTAAGGATGTCATGGTGGGATTTCCTATGCCTGCTGGTCTGAATGAGTCTATGTCTTTGGCCATTCAGATCGGTCGACGCTTGCGTGAGCGTAAATCTGTGCACCATTTGGCGGTATTATCTGAGCATAAACCTGAGCCTATGCAGTGCGATAGGACTTTGACCAGAGCTGAACGGCAAGAACACAGACGTCAGAATGGGCTGTGTTTCTACTGTGGTGATTCCACTCATGCTATCTCCGATTGTCCTAAGCGCACTAAGCGGTTCGCTAGGTCTGCCACCATTGGTACGGTACAGTCGAAATTTCTTTTGTCTGTTACTTTGATCTGCTCTTTGTCATCGTATTCTGTCATGGCATTTGTGGATTCAGGCGCTGCCCTGAATTTGATGGACTTGGAGTATGCTAGGCGTTGTGGGTTTTCTTGGAGCCCTTGCAGTGTCCTATTCCATTGAGAGGAATTGATGCTACGCCTTTGGCCAAGAATAAGCCTCAGTATTGGACCCAGCTGACCATGTGCATGGCTCCTGCGCATCAGGAGGATATTCGCTTTTTGGTGTTGCATAATCTGCATGATGTGGTCGTGTTGGGGTTGCCATGGCTACAAGTCCATAACCCAGTATTGGATTGGAAATCAATGTCTGTGTCCAGCTGGGGTTGTCAGGGGGTACATGGTGATATTCCATTTCTGTCTATTTCATCATCCACCCCTTCTGAGGTCCCAGAGTTCTTGTCGGATTACCGGGATGTATTTGATGAGCCCAAGTCCAATGCCCTACCTCCGCATAGGGATTGCGATTGTGCTATCGATTTGATTCCTGGTAGTAAGTTTCCTAAAGGTCGACTGTTTAATTTGTCTGTGCCTGAGCACGCCGCTATGCGGAGTTATGTAAAGGAATTCTTGGAGAAGGGTCATATTCGCCCGTCGTCATCACCATTGGGAGCAGGGTTCTTTTTTGTGGCCAAGAAGGATGGTTCACTGAGACCTTATATTGACTACCGCCTTTTAAATAAAATCACAGTCAAATTTCAGTACCCCTTGCCGCTGCTGTCTGATTTGTTTGCTCGGATTAAGGGGGCTAGTTGGTTCACCAAGATAGATCTGCGTATAATCTTGTGCGTATTAAACAGGGCGATGAATGGAAAACAGCATTTAATACGCCCGAGGGCCATTTTGAGTACCTGGTTATGCCATTCGGGCTTTCTAATCCTCCATCAGTGTTTCAGTCCTTTATGCATGACATCTTCCGAGAGTACCTGGATAAATTCCTGATTGTATACTTGGATGATATTTCGTCTTCTCGGATGATTGGGAGTCTCACGTGAAGCAGGTCAGAATGGTGTTCCAGGTCCTGCGTGCGAATTCTTTGTTTATGAAGGGGTAAAAGTGTCTCTTTGGTGTTCAGAAGGTTTCATTTTTGGGTTTCATTTTTTCCCCTTCTACTATCGAGATGGACCCTGTTAAAGTTCAGGCCATTTATGATTGGACTCAGCCGACATCTCTGAAGAGTCTGCAAAAGTTCCTGGGCTTTGCTAATTTTTATCGTCGCTTCATCAATAATTTTTCTAGTATTGCTAAACCGTTGACTGATTTAACCAAGAAGGGTGCTGATGTGGTCAATTGGTCTTCTGCTGCTGTGGAAGCTTTTCAAGAGTTGAAGCGTCGTTTTTCTTCTGCCCCTGTGTTGTGCCAACCAGATGTTTCGCTCCCGTTCCAGGTCGAGGTTGATGCTTCTGAGATTGGAGCAGGGGCTGTTTTGTCGCAAAGAAGTTCTGATGGCTCGGTGATGAAACCATGCGCCTTCTTTTCCAGAACGTTTTCGCCTGCTGAGCGTAATTATGATGTTGGCAATCGAGAGTTGCTGGCCATGAAGTGGGCATTCGAGGAGTGGCGTCATTGGCTTGAAGGAGCTAAGCATCACGTGGTGGTCTTGACTGATCACAAGAACTTGACTTATCTCGAGTCTGCCAAACGGTTGAATCCTAGACAGGCTCGTTGGTCGCTGTTTTTCTCCCGTTTTGACTTTGTGGTTTCGTACCTTCCGGGCTCTAAAAATGTGAAGGCGGATGCCCTGTCTAGGAGTTTTGTGCCCGACTCTTCGGGATTGCCTGAGCCGGCGGGTATTCTCAAAGAGGGGGTAATTTTGTTTGCCATCCCCCCTGATTTGCGGCGGGTGCTGCAAAAATTTCAGGCTAATAGACCTGACCATTGCCCAGCGGAGAAACTGTTTGTCCCTGATAAATGGACGAGTAGAGTTATCTCTGAGGTTCATTGTTCGGTGTTGGCTGGTCATCCTGGAATCTTTGGTACCAGAGATTTGGTGGCTAGATCCTTTTGGTGGCCGTCTCTGTCGCGGGATGTGCGTTCGTTTGTGCAGTCCTGTGGGATTTGTGCTCGGGCTAAGCCCTGCTGTTCTCGTGCCAGTGGGTTGCTTTTGCCCTTGCCAGTCCCAAAGAGGCCCTGGACACATATCTCTATGGAATTTATTTCGGATCTCCCCGTCTCTTAAAAAATGTCGGTCATTTGGGTGGTTTGAGATCGCTTCTCTAAGATGGTCCATTTGGTACCCTTGTCTAAATTGCCTTCCTCCTCTGATTTGGTGCCATTGTTCTTCCAGCATGTGGTTCGTTTACATGGCATTCCGGAGAACATCGTTTCTGACAGAGGTTCCCAGTTTGTTTCGAGGTTTTGGCGAGCCTTTTGTGCTAGGATGGGCATTGATTTGTCTTTTTCCTCGGCTTTCCATCCTCAGACAAATGGCCAGACTGAACGAACCAATCAGACCTTGGAAACATATCTGAGATGTTTTGTTTATGCTGATCAGGATGATTGGGTGTCCTTTTTGCCTTTGGCTGAGTTCGCCCTTAATAATCGGGCCAGCTCGGCTACTTTGGTTTCGCCGTTTTTCTGCAATTCTGGTTTCCATCCTCGTTTCTCTTCAGGGCAGGTTGAGTCTTCAGACTGTCTTGGTGTGGATACTGTGGTGGATAGGTTGCAGCAGATTTGGACTCATGTAGTGGACAATTTGACATTGTCCCAGGAGAAGGCTCAACGTTTCGCTAATCGCAGGCGCTGTGTGGGTCCCCGACTTCGTGTTGAGGATTTGGTTTGGTTGTCATCTCGTTATATTCCTATGAAAGTTTCCTCTCCTAAGTTTAAGCCTCGTTTCATTGGTCCGTATAGGATTTCTGAGGTTCTTAATCCTGTGTCTTTTCGTTTGACCCTTCCAGCTTCTTTTTCCATCCATAACGTATTCCATAGGTCATTGTTGCGGAGATACGTGGCACCTGTGGTTCCATCCGTTGATCCTCCTGCCCCTGTTTTGGTTGAGGGGGAGTTGGAGTATATAGTGGAGAAGATTTTGGATTCTCTTATTTCGAGACGGAAACTCCAGTACCCGGTTAAGTGGAAGGGTTATGGTCAGGAAGATAATTCCTGGGTCTTTGCCTCTGATGTTCATGCTGCCGATCTGGTTCATGCCTTTCATTTGGCTCATCCTGGTCGGCCTGGGGGCTCTGGTGAGGGTTTGGTGACCCCTCCTCAAGGGGGGGTACTGTTGTGAATTCTGTGGTCAAGCTCCCTCCTGTGGTCATGAGTGGTACTTCGGCTGGTTTTGACTATGAGCTTCCTCTGGTGGATGTGAGTGGGACTGCGGCTTCTGAGTTTCCTTCCTCAGGTGACGAGGTTAGGTCGTTAGGTGCTGCTCTATTTAACTCCACCTAGTTCTTTGTTCCTTGCCTCCAGTCAATGTTCCACTATTGGCCTTGCTCTCTCCTGGATCGTTCTTGTGGCCTGTCTATACTGCATAAGCTAAGGTTTGCTTGTGTTACTTTTGTTTGCAATATTTTCTGTCCAGCTTGCTATATTGGTTTTTCTTGCTTGCTGGAAGATCTGAGACGCAGAGCGAGCACCTCCGTACCGTTAGTCGGTGCGGAGGGTCTTTTTGCACCCTCTGCGTGGTTGTTTGTAGGGGCAGAGGCTCAGGAGGATGAGGATGTGGTGGCAGGGGCGCATGAAAGGGAGGATTTAATGTCAGGAGAGATGGTGACCAGCCCAGATGCCCAACAGGAGTCCAGTCATGTAACACCAGAGAAGCAGGGTATAGGGGGTGCAGAGGGGAACATTTAGGTCGCTCCTCAGGTCCAGCAGCCTCAGGTAGCCCTTTCTTCAGCATCACTGTCTGAATCTGATGACTGGAGCATTAATCACAATAAAAGGAAGAAAAAGAGCACGTCCTCCCGTAAACCTGAGGCAGAATATGACACCGGTCAGAGTGCTACCAGGGAGGTTCAGAATTCTGCAGGAGTGATGATTGTGTCCAACAAGTATGGAGTTTTATCTGAGTCTAATGATGACGATTATGAGACAGAGTTGAGGAAAGTTGATGCAGAGTGTGACAGGGACATAGAGGACCACCCTCCGTCAAAGCGGAAGCATTTATCTGTGGACCCTCAGGTAGAGTCTGACATGGACACCGGTGGTGGACAGAACATCCCTGACTCATGATGATGGCAGTTACTGTGCTCCTTCTCTATTGTGTTGTGATGGCGGGATTCTCATTAACACTGACCTCAAGTAATGTCAATAGTATTAAGGCAAGGAGGAGGAGACATGTAGTGTATGAACATCTCACACATCTGGACACCGATGTCATTTTCCAACAGGAGACACGACTGACATCTCTGGGGCTTATGAGAGAGGCTGAGAGGGAATGGCGGAGCGGTCCTTCTTTCTGGTCACTGGCAGTGGAGCCTTACGCAGGAGTCGCTGTCCATTTTAACACTGTTCTGTCCCCACATGAGGCGAATGGAGGTGTGGTTGATTAATAAGCGTTGTGAGAGAGAGACATACCTTCCGTATTTTCCTCCACGTGAGGCAGACAGGACCAATGCTGCTCAGCGTCCGAAGAGGATGACACCAGGGATTGTGCAATCCAGACTTGTTTATTTTGTAGATCTGGACATACAGCGTATAACTGGTAATACAGTACTTTCTCCAGAAATGCAGGTGTAGACAGGGTACAGTAAGATGTAGCACCAAGTATGACTGCAAGTGTGGGTAGCAAAGAGCAGCAAGAGGTCGAAAGACTGATGCCTTCCTAAGCCGGTTAAAGAGAGTCTTCTCACAACAGAAAGTAAACTGGAAATGGCTGCCAGAGGAAGAGAAGATTTGACCCCTGAACCGGAAGAAAACATGCCCACAAGAAATAATGAATAACAAGCTGCCATACGGAAAAAGGCCATTGGGTGGCAGCAGAGTTAAATACAGAGTAAAATATACATGGAAACTGAGGAATATACATGGAACAACACACTCCCCGTCTGAATTTCCATAAGGGATTTCACTATACTAATGTCCTTGAAATAATGTCCAACAACCTAGAAAATGAAACCAAACATGCATGCAATGCAATAACAACAACTATAAACAAGAAAAGACATTAAGTCAGTTCCTGAGATAATCCAAAGGAAAACCCATCTTCGGATCAGAGAAGCCGCACTAGGCCAAATTATCTCTGACCCACTGTAATCCAATGGAACAAAGCTACTATTGCAGAGTTCTGTTCATGGTTTATCCTCCCGGAATGTCCTCGATCGGGAGTACCAGTGTGAGCTCGTAGATTGGCCTCTGAAATATCTTAGGTTCACTTTTCCTAAGGACTTTCAGCTCCACCTTCCGGACCTTACCGTCTTCACTAGGGAAAGTCTTTGTAATGATTCCCATAGGCCAGTCAATCCTTTGAGCTTGTTGTTCCTTCATTAATGCAATATCTCCTTCTTTCAAGTTCGGTTTACTCTGTCGCCATTTCCTTCTTCCTTGCAGAACCACAAGATACTCCTTTCTCCACCGGTTCCAGAAGTAATTGGCGAGGTACTGTACGCGTTTCCACTGCTTCTGGTAGGAATTTGCGTGAGTAAACTCTCCACTGACTGTTAGCGGGTTCCTGATCTTTTGGGTAAGAAGAGTAGCTGGCGTAAGAATAGTTGGTGTTTCAGGATCCATTGACACTGGGACAAGGGGTCTTGAGTTGATTATGGCAGAAACTTCAGCCAGAAGAGTAACCAAGGTCTCATGCGTAAGTCTTGAATAGTTTATGTCCATAAGCATAGAGTTCAAGATGTTGCGTGAGATCCCGATCATCCTTTCCCAGGAACCTCCCATGTGAGAACTATGCGGAGGATTGAAGATCCAGGTGCAACCTCTTTCTGCCAGTTGATCCTGAATTGGCTTTATGTCAATATCCATGCACCGATGAAGTTGCTCCCGCGGTCGGACCTTAACTGTTTCACTGGTCCTCTGATCGCTAGAAACCGCTGAAGAGCGTTAATCAGGCTGGATGTGTCCATAGATTCTATCACTTCTATGTGAACGGCACGGACACTCATGCAAGTGAATAGTACGGCCCAACGTTTGCTGTTGGCATGACCTCCACGAGTCCTGCATGCAGATACCATCCACGGCCCAAAGACGTCTAGGCCAATGTAGGTGAAAGGCGGTTCGGTGCTTAATCTGTCGAAGGGTAGGTCGGCCATTTGTTGATGTACCTGTTTTCCTCTAGTTTTGCGACATTGCACACAGCGATGTATTGATCCCGCTACACGTCTTTTCATGCCTATGATCCAAAGACCCGCAGACCGTATCTTGCCCTCTGTGATCTGCCTGCCTTGGTGTTCAGTTTTTTCATGAAAGTGCCGAATCAGTAGATCGGTGATGTGATGTCTACTGGGAATGATGCAAGGATGTTGCTCTGAAAACTCTAGCTTGGCTCGACTTAATCGACCACCGACTCTCAGCAAACCGAAGCTGTCCATTAGTGGATTCAAATGGGCAATGGGGCTTTTCAGAGGGATCTGCTGTTTGTGGTATAAGCATTCCCATTCGGTACTGAATACACTCTGCTGGACATAAAGTATTATAAGGGACTCGAAGTGAGAAATGTCCTCAGCAGAGAGTGGTTTTTGGCAGACGTGCCAACCATGACAGTCTTTATCTCCATGGGAATTGTGGTAAGATCTCGCAATGTGGACTAACCTTGCAATAGTCTTGACGAGTTTCATCCAATTGGAGAAGCGTTCGAAGCGCTGACAACCGAGGGTGTAGGTCGGTTTAGCGTTCGTGGCCAGAGCACTGACCTCGGAGCGGACTTCTGGATCATCGTCCGGATCCTGGATGCTGAAGACTTCCTGGACACATTCACTTCCCTTCTGTTCCAGCAGAAACTTTGGACCTGAAAGCCAAGAAGAGTTAGCAAAGGAATTTATAGACATAGGTCTAGTGGCATGGTCGGCTGGATTCAGTTCAGATGGGATATAGTGCCACTGTTCAGGTTTGGTAGACCTTCTTATTCTCTCAATGCGGTTACTGACATACACATAGAAGAGCCTTGTTTGGTTGTAGATGTAACCTAAGACAACTTTACTGTCACTGTATTATTGTACGTCATCTATGTGAGTGTCCAGCTCATGCTGAATAAAGTCTGCGAGTTCTACTGCAAGCACAGCCCCACAGAGTTCCAGCCTGGGAATAGTATGGTCAGGCTTGGGAGCCAACTTAGCCTTGCCGAAAACGAAACCAACATGATCTTAATTGTCGGATCCCGTTACCTTCAGGTAGACAACAGCTGCAATGGCCTCCGTGGATGCGTCCGAGAACACATGGAGTTCCGTCCTAGTGCTAGCAGCAAGTGAGATTCCAGCGTAGCATCTCGGTATATGGATTTTATCCAAGGCACACAAAGACTGCTTCCAGGTTTCCCATTTTGGTTCCTTATCAGGAGGTAGGTAGCGGGGCATCCCAGTCGTGGACGGTTTCGGATAGCTGTCTCAGAAGGGATTTACATTGTATGGTAATTGGTGCTACGAATCCCAGTGGGTCATATAGGCTTATTTACCACTGACAAGACACCACATTGAGTGAATGGTTTGTCTGCACAGTTGATTTGGTACCAGCACTCCTCGTTTTCCATTAAGGGAGGCGCTGGCTCCGCATGGTTGTTATGGAATATTTTACCCATAAAGGTGACAATGTGTTCTTTCATCTCCAGTTTATTGCTTAGTGTACGCTGGAGAGAGTTAAATCTGGACAAAGCTTGCTCACGATTGTTTGGGAGTCTTACCCTGTTAGCTCGGAAGGATAAGGTAAAAACCCAGTGATTGGTCTCGTCCTTAAGGAACTCATTGTCCATTATCCTGACAAATTCCTTGTCTTCCATAGATGGGGCTACTTTGTTGTCATCCTTAGTGGTACGAAACACCGATCTTCCCAAGTCGTCTGCATAGGGAGAAGGGATAACATCAGGCAGCTGTACAGGATCTGGAAGCTTTTCCTTCACCTCATAGTGATGAGGACATGGTTTGCAGAAGGTAGTGCGCCCGTCTCGGCGTACATACATCTTAAAGGAATGGACTCCTATTCGGTCCAAGCATACATTTCCTATGACTACCCACCAAGTCAAGTCTCTGGGCGTAGTCAGGACCATTACACTGTTGGCAGACCTTATGGATCCTTAAATTATCTCTGCCGAGCAGAAGTAGGATTTCATCTGTGTCCAAAGGTGGGATAACGCTGGCTAGGTGCCTTAAGTGTGGTTGGTGGAAAGCAGCTTCCGGGGTAGGGATCTCATCCCTTTGGTCTGGTATTTGATCGCATTCGATTAGCGTAGGTAGGGGTATTTCTACATCTCCATTGACAGGAGAAGCGATGAAACCTTGTGCTCTTCTGCCGCTAGTCTCTATGCGCCCCGAGCAAGTATTCAGAGTGTAGGACGTTGCTGGTCCCTTGATTCTAAAGGCTTCAAAGAACTTAGGTCCAGCTAGGGATCGATTGCTCTGATCGTCAATGATGGCATACATTTTTACTGCCTTCCCTGGTTGCCCTTCTGGATAAACTCTGATTAGGCATATCCTGACACAGCATTTAGCACTTTGATTCTCCCCACATACCTCTGAGCATGAGCAGGACACATCTGTGGTGGCCTTGGCATGATTCTGTGGCTCCCTGCCATGGCTTGTAGCGGGACTAGAGGTAACTGCGACTGCTGGATCGCTGGTGGCTGAGGCTGGGTGCAAGGCTGAAGGTTGTCTGTCGCTATGATACTCTTCACACTTAATGACAGATTTACAGTCCTTGGCCATGTGTTCTGATGAAGCGCAGCACTTGAAACATACCCCAAGTTTGCTGAGGATTTTCTTGCGCTCCTGCATGGTTTTGGATCTGAAGCCTCTACATTTGTTCAGTGAGTGTGGTCTTTTGTGAATGGGACACTCATGATTGAAAGACTTATCCCTCGACGGAATAGTGTTCTGCTTATCGGCAGGTACTGCAGGTGATGGCAGGTTAGTCTTTCTGACGCTTACACTGTTCATCGAGTCCTTGCGTCTATGTGTGATGCTTTCATACCTTGATGAAGGTGTTGCTGGAGCTGCAATGTTAGACTCCAGGAAGTCGAGGCTAGGGTCGTTCCTCATTTGGGCTTGTTCGTCAATGAACTTGCAGAACTGAATGAACGGAGGAAAAGTGACGTCATGTGACCTTTTATACCTGGAGACGCACACTGCCCACTTCTCTTGCAGACTATGTGGCAGCTTTGAGACATTTGGGTTCACCCCATGGGCAGTGTCCAGGTAGCACAGTCCTGACAGACGAGGGTCTCTTTTAGCAAGTTCCAGCTCCATAAGCAGATCACTTAAGTCCAGAAGCTTGTGGGCTTCCTTAAGGTTGATCCTTGGAACGTTCTGCAGTCTCTTGAATAGGGACTTTTCTATGGCTTCAGCGCTGCCGTAGGTTCTTTCAAGTCTCTGCCAGGCCGCAGCGAGACCTGCTTCAGCTTGCCCCACATAGACAGTCCTACGACTCTTGATATGGTTTGTGGATTCAGGGCCCAACCATTTTACCATGAGGTCGAGCTCCTGCTCCGCGGATAGGTTGAGATCAGCAATGGCGGCCTTGAAGGTTGCTTTCCAGGCTCTGTAGTTCTCTGCACGGTCATCAAATTTTGAGAGGCTAGTGCTGATTAGCTCCCTGCTCACCATGAACCTGGCAAACTCGGACAAGTCTGATCCTTCACTCCTTGTTACAGTATTAGCTTGTGGTGCCCCTCGGGCGTGTAAGCTGTGTGGCGTGGAAGGGTGAATTGTTCCCGGGTAGAATGATGTCGCTGCAGGGTTGAGCTGTGGTTTAACCTCTGGAGATTCTGATGACTGCTGCTTGAACTGCAGAGGCAGGCTGGAGTGTGCCTTGTGGTCGTCTTGCGGTGATGACTGCTCCTGAGGGGGTACATCACGGCGTTGGTCTTGGGTCTCTGTAGGGGCTGTGGGCAATACTGGTGCCATAGGTTGGGCTGACTTGGACGTTTCCGCTGTGTTGGGTTGAACGTCGCTGGAGAAGGTGTGCGCTGCAGGAATCTGTTTCTGCACGTAGTCTCTGGTACGAACAGCTGGGTCGTCTTCTTCCTGTGGTGGCAGGCAAATCGGGTCGAAGTTATGCTTCAATGCTTGCTCGAGTATTTTTACTTCGGCTAATGCAATTTCTTCCTCCATTTCTGTTTGAAGAATCTTTGCTCTAGCCTCTGCTTCTGTTTGAAGAATCCTTGCTTGAGCCTCTGCTTCTGTTTGAAGAATCTTTGCTCGAGCCTCTGCTTCTGTTTGAAGAATCCTTGCTTGAGCCTCTGCTTCTGCTCTCTTCGCTTCTGCTTCTGTTTGAAGAATCCTTGCTCTAGCCTCTGCTTCTGCTTTCTTTTCGGTGTATGAACGTCTTAGTTTGGACCGCTCTGCATATAAACGGGCCTCTAGGATTCTGTCACTGAGGGCTGAAGTTCTTGAGCAGGATGATTTGTATGACTGAACAGAGTGTTTAGACGAGGCTGACCTGTGCGATCTAGTTTCTTGCAGATGGGCGATACGAAGCTCCGCTTTATCTTTGGCGTCTTGCACGGCGGCGTCCCTTTCTCTGTCTGTGGAGTCTGCCTTGCTTAACTCTGATAGGGCTTCATCGATTTTAGAGTCTTTTAGGAAGGCAGCATACTTTGCGGACAATCTCTTGTATCTGCTGTGGGCCACGTCTAGCTGTCTTATAGTGTCCTGTAAACTCGCTGCATCATCTTTGTGGCATTGGACGCTTGACATGAGGGAGGCGACTCGTTCCCATAGGTCATCCAAGTTGTCATTGAACTTGTCCCTTGTGGAATGGTGATTCTCGAGGACCTTTAATGTTGGCTTGATGGAGCGTACTGGTCGTGCAACTGGGTCTGCTGCGGAAGTGGGCTCTGCTTCCTGGTCTTCATAATGGACAGTATCGGGTTGTATTTGCTCTGTTTCAGCATTGGGGAACTGCGTAAGGTCCTTTTCGGCCATTTTGATTTAAGGTGCGCTTTCCCTTTAACCCCTTCATGACCATGGGATTTTTCATTTTTCCGTGTTCGTTTTTCGCTCCCCTCCTTCCCAGAGCCACAACTTTTTTATTTTTCCGTCAATTTGGCCATGTGAGGGCTTATTTTTTGCGGGACGAGTTGTACTTTTGAACGACATCATTGGTTTTAGCATGTCGTGTACTAGAAAACGGGAAAAAAATTCCAAGTGCGGTGAAATTGCAAAAAAAGTGCAATCCCACATTGGTTTTTTGTTTGGCTTTTTTGCTAGGTTCACTAAATGCTAAAACTGACCCTGACATTATGATTCTCCAGGTCATTACGAGTTCATAGACACCAAACATGACTAGGTTATTTGTTATCTAAGTGGTGAAAAAAAATTCCAAACTTTGCTAAAAAAAAAAAAAAAAAATTGCGCCATTTTCCGATACTCGTAGCGTCTCCATTTTTCATCATCTGGGGTCGGTTGAGGGCTTATTTTTTGCGTGCCGAGATTACGTTTTTAATGATAGCATTTCGGTGCAGATACGTTCTTTTGATCGCCCGTTATTGCATTTTAATGCAATGTTGCGGCGACCAAAAAAACGTAATTCTGGCGTTTCGAATTTTTTTCCCGCTACGCTGTTTAGCGATCAGGTTAATACTTTTTTTTAATTGATAGATCGGGCGATTCTGAGCGCGGCGATACCAAATATGCGTAGATTTGATATTTTTTTTATTGATTTATTTTGATTGGGGCGAAAGGGGGGTGATTTAAACTTTTGTTTTTTTTATTTTTTTCACATTTTTTTAAACTTTTTTTTTTTACTTTTGCCATGCTTCAATAGCCTCCATGGGAGGCTAGAAGCAGGCACAGCACGATCGGCTCTGCTACATAGCAGCGATCTGCTGATCGCTGCTATGTAGCAGAATTGCACGTGTGCTGTGAGCGCCGACCACAGGGTGGCGCTCACAGCGACGGGCAATCAGTAACCATAGAGGTCTCTAGGACCTCTATGGTTACCATTCACAAGCATCGCCGACCCCCGATCATGTGACGGGGGTCGGCGATGCCGTCATTTCCGGCCGCCCGGCCGGAAGCGGTAGTTAAATGCCGCTGTCTGCGTTTGACAGCGGCATTTAACTAGTTAATAGGTGCGGGCAGATCGCGATTCTGCCCGCACCTATTACGGGCACATGTCAGCTGTTCAAAACAGCTGACATGTCCCGGCTTTGATGCGGGCTCACCGCGGAGCCCTGCATCAAAGCAGGGGAGCCGGCATCGGACGGTATAGTACGTCCGATGCCGGAAAGGGGTTAAGAAACTGAACTTTTGAATTGGGGGCTGGGAATCGCGGTGTGGCTTAGTTGCGACCCCCTGATAAGATTCCCAATGTGTTTTTGGAGAATTGTGGGGTTCTGCGGTCCGACGATCTGCAGCAGTGCGGTATAATACACAGAGAGTCTTTATTCATTCTCGTCTGGACTATTGTAACTCTCTACTAATCGGCCTCCCTCTTACCAAACTCTCCCCGCTCCAATCTGTCCTGAATGCTGCTGCCAGGATCATATTCCTCACCAACCGTTACACCGATGCCTCTACCTTGTGCCAGTCATTACACTGGTTACCCATCCACTCAAGAATCCAGTACAAAACTACTACCCTCATCCACAAAGCACTCCATGGCTCAGCACCACCCTACATCTCCTCTCTGGTCTCAGTCTACCACCCTACCCGTGCCCTCCGCTCCGCTGATGACCTCAGGTTAGCATCCTCAATAATCAGAACCTCCCACTCCCGTCTCCAAGACTTTACACGTGCTGCGCCGATTCTTTGGAATGCACTACCTAGGATAATACGATTAATCCCCAATCCCCACAGTTTTAAGCGTGCCCTAAAAACTCATTTGTTCAGACTGGCCTACCGCCTCAATGCATTAACCTAACGATCCCTGTGTGGCCTATATTAAAAAAAAAAAAAAAAAAATTAATTAACTGGTTCATGCAGCTTTACATGAACACCCAAGCCTTACACTATGGCTGGTCCGAATAACTATAGCAATTGTTACCATCCACCTCTCGTGTCTCCCCTTTTCCTCATAGTTTGTAAGCTTACGAGCAGCAGGGCCCTCACTCCTCTTGGTATCTGTTTTGAACTGTATTTCTGTTATGCTGTAATGTCTATTGTATGTACAAGTCCCCTCTATAATTTGTAAAGCGCTGCGGAATATGTTGGCGCTATATAAATAAAAATTATTATTATTATTATTATTTATGTACAATGCAGTCTGAGGTGATGCTGCAGGAGATTTAGCAGAGCAGGGCTGCAGTATGTGAGCGGGCAGAGCATGGGCACGTGGATAGGGATATAAGGATGATTCTGGCCGGGCTTCAAGGCAGTCTTTGGACTGTTCTGTCCCCACATGAGGCGAATGAAGGTGTCGCAGACTAATAAGAGTTGTGAGAGAGATAATCGTACCTTCGTATTTCCTCGATATGAGGCAGACAGGACCAATGCTGCTCAGCGTCCAGAGAGATGATGCACTCCAGGGATTGTGGAATCCAGACTTGTTTATTTTGTAGATCTGGACATACAGCGTATAACTGGTAATACAGTAACTTCTCCAGAAATGCAGGGTAGACAGGGTACAGTAAGATGTAGCACGAAATGTGTCTGCAAGTGTGAGCAGCATGAGAGAGTGGTCGAAAGACTGATGCCTTCCTAAGCCCAGTTCAAAGCACGTCCTCTCACAACAGAAAGTAAACTGGAAATGGCTGCCAGAGAAAGAGAAGATTTGACCCCTGAACCGGAAGTAAAACATGCCCACAAGAAATAATGAATAACAAGCTGCCATACGGAAAAAGGCCATTGGGTGGCAGCAGAGTTAAATACAGAGTAAAATATACATGGAAACTGAGGAATATACATGGAACAGCACAAACACCAATGATGTGACTGTGCATAGGATGACGGAGGTGGTCATGGGAAGATGTTTGGTCCTAGAAGTCACTATTCATGGGAGGCGACTCCGGCTTATTAACATCTATGGGCCACAGACAGTGACTGACAGGATCCAGCTGTTTAATAACGTTAAGCCTTACCTCTTCACTTCTCTTCCGGCGGTGATGGCAGGGGACTTTAATGCCATGCTGACATCAGGTGACAGTTCCTCGGGCAGGACAGTGACCAGGGACGGGAAGGTCCTACATAACATTATAATGCAGGCTGGACTGACTGACGTTTTCGCACAGGGAGGTCGACAGCCAAAATTCACATATTCATGTTCCAACAGGAGCAGTAGGATAGATTTTGCTTTTGTGAGTCCTACTGAGGCTGTCGACACCCTGAGTGAGAAGGTCGTCCCTTACTCTGATCACCTCGCCTTGTGCTTCTGTCTGGGGACCTCTAACCGTCCGGAGATCGGTAGAGGGTTGTGGAAGCTCAATTCCAGTCTCCTGGATGATGCTTATGTTCAGAGTCGTGTCTACTCCCTTATCCAGCTTCATCTAGATAGGGTTGACTTCTATGATAACATGACTTTACACCGACTGGTGGGAGGACGTCAAGGAGGATATCAGATCCCTCTTAAAGAGACTGTCAGTTAATAAAGGGAGGAATAAGTACAGCCAGTACCTAAAGCTGCGTAAAGAATTGGAATCACTATATTCGGCAGGCGGGGATGACAAAGTGAAGATCGACCGACTGAAATCTGAGATAAGGCAGTATCAGTATAGTAGGTATACCTCCCTGGTTCTTGAACGGGATTATGGGTCCTTAGGGGCCCCTGATCCCTTTGAGAATTGCAGGGAGAGGGTAGTCAAAAAAATGATCACGGGTCTCACTGACTTCCAGGGTGTATTGCAGGATTCACGGGAGGGTATCCTGGAGGTGGTGAGATCTTACTATGCTGACTTGTTTCAGAGGAAAGTTTTGGATAAAGATAAGATGGCTCAATTCTTGGAGGCAATTCCTGCGCCTGATACTAATGATCTGGACTTTCTCCCTTTGACCGCAGAGTTAACGGTGGAGGAAGTTAAGGAGGCTATTGATAAATTACATCTGAAGAAGGCACCAGGTCCAGATGGCATAACAGCAGAATTTTATAGGAAATTCAGAGACCTCCTGGCTCCAATCCTCGTGGATGTGTATAGAAGTTGTCTAGAAAATCACCTGATGCCTCCATCCATGAGAGTGTCCTCGTTGATTCTGCTGTCTAAAGGTAAAGAGCCGAGCGACATCAAGAACTGGAGGCCGATTGCCCTCTTGCATGTGGACAGGAAGATTCTAGCAAAGATCCTGTTTTCTAGATTAGTCTGTTTGTCCCCAGCACTGTTGGCAGGCTCTCAGTTTGGCACAGTAAAAGGGCGGAACATCTCTGGAGCAGTCATCTCGATACGGGAGATGTTTGAGAGATGTAAAGCTCTGCGGTGTGGGAAATATATTGTTAGTCTGGACCAGGCTAAAGTCTTTGACAGGGTTGATCATTACTATCTGTGGGCCACTTTGTCAAAGTACGGTATTCCGGGACAATTTGTGGATTGGCTGAAGACATTGTAAAGAGAGGCGGTGAGTAGGGTTGAGTGACTTTTCTTTTTTTAGGATCGGGTCGGGTTTCACGAAACCCGACTTTCTTAAGTCGGGTCGAGTGAATTCGGCCGATCCTATAGAAAAGTCGGGGTCGGCCGAAACATGAAACCCAATGCAGTGCAATGGGATACTAATGATTCCCTGTTATGGACCTGGCGGTTAGGAGCACCCGGAACGACCTGATGGTTAAACTCACACAGGACAAGCTCTGGGAAGTGGGAGCTCTGCTGACCGCAACCCCTAATCCTATCACACGACTAGAAATAGCCGTGGAGCGTTCCTAACTCTACCTAGACGCCTCTTCACAGCCTAAGAGCTAACTAGCCCTAGAGATAGAAAATAAGGCCTACCTTGCCTCAGAGAAATTCCCCAAAGGAAAAGGCAGCCCCCCACATATATTGACTGTGAGTAAAGATGAAAGTCACAAACACAGAAATGAAACAGGTTTCAGCAAAGGGAAGCCAGACTTACTAAACAGACTGAGGATAGGAAAGGTGTTGTGAGTTCTGTTTTTGGGCTCCCTCTGGTGGTTACTGATGGTACTGGGTGACTTGTCTTTCCTGGGTCTCTGGGTTCCACCTGTTCCATCAGGATATGGGAGTTTCCTATTTAACCTGGCTTTGCTGGCATTTCCTCGCCGGTTATCAATGTATCCAGTGTGTCTTGTTACCTCTGCTCCCTGCTCCTAGAACCTTCTGGACAAGCTAAGTTTGGATTTTCCTGTTTTGTGTTTTGCTTAATTTGGTTTTTAGTCCAGCCTGCAGATATGTGATTCTCTGCTGCTGGTTGCTCTAGTGGGCTGAAATTGCTTTTCATGTACCATGAGTTGGCACATGAGTTCAAGTAATTTCAGGATGGTTTTTTGAAGGGTTTTTCGCTGACCGCGCAGTTCACTTTGTATCCTCTGCTATCTAGCTTTAGCGGGCCTCATTTTGCTGAAACTGTTTTCATACTACTTATGTGCTTTCCTCTCATTTCACCGTCATTATATGTGGGGGGCTGCTATTGCTGTGGGGTATTTCTCTGGAGGCAAGAGAGGTCTGTGTTTCTTCTAATAGGGGAAGTTAGATCTTCGGCTGGAGCGAGACGTCTAGGATCATCGTAGGCACGTTCCCCGGCTACTTTTATTTGTGTGTTAGGTTCAGGGTCGCGGTCAGCTCAGGTTCCATCGCCCTAGAGCTTGTTTGTATCTGTGCTTGTCCTTTTTGTGATCCCCTGCCATTGGGATCATGACAGTATAACCGGCCCACAAAGTGTTAATTGTATTGGCTGAAGCAGGAGGATAAGTAGTCTGAGTAAGTTTTTTTTTTTTTTCCCTTTCCCTCAGAGTTTGCTGCCTAGCCTTATTGCAGCCTGGCTACTTCCTCCTCCTCTTAATCTTTGAATGGCTCTGATCTCAGCTGTTTATCATGGACGTCCAGAGTTTGGCTTCCAGCCTGAATAATCTTGCCGCTAAGGTTCAAAATATACAGGATTTTGTTGTACATGCTCCTATGTCTGAACCTAGAATTCCTGTCCCAGAGTTTTTTTCTGGAGATAGATCTCGTTTTCTGAATTTTAGGAACAATTGCAAGTTGTTTCTTTCTTTGAAATCTCGCTCCTCTGGAGACCCTGCTCAGCAAGTCAAGATTATTATATCTTTCCTGCGGGGTGACCCTCAGAATTGGGCATTTGCATTGGCACCAGGGGACCCTGCGTTGCTTAATGCGGATGCGTTTTTTCTGGCATTGGGTTTGCTCTATGAGGAACCTAACCAAGAGATTCAGGCTGAAAAAGCTTTGTTGGCCCTCTCTCAGGGGCAAGATGAAGCAGAAATTTATTGTCAAAAATTTCGGATGTGGTCGGTGCTTACTCAGTGGAATGAGTGCGCCCTGGCTGCAAAGTTCAGAGATGGCCTTTCTGAGGCCATTAACCCCTTTCTGACCTCGGACGGGATAGTACGTCCGAGGTCAGAACCCCAGCTTTGATGCAGGGCTCCGGCGGTGAGCCCGCATCAAAGCCGGGACATGTCAGCTGTTTTGAACAGCTGACATGTGCCCGCAATAGGTGCGGGCAGAATCGCGATCTGCCCGCACCTATTAACTAGTTAAATGCCGCTGTCAATCGCAGACAGCGGCATTTAACTACCGCATCCGGCCGGGCGGCCGGAAATGACGGCATCGCCGACCCCCGTCACATGATCGGGGGTCGGCGATGCGTCTCCATTGTAACCATAGAGGTCCTAGAGACCTCTATGGTTACTGATTGCCTGTCGCTGTGAGCGCCACCCTGTGGTCGGCGCTCACAGCACACCTGCAATTCTGCTACATAGCAGCGATCAGCAGATCGCTGCTATGTAGCAGAGGCGATCGCGTTGTGCCTGCTTCTAGCCTCCCATGGAGGCTATTGAAGCATGGCAAAAGTAAAAAAAAAAAGTAAAAAAAAATGTGAAAAAAATAAAAAAAATATAAAAGTTTAAATCACCCCCCTTTCGCCCCAATCAAAATAAATCAATAAAAAAAAAATCGAATATACACATATTTGGTATCGCCGCGCTCAGAATCGCCCGATCTATCAACTAAAAAAAAGCAATAACCTGATCGCTAAACGGCGTAGCGAGAAAAAAATTCGAAACGCCAGAATTACGTTTTTTAGGTCGCCGCGACATTGCATTAAAATGCAATAACGGGCGATCAAAAGAACGTATCTGCACCAAAATGCTATCATTAAAAACGTCATCTCGGCACGCAAAAAATAAGCCCTCAACTGACCCCAGATCACGAAAAATGGAGACGCTACGAGTATCGGAAAATGGCGCAAATTTTTTTTTTTTTTTTTTAGCAAAGTTTGGAATTTTTTTTCACCACCTAGATAAAAAATAACCTAGACATGTTAGGTGTCTATGAACTCGTACTGACCTGGAGAATCATAATGTCAAGTCAGTTTTAGCATTTAGTGAACCTAGCAAAAAAGCCAAACAAAAAACAAGTGTGGGATTGCACTTTTTTTGCAATTTCACCGCACTTGGAATTTTTTTCCCGTTTTCTAGTACACGACATGCTAAAACCAATGATGTCGTTCAAAAGTACAACTCGTCCCGCAAAAAATAAGCCCTCACATGGCCAAATTGACGGAAAAATAAAAAAGTTATGGCTCTGGGAAGGAGGGGAGTGAAAAACGAACACGGAAAAATGAAAAATCCCATGGTCATGAAGGGGTTAAAGATGTTATGGTGGGGTTCCCTGCGCCTACTGGTCTGAATGAGTCTATGACTATGGCTATTCAGATTGATCGGCGTTTACGGGAGCGCAAACCTGTGCATCATTTGGCGGTGTCTTCTGAACCGTCACCTGAGATAATGCAATGTGATAGAATTCAGTCCAGAAGTGAACGGCAAAATTATAGGCGGAAAAAAAAGGTTGTGCTTTTATTGTGGTGATTCAGCTCATGTTATATCAGCATGCTCTAAACGCACAAAAAAGGTTGATAAGTCTCTTGCCATTAGTACGTTACAGTCTAAGTTCATTCTGTCTGTGACTCTGATTTGTTCATTATCATCCATCTCCGTCGATGCCTATGTGGATTCAGGCGCTGCCCTGAGTCTTATGGATTGGTCATTTGCCAATCGCTGTGGGTTTAGTCTGGAGCCTCTGGAAGTCCCTATTCCTTTGAAGGGAATTGACTCTACACCTTTGGCTATGAATAAACCTCAGTACTGGACACAAGTGACCATGCGTATGACTCCCGTTCATCAGGAGGTGATTCGCTTCCTGGTATTGTATAATTTGCATGATGTCCTAGTGCTTGGTCTGCCATGGTTACAAACTCATAATCCAGTCCTTGACTGGAAATCGATGTCTGTGTTAAGCTGGGGTTGTCAGGGGGTTCATGATGATGCACCTCCGATTTCTATCCCTTCATCTACTCCTTCTGAGATTCCTGTGTTTTTGTCTGATTATCGGGATGTTTTTGAGGAGCCTAAGTTCAGTTCGCTTCCTCCTCACAGGGATTGCGATTGTGCTATAGATTTAATTCCAGGCAGTAAATTTCCTAAAGGTCGTTTGTTCAATCTGTCAGTGCCAGAGCATACTGCCATGCGGGATTATGTTAAGGAGTCCTTGGAAAAGGGACATATCCGTCCATCTTTGTCCCCTTTGGGAGCAGGTTTTTTTTTTCGTGGCCAAAAAAGATGGTTCCTTGAGGCCTTGTATAGATTATCGTCTTTTGAATAAGATTACCGTAAAATATCAGTATCCTTTGCCATTGTTGACTGATTTATTTGCTCGCATTAAGGGGGCTAGATGGTTCACTAAGATTGATCTTCGGGGTGCGTATAATCTTATACGAATAAAGCAAGGTGATGAGTGGAAAACCGCATTTAATACGCCTGAGGGCCATTTTGAGTATTTGGTAATGCCTTTTGGACTTTCTAATGCTCCTTCAGTCTTCCAGTCCTTTATGCACGATATTTTCCGTGAATATCTGGATAAATTTATGATTGTGTATTTGGATGATATTTTGGTTTTTTCTGATGACTGGGAGTCTCATGTTCAGCAGGTCAGGAAGGTGTTTCAGGTCCTGCGGGCCAATTCCTTGTTTGTAAAAGGCTCAAAGTGTCTCTTTGGAGTTCAGAAGATTTCTTTCTTGGGGTATATTTTTTCCCCTTCTACTATTGAGATGGATCCCGTCAAGGTTCAGGCTATTTGTGACTGGACGCAGCCTACATCTCTTAAGAGTCTACAGAAGTTCTTGGGCTTTGCTAATTTCTATCGTCGTTTTATAACTAATTTTTCTAGTGTTGTTAAGCCTTTGACGGATTTGACTAAGAAGGGTGCTGATGTTGCTAATTGGTCTCCTGCGGCTGTGGAGGCCTTTCAGGAACTTAAGCGCCGGTTTTCTTCTGCTCCTGTGTTGCGTCAGCCAGATGTTTCACT
Source organism: Ranitomeya imitator (assembly GCF_032444005.1). Taxonomy (NCBI): domain Eukaryota; kingdom Metazoa; phylum Chordata; class Amphibia; order Anura; family Dendrobatidae; genus Ranitomeya; species Ranitomeya imitator. Next base: position 6,607,529 of record NC_091284.1, on the reverse strand, counting down.
TCCTTTTCAGGTTGAGGTTGATGCTTCCGAGATTGGAGCGGGGGCGGTTTTGTCACAGAGAAGCTCTGATGGCTCAGTGATGAAGCCATGCGCGTTTTTTTCTAGAAAGTTTTCGCCGGCTGAGCGGAATTATGATGTTGGTAATCGGGAACTTTTGGCCATGAAGTGGGCATTTGAGGAGTGGCGTCATTGGCTAGAGGGTGCTAGACATCGTGTGGTGGTCTTGACTGATCACAAAAATTTGATTTACCTTGAGTCTGCCAGGCGTCTGAATCCTAGACAGGCTCGTTGGTCACTGTTCTTCTCTCGTTTCAATTTTGTGGTTTCATACCTGCCAGGTTCAAAGAATGTGAAGGCGGATGCTCTTTCTAGGAGTTTTGTGCCTGACTCCCTTGGAAATTCTGAGCCCACTGGTATCCTTAGGGATGGGGTGATTTTGTCGGCTGTCTCCCCAGACTTGCGACGTGCTTTGCAGGAGTTTCAGGCGGGTAAACCTGATCGTTGTCCGCCTGAGAGACTGTTTGTTCCGGATAATTGGACCAGTAGAGTCATCTCCGAGGTCCATTCTTCTGCGTTGGCAGGTCATCCTGGAATATTTGGTACTAGAGACTTGGTGGCCAGGTCTTTTTGGTGGCCTTCCTTGTCGAGGGATGTGCGTTCTTTTGTGCAGTCTTGTGAGGTTTGTGCTCGGGCTAAGCCTTGCTGTTCTCGGGCCAGTGGATTGTTGTCACCTTTGCCTATCCCGAAGAGGCCTTGGACGCACATTTCCATGGACTTTATTTCGGATCTCCCTGTCTCTCAAAAAATGTCCGTCATCTGGGTTGTGTGTGATCGCTTTTCTAAAATGGTTCATCTGGTACCCTTGCCTAAGTTACCTTCCTCCTCTGAGTTGGTCCCTCTGTTTTTTCAAAACGTGGTTCGTTTGCATGGGATTCCTGAGAACATCGTTTCTGACAGGGGATCCCAGTTTGTGTCTAGATTTTGGCGGACGTTCTGTGCTAAGATGGGCATTGATTTGTCCTTTTCGTCTGCATTCCATCCTCAGACGAATGGCCAGACTGAACGAACTAATCAGACCTTGGAAACTTATTTAAGGTGTTTTGTTTCTGCTGATCAGGATGACTGGGTTACCTTTTTGCCACTGGCCGAGTTTGCCCTTAATAATCGGGCTAGTTCTGCTACCTTGGTTTCTCCTTTCTTTTGTAATTCGGGGTTTCATCCTCGTTTTTCCTCTGGTCAGGTGGAGCCTTCTGATTGTCCTGGAGTGGACATGGTGGTGGATAGGTTGCATCGGATTTGGAGTCATGTGGTGGACAATTTGAAGTTGTCCCAGGAGAAGGCTCAGAAGTTTGCTAATCGCCGTCGCCGCGTGGGTCATACATAGTAACATAGTTAGTAAGGCCGAAAAAAGACATTTGTCCATCCAGTTCAGCCTATATTCCATCATAATAAATACCTAGATCTACGTCCTTCTACAGAACCTAATAATTGTATGATACAATATTGTTCTGCTCCAGGAAGACATCCAGGCCTCTCTTGAACCCCTCGACTGAGTTCGCCATCACCACCTCCTCAGGCAAGCAATTCCAGATTCTCACTGCCCTAACAGTAAAGAATCCTCTTCTATGTTGGTGGAAAAACCTTCTCTCCTCCAGACGCAAAGAATGCCCCCTTGTGCCCGTCACCTTCCTTGGTATAAACAGATTCTCAGCGAGATATTTGTATTGTCCCCTTATATACTTATACATGGTTATTAGATCGCCCCTCAGTCGTCTTTTTTCTAGACTAAATAATCCTAATTTCGCTAATCTATCTGGGTATTGTAGTTCTCCCATCCCCTTTATTAATTTTGTTGCCCTCCTTTGTACTCTCTCTAGTTCCATTATATCCTTCCTGAGCACCGGTGCCCAAAACTGGACACAGTACTCCATGTGCGGTCTAACTAGGGATTTGTACAGAGGCAGTATAATGCTCTCATCATGTGTATCCAGACCTCTTTTAATGCACCCCATGATCCTGTTTGCCTTGGCAGCTGCTGCCTGGCACTGGCTGCTCCAGGTAAGTTTATCATTAACTAGGATCCCCAAGTCCTTCTCCCTGTCAGATTTACCCAGTGGTTTCCCGTTCAGTGTGTAATGGTGATATTGATTCCCTCTTCCCATGTGTATAACCTTACATTTATCATTGTTAAACCTCATCTGCCACCTTTCAGCCCAAGTTTCCAACTTATCCAGATCCATCTGTAGCAGAATACTATCTTCTCTTGTATTAACTGCTTTACATAGTTTTGTATCATCTGCAAATATCGATATTTTACTGTGTAAACCTTCTACCAGATCATTAATGAATATGTTGAAGAGAACAGGTCCCAATACTGACCCCTGCGGTACCCCACTGGTCACAGCGACCCAGTTAGAGACTATACCATTTATAACCACCCTCTGCTTTCTATCACTAAGCCAGTTACTAACCCATTTACACACATTTTCCCCCAGACCAAGCATTCTCATTTTGTGTACCAACCTCTTGTGCGGCACGGTATCAAACGCTTTGGAAAAATCGAGATAGACCACGTCCAATGACTCACCGTGGTCCAGTCTATAGCTTACCTCTTCATAAAAACTGATTAGATTGGTTTGACAGGAGCGATTTCTCATAAACCCATGCTGATATGGAGTTAAACAGTTATTCTCATTGAGATAATCCAGAATAACATCCCTCAGAAACCCTTCAAATATTTTACCAACAATAGAGGTTAGACTTACTGGCCTATAATTTCCAGGTTCACTTTTAGAGCCCTTTTTGAATATTGGCACCACATTTGCTATGCGCCAATCCTGCGGAACAGACCCTGTCTCTATAGAGTCCCTAAAAATAAGAAATAATGGTTTATCTATTACATTACTTAGTTCTCTTAGTACTCGTGGGTGTATGCCATCCGGACCCGGAGATTTATCTATTTTAATCTTATTTAGCCGGTTTCGCACCTCTTCTTGGGTTAGATTGGTGACCCTTAATATAGGGTTTTCATTGTTTCTTGGGATTTCACCTAGCATTTCATTTTCCACCGTGAATACCGTGGAGAAGAAGGTGTTTAATATGTTAGCTTTTTCCTCGTCATCTACAACCATTCTTTCCTCACTATTTTTTAAGGGGCCTACATTTTCAGTTTTTATTCTTTTACTATTGATATAGTTGAAGAACAGTTTGGGATTAGTTTTACTCTCCTTAGCAATGTGCTTCTCTGTTTCCTTTTTGGCAGCTTTAATTAGTTTTTTAGATAAAGTATTTTTCTCCCTATAGTTTTTTAGAGCTTCAATGGTGCCATCCTGCTTTAATAGTGCAAATGCTTTCTTTTTACTGTTAATTGCCTGTCTTACTTCTTTGTTTAGCCACATTGGGTTTTTCCTATTTCTAGTCCTTTTATTCCCACAAGGTATAAACCGCTTACACTGCCTATTTAGGATGTTCTTAAACATTTCCCATTTATTATCTGTATTCTCATTTCTGAGGATATTGTCCCAGTCTACCAGATTAAGGGCATCTCTAAGCTGTTCAAACTTTGCCTTCCTAAAGTTCAATGTTTTTGTGACTCCCTGACAAGTCCCCCTAGTGAAAGACAGGTGAAACTGCACAATATTGTGGTCGCTATTTCCTAGATGCCCGACCACCTGCAGATTTGTTATTCTGTCAGGTCTATTAGATAGTATTAGGTCTAAAAGTGCTGCTCCTCTGGTTGGATTCTGCACCAATTGTGAAAGATAATTTTTCTTGGTTATTAGCAGAAACCTGTTGCCTTTATGGGTTTCACAGGTTTCTGTTTCCCAGTTAATATCCGGGTAGTTAAAGTCCCCCATAACCAGGACCTCATTATGGGTTGCAGCTTCATCTATCTGCTTTAGAAGTAGACTTTCCATGCTTTCTGTTATATTTGGGGGTTTGTAACAGACCCCAATGAGAATTTTGTTACCATTTTTCCCTCCATGAATTTCAACCCATATGGACTCGACATCCTCATTCCCTTCGCTAATATCCTCCCTTAAAGTGGACTTTAGACAAGACTTTACATAGAGACAAACCCCTCCTCCTCTCCGATTTTTACGATCCTTTCTAAACAGACTGTAACCCTGTAAGTTAACTGCCCAGTCATAGCTTTCATCTAACCATGTCTCGGTTATTCCCACTATGTCAAAGTTACCTGTAGATATTTCTGCTTCTAGTTCTTCCATCTTGTTTGTCAGGCTTCTGGCGTTTGCGAGCATGCAGTTTAGAGGATTTTGTTTTGTTCCAATCTCCTCACTGTGGATTGTTTTAGAAATGTTCTTACCTCCCTTCTGAGTATGTTTTCCTGGGTCGTCTTTGTTCGAGTCTAATGTTTTTCTTCCCGTCCCCTCTTCTTCTAGTTTAACGCCCTCCTGATGAGTGTAGCGAGTCTTCTGGCGAATGTGTGTTTCCCAGGTTTGTTGAGGTGTAGTCCGTCTCTGGCGAGGAGTCCATCATACCAGTAATTCACACCGTGGTCCAGGAATCCAAATCCTTGTTGTCTGCACCATCGTCTTAGCCAGTTGTTTGCATCAAGGATCCTGTTCCATCTCCTGGTGCCATGCCCGTCTACTGGAAGGATAGAAGAAAAAACTACCTGTGCATCCAGTTCCTTTACTTTCTTCCCCAACTCTTCAAAGTCCTTGCAGATTGTCGGTAGGTCCTTCCTTGCCGTGTCATTGGTGCCAACATGTATCAGAAGAAATGGGTGGACGTCCTTGGAGCTGAAGAGCTTTGGTATCCTATCGGTCACATCCTTGATCATCGCACCTGGAAGGCAGCATACTTCTCTTGCAGTTATGTCCGGTCTGCAGATGGCTGCTTCTGTGCCTCTCAGTAGTGAGTCTCCCACCACCACCACTCTTCGTTGCTTCTTGGCTGTACTTTTTGCTGTCACTTGTTGCTGTGTGCCCTTTTCTTTTTTGCTTGCTGGTATTGCTTCATTCTTAGGTGTGCCATCTTCATCCTCTACAAAGATTTGATATCGGTTCTTCAGTTGTGTGGTTGGTGATTTCTCCATGGTCTTCTTGCTTCTTTTGGTCACATGCTTCCACTCATCTGCTTTTGGAGGTTCTCTGACACTTTTTGCACCTTCTGTGACCAGTAGAGATGCTTCTGTTCTGTCTAGAAAGTCTTCATTCTCTTTGATGAGTTTCAAAGTTGCTATTCTTTCTTCCAGACCCCGCACCTTTTCTTCTAAAAGAGCCACTAGTCTACACTTCTGACAGGTGAAATTTAATTCTTCTTCTGGTCGATCTGTGAACATGTAGCACATGCTGCAGCTCACCATGTAGGTTGTCACATCTGCCATGTTGCTCCTAGATCCTGCTGACTTGCTGTGTGTTTTCCTTCTTGTGTAATCTACTCAGCCAAGCTCTCTTGCAATAATGTCCTACAGGAAAAAATTCGGTTAGTCGGGTCCTCGACTTCTTGTTGGTGACTTGGTGTGGTTGTCTTCTCGTTTTGTTCCTATGAAGGTCTCTTCTCCTAAGTTCAAGCCTCGGTTCATCGGTCCCTATAGGATCTTGGAAATTCTTAACCCTGTGTCGTTTCGTTTGGATCTCCCGGCATCGTTTGCTATTCATAATGTGTTCCATCGGTCGTTGTTGCGGAAGTATGAGGTACCTGTTGTTCCTTCGCTTGAGCCTCCTGCTCCAGTGCTGGTGGAGGGAGAATTGGAGTATGTTGTGGAGAAGATCTTGGATTCTCGTGTTTCCAGACGGAAACTCCAGTATTTGGTCAAGTGGAAGGGTTATGGTCAGGAGGATAATTCTTGGGTGGTTGCCTCTGATATTCATGCTGATGATTTGGTTCGCGCTTTTCATAGGGCTCATCCTGGTCGCCCTGGTGGTTCTCGTGAGGGTTCGGTGACCCCTCCTCAAGGGGGGGGTACTGTTGTGAGTTCTGTTTTTGGGCTCCCTCTGGTGGTTACTGATGGTACTGGGTGACTTGTCTTTCCTGGGTCTCTGGGTTCCACCTGTTCCATCAGGATATGGGAGTTTCCTATTTAACCTGGCTTTGCTGGCATTTCCTCGCCGGTTATCAATGTATCCAGTGTGTCTTGTTACCTCTGCTCCCTGCTCCTAGAACCTTCTGGACAAGCTAAGTTTGGATTTTCCTGTTTTGTGTTTTGCTTAATTTGGTTTTTAGTCCAGCCTGCAGATATGTGATTCTCTGCTGCTGGTTGCTCTAGTGGGCTGAAATTGCTTTTCATGTACCATGAGTTGGCACATGAGTTCAAGTAATTTCAGGATGGTTTTTTGAAGGGTTTTTCGCTGACCGCGCAGTTCACTTTGTATCCTCTGCTATCTAGCTTTAGCGGGCCTCATTTTGCTGAAACTGTTTTCATACTACGTATGTGCTTTCCTCTCATTTCACCGTCATTATATGTGGGGGGCTGCTATTGCTGTGGGGTATTTCTCTGGAGGCAAGAGAGGTCTGTGTTTCTTCTAATAGGGGAAGTTAGATCTTCGGCTGGAGCGAGACGTCTAGGATCATCGTAGGCACGTTCCCCGGCTACTTTTATTTGTGTGTTAGGTTCAGGGTCGCGGTCAGCTCAGGTTCCATCGCCCTAGAGCTTGTTTGTATCTGTGCTTGTCCTTTTTGTGATCCCCTGCCATTGGGATCATGACAGAAAGGTATCTTTGCGGTCAGCACAAAAAACTACAAAAAGACCACGCAGAGTGTGCAAAAAGACCTCCGCACCGACTCACGGTGCGGAGGTGCCACTCTGCATCCCAGAGCTTCCAGCTAGCAAGGCAAAATCATGATAGCATGCTGGACAAGGAAACAAATAATTAACTAGCAGGGACTTAGCTTCTGCTGGAGTAGACAGGCCACCAGAGATCCAAGAGCGAACTGAACCAGTACAAGAACATTGACAGCTGGCATGGAGTAACGATCTGAGTGGACTTAAATAGAGCAGCCAGCCTAAGACTAAACTAGGTCACCTGTGGAAGGAACCTCAGAACCAGCAGCTCCACTCACAGCCACCAGAGGGAGTCCATGGACAGAACTCGCCGAAGTACCATTCATGACCACAGGAGGGAGTTCGATAACAGAATCCACAACAGTACCCCCCCCCCCTTGAGGAGGGGTCACCGAACCCTCACCAGAACCCCCAGGCCGATCAGGACGAGCCAAATGAAAGGCACAAACCAGATCGGCAGCATGAACATCAGAGGCAACAACCCAGGAATTATCCTCCTGACCATAACCCTTCCACTTGAGCAGGTACTGGAGTTTCCATCTCGAAATACGAGAATCTAAAATCTTCTCCACCACATACTCCAACTCCCCCTCGACCAACACCGGGGCAGGAGGGTCAACGGAGGGAACCATAGGCGCCACGTATCTCCACAATAACGACCTATGGAACACATTATGGATGGCAAAAGAAGCTGGAAGGGCCAAACGAAATGACACAGGATTGAGAACTTCAGAAATCTTATACGGACCAATGAAACGAGGCTTAAACTTAGGAGAGGAAACCTTCATAGGAACATAACGAGACGACAACCAAACCAAATCCCCAACACGAAGTCAGGGACCAACACAGCGCCAGCGGTTAGCGAAACGTTGAGCCTTCTCCTGGGACAATGTCAAATTGTCCACCACATGAGTCCAAATCTGCTGCAACCTGTCCACCACAGTATCCACACCAGGTCAGTCCGAAGGCTCAACCTGCCCTGAAGAGAAACGAGGATGGAAACCAGAATTACAGAAAAAAGGCGAAACCAAAGTAGCCGAGCTGGCCCGATTATTAAGGGCGAACTCAGCCAAAGGCAAGAAGGACACCCAATCATCCTGATCAGCAGAAACAAAGCATCTCAGATATGTTTCCAAAGTTTGATTAGTTCGTTTGGTTTGGCCATTTGTCTGAGGATGGAAAGCCGAGGAAAAAGACAAATCAATGCCCATCTTAGCACAAAAGGACCGCCAAAACCTCGAAACAAACGGGGAACCTCTGTCCGAGACGATGTTCTCCGGAATGCCATGCAAACGAACCACATGCTGGAAGAACAATGGCACCAAATCAGAGGAGGAAGGCAATTTAGACAAGGATACCAAATGGACCATCTTAGAGAAGCGATCACAAACCACCCAAATGACCGACATCCTTTGAGAGACAGGGAGATCTGAAATAAAATGCGTCCAGGGCCTCTTCGGGACCGGCAAGGGCAAAAGCAACCCACTGGCATGAGAACAGCAGGGCTTAGCCCGAGCACAAGTCCCACAGGACTGCACAAAAGAACGCACATCCCGTGACAAAGAAGGCCACCAAAAGGATCTAGCCACCAAATCTCTGGTACCAAAGATTCCAGGATGACCAGCCAACACCGAACAATGAACCTCAGAGATAACTCTACTAGTCCATCTATCAGGGACAAACAGTTTCTCCGCTGGACAACGGTCAGGTCTATCAGCCTGAAACGTCTGCAGCACCCGCCGCAAATCAGGGGAGATGGCAGACAAAATTACCCCCTCTTTGAGAATACCCGCCGGCTCAGGAACACCCGGAGAGTCAGGCACAAAACTCCTTGATAGGGCATCAGCCTTCACATTCTTAGAGCCCGGAAGGTACGAAACCACAAAATCAAAACGGGAGAAAAACAGCGACCATCAAGCCTGTCTAGGATTCAACCGTTTGGCAGACTCGAGATAAGTCAGATTCTTGTGATCCGTCAAGACCACCACGCGATGCTTGGCTCCTTCAAGCCAATGTCGCCACTCCTCGAATGCCCACTTCATGGCCAACAACTCTCGATTGCCAACATCATAGTTGCGCTCAGCAGGCGAGAATTTTCTAGAAAAGAAGGCACATGGTTTCATCACCGAGCCATCAGAACTTCTTTGCGACAAAACAGCCAATGCTCCAATCTCAGAAGCATCAACCTCGACCTGGAACGGGAGCGAAACGTCTGTCTGGCACAGATAAATTAAACAGTCGGCCCTTAGGAAACTTACTACCAGGAATCAAATTAATAGCACAATCGCAATCCCTATGAGGAGGTACGGCACTGGATTTGGGCTCATCAAATACATCCCGGTAATCCGACAAAAACTCAGGGACTTCAGAAGGAGTGGAAGGCGAAATTGACAGCAATGGAACATCACCATGTACCCCCTGACAACCCCAGCCGGACACAGACATAGATTTCCAATCCAGTACTGGATTATGGACCTGTAGCCATGGCAACCCCAAAATGACCACATCATGCAGATTATGCAACACCAAAAAGCGAATATCCTCCTGATGTGCAGGAGCCATGCACATGGTCAATTGAGTCCAGTACTGAGGCTTATTCTTGGCCAAAGGAGTATCATCAATTCCTCTCAATGGAATAGGATACTGCAAGGGCTCCAAGAAAAAACCACAGCGCCTGGCAAACTCCAAGTCCATCAAATTCAGGGCAGCGCCTGAATCCACAAATGCCATAACAGAATAGGATGACAAATAGCAAATCAGAGTAACGGACAAAAGAAATTTAAACTGTACCGTACCAATGGTGGCAGACCTAGCGAACCGCTTAGTGCGCTTAGGACAATCGGAGATAGCATGAGTGGAATCACCACAGTAAAAACACAGCCCATTCCGACGTCTGTGTTCTTGCCGTTCAGCTCTGGTCAAAGTCCTATCACATTGCATAGGCTCAGGCCTATGCTCAGAGAATACCGCCAAATGGTGCACAGCTTTGCGCTCACGCAAGCGCCGATCGATCTGCATGGCCAAGGACATAGACTCATTTAGACCAGCAGGCGTGGGAAATCCCACCATGACATCCTTAAGGGCTTCAGAAAGACCCTTTCTGAAAATTGCCGCCAGGGCACACTCATTCCACTGAGTAAGCACAGACCACTTTCTAAACTTCTGACAATACACCTCCGCTTCATCCTGACCCTGACACAAATCCAGCAAGATTTTCTCTGCCTGATCCACTGAATTTGGTTCATCATAAAGCAATCCAAGCGCCAGAAAAAACGCATCTACCTCACGCAATGCAGGATCTCCTGGCGCAAGGGAAAATGCCCAGTCTTGAGGGTCACCACGCAACAAAGAAATAATGATTTTTACTTGTTGAACGGGGTCACCAGAGGAGCGGGGTTTCAAAGCTAGAAACAGTTTACAATTATTTTTGAAATTCAGGAACTTAGATCTATCCCCAGAAAACAAATCAGGAATTGGAATTCTAGGCTCTAACATCAGATTCTGAACCACAAAATCTTGAAATCTTGAATCTTTTGTACCCTTGCAGAGAGATGATCCACACAAGAGGACAGACCTTGAATGTCCATATCTACACCTGTGTCCTGAACCACCCAAAGGTCTAGGGGAAAAGAAAGACAAAACACAGTGCAAAGAAAAAAAAATGGTCTCAGAAGTTCTCTTATCCCTCTATTGAGATGCATTAATACTTTGGGCCAGCTGTACTGTTATGGACCTGGTGGTTAGGAGCACCCGGAACGACCTGATGGTTAAACTAACAAAGGACAAGCTCTGGGAAGTGGGAGCTCTGCTGACCGCAACCCCTAATCCTATCACACAACTAGAAATAGCCGTGGAGCGTACCTAACTCTACCTAGACGCCTCTTCACAGCCTAAGAGCTAACTAGCCCTAGAGATAGAAAATAAAGCCTACCTTGCCTCAGAGAAATTCCCCAAAGGAAAAGCCAGCCCCCCACATATATTGACTGTGAGTTAAGATGAAAGTCACAAACACAGAAATGAAACAGGTTTCAGCAAAGGGAGGCCAGACTTACTAAACAGACTGAGGATAGGAAAGGTATCTTTGCGGTCAGCACAAAAAACTACAAAAAGACCATGCAGAGTGTGCAAAAAGACCTCTGCACCGACTCACGGTGCGGAGGTGCCACTCTGCATCCCAGAGCTTCCAGCTAGCAAGGCAAAATCATGATAGCAAGCTGGACAAGGAAACAAATAATTAACTAGCAGGGACTTAGCTTCTGCTGGAGTAGACAGGTCACCAGAGATCCAAGAGCGAACTGAACCAGTACAAGAACATTGACAGCTGGCATGGAGTAACGATCTGAGTGGAGTTAAATAGAGCAGCCAGCCTAAGACTAAACTAGGTCACCTGTGGAAGGAACCTCAGAACCAGCAGCTCCACTCACAGCCACCAGAGGGAGTCCATGGACAGAACTCGCCGAAGTACCATTCATGACCACAGGAGGGAGTTCGATAACAGAATTCACAACAGTTCCCAGGGTCTGAAGGAGAGGAAACTCTCCTTCAGGCCCTGGGATCCATATTAATGTGTAAAATAAAGAATAAAAATAAAAAATAGGGATATACTCACCCTCGGACGCGCCCTGGTTCTAACCGGCAGCCTTCCTTCCTAAGAATGAGCGCGTGAAGGACCTTAGATGACGTCTCGGCTTGTGATTGGTCGCGTTACCGCCCATGTGACCGCTCACGCGACCAATCACAAGCTGCGACATCATCGAAGGTCCTTCACTTGCTAATTTTAAGAACGCAGGCTGCCGGTTAGAACCAGGGAGCGTCCGAGGGTGAGTATATCAATATTTTTTATTTTTATTCTTTATTTTACACTTAAATATGGATTCCGATACCTATTCCCGATATCACAAACATATCGGAACTCGGTATCGGAATTCCGATATCAGATCAGAAGATCGCCGACCTCATGGCCGACCCCATACAGGGGTCGGGTCGGGTTTCATGAAACCCGACTTTGCCAAAAGTCGGCGACTTCTGATAATGGCCGACCCGTTTCGCTCAACCCTAGCGATGAGCTTTCCTCTGATTAATGGTTGGCAGGGTGACACTTTTGGAGTTGAGACAGGGTTGCCCACTAAGTCCTCTCCTGTATGTTTTTGCCCTGGACCCGTTTCTGAGGTTACAGCAGTAGTGTGATTTTCAGGGGGTGCCGGTCCCCCATTGCCTGCCTCTGAATGTTGTTGCCTATGTGGATGATGTGACGTTGGTGATCTCTAATCCTCGAGAGGTGCAGATGTTATCTGCGTCTATCAGAAGATACTCAGAGGCCTCCGGGTCTTTGGTCAACCTTGAGAAGAGTCAAGCTCTGTGGACATTAGATACTGATCCCAGCTATGATCTGCCGCAGTTTGCCAAAGCCTCCACCCATATTAAGATCCTAGGGGTTAAATTTGGGAGGGATGATAATGCCACCCTAAATTGGGAGGAGAAATTGGAAACCGGAAATGCAAAGGTTCAGCGATGGAAGAACTGGAGGCTGACCTACAGAGAAAGGGTCGCAATGTTGAAGACTTATCTGGTCCCTGTTTTCTTGTATGTCTCTGTCATTTTCCCTTTGCCAGAATCTTTCTCAGCGAGGCTCTTCAGCCTGTTCTTCCAGCTCTTGTGGGGGAATAGGTTGAACCTAATATAGAGGGGAATAACGTACCTACGGCGGAGAGAGGGTGGGCTGGATATGTTGAATCCAAGGGTTTTCTTTGACTCCTTGTTTCTAAAGGTAAATTTTGGGAACATGGACTCAAACAGTAGCTCCCTGTGGGCAAATAGTATCAGGTACTGGATATTACCTTTTGCAGAATCTTGGGTGCGAGGCGGCAGTCTCAAGAGGAGGAGATGGACAGGTGACCACCTCCCCCAGTATCTGGACTACAGTCTGAAGTGTGTTAGAAGGTGGGGATTGGATAAGTCTTACATTGAGAGCAGTACGAGAAGGGACCTGTATGCTCATGTATGTAGGACTTTCTTTTACTCTCCACTGGCCCTGAGAGATTGTGTCACCACCACCCTGCAGGAAAGCCTTAGGTTCCTAAACGGGAAACAACTGTTTGATGTCACTTGGCTTTCACTGCATGGTCGGCTCTTTGTCAGGGGGAACCTGAAACACTTGAGTGTCTCCGATCGGAATTGTCCCCTTGGTTGTCAGCAGGAGGAGACTATGGAGCACTTTATATGTGATTGCTGGGGAGGGAGGAAGATCTGGGAGGAAGTGTCAGATAATCTAAAAATCCCCAGACTGCGGACTCTAAAGTATCCTGACATAATCTATGGTGTCCCCTCCACTGTTAGTAACATCGACAGAGAAACAATGTACATTATAATAAGTGTCATTAAATACTATCATTGGCACATGAGAACCCGGGTGTCACTGCACAATGAGCTGTTCGATCACACCGCTGCGGCTGCTCAGGTTATGTCAGAACTCCGGTGGATAAAATCGCTAAAAGTTGGAAGGAGTCCGAGAAATATTAAGCTATGGAAGAATGTAAAATTCAGTTAGGAAATATGATTTTTTTTTCTCAATTTTCTACTACCTCCAGGTGTGGACACTTTAATTTATATATGAATGTGATCTGATTATTTAGTACTTGTGTATATATGACCAAAGTGAATTATGTTTTGTAATTCTGGGTAATTTTTGTTTTTATTATAATTGTATTTATGTTTGGTTTTTATAATAAAAATTGCCCCTATGTACAAGAATATAACTACTAAAATACTTCTCCTATGTACAAAAATATAACTACTATAATACTGCTCCTATGTACAAGAATATAACTACTATAATACTGCCTGTTATGAAAGGTAATTCAGAACCACAATGAACATAGAGGTCAGCGCACATACAGTGACCTGACAATAACCCAAAAAACAAGAACAAGCTCTGAGACGTGGGAACTCTGTTGACCGCAATCCCTGATCCTCACCAACCACACTAGAGGCAGCCGTGGATTGCGCCTAACGCTGCCTATGCAACTCGGCACGGCCTGAGAAACTAGCTAGCCTGAAGATAGAAAATAAGCCTACCTTGCCTCAGAGAAATACCCCAAAGGAAAAGGCAGCCCCCACATATAATGACTGAGAGTAAAGATGAAAAGACAAACGTAGAGATGAAATAGATTTAGCAAAGTGAGGCCCAACTTCCTGAACAGAGCGAGGATAGGAAAGGAACCTTTGCGGTCAACACAAAACCCTACAAAAACCACGCAAAGGGGGCAAAAAGACCCTCCGTACCGAACTAACGGCACGGAGGTACACCTTCTGCGTCCCAGAGTTTCCAGCAAGCAAGAAAAAACAAATTGACAAGCTGGACAGAAAAAAACAGCAAACAAATAGCAAAGAGGAGCTCAGCTATGCAGAGCAGCAAGCCACAGGAACGATCCAGGAGGAAACAGGTCCAACACTAGAACATTGACTGGAGGCCAGGATCAAAGCACTAGGTGGAGTTAAATAGAGAAGCACCTAACGACCTCACCACATCACCTGAGGAAGGAAACTCAGAAGCCGCAGTACCACTTTCCTCCACCAACGGAAGCTCACAGAGAGAACCAGCCGAAGTACCACCCGTGACCACAGGAGGGAGCTCTGCCACAGAATTCACAACAGTACCCCTTCCTTGAGGAGGGGTCACCGAACCCTCACCAGAGCTCCCAGGACGACCAGGATGAGCCATATGAAAGGCACGAACAAGATCGGGAGCATGGACATCAGAGGCAAAGACCCAGGAATTATCTTCCTGAGCCTAACCCTTCCACTTAACCAGATACTGGAGTTTCCGCCTTGAAACACGAGAATCCAAAATCTTCTCCACAATATACTCCAACTCCCCCTCCACCAAAACCGGGGCAGGAGGGTCAACAGATGGAACCATAGTTGCCACGTATCTCCGCAACAATGACCTATGGAATACGTTATGTATGGAAAATGAATCTGGAAGGGTCAGACGAAAAGACACAGGATTAAGAACCTCAGAAATCCTATACGGACCAATAAAACGAGGTTTAAACTTAGGAGAGGAAACCTTCATAGGAATATGACGAGAAGATAACCAAACCAAGTCCCCAACCCGAAGTCGGGGACCCACACAGCGTCTGCGATTAGCGAAACGTTGAGCCTTCTCCTGGGACAAAGTCAAATTGTCCACTACATGAGTCCAAATCTGCTGCAACCTGTCCACCACAGTATCCACACCAGGACAGTCCGAAGACTCAACCTGCCCTGAAGAGAAACGAGGATGGAACCCAGAGTTGCAGAAAAACGGTGAAACTAAGGTAGCCGAGCTGGCCCGATTATTAAGGGCGAACTCAGCCAAAGGCAAAAAGGACACCCAGTCATCCTGATCAGCAGAAACAAAGCATCTCAGATATGTTTCCAAGGTCTGATTGGTTCGTTCGGTCTGGCCATTAGTCTGAGGATGGAAAGCCGAGGAAAAAGACAAGTCAATGCCCATCCTACCACAAAAGGCTCGCCAAAACCTCGAAACAAACTGGGAACCTCTGTCAGAAACGATATTCTCTGGAATGCCATGTAAACGAACCACATGCTGGAAAAACAATGGCACCAAATCAGAGGAGGAAGGCAATTTAGACAAGGGTACCAAATGGACCATCTTAGAGAAGCGATCACAGACCACCCAAATGACTGACATCTTTTGAGAGACGGGAAGATCTGAAATAAAATCCATAGAGATATGTGTCCAAGGCCTCTTCGGGACCGGCAGGGGCAAAAGCAACCCACTGGCACGAGAACAGCAGGGCTTAGCCCGAGCACAAATCCCACAGGACTGCACAAAAGTACGCACATCCCGCGACAGAGATGGCCACCAGAAGGATCTAGCCACTAACTCTCTGGTACCAAAGATTCCAGGATGACCAGCCAACACCGAACAATGAACCTCAGAGATAACTTTATTCGTCCACCTATCAGGGACAAACAGTTTCTCCGCTGGGCAACGATCAGGTTTATTAGCCTGAAATTTTTGCAGCACCCGCCGCAAATCAGGGGAGATGGCAGACACAATTACTCCCTCTTTGAGGATACCCACCGGCTCAGATACACCCGGAGAGTCGGGCACAAAACTCCTAGACAGGGCATCCGCCTTCACATTTTTAGAGCCCGGAAGGTACGAAATCACAAAGTCAAAACAGGCAAAAAACAACGACCAACGAGCTTGTCTAGGGTTCAACCGCTTGGCGGACTCGAGATAAGTCAAGTTCTTATGATCAGTCAAGACCACCACGCGATGCTTAGCTCCTTCAAGCCAATGACGCCATTCCTCGAATGCCCATTTCATGGCCAGCAACTCTCGATTGCCCACATCATAATTACGCTCAGCAGGCGAAAACTTCCTGGCAAAGAAGGCGCATGGTTTCATCACCGAGCAATCAGAACTTCTCTGCGACAAAACAGCCCCTGCTCCAATCTCAGAAGCATCAACCTCGACCTGGAACGGAAGCGAAACATCTGGTTGACACAACACAGGGGCAGAAGAAAAACGACGCTTCAACTCTTGAAAAGCTTCCACCGCAGCAGAAGACCAATTGACCACATCAGCACCCTTCTTGGTCAAATCGGTCAATGCTTTAGCAATACTAGAAAAATTGCAGATGAAGCGACGATAAAAATTAGCAAAGCCCAGGAACTTTTGCAGACTTTTCAGAGATGTCGGCTGAGTCCAATTATGGATGGCTTGGACCTTAACAGGATCCATCTCGATAGTAGAAGGGGAAAAGATGAACCCCAAAAATGAAACCTTCTGAACACCAAAGAGACACTTTGATCCCTTCACAAACAAAGAATTAGCACGCAGGACCTGAAACACCGTTCTGACCTGCTTCACATGAGACTCCCAATCATCCGAGAAGATCAAAATGTCATCTAAGTACACAATCAGGAATTTATCCAGGTACTCTCGGAAGATGTCATGCATAAAGGACTGAAACACTGATGGAACATTGGCTAGTCCGAATGGCATTACTAGATACTCAAAATGGCCCTCGGGCGTATTAAATGCAGTTTTCCACTCATCGCCTCGCTTAATACGCACAAGATTATACGCACCACGAAGATCTATCTTAGTGAACCAACTAGCCCCCTTAATCCGAGCAAAAAAATCAGATAACAATGGCAAGGGGTACTGAAATTTAACCGTGATCTTATTTAAAAGGCGGTAATCTATACAAGGTCTCAGTGAACCATCCTTCTTGGCTACAAAAAAGAACCCTGCTCCCAATGGCGACGATGACGGGCGAATATGCCCCATCTCCAAAGACTCCTTCACATAACTCCGCATAGCGGCGTGCTCAGGCACAGATAAATTAAACAGTCGACCTTACGGGAATTTACTACCAGGAATCAAATCGATAGCACAATCACAATCCCTATGCGGAGGTAGGGTATCGGACTTGGGCTCATCAAATAAATCCCGGTAATCAGACAAGAACTCAGGAACCTCAGAAGGGGTGGATGACGAAATAGTCAGAAATGGGACATCACCATGTACCCCCTGACAACCCCAGCTGGACACAGACATGGATTTCCAATCTAATACTGGATTATGGACTTGTAGCCATGGCAACCCCAACACGACCACATCATGCAGATTATGCAACACCAGAAAGCGAATAACCTCCTGATGTGCAGGAGCCATGCACATGGTCAGCTGGGTCCAGTACTGAGGCTTATTCTTGGCCAAAGGCGTAGCATCAATTCCTCTCAATGGAATAGGACACTGCAAGGGTTCCAAGAAAAACCCACAACGCCTAGCATACTCCAAGTCCATCAAATTCAGGGCAGCGCCTGAATCCACAAATGCCATGACAGAATAGAATGACAAAGAGCAGATCAAGGTAACGGACAGAAGAAATTTTGACTGTACCGTACCAATGGTGGCAGACCTAGCGAACCGCTTAGTGCGCTTAGGACAATCAGAGATAGTATGAGTGGAATCGCCACAGTAGAAACACAGCCTATTCAGACGTCTGTGTTCTTGCCGTTCAACTCTGGTCAAAGTCCTATCGCACTGCATAGGCTCAGGTTTAAGCTCAGGTAATACCGCCAAATGGTGCACAGATTTACGCTCACGCAAGCGTCGACCGATCTGAATGGCCAAAGACATAGACTCATTCAGACCAGCAGGCATAGGAAATCCCACCATAACATCCTTAAGGGCTTCAGAGAGACCTTTTCTGAAAATAGCTGCGAGCGCACCTTCATTCCACTGAGTGAGTACGGACCACTTTCTAAATTTCTGACAATATACCTCTATCTCATCCTGACCCTGACACAGAGCCAGCAAATTCTTCTCTGCCTGATCCACAGAATTAGGCTCATCGTACAGCAATCCGAGCGCCAGGAAAAATGCATCGATATTACTTAATGCAGGATCCCCTGGCGCAAGAGAAAATGCCCAGTCCTGAGGATCGCCACGCAAAAAAGAAATAATGATCCTAACTTGTTGAACTAGGTCACCAGAGGAGCGAGGTTTCAGAGCCAGAAATAGTTTACAATTATTTTTGAAACTCAGAAATTTAGTTCTATCTCCAAAAAACAAATCAGGAATAGGGATTCTCGGTTCTAACATAGAATTCTGAACCACAAAGTCTTGAATACTTTGCACTCTTGCCGTGAGCTGATCCACACATGAAGACAGACCTTTAATGTCCATTGCTACACCTGTGTCTTGAACCACCCAAATGTCTAGGGGAAAAAAAAGGCAAAACACAGTGCAAAGAAAAAAAAATGGTCTCAGAACTTCTTTTTTCCCTCTATTGAGAATCATTAGTACATTGGCCTCCAGTACTGTTATGAAAGGTAATTCAGAACCACAATGAACATAGAGGTCAGCGCACATACAGTGACCTGACAATAACCCAAAAAACAAGAACAAGCTCTGAGACGTGGGAACTCTGTTGACCGCAATCCCTGATCCTCACCAACCACACTAGAGGCAGCCGTGGATTGCGCCTAACGCTGCCTATGCAACTCTGCACGGCCTGAGAAACTAGCTAGCCTGAAGATAGAAAATAAGCCTACCTTGCCTCAGAGAAATACCCCAAAGGAAAAGGCAGCCCCCACATATAATGACTGTGAGAAAAGATGAAAAGACAAACGTAGAGATAAAATAGATTTAGCAAAGTGAGGCCCAACTTCCTGAACAGAGCGAGGATAGGAAAGGTAACTTTGCGGTCAACACAAAACCCTACAAAAACCACGCAAAGGGGGCAAAAAGACCCTTCGTACCGAACTAACGGCACAGAGGTACACCCTCTGCGTCCCAGAGCTTCCAGCAAGCAAGAAAAAACAAATTGACAAGCTGGACAGAAAAAAACAGCAAACAAATAGCAAAGAGGAACTTAGCTATACAGAGCAGCAAGCCACAGGAACGATCCAGGAGGAAACAGGTCCAACACTAGAACATTGACTGGAGGCCAGGATCAAAGCACTAGGTGGAGTTAAATAGAGAAGCACCTAACGACCTCACCACATCACCTGAGGAAGGAAACTCAGAAGCCGCAGTACCACTTTCCTCCACCAACGGAAGCTCACAGAGAGAACCAGCCGAAGTACCACCCGTGACCACAGGAGGGAGCTCTGCCACAGAATTCACAACAACTGCCCCTATGTACAAGAATATAACTACTATAATACTGCTCCTATGTACAAGAATATAACTACGATAATACTGTGCCCTATGTACAAGAATATAACTACTATAATACTGCTTCCTATGTACAGGAATATACTATAATACTGCTACCTATATACAATAATATAACTACTATAATACTGCCCCTATGTACAAAAATATAACTACTGTAATACTGCCCCTATGTACAAGAATATAACTACTATAATACTGCTCCCTATGTACAAGAATGTAGCTACTATAATACTGCCCCTATGTACAAGAATATAGCTACTATAATACTGCCCCTATGTACAAGAATGTAACTACTATAATACTGCCCCCTATGTACAAGAATATAACTACTATAATACTGCCCCTATGTACAAGAATATAACTACTATAATACTGCTCCTATGTACAAGAATATAACTACTAAAATACTGCCCCTATGTACAAGAATACAACTACTATAATACTGCTCCTATGTACAAGAATACAACTACTATAATACTGCCTCATATGTACAAGAATATAACTACTATAATAATGTCGCTCTGTATAAGAATATAACTACTATAATACTGCTCCTATGTACAAGAATATAACTACTATAATACTGCCCCTGTGTACAAGAATATAACTACTATAATACTGCCCCTGTGTACAAGAATATAACTACTATAATACTGCCCCTATGTACAAGAATATAACTACTACACTGCTCCTATGTACAAGAATATAACTACTATAATACTGCCCCTCTGAACAAGAATATAACTACTATAATACTGCCCCTATGTACAAGAATATAACTACAATAATACTGCCCCTATGTACAAGAATATAAGTACTATAATACTGCCCCTATGTACAAGAATATAACTACTATAATACTGCCCCTATGTACAGGAATATAAGTACTATAATACTGCCCCTAAGTACAAGAATATAACTACTATAATACTGCCCCTATGTACAGGAATATAATTACTATAATACTGCCCCTATGTACAAGAATATAACTACTATAATACTGCTCCTATGTACCAGAATATAACTATTATAATACTGCCCCTATGTATAAGACTATAACTACTATAATACTGCCCCTATGTACAGGAATATAAGTACTATAATACTGCCCCTATGTACAGGAATATAACTACTATAATACTGCTCCTATGTACAAGAATATAACTACTATAATACTGCTCCTATGTACAGGAATATAACTACTATAATACTGCCCCTATGCACAGGAATATAACTACTATAATACTGCCCCTATGTACAGGAATATAAGTACTATTATACTGCCTCATATGTACAAGAATATAACTACTATAATACTGCCCCTATGTACAGGAATATAACTACTATAATACTGCCCCTATGTACAAGAATATAACTACTATAATACTGCTCCTATGTACAAGAATATAACTACTATAATACTGCCCCTATGTACAAGAATATAACTACTATAATACTGCCTCATATGTATAAGAATATAACTGCTATAATACTGCCGCTATGTACAGGAATATAACTACTATAATACTGCTCCTATGTACAGGAATATAAGTACTATAATACTGCCTCATATGTACAAGAATATAACTACTATAATACTGCTCCTATGTACAGGAATAAAATTACTATAATACTGCTCCTATGTACAAGAATATAACTACTATAATACTGCCCCTATTGTTATGAAAGGTAATTCAGTACCACAATGGACATAGAGGTCAGTGCACATACTGTGACAGGGCAATAACCCAATAAACAAGAACGAGCTCTGAGACGTGGGAACTCTGTTAACCGCAATCCCTAATCCTCTCAAACCAACACTAGAGGCAGCCATGGATTGCGCCTAACGCTGCCTATGCAACTCGGCACGGCCTAAGAAACTAGCTAGCCTGAAGATAGAAAATAAGCCTATCTTGCCTCAGAGAAATACCCCAAAGAAAAAGGCAGCCCCCACATATAATGACTGTGAGTTAAGATGAAAAGACAAACGTAGAGATGAAATAGACTTAGCAAAGTGAGGCCCAACTTTCTGAACAGAGCGAGGATAGGAAAGGTAACTTTGCGGTCAACACAAAACCCTACAAAAACCACGCAAAGGGGGCAAAAAGACCCTCCGTACCGAACTAACGGCACGGAGGTACACCCTCTGCGTCCCAGAGCTTCCAGCAAGCAGGAAAAACAAATTGACAAGCTGGAAAGAAAAAAAACAGCAAACAAATAGCAAAGAGGAACTTAGCTATGCAGAGCAGCAGGCCACAGGAACGATCCAGGAGGAAACAGGTCCAATACTAGAACATTGACTGGAAGCCAGGATCAAAGCACTAGGTGGAGTTAAATAGGGCAGCACCTAACGACTTCACCATATCACCTGAGGAACGAAACTCAGAAGCCGCAGTACCACTTTCCTCCACCAACGGAAGCTCACAGAGAGAATCAGCCGAAGTACCACTTGTGACCACAAGAGGGAGCCCTGCCACAGAATTCACAACAGTACCCCCCCCCCCCTTGAGGAGGGGTCACCGAACCCTCACCAGAGCTCCCAGGACGACCAGGATGAGCCATATGAAAGGCACGAACAAGATCGGGAGCATGGACATCAGAGGCAAAGACCCAGGAATTATCTTCCTGAGCATAACCCTTCCACTTAACCAGATACTGGAGTTTCCGTCTAGAAACGCGAGAATCCAAAATCTTCTCCACAATATACTCCCCCTCCACCAAAACCGGGGCAGGAGGATCAACAGATGGAACCACGGGTGCCACGTATCTCCGCAACAATGACCTATGGAATACGTTATGTATGGAAAAACAATCTGGAAGGGTCAGACGAAAAGACACAGGATTAAGAACCTCAGAAATCCTATACGGACCAATAAAACGAGGTTTAAACTTAGGAGAGGAAACCTTCATAGGAATATGACGAGAAGATAACCAAACCAAGTCCCCAACCCGAAGTCGGGGACCCACACAGCGTCTGCGATTAGCGAAACGTTGAGCCTTCTCCTGGGACAAGGTCAAATTGTCCACCACATGAGTCCAAATCCGCTGCAACCTGTCCACCACAGTATCCACACCAGGACAGTCCGAAGACTCAACCTGCCCTGAAGAGAAACGAGGATGGAACCCAGAGTTGCAGAAAAACGGTGAAACTAAGGTAGCCGAGCTGGCCCGATTATTAAGGGCGAACTCAGCCAAAGGCAAAAAGGACACCCAGTCATCCTGATCAGCAGAAACAAAGCATCTCAGATATGTTTCCAAGGTCTGATTGGTTCGTTCGGTCTGGCCATTAGTCTGAGGATGGAAAGCCGAGGAAAAAGACAAGTCAATGCCCATCCTACCACAAAAGGCTCGCCAAAACCTCGAAACAAACTGGGAACCTCTGTCAGAAACGATATTCTCCGGAATGCCATGCAAACGAACCACATGCTGGAAAAACAATGGCACCAAATCAGAGGAGGAAGGCAATTTAGACAAGGGTACCAAATGGACCATCTTTGAGAAGCAATCACAGACCACCCAAATGACTGACATCTTTTGAGAGACGGGAAGATCCGAAATAAAATCCATAGAGATATGTGTCCAAGGTCTCTTCGGGACTGGCAAGGGCAAAAGCAACCCACTGGCACGAGAACAGCAGGGCTTAGCCCGAGCACAAATCCCACAGGACTGCACAAAAGTACGCACATCCCGCGACAGAGATGGCCACCAAAAGGATCTAGCCACTAACTCTCTGGTACCAAAGATTCCAGGATGACCAGCCAACACCGAACAATGAACCTCAGAGATAACTTTATTCGTCCACCTATCAGGGACAAACAGTTTCTCCACTGGGCAACGATCAGGTTTAGCAGCCTGAAATTTTTGCAGCACCCGCCGCAAATCAGGGGAGATAGCAGACACTATTACTCCCTCTTTGAGGATACCCACCGGCTCAGATACACCCGGAGAGTCGGGCACAAAACTCCTAGACAGAGCATCCGCCTTCACATTTTTAGAGCCCGGAAGATATGAAATCACAAAGTCAAAACGGGCAAAAAACAACGACCAACGAGCTTGTCTAGGATTCAACCGCTTGGCGGACTCGAGATAACTCAAGTTCTTATGATCAGTCAAGACCACCACGCGATGCTTAGCTCCTTCAAGCCAATGACGCCACTCCTCGAATGCCCACTTCATGGCCAGCAACTCTCGATTGCCCACATCATAATTTCGCTCAGCAGGCGAAAACTTCCTGGAAAAGAAGGAGCATGGTTTCATCACCGAGCAATCAGAACTTCTCTGCGACAAAACGGCCCCTGCTCCAATCTCAGAAGCATCAACCTCGACCTGGAATGGAAGCGAAACATCTGGTTGACACAACACAGGGGCAGAAGAAAAACGACGCTTCAACTCTTGAAAAGCTTCCACAGCAGCAGAAGACCAATTGACCATATCAGCACCTTTCTTGGTCAAATCGGTCAATGGTTTAGCAATACTAGAAAAATTGCAGATGAAGCGACGATAAAAATTAGCAAAGCCCAGGAACTTTTGCAGACTTTTCAGAGATGTCGGCTGAGTCCAATTATGGATGGCTTGGACCTTAACAGGGTCCATCTCGATAGTAGAAGGGGAAAAGATGAACCCCAAAAATGAAACCTTCTGGACACCAAAGAGACACTTTGATCCCTTCACAAACAAAGAATTAGCACGCAGGACCTGAAACACCGTTCTGACCTGCTTCACATGAGACTCCCAATCATCCGAGAAGATCAAAATGTCATCTAAGTACACAATCAGGAATTTATCCAGGTACTCTCGGAAGATGTCATGCATAAAGGACTGAAACACTGATGGAGCATTGGCAAGTCCGAATGGCATTACAAGATACTCAAAATGGCCCTCGGGCGTATTAAATGCAGTTTTCCACTCATTGCCTCGCTTAATACGCACAAGATTATACGCACCACGAAGATCTATCTATCTTGGTGAACCAACTAGCCCCCTTAATGCGAGCAAACAAGTCAGATAACAATGGCAAAGGATACTGAAATTTAACCGTGATCTTATTTAGAAGGCGGTAATCTATACAAGGTCTCAGTGAACCATCCTTCTTGGCTACAAAAAAGAACCCTGCTCCTAATGGCGACGATGACAGGCGAATATGCCCCTTCTCCAAAGACTCCTTCACATAACTCCGCATAGCGGCGTGCTCAGGCACAGATAAATTAAACAGTCGACCTTTTGGGAATTTACTACCAGGAATCAAATCGATAGCACAATCACAATCCCTATGCGGAGGAAGGGCATCGGACTTGGGCTCATCAAATATATCCCGGTAATCAGACAAGAACTCAGGAACCTCAGAAGGGGTGGATGACGAAATAGTCAGAAATGGGACATCACCATGTACCCCCTGACAACCCCAGCTGGACACAGACATGGATTTCCAATCTAATACTGGATTATAGACTTGTAGCCATGGCAACCCCAACACGACCACATCATGCAGATTATGCAACACCAGAAAGCGAATAACCTCCTGATGTGCAGGAGCCATGCACATGGTCAGCTGGGTCCAGTACTGAGGCTTATTCTTGGCCAAAGGCGTAGCATCAATTCCTCTCAATGGAATAGGACACTGCAAGGGCTCCAAGAAAAACCCACAACGCCTAGCATACTCCAAGTCCATCAAGTTCAGAGCAGCGCCTGAGTCCACAAATGCCATGACAGAATACGATGACAAAGAGCAGATCAAGGTAACGGACAGAAGAAATTTTGACTGTACCATACCAATGGTGGCAGACCTAGCGAACCGCTTAGTGCGCTTAGGACAATCAGAGATAGCATGAGTGGAATCACCACAGTAGAAACACAGCCCATTCAGACGTCTATGTTCTTGCCGTGCAACTCTGGTCCAAGTCCTATCGCACTGCATAGGCTCAGGTTTAAGCTCAGGTAATACCGCCAAATGGTGCACAGATTTACGCTCGCACAAGCGTCGACCGATCTGAATGGCCAAAGACATAGACTCATTCAGACCAGCAGGCATAGGAAATCCCACCATGACATCCTTAAGGGCTTCAGAGAGACCTTTTCTGAAAATAGCTGCGAGCGCACCTTCATTCCACTGAGTGAGTACAGACCACTTTCTAAATTTCTGACAATATACCTCTATCTCATCCTGACCCTGACACAGAGCCAGCAAATTCTTCTCTGCCTGATCCACTGAATTAGGCTCATCGTACAGCAATCCGAGCGCCAGGAAAAACGCATCAATATTACTTAATGCAGGATCCCCTGGCGCAAGGGAAAATGCCCAGTCTTGAGGATCGCCACGCAAAAAAGAAATAACAATTCTCACTTGTTGAACTGGATCACCAGAGGAGCGAGGTTTCAAGGCCAGAAACAGTTTGCAATTATTTTTGAAATTCACAAACTTCGCTCTATCACCATAAAACAAATCAGGAATAGGAATTCTTGGTTCTAACATAGGCTTCTGAACCACCAAATCTTGAATCTTTTGTACATTAATAACGAGATTATCCAATGAAGAGCACAGACCCTGAATATCCATGTCCACACCTGTGTCCTGAACCACCCAAATGTCTAGGGGAAAAAAAAAGGCAAACACAGTGCAAAGAAAAAAAAAATGGTCTCAGAACTCCTTTTTTCCCTCTATTGAGAATCATTAGTACTTTTGGCCTCCAGTACTGTTATGAAAGGTAATTCAGTACCACAATGGACATAGAGGTCAGCGCACATACTGTGACAGGGCAATAACCCAATAAACAAGAACGAGCTCTGAGACGTGGGAACTCTGTTAACCGCAATCCCTAATCCTCTCAAACCAACACTAGAGGCAGCCGTGGATTGCGCCTAACGCTGCCTATGCAACTCGGCACGGCCTAAGAAACTAGCTAGCCTGAAGATAGAAAATAAGCCTACCTTGCCTCAGAGAAATACCCCAAAGAAAAAGGCAGCCTACACATATAATGACTGTGAGTTAAGATGAAAATACAAACGTACAGATGAAATAGACTTAGCAAAGTGAGGCCCAACTTTCTGAACAGAGCGAGGATAGGAAAGGTAACTTTGCGGTCAACACAAAACCCTACAAAAACCACGCAAAGGGGGCAAAAAGACCCTCCGTACCGAACTAACGGCACGGAGGTACACCCTCTGCGTTCCAGAGCTTCCAGCAAGCAGGAAAAACAAATTGACAAGCTGGAAAGAAAAAAAACAGCAAACAAATAGCAAAGAGGAACTTAGCTATGCAGAGCAGCAAGCCACAGGAACGATCCAGGAGGAAACAGGTCCAATACTAGAACATTGACTGGAAGCCAGGATCAAAGCACTAGGTGGAGTTAAATAGGGTAGCACCTAACTACTTCACCATATCACCTGAGGAAGGAAACTCAGAAGCCGCAGTACCACTTTCCTCCACCAACGGAAGCTCACAGAGAGAATCAGCCGAAGTACCACTTGTGACCACAAGAGGGAGCCCTGCCACAGAATTCACAACACCCTATGTACAAGAATATAACTACTATAATACTGCTCCTATGTACAAGAATATAACTACTATAATACTGCCCCTATGTACAAGAATATAACTACTATAATACTGCTCATATGTACAAGAATATAACTACTATAATACTGCTCATATGTACAAGAATATAACTACTATAATACTGCCCCTATGTACAGGAATATAAGTACTATAATACTGCTCCTATATACAAGAATATAACTACTATAATACTGCTCCTATGTACAGGAATATAACTACTATAATACTACTCCTATGTACAAGAATATAACTACTATAATACTGCCTCATATGTACAAGAATATAACTACTATAATACTGCCGCTATGTACAGGAATATAACTACTATAATACTGCTCCTATGTACAGGAATATAAGTACTATAATACTGCCTCATATGTACAAGAATATAACTACTATAATACTGCCCCTATGTACAAGAATATAACTACTATAATACTGCTCCTATGTACAAGAATATAACTACTATAATACTGCCTCATATGTACAAGAATATAACTACTATAATACTGCCCCTATGTACAGGAATATAAGTACTATAATACTGCTCCTATATACAAGAATATAACTACTATAATACTGCTCCTATGTACAGGAATATAACTACTATAATACTACTCCTATGTACAAGAATATAACTACTATAATACTGCCTCATATGTACAAGAATATAACTACTATAATACTGCCCCTATGTACAGGAATATAAGTACTATAATACTGCTCCTATACACAAGAATATAACTACTATAATACTGCTCCTATGTACAGGAATATAACTACTATAATACTGCTCCTATGTACAAGAATATAACTACTATAATACTGCTCCTATGTACAAGAATATAACTACTATAATACTGCCCCTATGTACAAGAATATAACTACTATAATACTGCTCCTATGTACAGGAATATAACTACTATAATACTGCTCCTATGTACAGGAATATAACTACTATAATACTGCTCCTATGTACAAGAATAGAACTACTATAATACTGCCCCTATGTACAGGAATATAACTACTATAATACTGCTCCTATGTACAAGAATAGAACTACTATAATACTGCTCCTATGTACAAGAATATAACTACTATAATACTGCTCCTATGTACAAGAATAGAACTACTATAATACTGCTCCTATGTACAAGAATATAACTACTATAATACTGCTCATATGTACAGGAATATAACTACTATAATACTGCCCCTATGTACAAGAATATAACTACTATAATTCTGCTCCTATGTACAAGAATATAACTACAATAATACTGCTCCTATGTACAAGAATATAACTACTATAATACTGCTCCTATGTACAAGAATATAACTACTATAATACTGCCCGTATGTACAAGAATATAACTACTATAATACTGCCCCTATGTAAAAGAATATAACTACTATAATACTGCTCCCTATGTACAAGAATATAACTACTATAATACTGCCCGTATGTACAAGAATATAACTACTATAATACTGCTTGTGTGACTCTTGTTGATATGTTCATGTTCTGCTGAGCCCTGGTTGCTGTTGCTTCTTCTTTAGATTGGTCGGAGATGTTGCTGTCCATTGTGACCGCAGAGTATGCTGTAGCGCCGCCCTGATGTGTGATCCGTATGTTACTCTGCACGGGAAGTTTTACTTCTTTATTAATAACATTACAGTAACCAGCAGAGAATGTTGACATCATTGAATGCAGGAAGCAAAGAGAAAGGTAAAGACACAAAGCAGCAACATCTACAAGTTACTTATAACAGATCATCAAGATTATTATT
Source organism: Ranitomeya imitator (assembly GCF_032444005.1). Classification (NCBI taxonomy): domain Eukaryota; kingdom Metazoa; phylum Chordata; class Amphibia; order Anura; family Dendrobatidae; genus Ranitomeya; species Ranitomeya imitator. The sequence goes on along the minus strand of NC_091284.1, from coordinate 6,578,727 downwards.
TTTTTTAAATAAAGGACTCTTCCACCTTCATTTTGGACCTTCCATGCTGGGACTTTCTTGCCCCACATGGATGTGTCCGGGCTGCTCCTCCATAGGTTACATAGCGGAGGGCAAAGATCTGGAAATGCTTTGTCTCTTTGTCAGTGGTAGCGAGTTTTAGGCCGCGGATTGCGGGGTAGAGAAAGAGGGTGGGAAAGTGATCGCTCATGGTGGAGGGGGCAGAACTTCCCTGATGGTTAGGCACATGAGACTTCTGGAGCCTCTGAGTGGCCATGTGATATATGTGGTGGCCCTTGGCTCATGGAGATGGTGAAGCAGAACATTGAGTGGTCCCCAGCTTTCCCCGATGACCCAGATGAGATGTTTTTTTCTGAGGGTTGCCATGAATGGTCCGAGACATGGATGCTTCTCATTACCATATACAAGACATAAATGAAGAAGTTATGGCTAAATTATCATCCATAGAAATAGAAGGTTACACTGGTTACAGCCATGGCGCTCCATTATCAGGACGAGAAGGCGCAATCTCAATGTGAGCCAGCGGAATCTTCTACACTGGGTCAAGGTAACATTGGGATGTCTTCTGGAGGTGGATAAATCATGGGGGCTTCATCAGTGGGCTGATCTTCTGGTTCTTCTGGGGTCTCCTTCTTTGCAAGTTCTGAGTTCACAGTGCAGTTTTCGGCATCTGTAGAGACAGAACATTTTTCGTTACTCTCAATGACAGGGATACCATGGACTTTACAGAGTGGAGGTCCACTTTATCAAGGGGCATTTTAGGAAAAGTTTTTTTGAATCAATCCGTCTATGTATTCGTATTCCTCATTTCACACTTAGCAGAAGAAACGGGGAATTAAAGAAGAGTGAATTAAACTCATGTTGCTTTTTATGAATTTCGCAGGTCCCAGCGAGTTTGTAGAGTTTGCAATTTGATTTACGCAAATGACGAAAAAATGCCAGCTGCCATTTTACACACTGCAGAATATTGCATCCGACATAGGGATCACATGACCTCAGGCTCCCCCATAATACCTTACAGCTATCACATAACACAGTACAGCACTGCCAATTTAGAGGATCTATCGTAGCCTATATAAAAGCCAAGGCAGGGAATGCAGCAGTCATTTTATAGACAATCTGGATACTAAGAGGTTGTCACAGCACACAAATATGGGGAGTGAAAGCCATAAAACATTGGAATACTACACCAGTATTGTTTTGTATAACTGGAGCAGTGAAGATGATGAGAGTAGTAGTTTGGGAGTAATACAACTCAAAGGATAGAGGGTCAGGTAAGAGTGGAGCTAGTGGCAGGGGCTGACTTCATATGATTGATCAGTGACGAGGTGGAGCTGTATTTCTCTTGCTACATTTAAGTTACAATTGCACTTTTTTTTTCTTCATGCACAAGAAAGCAGCAGCAAGGCAGCCAAAGAAACAAAATATGATATCGGTGTCATTTTGTGGGGGGGAATAATTATTTTTAATCTCTGCATGAGGGAATTAATACATTTAGAAGGGTTTGGTGAATGGAAAAGACAGGGGTTGAAAAATGTGTATCAACTGCACCCTGATGGCAAGTTTTGGTCATTTGAGCATTTGAGGCAAGAGTTTAGGCTAGTTTCACATTTGCGTTTAAATACGCAGCGTTTAATACGCATCCGCAAGGGGTAGAAAAAACGCATAGAAACGCGTACAAATGCAGCGTTTTTAAGACACATGCGGTAAAAAAAATGCCACGTTTATACGCGTTTATATGCATTTTTACATAGTTACATAGTTATTAAGGTTGAAGGAAGACTATAAGTCCATCTAGTCCAACCCTAACATGCCCTAACATGTTGATCCAGAGGAAGGCAAAAAAACCCATGTGGCAAAGAGTAAGCTCCACATTGGGGAAAAAAATTCCTTCCCGACTCCACATACGGCAATCAGACTAGTTCCCTGGATCAACGCCCTATCTAAGAATCTAGTGTATATACCCTGTAACATTATACTTTTCCAGAAATGTATCCAGTCCCCTCTTAAATTTAAGTAATGAATCACTCATTACAACATCATACGGCAGAGAGTTCCATAGTCTCACTGCTCTTACAGTAAAGAATCCGCGTCTGTTATTATGCCTAAACCTTCTTTCCTCCAAACGCAGAGGATGCCCCCTTGTCCCTGTTTCAGGTCTATGATTAAAAAGATCATCAGAAAGGTCCTTATACTGTCCCCTCATATATTTATACATTAAGATAAGATCACCCCTTAGTCTTCATTTTTCCAAACTAAATAACCTCAAGTGTAATAACCTATCTTGGTATTGCAGACCCCCCAGTCCTCTAATAACCTTGGTCGCTCTTCTCTGCACCCGCTCTAGTTCAGCTATGTCTTTCTTTTACACCGGAGACCAGAACTGTGCACAGTATTCTAAGTGTGGTCGCACTAGTGACTTGTATAGAGGAAAAATTATGTTCTCCTCATGAGCATCTATGCCTCTTTTAATGCATCCCATTATTTTATTTGCCTTTGTAGCAGCTGCCTGACACTGGCCACTGAATATGAGTTTGTCATCCACCCATACACCCAGGTCTTTTTCATTGACGGTTTTGCCCAGAGTTTTAGAATTAAGCACATAATTATACATCTTATTACTTCCACCCAAGTGCATGACCTTACATTTATCCCCATTAAAGCTCATTTGCCATTTATCAGCCAAGCTTCTAGTTTACATAAATCATCCTGTAATATAGAATTGTCCTCCTCTGTATTGATTACCCTGCAGAGTTTAGTGTCATCTGCAAATATTGAAATTCTACTCTGAATGCCCCCTACAAGGTCATTAATAAATATGTTAAAAAGAAGAGGGCCCAATACTGACCCCTGTGGTACCCCACTGCTAACCGCTACCCAGTCCGAGTGTGCTCCATTAATAACCACCCATTGTTTCCTATCCCTGAGCCAGCTCTCAACCCACTTGCACATATTTTCCCCTATCCCCATTATTCTCATTTTATGTATCAACCTTTTGTGTGGCACCGTATCAAAAGCTTTTGAAAAGTCCATATACACTACGTCCACTGGGTTCCCTTGGTCCAGTCCGGAACTTACATCTTCATAGAAACTGATCAGTCTCTCTGTCTCAATCTTTGCTGCCTTGATTTGCTTTTTACAGACTTTATGTAATTTTCTGTATGTATTTAATGCCTCCTCACTACCTACTTCCTTTAATTCCCTAAATGCTTTCTTTTTGTCACTTATTGCGCCCATTACAGCTCTATTTAGCCATATTGGTTTCCTCCTATTTCTAGTATGTTTATTCCCATTCGGTATATACTGTGCACAGGTCCTATCCAGGATGCTAATAAATGTCTCCCATTTTCTTTGTGTATTTTTAGGTCTCAGGATATCGTCCCAGTTAATTGCACCAAGATCCTCTCTCATCCGTTGGAAATTTGCCCTCCTGAAGTTTAGTGTCCATGTAACCCCTCTACTACACATCTTATTAAAGGATACATGAAAACTTATTATTTTGTGATCGCTACTTCCCATGTGACCCTCAACCCTTATATTTGCTATGCGGTCTGGCCTGTTGGTTAATATTAGGTCTAGCAGTGCCCCTCTTCTTGTTGGGTCCTGAACCAGTTGTCAGAGGTAATTGTCTCTCATAGTTGTCAGACACCGATCACCTTTGCTGGAACTGCAGGTTTCTGTTCCCCAATCTATTTCAGGGTAGTTGAAGTCCCCCATAATAATGACTTCCCCTTGAGTCGCAGCTTCATCTATTTGCTTTACGAGGATATTCTCCATTGCTTCCATTATTTTTGGAGATTTATAACAAACCCCTATCAGTTATTTATTATTTTTTCCCCCCTCCCCTTATCTCCACCCACAGGGATTCTACATTTTCATTAAATTCACCTATATTATCACGCAGGATGGGTTTTAAGGACGATTTTACATATAGACACACCCCTCCCCCTCGCTTATCTGTACGGTCATTTCTGAACAGGCTATAGCCCTGCAAGTTAACAGCCCAGTCATGGCTCTCATCCAGCCACGTCTCAGATATCCCCACCATGTCATAATTATGCTCCAACAACATTAGTTCTAATTCGTCCATTTTGTTGGCGAGGCTTCTGGCATTAGTATACATGCACTTGATGTTCCTCTCTGTACTTCTATTTCTTAAATTATTAACTGTTCTAACCCCACCCCCCATGCCGCCGCCACCCCCAACCTCCTTATTTGTGCCCAGGTCTCTGTCTGCGCTATCTTCCCCTCCTATAAAATGAATACCCTCCCCCCCAATTCCTAGTTTAAACACTCCTCCAACCTTCTAGCCATTTTCTCCCCCAGCACAGCTGCACCCTCCCCATTGAGGTGCAGCCCGTCCCTAGCATAGAGCCTGTAGCCAACTGAGAAGTCGGCCCAGTTCTGCAGGAACCCAAACCCTCCTTCCTACACCAATTCTTGAGCCACTTATTAACCTCCCTAATCTCCCGTTGCCTCTCTGGCGTGGCACGTGGTACAGCCAGTATTTTGGAGAATACCATGTTGGAGGTCCTTGCTTTCAGCTTGCAGCCTAATTCCCTGAAATCATCTTTAAGGACCTTCCACCTACCTCTAACTTTGTCATTAGTGCCAATGTGCACCATGACCGCTGGGTCCTCACCAGCCCCTCCCAGTAATCTGTCCACCCGATCAGCAATGAGTCGGACTCGAGCGCCAGGTAGGCAGCAAACTGTCCGACGATCCCTGTCTTTGTGACAGATTGCCCTATCTGTTCCCCTAATAATTGAGTCCCCCGCTACCAGCACCTGTCTGGCCTGCCCTGCTCTCCTATTTCCCTCCTTACTGGAGCAGTCACTCCTCCGGCTTTCAGAGGACATGCCTGGCTGCAGCAGTGCTACCCCTGTACTGGCACCCCCCTCATCTGCCAACAGATCAGGACTAGCCTCCCTGGCACTCTTCCCTCTACCCCGCTTCCTAACTGTCACCCAGCTTGCTACTTCACTGTCCTGCAGCTCCATCCCACCATCCCCCCCCTCGTCTGTCCCATTGAGCATCTGCTCCGTGAGCAGAAGACTCCTCTCCATATTGTCTATGGATCTCAGTGTTGCCAGCTGCACATTTAGATCCAGAATCTGGGCTTCCAAATGCACAACGTGCTCACATCTCGCACAGCAGTACGCACCCTCGATCGGCTGCTCAAGGATTGCATACATGTGGCAAGATGTGCACTGGAGGCATTAACAAGAGTGGAGCACATTTCCTAATGGGGATTGCACCAGACAGAAAAGTTAAATAAAAAAAATAAAAAATAAATGCAAAGTATTAATAAAAAACAGACAGCAATTCAGTAATTCCTCCCTTGGAAACTCTCTGACTCCAAAGTCACTGAATCACAAGTCACACTCAATTTGTTCACACTCGCTAAGCTGGAGATTTAAAGAATTTTTTTTTCTTTTTCCCCTCTGCAGCAATCTGCCTTGCTGTTCAATGCACCTCCAAAAAAAAAAGTGACTTGTGGGAAGTTTCCACAGTTTAGGCACTTCAAGGGGTCTCCAAACGCGACATGGCGCCCGCTAATTATTCCAGCAAATTTAACATTCAAGAAGTCAAATGTCTCTCCTTCCCTTCCGAGCTCCGCGGTGCACCCAAACAGATTCCCCCACATATGGGGTATCTGCGTACTCGGGAGAAATTGCACAACAAATTTTGTGGTCCATTTTTTCCTGTCACTGTTGCAAAAGTAAAGAAATTGGTCTAAAATAACATTTTTGTGAAAAAAAAGTTAAATGTTCATTTTTTTGATCCACGTTCCATTAATTCCTGTGAAGTACCTGCAGGGTTAATAAACTTCATGCAATATGAGGGGGTCAATAAAAAAATGGTTTTGTAAATTTTGTTGGAAAAATAAGAAACCGCTAGTCAGCTTTTTACCCTTATAACTTCCTAAAAAAAAAACACCCTGATGTTTCCAAAATTGTGCCAATGTAAAGTAGACATGTGGGAAATATTTGTCAGCTATTTTGCCCTCCTCAAATAGGAAGAATGTCTTGAAGCATCAAAATACGCATCTGATTGTTGGAGGGGGACTCCACTATAGTAGAAGCTTCTATAGCCAGTTTCAGAAGGGGGCAGTCTTAGTATCATGAACAAGCAGTAATATACGCCCTATATTTTCCCACCTAAAGATTATACATAATACATTTAAAAAAAGAAATGCCAGACAGCCTTACATGAAGGTAAGTATCAAAAAATGCCATTGTGCTCAAAATGGGTACTGGGCTACACTGATGATGTTGTAGTCCACAAACCTTTTGACTGCCCATCCTCACGGCTTATCTGTGAGTAGTGACTAGCATTACAGTAATGCATATTAGTGGGAGGAAGTTGATGGCATTTTGGAATAAAACAACATCACTGGTCTCAAGAACAGTGAAGTGATGTTACCTCTGACAGTGACACCATCTGTTTAAGTCAGTGTTCTGCACAGAAGAGTCTCACTGATCACAAATTACTTGGAGAGTTTTTGGACAATTTTATATTTTTACAAAATATGAAAAGACGATCAGTGTGCTGTTATTGAATGGGTTGGAATGTTACCCACATCTTTTAAGGGCAATTAACATATGAATTGATTCACTGGGAATCAAATTTTTGGGAAAATGTGTCAAAGCTAGCAATTTCTCTAATGCAGAAAAAAGAGTTCACATTGAAGCAATTTTCACAGATATTTGGCCTCACATTGGATATATGGGTTTTACATACGGTTGTCTGATATCTAGAATATTGTTATATCTGGTGCATGTTCACCCCAGAAAGGATTCTTTAGGATCCTGGGCTCAAATGAAAAGTCTGTTACAGGACCCCCTGCATAAAAATCATGTGCCATATCTCACACTGTTGTACTCTTCCTGAGGACCCCCAAGAGGAACATCTGCACCCCTACACACCAGTTTGGCTACAGTGTTTTCAGTGCAGGTTGGTGGCTCAGTGTCATTGAAGGAAATCTCATATAATAGACTTTTGAGGAGGACTTACCAGAGGGCCCAACATCTGGAAATGGGAAGATTGTTCCATCCAGAGGAGCTTGGGGGCCCAACATGTCCATCTCCCTGTCCTTCATGTCTGTAAGTAAGAGGATAACTAGGTTAGAGAACGACAAATAAAATACATCGACCAGAGAAGAAGCAGAGAATGTTATTATTATTTATTGTTATAGCGCCATTTATTCCATGGCACTTTACATGTGAGGAGGGGTGTACATAATAAAAACAAGTACAGTAATATTAATACAAGTCATGACTGGTACAGGAGGAGAGAGGACCCTGCCCGCGAGGGCTCACAATCTACTAGGGATGGGTGATGGTAGAGCTGGTAGTTCAGTGGTTTGGTCAATTGGTGGTTACTGCAGGTTGTAGGCTTGTCGGAAGAGGTAGGTCTTCAGGTTCTTTTTGAAGGTTTCGATGGTAGGTGAGAGTCTGATGTGTTGTGGTAGAGAGTTCCAGAGTAGGGGTGAAACGCGAGAGAAATCTTGTATACGATTGTGGGAAGAGGAGATAAGAGGGGAGTATAGAAGGAGATCTTCTGAAGATCGGAGGTTGCGTGCAGGAAAGTACCGGGAGACGAGGTCACAGATGTATGGAGGAGACAGGTTGTGGATGGCTTTGTATGTCATCGTTAGGCTTTTGTACTGGATTCTCTGGGTAATGGGGAGACAGTGAAGGGATTGACAGAGGGGAGAGGCCGGGGAATAGCGGGGGGACAGGTGGATTAGTCGGGCAGCAGAGTTTAGAATAGATTGGAGGGGTGCGAAAGTGTTAGAGGGGAGGCCACAGAGCAGGAGGTTGCAGTAGTCAAGGCGGGTGATGTTGAGGGCATGGACTAGGGTTTTTGCAGATTCTAGGTTTAAGAATGTACGGATTCGGGAAATATTTTTGAGTTGAAGTCGGCAGGAAGTGGAAAGGACTTGGATATGTGGTTTGAAAGAGAGATCAGTGTCATGGATTACCCCGAGGCAGCGAGCTAGTTGGACGGGGGGGAGAGTGAGAAACCATTTTCTTTAATGGATATTTCCATCAGTGTACTCATCTGGGGTGACGGTCCAGTCCGATGGGCATCGCGGTCCAGGTCCAGCTTCTTTGCTTCTGTTGCGGCTCCTGCGCAGGCGTACTTTATCTTCCCTGTTGAGGGCAGTGTAAAGTACTGCAGTGCGCAGGCGCTGGGCTTCTCGGACCTTTCCCGGCACCTGTGCACTGCAGTACTTTACGCTGCCCTCACAGGTAAGATAAAGTACGCATGCGCAGGAGTCGCGTCAGGAAGCAAGGAAGAGGACATCATCGCATGAAGATGGGAGGCACCGGACCCGGACCGCGATGCCCATCGGACTGGACCGCCCCTGGGTGAGTATAATCTAACTTGTTTTTCTTATCTTTCAGGTTACATCGGGGGCTTAGCTACAGCAGTACAGAATACTGTGTATAAGCCCCTGATAGTGGTGGCCGAAGCTTATATTGAAAACCAGCGAAAAGGAGTAATATAAACACCAAAAAGTTAAATAAGACATAATTATTTATTGAATCATTACAAAAAAACAAACAAAATCACGACTAATAAAGCTAAAAATACAAGATGAAAAAAGAAAAACTGAGGTAACAACAACCAGTAGACTGAGGTAGAGCACAAGTCCGTTGTATGACCGGGATGAGCAAGTTAAAGTGCTTAATCATCTATTGCACAATATCATCCCATAGTATAACCCTTTATAAGGCACCTAGTAGCAACATGCATTAGTAAGGCAAAGTAAATGCTCACCCATAGTTAGTCCAAACTCAGAGTGACCTTCCCACGGCCCCTGATGCGCATTTCGCATGATCGCTTTCTCAAAGTGGAGGTGCTGGGCTTCTCGGACCTTTCCCGGTGCCTGCGCACTGCAGTACTTTGCTCTGCCCTCAACAGGGCCGGAGCCGCGACAGGAAGCAAGGAAGAGGACGTCATCGCATGAAGATGGGTGGCGCTGGACCGCGACGCCCATCGGACCAGACCGCCCCCCCAGGTGAGTATAATCTAACTTGTTTTTCTCATCTTTCAGGTTACATCAGGGGCTTATATACACCATTACAGAATGCTGTAGATAAGCCCCTAATGGCGGTGGCCAAAGCTTATATACGAAAAATGAGGTGACAGATTCCCTTTAAACATCTAAACCAGAAATTGAAGCTCCAGGGAGATAATTTGCATATTGCTGGTGCATTCTGGGAAGAGTGAAGACTCACCGCGAGTCTTAGGATCTTTGGGAAATCATCAATCCCTGTGCTGTCAGGGGCACAAACCTTTACTGTGATTCCACAGAAATTGGATTTGGCCAGCATGGAGAAGGAGATCACCCACATGGTGCTGCAGTGTGCGCTGTATGTCTACAGACCTGTCAGAGGAAAAGGAACTCTACTGCCAGGAACATAGATTGTGACTCTGCTAGAGGAAAAGTCTGCAGGAGAGAAGATCTGCACTGACGCTCATCACAGAAGATGAGGATTTCCTGACAGAGCAGAAGAATCTCTTCTCATCTTTCCTGCAGAAGATAATGACAGAGTCGAAATAACTATTTAGAATGTTGGAAGAGAAGCGTCTATCTACCTGCAGAAGAAGAAAAATGGAAGCGTGTGTGTAATGACCAGAGGTCCGAATAAGATCCAGTGAGTCACAAACCAAGACCAAGGCAGAAATCTCCAACAGTAGTTTACTCAAAGGCAAAATAAGTAAGGTAATATGAGGAATACTCAGGCAGATGCACCCCAAAGATACACTAGCTCAGCAGCAACTGAAATCACTGTGCCACTCCAAGGTCTCCTGAGAACTGTATACTCCAACAGGCTAGTAATCAATTTACCTCACAGAACAACTCAATACAAGAACAAGTGTAAATTGAATGTAGTGTTATCAAGAGGAGCCCCTAGAATGACACACTGAGTATAACTTACACACATCTAATATGTGATACACCTCTAAAGTAACAATTAAACACTCTGCAAAGGGATACCCGGGTATCTATGACTATGGTACCGTAACTTAAGATGAGGCCTCTCTCAGGCAGGATTCCACACAGGCTGCAGCCAGTCCAAGTCTTCGGCGCCAATAAATTACAGCACGCTTCTCCGTCTTGTCGGCCGATGCCGAGCCCAAACGCCGGGGACTTAGTTTAGTGGACTAAAGAAGTTGTCTCTTATACTGTAGTTCCTAGAAATGTTCTTACAACAATCCGTCCGTCTTTATATATCAGCCGTCTGTCCAAACTTGTTTCTCAACTCAATGCACAGGGACTCCACAGACTCTCAAGTACGTACTGGGCTTTCAGTAAAGTCTCTGTCTTCCAAGATAAAAGGTTAACTGTTTCCAGAAAAATGTTAGCAACAAAAAAAAGTCTCTCACATAGTTGATTCTTCTCGAAGCTTGTCTCCAACACACTGGCAGCAAATTCACACAGTCTCTTTCTATAACACTGCTGCTTCCTTCTCCTTCCCGCCTTTTCTTCTCTGCTCTCTTTTCCTTATCTCACACTTTACACAACCGACACCAGACCCCACCCACCAGCACACATAGTCTCCAGGGGCCTGGCAGTGTCTGTCCTTTGCTGCAGCAGGCAAAAACCACAGGGTCCTAGTGCCCTCTCAGTGGGACTACAGTTCACCCTCTTACATGTGACCCAAAAAGCAAGAGGATGAGGAGACAGTCAGCATCCATACCGCTGAATAACCACTACCAGGATCTCACTCAGGACAACTATGAAGATGTACATAAAAAAAGTGCGTTACCCACAAAGAAAATCCCAGTAAGAAATCAGAAGCCTTTTGAAGGGAGAAAAAGAGCGGTGGTGAATAAGAAAAGGAGAGGAGTGGTCGTAGGTATTCGCTACTGAGAGGAACCGAAGTCTCAATCTGCCAAATGAACATTTCCTCATGAGAAGTGTGCTGTCTTCCAGAAACCCAAATCGAAGATGTCTCATAGGGTATCAAGGCTGTTCAGTGCTACAGACAATCACACATGTCTACCAATACATGTAGGAACAAATGACGCAGCAAGAAAGGACCTGGAAACTATATGCAGAAACTATGAAAACCTAGACCGAAAAGTGAAGGAACTGGGAGCACAAGTCGTCTTCTCATCCATCCTCCCAGTGGTTGGATATGGATCAAGGAGATTGAAAAAGATTCTACAGGTGAACAACTAGCTACGTCGATGGTGGCATGAGCAATGTCTTGGGTTTCTCGTTCATGGAGTGAATTACCTGTATAATGGACTCCTTGCTAGAGATAGGTTGCACCTTACAAAAACAGGAACACACGTGTTTGGTAGACGCCTTGCTACACTCATCAGGAGAGCTTTATACTAGTGTTATGAACTGGTGGTTTAGGAGCAACATGGGACAAGCTCTGAAGGAGGTGGTACCTGTACTGACCGCAGTTCCTAAGCTCAACACCACACTAGAAGCAGCCGTGGGATGTTCCTGTCACTCACTTGACACCTCGTCACAGCCTGAGAATTAACTACCCCTAAAGATAGAAACAGGAAAGCTATCTTGCCTCAGAGAAAATCCCCAAAGAATAGATAGCCCCCCACAAATAATGACTGTGAGTGGAGAGGGAAAAGACATACGTAGAATGAAATCAGGATGTAGCACAGGAGGCCAGTCTAGCTAGATAGATAGGACAGGACAGAATACTGTGCGGTCAGTATTAAAAACTAGAAAAATCCACCACAGAGTTTACAAAAATCTCCACACCTGACTAAAGGTGTGGAGGGTAAATCTGCTTCCCAGAGCTTCCAGCTTAACTGAATTAATCCATACTGACAAGCTGGACAAAAACATAGAATGTTCCGAACAATGAAGTCCACAACATGTGGACAGAAAAGAGCAAAGCAAGGACTTATCTTTGCTGAACTGGTCAGGATATCAGGGAAATCCAAGCAGAGATGTGAATCCAACCAGGAACCATTGACAAGTGGCACAAGCTGAAGAGAAGAGCCAGGCTAAATAGCCGAGCAGAAAAGACAATTAGTGGAAGCAGCTGCTGACTGCTAAATCCAAGGAGCAGCCATACCACTTAAAACCACCGGAGGGAGCCCAAGAGCAGAACTCACAAAAGTGCCACTTACAACCACCGGAGGGAGCCCAAGAGCGGAATTCACAACAACTAGAGCAATATGGAATGGAAAATATACGACCAGGAACAAATATGCAGCTAATGAATTCTTTCGAGAACCTGCTATTAGAAGTGAAAATAAAGAACAAAAACAACCAACTCTGAATAAAAATAGAGGAGCAAGAGAAACGGACTACAACTAAAATGTGTGTATACAAATGCACAGAGCACGAGAAACAAACAAGGAGAATTGGAGCTGCTAACACAAGAAGAGAGATATGATGTCATAGGCATCACTGAAATCATGGACCTAATTCTTACCAACAAGGAGGAAATGGTTGAGGAAGGAAAAGTGGCTGGGAATTTAAGAGGCATCGACCAGCGAGGACTCAGACTTTAAGTTTGGACTTCAGAAAGATAAATTTTAATGGACTCAGAAAGAGGATAGGAAAGGACCAATGGCCGGATGTTCTAAAGGACAGAAATGTCCAAAAAGGATGAGAGATTTTGCTCAATGAAATTCTCACTGCACAATCAGTAACAATCCCTAAAAGAATTAAGAATTGGAAGCATTTAAAGAGACCAGGTTGGGTGAACACAGAACTTAATCACTTGTTAAAAGGAAAGAAGAAATGTATATTAAGTGGAAAGAGGGGGCATGTCTAAAGAAGAATATAATCCTGTCTGCAGGGAATGCAGGGCAAGAGTTAGAAGAGCAAAAGCCAGCAATGAAGTGAGGCTTGTAAGGGAGACCAAAAGCAGCAAAAAAGGATGTTGGAGGTAAGTCATAAGCAAAAGAAAAGTCAAAGATGCTACAGGATTTTTACAGGATGAAAAGGGTGAAGTGGTCAGAAATGATGTTGAGGAGCCGAACTTTTACATTCTTATTTTGTTTCTGTGTTCTCTAAGAAAGCAAATGCAACATCAACTGATCTTGAATGAATAAAAGAATTCACACTATATATAAACAGAGAGATGGTGAGGGAACACTTAGCTAATTTACATGAATTTACATCTCCTGGTCCAGATGAATTGCATAAAGTCTCATCTCGGCATTCTTAGCAAGTCAACCTCTGCAAGGAGAAATTATACTTCTTGGATATCGGTCGGACGCCTCTCACACAGTCAAACCAGATCTCCACTTTGCACTGAAGAGGGGCAGTATCCCGAAACACAGTGTCTGCAAATTGAGATTCTGGTTTGGCTATTATCCTAAGTCATGTGACAAGGCTCGTTAAAGGGTCAACATCAACTTGTAGGATTGCTACTTCCAATAGGTGGCACTAGAGTTCTAGTTCTCTTCTGTAATGCTGTAGATAAGCCCCTGATGGCAGTGGCCGCAGCTTATAGACAAAGAATAGGGTGACAGATTGCTTGCCTGAGGAGGTGGTGATGGCGAACTCAGTCGAGGGGTTCAAGAGAGGCCTGGATGTCTTCCTGGAGCAGAACAATATTGTATCATACAATTATTAGGTTCTGTAGAAGGACGTAGATCTGGGGATTTATTATGATGGAATATAGGCTGAACTGGATGGACAAATGTCTTTTTTCGGCCTTACTAACTATGTTACTATGTTACTATGTTACTATGATTCCCTTAAGTCTCCTCATCTCAGCATGCTTAGCATGTCAATCTCCACAAGGAGAAATGATACTTCTTGGATATCCTAGGGGATTGCAAGAGTTAGCAGAGGAAACTGCAGAACCACTAGCCAAAATCTATGAAATATACTGGAGAACAGGAGAAGTCCCACAAGATTGGAGAAGGGCAAATGTTGTCCCTATCTTCAAAAAAAAAAAGGAAAGAAGATGGAGCCTGGAAATTACAGGCCAGTGAGCCTTACATCTGTACCAGGAAAGATATGTGAACAAATTATTAAACAGCATGAATGTAAGTACTTGGATAAGAATACAGTAATTAACAAACGCCGGCATCAGTTTGAAGAAAACAAGTCATGCCAGATTCATCTAATTTCCGTCTATGATGGAAGCACTGACTGGGTGGATCAGGGAAATGCAGTAAATATAGTATATCTCGACTTTAGCAAAGCATTTCATAAAGTATCTCATACTATCCTTATTGAAAAAATGACCAAGTATGGGATTGACAAGTCTGCGGTTAGGTGGATTCATAACTGTCTCAGTGATCATACCCAAAGAGTGGTGATAAATGGTTGCACATCCAATAGGAAGTATTTCAAGTGGGGTATCACAAGGCTCTGTCCTGGCCTCAGTGTTGTTCAACATTTTTATAAATGATCTACCTAAAGGAACTGAAGGTGAACTAATCAAATTTGCAAACAATGCAAAGCTAGGAGGGATCGCTAAAGGTACTGTCACACTAGACGATATCGCTAGCGATCCGTGACGTTGCAGCGTCCTCGCTAGCGATATCGTCCAGTGTGACAGGCAGCAGCGATCAGGCCCCTGCTGGGAGATCGCTGGTCGGGGAAGAAAGTCCAGAACTTTATTTCGTCGCTGGACTCCCCGCAGACATCGCTGAATCGGTGTGTGTGACACCGATTCAGCGATGTCTTTGCTGGTAACCAGGGTAAACATCGGGTAACTAAGCGCAGGGCCGCGCTTAGTAACCCGATGTTTACCCTGGTTACCATCCTAAAAGTAAAAAAACAAACACTACATACTTACCTACAGCCGTCTGTCCTCCAGCGCTGTGCTCTGCTCTCCTCCTGCTCTGGCTGTGAGCGTCGGTCAGCCGGAAAGCAGAGCGGTGACGTCACCGCTCTGCTTTCTGGCTGCCCGGCGCTCACAGCCAGACCAGAGAAGCAGAGCGCCGAGGACAGACGGCTGTAGGTAAGTATGTAGCGTTTGTTTTTTTACTTTTTAGGATGGTAACCAGGGTAAACATCGGGTTACTAAGCACGGCCCTGCGCTTAGTTACCCGATGTTTACCCTGGTTACCGGGGACCTCGGGATCGTTGGTCGCTGGAGAGCTGTCTGTGTGACAGCTCTCCAGCGACCAAACAGCGACGCTGCAGCGATCCAGATCGTTGTCGGTATCGCTGCAGCGTCGCTATGTGTGACGGTACCTTAACACTAGACAAGACAGAGAAAGGATTCAGAAGGATCTACATAAGCTTGAACAATAGGTAGCGACTAATAGAATGATGTTTAACAGGGAGAAATTAAATATTCTAAATCTGGGCAAGAAAAACGAAATTACATCTACAGAATGGGAGGAATACAACGAAGTATCAGCACGCGTGAAAAAGACTTCTGTATACTAATAGATCACACTGCACATGAGTCAACAGTGTGATGCAGCAGCAAAAAAGGCAAACATAGTTCTAGGATGTATTAAGAGAAGCATAGAGTCTAGATCACGTGAAGTAATTATAAGTAATTATATTGGCCTCCCCCTCACTCGACTTTCCCCTCTCCAGTCCATCCTTAATGCGGCATTCAGGGTTTTCCATCTGGCTAATCGTTACTCAGATTACAGGATACAATTCAAAGTACTTGTTCTCACCCACAAAGCTCTCCACAGTGCGGCCCCCCTTACATCTCCTCCCTCATTTCTGTCTATCAGCCTAGCCGACCGCTGCGCTCTGCAAATGACTTTCGACTAACCTCGGCATTAATCCGTACCTCCCACTCCCGACTACAAGACTTCTCCCGTGCTGCGCCAATCCTCTGGAATGCTCTACCCCAAGATATTAGGACCATCCACAATTTGCATAGTTTTAGGCGCTTGCTCAAAACACATTTGTTCAGAGCGGCCTATCACGTTCACTAATCAAAGTAATTTCATGTTTGTGTGTGTAGCCCATTCACTATCCCCATCTATTCCCCAACCCCTGAAGATGGCCGGACCCTCATTGTAAATACATCATTGTAAATAAACACCTGTACTTTGTATCTCCCCCACCTCATTGTAGATTGTAAGTTCTCACCAGCAGGGGCGGCTTATTGTGCTTTAATTATTGTATTGTTAACGTTGTTACTTATGACTGTTGTGTTTGAAACTGTTAAACTGTAAAGTGCTGCGGAATATGTTGGCGCTATATAAATAAAGATTATTATTATTATTATTATTATCTCGCTCTACTCCTCCTTGGTCAGGCCTTATATGGAATACTGTGTCCAGTTCTGGGGGCCACATTTTAAAAAAAGACATTGAAAAACAAGCAAGTTCAGAGAAGAGCAACCAGGATGGTGAGCGGACTGCGGAACGTTTAAAGGATCTGGGAATGTTTATCTTGCAAAAAAAGAAGGCTAAGAGAAGACTTAATAGCTGTCTACAAATATCTGAAGGGCTGTCACAGTGTAGAAGGATCATAATTATTCTCATTTGCACATGGAAACACAAGATGCAATGGGATGAAACTGAAAGGGAGAAGGTAAAGATTAGATATTAGAAAAAAACTTTTGAGGCCAGTCTCACACGTCCAGATAATTCCGGTACCGGAAAAATCGGTACCGGAATTATCTGTGTCCGTGTGTCGGTGCGTTTATGTGGCACATCAGTGTGGCACACGTGCGGCATCCGCGTGCTGACTGGGTACCACACGGAGCGTGCAGGAGACAGCGCTACAGTAAGCGCTGTCCCCTGCATCTGGTGCTGAAGCCGCCATTCATATCTTATCTGCAGCAGCGTTTGCTGTAGAGAAGATATGAAAAATCCTTTTTTTTGTTTTGTTCGTGTTTAAAATAAAGATCCCTGTCCCCACCCCCTCCCACCCCCTGTGCGCCCGCCCACTGTTAATAAAATACTCACCCGGCTCCCTCGCAGCGTCCTGTCCTCATTACAGTAATGAATATGCGGCTCCACCCCTATGGGAGGTGGAGCCGCAAATTCATTACTGTAATCGGCGGCCCCACGTGACCGCTCATACCGGAGAAGCTGCGGCGAGGACAGGACGCTGCGAGGGAGCCGGGTGAGTATTTTATTAACAGCGGGCGGGCGCACAGGGGATGGGAGGGGGGTGGGGACAGGGATCTTTATTTTAAACACGAACAAAACAAAAAAAAGGATTTTTCATATCTTTTCTACAGCAAACGCTGCTGCAGATAAGATATGAATGGCGGCTTCAGCACCACGTGGGGGGGACAGCGCTTACTGTAGCGCTGTCTCCTGCACGGCACACGGACTGCACACGGACACTGACATGTCTCCGTGTCTTGCACACGGACACACGGTCCGTGAAAACATGCTGACATGTGCAGAGACACATTGATTTCAATGTGTCTACGTGAGTCAGTGTCTCCGGTACGTGAGGAAATTGTCACCTAACGTACCGGAGCCACTGACGTGTGAAACCGGCCTGACAGTGAGGGTGATCAATGAGAGGAACAGGCGGCCACTAGAGGTGGTGAGTTCTCATTCAATGGAAGTCTTCAAACAGAGGCTGGACAGACATCTGTCTGGGATGGTTTAGTGAATCCTGCATTGAGCAGGGGGTTGTACAGGAGGACCCAGAAATTTCTTTCCAACACTCATTCTATGATTCTATCTTCCGTGTGTTTTTACACCTCTCGTCTGTGTTATTACACATCTCCCTTGTGGAGACACAGGGCATCAGCAAGTGCCCAAGTCCACTAGCCAAGACCCCAGGGATCATCCCCATTGAACGCCCGCTCTCCTTTTACTGTGGGTATAATGCTACTCAGACATCACAGGGTGAGAGTAAAACAGTGTGATATTGCTTTATTGAACTACAAAACAGGCAGATAACACGTAGAACAATCCCACAAATACTCAAGATGGTGCGAATTGGAGTCTCACCTTCTCACTGACTCACCAGGATTAGAGTAGCTACAACTTTGGGGCTTCCAGGGCCAACTACCCCCACCAGTGGCACTCAACTTTTGATGGGACCCCACAGAAAGGAGGTAAGGACAAGCTTCGGAAGCTGACAGTCCATTGATGTACGAGACCAGGTGACTTGATTGTCTCAACCTGGATTCTCTAAACATCCTAGAGGGTTCACTGATGGTCAATGAGGCAGCTCTGTATTTCTTTAGTTGGTCTCTTTCTGAACACCGGCAAATCCTCCTTTTTATAGGTCACAACTCCTCATTCAGTCATTCCGCCACAGATTTGGGGGAAGGTGGAAGGAGGCCATCCCTCACTGCTGGCGTGTGCAAACAACATGCATAGATTGTCCTTCATATTGCAGAACTCCAATGGGTCATCAACATATTAACAAACGCTCAAACATTGTGTCTTTGTAATCAGCAGGCAGTTAACAAATGGCGGCCAGTGAACAATGATTCAATGACAATAACAGTCAACATTTAGTCTGATACGAATAACAGCTCATGTCCTTGGGCCTAGTGAAATAATACATCTGGATATTTAAGAATAAATTTGGTGTTGTCACTTGTGTGTTATTACACCTCTCCCCTGCGTTATTGCGCCTCTCATGTGTATTATTATACATCTCCCGTGTGTTATTACACCTCTTGCCTATGTTATTACGCCTCTCATGTGTGCCATTACAACTCTCGCCTGTGTTATTATACATCTCCCGTGTGTTATTACATCTCTCACCTGTGTTATTACGCCTCTCGTGTGTTATTACACTTTTTGCCTGTGTTATTACACCTCTCAACTGATTTATTACACTTCTCGACTGTGTTATTACACCTCATGCTTGTTTCAGTACATCTCTCGCTTGTGTCAGTATATTTTTACCTTATTACACCTTTTGCATGTGTTATTACACCTCTCCTGTGCCTGTGTGTTATTATATTTCTTGTGTTATTATACTACTTGCTTGTGTTATTACACCTCTCCTGTGTGTTATTATACATCCTGCTTGTGTTATTATACTTCTTGCTAGTGTTATTACACATCTCCCTTGAGTTATTACTGCTCTCCTGTGTTATTACACTGTTCATTTGTTATTACACCTCTCCTGTGAGTTATTATATTTCTTTCTTGTGCTATTATACATCTTGCTTGTGTTATTACACCCCTCGTGTTATTATACTTCTTGCTTGTGGCCATAACCCTTCCATTTGACAAGGTACTGAAGCTTCCGCCTCGAAAAACGGGAATCCAAAATCTTCTCAACAACATATTCTAACTCCCCATCAACCAACACAGGGGCCGGAGGATCAACAGAGGGAACAACGGGCTCCACATATTTCCGCAATAAAGATCTATGGAAGACATTATGAATAGCAAAAGAAGCCGGAAGCGCCAGTCGAAAAGACACCGGATTAATAATCTCAGAAATCCTATAAGGACCAATAAACCGAGGCTTAAACTTAGGAGAAGAAACCTTCATAGGAACATGACGGGAAGACAACCAGACCAGATCCCCAACCCGAAGCCGGGAACCAACACACCGACGACGATTAGCAAAATGTTGAGCCTCCTCTTGAGACAAGACCAAATTGTCCACCACATAAGCCCAAATCTGCTGCAACCTGTCCACCACAGAATCCACACCAGGAAAGTCAGAAGACTCAACCTGCCCAGAAGAAAAATGAGGATGAAAACCAAAATTACAAAAGAAAGACGAAACCAAGGTAGCCGAACTAGCCCGATTATTAAGGGCAAACTCGACCAATGGCAAGAAGGCCACCCAATCATCCTGATCAGCAGACACAAAGCATCTCAAATAAGTCTCCAAAGTCTGATTAGTTCGCTCGGTCTGACCATTTGTCTGAGGATGGAACGCAGAAGAAAAAGACAAATCAATGCCCAGCCTAGCACAAAAGGCCCGCCAAAACCTAGAAACAAACTGGGAACCTCTGTCGGACACAATATTCTCCGGAATACCATGCAAACGGACCACATGCTGAAAAAACAACGGAACCAAATCTGAAAAGGAAGGCAATTTAGGCAAAGGCACCAAATGAACCATCTTAGAGAACCGGTCACAAACAACCCAGATAACAGACATCCTCTGGGAAACCGGAAGATCGGAAATAAAATCCATAGAAATATGCGTCCAGGGCCTCTCAGGGACCGGCAATGGGAAAAGCAACCCACTAGCATGGGAACAACAAGGCTTGGCCCGCGCACAAGTCCCACAGGACTGCACAAAAGAACGCACATCACGCGACAAAGAAGGCCACCAAAAGGACCTACCAACCAAGTCTCTGGTACCAAAAATGCCAGGATGACCAGCCAACACGGAACAGTGAACCTCAGAAATCACTCTACTAGTCCATCTGTCAGGAACAAACAATTTCCCCACAGGACAGCGGTCAGGTTCATCAGCTTGAAATTCCTGAAGAACCCGTCGTAAATCAGGGGAAATGGCAGAAAGGACCACCCCTTCTTTCAAAATACCGACCGGTTCCAAAACCTGAGGAGAATCAGGCAAAAAACTCCTAGAGAGGGCATCAGCCTTAATGTTCCTAGAACCCGGAAGGTACGAGACCACAAAATCAAAACGGGAAAAAAACAAGGACCATCGAGCCTGTCTAGGATTCAGCCGTTTAGCAGACTCGAGGTAAGCAAAGGCAAAGGATATTGAAACTTGACCGTGATTTTATTCAAGAGGTGATAATCAATACAGAGTCTCAAGGAACCATCTTTTTTAGCAACAAAAAAGAACCCCGCTCCCAACGGTGAAGAAGATGGCCGAATATGCCCTTTCTCCAAAGACTCCTTAATATGGCGGTATGTTCAGGCACAGACAGGTTGAAAAGTCGACCCTTAGGAAACTTACAGCCTGGAATCAAGTCAATAGCACAATCGCAGTCCCTGTGCGGTGGAAGGAAACTGGACTTGGGCTCATCGAATACATCCTGAAAATCAGACAAAAACTCTGGAATTTCAGAAAAGGAAGAAGAGGAGATTGACATCAAAGGAATATCATTATGAACCCCCTGACAACCCCAACTAGTCACAGACATGGACTTCCAATCCAACACAGGATTATGTACCTGCAACCACGGAAAACCCAGCACGATAGCATCATGCAAATTATGCAACACCAGAAATCGACAATCTTCCTGATGGGCTGGCGCCATGCGCATGGTCACCTGTGTCCAAAACTGGGGCTTATTTTTAGCCAAGGGTGTAGCATCAGTGCCCCTTAAAGGAATAGGGTTCTGCAAAGGCTGCAAGGAAAACCACAACGCCTGGCAAACCCAAAGTCCATCAAGTTCAAGGCGGCGCCTGAATCCACAAACGCCATGACAGAAAATGATGACAATGAGCAGATCAAGGACACAGATAACAGAAATTTAGGTTGTACAGTACTGATAGTAAATGAACTAGCGATCCTCTTTGTCCGGTTAGGACAGACTGAAATGACATGAGAAGCGTCGCCACAATAATAACACAACCTATTCTGACGTCTGAATCTTTGTCGTTCTGTTCTAGACAGAATCCTATCACACTGCATAGGCTCAGGAATCTGCTCTGAGGACAACGCCACAGCGCGCACAGTTCTGCGCTCCCGCAAGCGCCGGTCAATCTGAATGGCCAGAGACATAGAATCACTCAGACCAGAAGGCGTGGGAAACCCCACCATGACATCTTTAACGGATTCAGAAAGACCCCTTCTGAAAATTGCCGCTAAAGCATCATTATTCCATTTAGTCAACACAGACCATTTTCTGAATTTCTGACAATACAATTCTGCCGCCACTTGACCCTGAGACAGGGCCAACAAGGTCTTCTCAGCTTGATCCACAGAATTAGGTTCATCATATAATAATCCTAAAGCCTGAAAAAAGGAGTCTATATTAAGCAAAGTCGGATTCCCAGATTCCAGGGAAAACGCCCAATCCTGCGGGTCGCAACACAGCAGGGAGATTACGATTTTTACCTGCTGAATGGAATCACCGGAGGATCGAGGTCTCAGAGCAAAAAACAGTTTACAGTTGTTTTTAAAACTCAAAAATTTGGACCTGTCACCAGAAAACAAATCAGGAGTAGGAATCTTCGGTTCTAAAGCAGGAGTCTGAACAATATAATCTGAAATACCCTGTACCCTAGCAGCAAGCTGGTCTACACGAGAAGCTAATTCCTGAACATTCATGCTAGCACAAAGCTCCTCAGCCAACCAGAGATTAAGAGGGAAGAGAACAGAAAGCAGACTGAAGAAAAAAAATGGCTCAACACCTTTCTTCCCTTCTTCTGAAAGGCATTTAACTCATTATGGGCCAGTTGTAGTGTTATGATCCGGTGACCTTGGAGCAGCATGAAAACTTTCAATGGAGTAGGTGGTCACTATACTGACCGCAAATCCTGATCTTAACACCGCAACTAGAAGTAGACGTGGAGTGTACCTAACCAATCCTAGACACCTCGTCACAGCCGGAGGACTAAATACCCCTAAAGATGGAAATAGGAATACTATCTTGCCTCAGAGCAGAACCCCAAAGGATAGACAGCCCCCCACAAAAATTGGCGGTGAGTCGGAGAGGAAAAAACATACACGGGCAGAAAAACAGGATTTAGCACAGGAGGCCACTCTAGCTAAAATAGGACAGGATAGGACAGAGTTCTGTGCAGTCAGTATTAAAACCCTTCAAAAATATCCACAGCAGAATATACAAAAACATCCTCCATCTAACTAAAGACGTAGGAGCGTATATCTGCAACTCCAGCGAATCCTACATTCAGAGCAGGAATACAATCAAAAAGAAGCACACAGCCTGTGTGCCACAGAAAAAGAAACAGACCCTTATCTTTGCTGAAATGGCAGCCAAGCAGGAAAAGCCAGACAGAGATCCATCATATCCCAAAAAACATTGACAACTGGCAAGGACTAATGAGTCCTGCAAGCCTAAATACCCCAGTCAGAACTGCAATTAGCAGATATACCTGTCCAAGACTGCAGCCCAGGAACAACTGCATTACCATCTGCTACCACCAGAGGGAGCTCAAAAGCAGAATTCACAACACCTGACATTGCCATCTCTGTGTGCAGTTCCACCATTACTCCAAAGAAACATGCCCGCTGCCTTGGGGTCATACTTGATTCCGAGCTTTCATTCACCCCCCCACATCCGATCACTGGCTCGCTCTTCTTATCTGCAGCTCAAAAACATTTCTAGAATTCTGCAAAAACTTACTGTTTCACTCATTCATTCTCGTCTGGACTATTGTAACTCTCTACTAATCGGCCTCCCTCTTACCAAACTCTCCCCACTCCAATCTGTCCTGAATGCTGCAGCCAGGATCATATTCCTCACCAACTGTTACACCGATGCCTCTACCCTGTGCCAGTCATTACACTGGTTACTCATCCACTCCAGAATCCAGTACAAATCTACTACCCTCATCCACAAAGCACTCCATGGCTCAGCACCACCCTACATCTCCTCTCTGGTCTCAGTCTACCACCCTACCCGTGCTCTCTATTCTGCTAATGACCGGAGGTTAGCATCCTCCATAATTAGATCCTCCCACTCCCGTCTCCGAGACTTCTCACGTGCTGCGCCAATTTTTTAGAATGCACTACCCAGGTTATTACGATTAATCCCCACAGTTTTAAGTGTTCCCTAAAAAGACATTTCTTCAGACTGACCTACCACCTCAACGCAATGACCTGACTATCCCTGTGTGGCCCATTCAAAATTTTCACCATAATCAGGTTCCTCACATCATGTTCTCATACACTTTATGCAGTTAATAGCCCTCTGTGTCTGTACTGCTACATACTTAGGCAGTTAACTGGTTCATGCAGCTTTACATGAACACCCGAGCCTTACACTATGGCCGGTCCGAATAACTAAAGCAATTGTTACCATCCACCTCTCGTGTCTCCCCTTTTCCTCATAGTTTGTAGCTTGCGAGCAGCAGGGCCCTCATTCCTCCTGGTATCTGTTTTGAAGTGTGATTTCTGTTATGCTGTAATGTCTATTGTCTGTACAAGTCCCCTCTATAATTTGTAAAGCGCTGCGGAATATGTTGGCGCTATAGAAATAAAACTATTATTATTACAGTTCTCACATGTGTCATTATACCTCTTACCTGTATTATTACACCTCTCTTGTGTTATTATACCTCTTACCTGTATTATTACTTATCAAACTTTCTTTTTTTGCACAAGTGATCTTCTTCCACAGACAATAGCTGACAATGCACAGAATTATGGTGAAGAAGAGAATGGTTCCTGCTGCTGCAAGCGAGATAATCCCAAAAAGTTCATTACACCACCAAGCTGAAATACAAAAGACCATGTGTGATCAATGACCATAAACAAAGCACAGGCGGTACACACCAATATTCCAGAATCTAATAATCCTGACACTAGAAATCCTACATATTATCAGGTAATGGTCTTAACTTATGTCCTGTATACATGAATTACATTACTGATCCTGAGTTACCTCCTGTATTATACTCCAAAGCTGCATTCACTATTCTGCTGGTGCAGTCACTGTGTATATACATTACTGATCCTGAGTTACATCCTGCATTATACTCCAGAGCTGCACTCACTATTCTGCTGGTGCAGTCACTGTGTACATACATTACAAAACTGATCCTGAGTTACATCCTGCATTATATTCCAGAGCTGCACTCACTATTCTGCTGGTGGAGTCACTGTGTACATATATTACATTACTGATCCTGAGTTACATCCTGTATTATACCCCAGAGCTGCACTCACTATTCTGCTGGTGCAGTCACTGTGTACATACATTACATTACTGATCCTGAGTTACATCCTGTATTATACCCCAGAGCTGCACTCACTATTCTGCTGGTGCAGTCACTGTGTACATATATTACATTACTGATCCTGAGTTACATCCTGTATTAAACTCCAGAGCTGCACTCACTATTCTGCTGGTGCAGTCACTGTGTACATACATTACATTACTGATCCTGAGTTACCTCCTGTATTATACTCCAGAGCTGCACTCACTATTCTGCTGGTGCAGTCACTGTGTACATACATTACAAAACTGATCCTGAGTTACATCCTGCATTATATTCCAGAGCTGCACTCACTATTCTGCTGGTGGAGTCACTGTGTACATACATTACATTACTGATCCTGAGTTACATCCTGTATTATACCCCAGAGCTGCACTCACTATTCTGCTGGTGCAGTCACTGTGTACATACATTACATTACTGATCCTGAGTTACCTCCTGTATTATACTCCAGAGCTGCACTCACTATTCTGCTGGTGCAGTCACTGTGTACATACATTACAAAACTGATCCTGAGTTACATCCTGCATTATACTCTAGAGCTGCACTCACTATTCTGCTGGTGCAGTCACTGTGTATATACATTACATTACTGATCCTGAGTTACCGCCTGTATTATACTCCAGAGCTGCACTCACTATTCTGCTGGTGCAGTCACTGTGTACATACATTACATTACTGATCCTGAGTTACCTCCTGTACTATACCCCAGAGCTGCACTCACTATTCTGCTGGTGCAGTCACTGTGTACATACATTACATTACTGATCCTGAGTTACATCCTGTATTATACTCCAGAGCTGCGCTCACTATTCTGCTGGTGCAGTCACTGTGTACATACATTACATTACTGATCCTGAGTTACATCCTGTATTATACCCCAGAACTGCACTCACTATTCTGCTGGTGCAGTCACTATGTACAGACATTACATTACTGATCCTGAGTTACATCCTGTATTAAACTCCAGAGCTGCACTCACTATTCTGCTGGTGCAGTCACTGTGTACATACATTACATTACTGATCCTGAGTTACATCCTGTATTATACCCCAGAGCTGCACTGACTATTGTGCTGGTGCAGTCACTGTGTACATACATTACATTACTGATCCTGAGTTACATCCTGTATTAAACTCCAGAGCTGCACTCACTATTCTGCTGGTGCAGTCACTGTGTACATACATTACATTACTGATCCTGAGTTACCTCCTGTATTATACTCCAGAGCTGCACTCACTATTCTGCTGGTGCAGTCACTGTGTACATACATTACAAAACTGATCCTGAGTTACATCCTGCATTATATTCCAGAGCTGCACTCACTATTCTGCTGGTGGAGTCACTGTGTACATACATTACATTACTGATCCTGAGTTACATCCTGTATTATACCCCAGAACTGCACTCACTATTCTGCTGGTGCAGTCACTATGTACAGACATTACATTACTGATCCTGAGTTACATCCTGTATTATACTCCAGAGCTGCACTCACTATTCTGCTGGTGCAGTCACTGTGTACATACATTACATTACTGATCCTGAGTTACCTCCTGTATTATACTCCAGAGATGCACTCACTATTCTGCTGGTGCAGTCACTGTGTACATACATAACATTACTGATCCTGAGTTACCTCCTGTATTATACCCCAGAGCTGCACTCACTATTCTGCTGGTGCAGTCACTGTGTACATACATTACAAAACTGATCCTGAGTTACATCCTGCATTATATTCCAGAGCTGCACTCACTATTCTGCTGGTGGAGTCACTGTGTACATACATTACATTACTGATCCTGAGTTACCTCCTGTATTATACTCCAGAGCTGCACTCACTATTCTGCTGGTGCAGTCACTGTGTACATACATTACATTACTGATCCTGAGTTACATCCTGTATTATACCCCAGAGCTGCGCTCACTATTCTGCTGGTGCAGTCACTGTGTACATACATTACTGATCCTGAGTTACATCCTGTATTATACTCCAGAGCTGCGCTCACTATTCTGCTAGTGCAGTCACTGTATACATACATTACTGTTATGTCTGCTAATGAAAGGTGTAATGAAGGCAATCCAGAGACACAGTGTGCCTAGCAATCAGAGCGCACACAGTGATCTGACAAATACCCAAAAACAAAGGACGAGCTCTGAGACGTGGAAACTCTGTAGACTGCACACCTGATCCTATCCTAAACACAACTAAAAGCGGCTGTGGATTGCGCCTAACAACTACCTATGCAACTCGGCACAGCCTAAGAAACTAGCTAGCCTGAAGATAGAAAAATAGGCCTGACTTGCCCCCAGAGAAATACCCCAAAGGAAAAGGCAGCCCCCCACATATAATGACTGTGAGTAAGATGAAAAGACAAAACGTAGGGATGAAATAGATTCAGCAAAGTGGGGCCCGATAATCTTAGACAGAGCGAGGATAGTAAAGCGAACTTTGCAGTCTACAAAAAACCCTAAAGCAAAAACCACGCAAAGGGGGCAAAAAAGACCCACCGTGCCGAACTAACGGCACGGCGGTACACCCTTTGCTTCTCAGAGCTACCAGCAAAACAAAAGACAAGCTGGACAGAAAAAAAGCAACAAAATAGCAAAAAAGCACTTAGCTATACAGAGCAGCAGGTCACAGGAACAAGCAGTAGAAGCTCAGATCCAACACTGGAACATTGACAAGGAGCAGGGATAGCAGCATCAGGCGGAGTTAAGTAACGAAGCAGTTAACGAGCTCACCAGAACACCTGAGGGAAGAAGCTCAGAAGCTGCAGTACCACTTGTGACCACAGGAGTGAATTCAGCCACAGAATTCACAACAGTACCCCCCCCTTGAGGAGGGGTCACCGAACCCTCACCAGAGCCCCCAGGCCGACCAGGATGAGCCGCATGAAAGGCACGAACAAGATCGGGAGCATGAACATCAGAGGCAAAAACCCAGGAATTATCTTCCTGAGCATAACCCTTCCATTTAACCAGATACTGGAGTTTCCGTCTAGAAACACGAGAATCCAAAATCTTCTCCACAATATACTCCAATTCCCCCTCCACCAAAACCGGGGCAGGAGGCTCAACAGATGGAACCATAGGTGCCACGTATCTCCGCAACAACGACCTATGGAATACATTATGTATGGAAAAGGAGTCTGGGAGGGTCAAACGAAAAGACACAGGATTGAGAACCTCAGAAATCCTATACGGACCAATAAAACGAGGTTTAAATTTAGGAGAGGAAACCTTCATAGGAATATGACGAGAAGATAACCAAACCAGATCCCCAACACGAAGTCGGGGACCCACACGGCGTCTGCGATTAGCGAAAAGTTGAGCCTTCTCCTGGGACAAGGTCAAATTGTCCACTACCTGAGTCCAGATCTGCTGCAACCTGTCCACCACAGAATCCACACCAGGACAGTCCGAAGACTCAACCTGTCCTGAAGAGAAACGAGGATGGAACCCAGAATTGCAAAAAAATGGAGAAACCAAGGTAGCCGAGCTGGCCCGATTATTAAGGGCGAACTCAGCCAACGGCAAAAAGGACACCCAATCATCCTGGTCAGCAGAAACAAAACATCTCAGATATGTTTCCAAGGTCTGATTGGTTCGTTCGGTCTGGCCATTAGTTTGAGGATGGAAAGCCGAGGAAAAGGATAGGTCAATGCCCATCCTACCACAAAAGGCTCGCCAAAACCTTGAAACAAACTGGGAACCTCTGTCAGAAACAATATTCTCAGGAATGCCATGCAACCGAACCACATGCTGAAAGAACAAAGGTACCAAATCAGAGGAGGAAGGCAATTTAGCCAAGGGCACCAGATGGACCATTTTAGAAAAGCGATCACAGACCACCCAAATGACTGACATCTTTTGAGAAACGGGAAGGTCAGAAATGAAATCCATCGAAATATGTGTCCAAGGCCTCCTTGGGACCGGCAAGGGCAAAAGCAACCCACTGGCACGAGAACAGCAGGGCTTAGCCCTAGCACAAATCCCACAGGACTGCACAAAAGTACGTACATCCCGTGACAGAGATGGCCACCAGAAGGATCTAGCCACTAACTCTCTGGTACCAAAGATTCCAGGATGACCAGCCAACACCGAACAATGAAGTTCAGAGATAAGTTTATTAGTCCACCTATCAGGGACGAACAGTTTCTCCGCTGGACAACGATCAGGTTTATTCGCCTGAAATTTTTGCAGCACCCGCCGCAAATCAGGGGAGATGGCAGACACAATGACTCCTTCCTTGAGGATACCCGCTGGCTCAGATAAACCCGGAGAGTCGGGCACAAAACTCCTAGACAGAGCATCCGCCTTCACATTTTTAGAGCCCGGAAGGTACGAAATCACAAAGTCGAAGCGGGCAAAAAATAACGACCAACGGGCCTGTCTAGGATTCAAGCGCTTGGCAGACTCGAGATAAGTCAAGTTCTTATGATCAGTCAATACCACCACGCGATGCTTAGCTCCTTCAAGCCAATGGCGCCATTCCTCGAATGCCCACTTCATGGCCAGCAACTCTCGGTTGCCCACATCATAATTACGCTCAGCGGGCGAAAACTTCCTGGAAAAGAAAGCACATGGTTTCATCACTGAGCAATCAGAACCTCTCTGTGACAAAACCGCCCCTGCTCCAATCTCAGAAGCATCAACCTCGACCTGGAACGGAAGAGAAACATCTGGTTGACACAACACAGGGGCAGAACAAAAACGACGCTTCAATTCCTGAAAAGCTTCCACAGCAGCAGAAGACCAATTAACCAAATCAGCACCCTTCTTGGTCAAATCGGTCAATGGTTTGGCAATGCTAGAAAAATTACAGATGAAGCGACGATAAAAATTAGCAAAGCCCAGGAATTTTTGCAGACTTTTCAGAGATGTCGGCTGAATCCAATCCTGGATGGCTTGGACCTTAACTGGATCCATCTCGATAGTAGAAGGGGTAAAGATGAACCCCAAAAATGAAACTTTCTGCACACCGAAGAGACACTTAGATCCCTTCACAAACAAAGAATTAGCACGCAGGACCTGAAAAACCATTCTGACCTGCTTCACATGAGACTCCCAATCATCTGAGAAGATCAAAATGTCATCCAAGTAAACAATCAGGAATTTATCCAGATACTCACGGAAGATGTCATGCATAAAAGACTGAAACACAGATGGAGCATTGGCAAGTCCGAACGGCATCACTAGATACTCAAAATGACCCTCGGGCGTATTGAATGCAGTTTTCCATTCATCTCCTTGCCTGATTCTCACCAGATTATACGCACCACGAAGATCTATCTTAGTGAACCAACTAGCCCCCTTAATCCGATCAAACAAGTCAGATAACAATGGCAAGGGATACTGAAATTTAACAGTGATCTTATTAAGAAGGCGGTAATCAATACACGGTCTCAGCGAACCATCCTTCTTGGCTACAAAGAAGAACCCTGCTCCCAGTGGTGATGACGATGGGTGAATATGTCCCTTCTCCAGGGATTCCTTCACATAACTGCGCATAGCGGCGTGTTCGGGCACGGATAAATTAAATAATCGACCTTTAGGGAATTTACTACCAGGAATCAAATTGATAGCACAATCACAGTCCCTATGCGGAGGTAGGGCATCGGACTTGGGCTCTTCAAATACATCCTGATAATCAGACAAGAACTCTGGGACCTCAGAAGGGGTGGATGACGAAATCGACAAAAATGGAACATCCCCATGTACCCCCTGACAACCCCAGCTGGATACCGACATGGAATTCCAATCCAATACTGGATTATGGGTTTGTAGCCATGGCAACCCCAACACGACCACATCATGCAGATTATGTAGCACCAGAAAGCGAATAACTTCCTGATGTGCAGGAGCCATGCACATGGTCAGCTGGGCCCAGTACTGAGGTTTATTCTTGGCCAAAGGTGTAGCATCAATTCCTCTCAATGGAATAGGACACCGCAAAGGCTCCAAGAAAAACCCACAACGTTTAGCATAATCCAAATCCATCAGATTCAGGGCAGCGCCTGAATCCACAAACGCCATGACAGAAAACGACGACAAAGAGCATATCAAGGTAATGGACAGAAGGAATTTGGACTGTACAGTACCAATGACGGCAGACCGAGCGGACCGCTTAGTGCGCTTAGGACAATCAGAAATAGCATGAGTGGAATCACCACAGTAGAAACACAGCCCATTCAGACGTCTGTATTCCTGCCGTTCAACTCTGGTCATAGTCCTATCGCACTGCATAGGCTCAGGTTTAACCTCAGGCAATACCGCCAAATGGTGCACAGATTTACGCTCGCGCAAGCGTCGACCGATTTGAATGGCCAAAGACAAAGACTCATTCAAACCAGCAGGCATAGGAAAACCCACCATGACATCCTTAAGAGCCTCAGAGAGACGCTTTCTGAACAAAGCTGCCAGCGCAGATTCATTCCACTGAGTGAGTACTGACCATTTCCTAAATTTCTGACAATATACTTCTATATCCTCCTGACCCTGGCACAAAGCCAGCAAATTTCTCTCAGCCTGATCCACTGAATTAGGCTCATCGTACAGCAATCCGAGCGCCAGGAAAAACGCATCGACACTACTCAATGCAGGGTCTCCTGGCGCAAGAGAAAATGCCCAGTCTTGAGGGTCGCCGCGCAAAAAAGAAATAATAATCAAAACCTGTTGAATAGGATTACCAGAAGAATGAGGTTTCAAGGCCAGAAATAGCTTACAATTATTTTTGAAACTTAGAAACTTTGTTCTATCTCCAAAAAACAAATCAGGAATAGGAATTCTTGGTTCTAACATAGATTTCCGATCAATAGCATCTTGAATCTTCTGTACATTTAAAACGAGATTATCCATTGAAGAGCACAGACCCTGAATATCCATGTCCACACCTGTGTCCAGAATCACCCAAATGTCTAGGGGGAAAAAAAAAATGAACACAGAGCAGAGAAAAAAAAAAAAAAAAAAAAATGATGTCAGAACTTTTTCTTTCCCTCTATTGAGAATCATTAGTTGGCTCCTTGTACTGTTATGTCTGCTAATGAAAGGTGTAATGAAGGCAATCCAGAGACACAGTGTGCCTAGCAATCAGAGCGCACACAGTGATCTGACAAATACCCAAAAACAAAGAACGAGCTCTGAGACGTGGAAACTCTGTAGACTGCACACCTACCTATCCTAAACACAACTAAAAGCGGCTGTGGATTGCGCCTAGCAACTACCTATGCAACTCGGCACAGCCTAAGAAACTAGCTAGCCTGAAGATAGAAAAATAGGCCTGACTTGCCCCCAGAGAAATACCCCAAAGGAAAAGGCAGCCCCCCACATATAATGACTGTGAGTAAGATGAAAAGACAAAACGTAGGGATGAAATAGATTCAGCAAAGTGGGGCCCGATAATCTTAGACAGAGCGAGGATAGTAAAGCGAACTTTGCAGTCTACAAAAAACCCTAAAGCAAAAACCACGCAAAGGGGGCAAAAAAGACCCACCGTGCCGAACTAACGGCACGGCGGTACACCCTTTGCTTCTCAGAGCTACCAGCAAAACAAAAGACAAGCTGGACAGAAAAAAAGCAACAAAATAGCAAAAAAGCTCTTAGCTATACAGAGCAGCAGGTCACAGGAACAATCAGGAGAAGCTCAGATCCAACACTGGAACATTGACTAGGAGCAAGGATAGCAGCATCAGGTGGAGTTAAGTAACGAAGCAGTTAACGAGCTCACCAGAACACCTGAGGAAGGAAGCTCAGAAGCTGCAGTACCACTTGTGACCACAGGAGTGAATTCAGCCACAGAATTCACAACACATTACATTACTGATCCTGAGCTACATCCTGTATTATACTCCAGAGCTGCACTCACTATTCTGCTGGTGCAGTCACTGTGTACATACATTACATTACTGATCCTGAGTTACATCCTGTATTATACCCCAGAGCTGCACTTACTATCCTGCTGGTGCAGTCACTGTGTACATACATTACTGATCCTGAGTTACCTCCTGTATTATACTCTAGAGCTGCACTCACTATTCTGCTGGTGCAGTCACTGTGTACATACATTACATTACTGATCCCGAGTTACATCCTGTATTATACTCCAGAGCTGCACTCACTATTCTGCTGGTGCAGTCACTGTGTACATACATTACATTACTGATCCTGAGTTACCTCCTCTATTATACCCCAGAGCTGCATTTACTATCCTGCTGGTGCAGTCACTGTGTACATACATTACATTACTGATCCTGAGTTACACCCTGTATTATACTCTAGAGCTGCACTCACTATTCTGCTGGTGCAGTCACTGTGTACATACATTACATTACTGATCCTGAGTTACATCCTGTATTATACTCCAGAGCTGCACTCACTATTCTGCTGGTGCAGTCACTGTGTACATACATTACATTACTGATCCTGAGTTACATCATATATTATACTCCAGAGCTGCACTCACTATTCTGCTGGTGCAGTCACTGTGTACATACATTACATTACTGATCCTGAGTTACATCCTGTATTATACTTCAGAGCTGCACTCACTATTCTGCTGGTGCAGTCACTGTGTACATACATTACATTACTGATCCTGAGTTACATCATATATTATACTCCAGAGCTGCACTCACTATTCTGCTGGTGCAGTCACTGTGTACATACATTACATTACTGATCCTGAGTTACATCCTGCATTATACCCCAGAGCTGCACTCACTATTCTGCTGGTGCAGTCACTGTGTACATACATTACATTACTGATCCTGAGTTACCTCCTGTATTATACTCCAGAGCTGCACTCACTATTCTGCTGGTGCAGTCACTGTGTACATACAGTGGGGCAAAAAAGTATTTAGTCAGTCAGCAATAGTGCAAGTTCCACCACTTAAAAAGATGAGAGGCGTCTGTAATTTACATCATAGGTAGACCTCAACTATGGGAGACAAACTGAGAAAAAAAAATCCAGAAAATCACATTGTTTTTTTAACATTTTATTTGCATATTATGGTGGAAAATAAGTATTTGGTCAGAAACAAACAATCAAGATTTCTGGCTCTCACAGACCTGTAACTTCTTCTTTAAGAGGCTCCTCTGTCCTCCACTCATTACCTGTAGTAATGGCACCTGTTTAAACTTGTTATCAGTATAAAAAGACACCTGTGCACACCCTCAAACAGTCTGACTCCAAACTCCACTATGGTGAAGACCAAAGAGCTGTCAAAGGACACCAGAAACAAAATTGTAGCCCTGCACCAGGCTGGGAAGACTGAATCTGCAATAGCCAACCAGCTTGGAGTGAAGAAATCAACAGTGGGAGCAATAATTAGAAAATGGAAGACATACAAGACCACTGATAATCTCCCTCGATCTGGGGCTCCACGCAAAATCCCACCCCGTGGGGTCACAATGATCACAAGAACGGTGAGCAAAAATTCCAGAACCACGTGGGGGGACCTAGTGAATGAACTGCAGAGATCTGTGACCAATGTAACAAGGCCTACCATAAGTAACACACTACGCCACCATGGACTCAGATCCTGCAGTGCCAGACGTGTCCCACTGCTTAAGCCAGTACATGTCCGGGCCCGTCTGAAGTTTGCTAGAGAGCATTTGGATGATCCAGAGGAGTTTTGGGAGAATGTCCTATGGTCTGATGAAACCAAACTGGAACTGTTTGGTAGAAACACAACTTGTCGTGTTTGGAGGAAAAAGAATACTGAGTTGCATCCATCAAACACCATACCTACTGTAAAGCATGGTGGTGGAAACATCATGCTTTGGGGCTGTTTCTCTGCAAAGGGGCCAGGATGACTGATCCGGGTACATGAAAGAATGAATGGGGCCATGTATCGTGAGATTTTGAGTGCAAACCTCCTTCCATCAGCAAGGGCATTGAAGATGAAACATGGCTGGGTCTTTCAACATGACAATGATCCAAAGCACACCGCCAGGGCAACGAAGGAGTGGCTTCGTAAGAAGCATTTCAAGGTCCTGGAGTGGCCTAGCCAGTCTCCAGATCTCAACCCTATAGAAAACCTTTGGAGGGAGTTGAAAGTCCGTGTTGCCAAGCGAAAAGCCGAAAACATCACTGCTCTAGAGGAGATCTGCATGGAGGAATGGGCCAACATACCAACAACAGTGTGTGGCAACCTTGTGAAGACTTACAGAAAACGTTTGACCTCTGTCATTGCCAACAAAGGATATATTACAAAGTATTGAGATGAAATTTTGTTTCTGACCAAATACTTATTTTCCACCATAATATGCAAATAAAATGTTAAAAAAAACAGACAATGTGATTTTCTGGATTTTTTTTTCTCAGTTTGTCTCCCATAGTTGAGGTCTACCTATGATGTAAATTACAGACGCCTCTCATCTTTTTAAATGGTGGAACTTGCACTATTGCTGACTGACTAAATACTTTTTTGCCCCACTGTACATTACATTACTTATTCGCTTTCTCGAGCATTTTTACTCAAATTTGGTAAAATTCCGTCACACTTTGGTAAATCCTTGTTTCTACTGATGCTTTTGTTATTACTTTGGCTTGGATAGTGGTGCTATATGATGAGCGGGGGATGGGAGGACGTGTTTGATGAGGGGAGGGGTGTGGAGCGGTTAGAGGAGCCGCGGAGTGTAATTTTTTTTTTAATAACTTTATGTGTGTTGATTCCGGCAGCCAATCAGGGCTCAGAAACCATCCACAAGGTCGTGACACAAGGTCTTCTGTGATTGGCTGCAGAAGTCACATGTCCTTGTCCATATATATAGCAGACATCTTGTTTTGCTGGCGCTGTTTTCTCAGTGTCACAGTGCAGAGAGGTCGCTCATGTGCTAGAGCTGCTGCTGAAAGTGAACTCGTCAGTCAGATCGGATCCTGTCCTGTGTGAAATCCATCTTCCAGCATTAAACTGTGCGGCCGTCTACAGAAGCTCCATTATCTGCTCCACATTATTTGTGATAAACCTGTGTCAGAGATAAATCAGAAGGCCAGATTTCACCTTAATCGTTAGGTATAGCGGTGTTGTTCAGGCACACTCTCTAAGAAAATAAATAGTGATTGTTCATTTAGTGACAGAAGACTGACAGCTGTGGGCCTAAGAATGTGAATCAGCGGGTTACTAGAGGGGAAGGCTACATACAACATGAGTGGGAAAAAGCGAGTTTGTGGTGGAAAGGGAATAGGCTTGGTGTCTTTGATGCCAAAGGAGGAGAGCATCTGCAGTAGGAGGCAGTTCAGGTATGTTCGACGAACCATTCAGCAAACATGTTCAGCGAACATCAGGACATTCGCCGAACCAAACTGAACCAAACCTTGAAAGGTTCGGTCATTTGTAGTTGTGATTGAGTAAGATTACCACTAGTCGGCAGCAAAGGTGTGTAAAGTTTAGCATTTTCTGTAGTTGTATAGACCTCAGATCGCTGCTGTCTGTCATTGATATAAGCCTGAGAGATTCATCATTGCTGTAGAAATCCACTCCTGTGGAGCAACATATGGGGTCTCCTGTACCCCCGAACCACTTGTATTCACTTTGTTGTAGATGTAATTGCAAAACCTATAAAGCCATCTCCTAGTTCTCATAAGTGAACATTGAAGCAAGGCTCGCACTCTATGACCTCCACATGGCCTGTATTCTCCACTGCTGCAAAGGTATTAAAGTTAGTTATCTGATGGACTGCAGACAGCAAGGCTGACATAGGGATTTACTAGACGACAGATTTATGGCCTGACGGTGACCAGAATGGCAAGCAGGCTACTCTGAGCTTCTTTGTCCTCCTATCCAAATTATGAATATTGGGGTTTTATGAACGACAAAGATATGACAGATATGAGAGACATATTTTTAATGTCGTGAAGTTGCAAATGTAATGCATTGCTTGCGTCACTGAGCAGCTGCGGCAACACCTACAAATTAACGTCGGGCAGATGGATGACAATATCCATGCCACATTTCCTCTCTACAGAAATATAGAAGCGTGCTAGGAATTATGGCATTAATATCTCCCACCTGGGACCTCAAAGGGCGAAGAAGCCACATCCCACGCAGGGCCGCCATCAGGGCATTACAGCCGTGACTGGCGTAAGGGGCCCGGTGAGCAGAGGGGGCCCGCATCGGGCCCCCTCTTACCTGCTCACCGGGCCCCCACCGGCAGCCGCAGGCTGAACCGGGCCCTTAGCGGCGGCCGGCGCTGCAGCTGTACGCTATTGACATGCGGGCCCGCGCCCGCACGTCAATAGTTAACAGCCGCCAGCCGCAGCGTGCAGGTCGCCACCGTCTGACGTCATTGTCAGTCGCCGGCGAGTGCACAGTGCAACTGCGTGGAGAGAGGAGCGCGGCAGGTAAGCAGAACTTCTTTTTTTTTTTGAGAGCGGCGATGCGGCGGGGGGGGGGGGGGGGGGGGGGGGAATTGGGGAGGGCAGTAAAGCTGGACACAGGGGGGGGGGGCAGTAAAGCTGAACACAGGGAGGGGGGATCAGTAAAGCTGGACACAGGGTGGGGGGGGCAGTAAAGCTGGACACAGGGTGGGGGGACAGTAAAGCTGGACACAGAGGGGGCAGAAAGCTGGACACAGGGGGGGCAGAGTGCTGGACAGAGATGGGGCAGAATGCTGGACAGAGATGGGGCAGAGTGCTGGACAGAGATGGGGCAGAGTGATGGACAGAGATGGGGCAGAGTGCTGGACAGAGATGGGGCAGAGTGCTGGACAGAGATGGGGCAGAATGCTGGACAGAGATGGGGCAGAGTGCTGGACACAGATGGGGCAGAGTGCTGGACAGAGATGGGGCAGAGTGCTGGACAGAGATGGGGCAGAGTGCTGGACAGAGATGGGGCAGAGTGCTGGACACTGATGGGGCAGAGTGCTGGACACTGATGGGGCAGAGTGCTGGACACTGATGGGGCAGAGTGCTGGACAGAGATGGGGCAGAATGCTGGACAGAGATGGGGCAGAGTGCTGGACAGAGATGGGGCAGAGTGCTGGACAGAGATGGGGCAGAGTGCTGGACAGAGATGGGGCAGAATGCTGGACACTGATGGGGCAGAGTGCTGGACAGAGATGGGGCAGAGTGCTGGACAGAGATGGGGCAGAGTGCTGGACAGAGATGGGGCAGAGTGCTGGACAGAGATGGGGCAGAGTGCTGGACAGAGATGGGGCAGAGTGCTGGACACTGATGGGGCAGAGTGCTGGACACTGATGGGGCAGAGTGCTGGACAGAGATGGGGCAGAATGCTGGACAGAGATGGGGCAGAGTGCTGGACAGAGATGGGGCAGAGTGCTGGACAGAGATGGGGCAGAGTGCTGGACACTGATGGGGCAGAGTGCTGGACACTGATGGGGCAGAGTGCTGGACACTGATGGGGCAGAGTGCTGGACAGAGATGGGGCAGAATGCTGGACAGAGATGGGGCAGAGTGCTGGACAGAGATGGGGCAGAGTGCTGAACAGAGATGGGGCAGAGTGCTGGACAGAGATGGGGCAGAGTGCTGGACAGAGATGGGGCAGAGTGCTGGACAGAGATGGGGCAGAATGCTGGACAGAGATGGGGCAGAGTGCTGGACAGAGATGGGGCAGAGTGCTGGACAGAGATGGGGCAGAGTGCTGGACAGAGATGGGGCAGAATGCTGGACACTGATGGGGCAGAGTGCTGGACAGAGATGGGGCAGAGTGCTGGACAGAGATGGGGCAGAGTGCTGGACAGAGATGGGGCAGAGTGCTGGACACTGATGGGGCAGAGTGCTGGACACTGATGGGGCAGAGTGCTGGACAGAGATGGGGCAGAATGCTGGACAGAGATGGGGCAGAGTGCTGGACAGAGATGGGGCAGAGTGCTGGACAGAGATGGGGCAGAGTGCTGGACAGAGATGGGGCAGAATGCTGGACACTGATGGGGCAGAGTGCTGGACAGAGATGGGGCAGAGTGCTGGACAGAGATGGGGCAGAGTGCTGGACAGAGATGGGGCAGAGTGCTGGACAGAGATGGGGCAGAGTGCTGGACAGAGATGGGGCAGAGTGCTGGACACTGATGGGGCAGAGTGCTGGACACTGATGGGGCAGAGTGCTGGACAGAGATGGGGCAGAATGCTGGACAGAGATGGGGCAGAGTGCTGGACAGAGATGGGGCAGAGTGCTGGACAGAGATGGGGCAGAGTGCTGGACACTGATGGGGCAGAGTGCTGGACACTGATGGGGCAGAGTGCTGGACACTGATGGGGCAGAGTGCTGGACAGAGATGGGGCAGAATGCTGGACAGAGATGGGGCAGAGTGCTGGACAGAGATGGGGCAGAGTGCTGGACAGAGATGGGGCAGAGTGCTGGACAGAGATGGGGCAGAGTGCTGGACAGAGATGGGGCAGAGTGCTGGACAGAGATGGGGCAGAGTGCTGGACAGAGATGGGGCAGAGTGCTGGACAGAGATGGGGCAGAGTGCTGGACACTGATGGGGCAGAGTGCTGGACACTGATGGGGCAAAGTGCTGGACACTGATGGGGCAGAGTGCTGGACACTGATGGGGCAGAGTGCTGGACAGAGATGGGGCAGAGTGCTGGACAGAGATGGGGCAGAGTGCTGGGCAGAGATGGGGCAGAGTGCTGGACAGAGATGGGGCAGAGTGCTGGACAGAGATGGGGCAGAGTGCTGGACAGAGATGGGGCAGAGTGCTGGACAGAGATGGGGCAGAGTGCTGGACACTGATGGGGCAGAGTGCTGGACACTGATGGGGCAGAGTGCTGGACACTGATGGGGCAGAGTGCTGGACACTGATGGGGCAGAGTGCTGGACAGAGATGGGGCAGAGTGCTGGACAGAGATGGGGCAGAGTGCTGGACAGAGATGGGGCAGAGTGCTAGACAGAGATGGGGCAGAGTGCTGGACAGAGATGGGGCAGAGTGCTGGACAGAGATGGGGCAGAGTGCTGGACACTGATGGGGCAGAGTGCTGGACACTGATGGGGCAGAGTGCTGGACACTGATGGGGCAAAGTGCTGGACACTGATGGGGCAGAGTGCTGGACAGAGATGGGGCAGAGTGCTGGACAGAGATGGGGCAGAGTGCTGGACAGAGATGGGGCAGAGTGCTGGACAGAGATGGGGCAGGATTGGACACAGATGGGGCAGAGTGCTGGACAGAGATGGGGCAGAGTGCTGGACAGAGATGGGGCAGAGTGCTGGACAGAGATGAGGCAGGATTGGAAACAGATGGGGCAGAGTGCTGGACACAGATGGGGCAGGATTGCACACAGACTGGGCAGAGTGCTGGACACAGATGGGGCAGGATTGGACACAGATGGGGCAGAGTGCTGGACACAGATGGGGCAGGATTGGAAACAGATGGGGCAGAATGGAGACAGATGGGACAAGATTGGAGACAGATGGGGCAGGATGATTACGATGGAGACAGATGGGGCAGGATGGGGAGATCATATGGGGCAGAATGGATACTCATGAGGGCAGGATGGGAGAACATATGGCTGGAGCCTGGAATGAGACACACGGGGGCTAGGATGGCGAATATTACCATAGGGGCTAATTAAGGGATATTATTATTGCAGTGATGTATTTATTTTATTTTTTGAGTATACTGTTTTAAATGGGGGGGCGGTCCTGTTACTGTGTAGAGTGATACTATGTTGCCTTCTTCATGTGGTGTAATGTAGAAGTTGGGAAAATTAAGTAATGTGTTCTACAAGCGGAACTCGAGATAACTGTTTTATTTCCTGGCTGGATGAAGTGATGGCGGTCTGTGCTGGATGAAAGATGAAGGACTTCACCTAGAGACGTCACTGGTGAGTCAGTGTTACCTATACACTGACACTATACACTGTATACTATATACAGAGGTCCTGTGTACAATGTCACCAGTGATCACTGTATTACCTATACATTATATACAGAGCTCCTGTGTATAATGTCACCGGTGATCACTGTATTACCTGTACACAGACACTGCTTTCTAATTACAGATCTCCTGTGCATAATGGCACTGCTGGTGATAGTATTGTGGGTTTTTTTTTTATTACTGATCAGTATTGTAGTATTCAGTCATTTGTGGTTATATGCGGTCTGGTCATGGTGTAGCGGTATTTGTTCCTTGTATTTTATATTATTCGATCACTGTGGTGGTAATATGTCATCTGGTCATAGTGCGGTGGTATTTGTTCCTTGTATGTAGTATTATAGGTCATTTTAAAAATTGAAAAATAAATAAAAATATACCTAAATTGTATTGCATATTTTAACAAATATTTAGTAGGTTACAGTAGAGTAGGGCCCGGCCAAAAGTGTCTACCGTGTTGTGGTGGCAGCTTAAAAAATCTTTTGGCCAAAACAAAAGCTGCCGGCTATATGTGTGATCTGGTGATGGGAACTGTCAATGTGTGATAGGTGAGAAGTGGAGATTTTCCAAGAGAGAGCGGTGGGACTGTGGCCAGTTTGTGGGGTGGAGCCTGGGGCGGGGCTGGGGTGGAGCCTGGGCGGAGTTTCAAGGGGGCCCCGAAAAGTTTGCCAGTATGGGGCCCCAAAATTTCTAGTGGCAGCCCTGATCCCATGACCAGCCCTGTTATAGGTCACCGCGGGTATGTGTAAATAAAAGTATATACCAAACAATAATTATTGTCAGTCCTGGGAGACACAGTGCACTGTAGTGATTGCCCATTTCCAAAAATGAAGAGTTCCCCTTCATAAAAGTCAGTGCGACATCAGGTTTAGTACATTTCTTCTATTTATCCTTTTATTTTATGTAATTTTACAGTATATACTGTATTGTTTTGTTCCCATTTTGTAACAGCTTTGTATATTTTTATAGACACTGCCTACTTCATGGTTTAAGCACTGTATATAAAATGTATTAGCTCTGTTCCTCTTGCTCTATGAACCGCACCCTTTAAGTAATTTGCTATGTGTAATGGGTGTCCAGTTGGCTTGTATAAATGACTAGCTGAAGAGCCCGGCGTTGCCTGGGCATAGTAAATATCTGTGGTTAGTTATAGCACGTCACTTCTCTTATTTTCCCATCACGCCTCTCATTTTCCCAATCACATCTTTAATTTTCCCCCTCATATCTCTCATTTTCTCCCTCACTCCTCTCATTCCCGCCTAACACTTGTCATTTCGACCTCACATCTGTCATTTTCCGATCACTACACTATTTTCCCTCACTCCTCTCATTTTGCACTCACACCTTTTCATTTTCACCTCACACCTCTCATTTTCACCTCAGTATATACATGTTTGTCATCTCCCTTATATATAGTATACACCTGTATGTCATCTCCTGTATATAGTATATACCTGTATGTCCTCTCCCCTGTATATAGTATATACCTGCTGTGTGTCATCTCCCCTGTATATAGTATATACCTGTATGTCATCTCCTCCTATATATAGTATATACCTGTATGTCATCTCCTCCTATATATAGTATATACCTGTATGTCATCTCCTCCTGTAGAGATGTACTGCTACATACTTAGGCAGTTAACTGGTTCATGCAGCTTTACATGAACACCCGAGCCTTACACTATGGCCGGTCCGAATAACTAAAGCAATTGTTACCATCCACCTCTCGTGTCTCCCCTTTTCCTCATAGTTTGTAAGCTTGCGAGCAGCAGGGCCCTCATTCCTCCTGGTATCTGTTTTGAACTGTATTTCTGTTATGCTGTAATGTCTATTGTCTGTACAAGTCCCTTCTATAATTTGTAAAGCGCTGCGGAATATGTTGGCGCTATATAAATAAAAATTATTATTATTATTATATATAGTATATACCTGTATGTCATCTCCTTCTATATATAGTATATACCTGTGTGTCATCTCCCCTGTATATAGTATATATCTGTAGGTAATCTGCTCCTGTATATAGTATATACCTGTGTGTCATCTCCTCCTGTATATAGTATATACCTGTATGTCATCTCCTCCTGTATTTAGTATGTACCTGTATGTCATCTCCTCCTTTATATAGTATATACCTGTGTGTCATCTCTCCTGTATATAGTATATATCTGTGTGTCATCTCCCCTGTATATAGTATATACCTGTGTGATCTCCTGTATTAGACCTCGTTAACACGTTATTTGCTCAGTATTTTTACCTCAGTATTTGTAAGATAAATTGGCAGCCTGATAAATCCCCAGCCAACAGGAAGCCCTCCCCCTGGCAGTATATATTAGCTCACACATACACATAATAGACAGGTCATGTGACTGACAGCTGCCGTATTTCCTATATGGTACATTTGTTGCTCTTGTAGTTTGTCTGCTTATTAATCAGATTTTTATTTTTGAAGGCTAATACCAGACTTGTGTGTGTTTTAGGGCGAGTGTCGTTTGTCAAGTCGTGTGTGTTGAGTTGGGTG
This sequence comes from Ranitomeya imitator, assembly GCF_032444005.1. Lineage (NCBI taxonomy): Eukaryota > Metazoa > Chordata > Amphibia > Anura > Dendrobatidae > Ranitomeya > Ranitomeya imitator. Next base: position 6,535,635 of record NC_091284.1, on the reverse strand, counting down.
TGGCGACATGCATGTAGCGAATTTTGTGAGATGAGTTTTGTGTGGCAACATGCGTGTAGCAACTTTTTGTGTGTCGAGTTGCATGTGACAGGTTAGTGTAGCAAGTTGTGTGCAGCAAGTTTTGCGCATGGCGAGTTTTGCGCGTGGTGAGTTTTATGTCTGGTGCCTTTTGAGTATGTGCAAGTTTTGTGTGAGGCAACTTTTGCATGTGTTGCAAATTTTGTGCATGTGTCAATTTTTCCGCGTGTGCATGTTTTGTGTGTGGCGAGTTTTCCATGAGGTGAGTTTTGCACTTGTGGCGAGTTTTGCGTGAGCCTATTTTTTGCATGTGGCGAGTTTTGCGCGTGGTGAGTTTTGAGCGGCGACTTTTGTGTTTCGACTTTTATGTGGCGAGGTTGGTGTATGTGTGGTGAAATGTGTGCTGAGGGTGATATGTGTTCAAGCACGTGGTAGTGTGTGGCGCATTTTGTGTGTGTGTTCATATCCCCATATGTGGTGAGTATCCCATGTCGGGGTCCCACCTTAGCAACTGTCCGGTATATACTCTTTGGCGCCATCGCTCTCATTCTTTAAGTCCCCATTGTTCACATCTGGCAGATGTCAATTTGCCTCCTACACTTTTCCTTTCACTTTTCCCCATTATGTAGATAGGGGAAAAATAGTTTGGTGAATTGGAAAGCGCGGAGTTAAAATTTCACCTCACAACATAGCCAATGACGCTCTCGGGGTCCAGACGTGTGACTGTGCAAAATTTTGTGGCTGTAGCTGCGATGCCTCCAACACTTTTCATTTCACTTTTTCCCCATTATGTAGATAGGGGCAAAATTGTTTGGTGAATTGGAAAGCGCGGAGTTAAAATTTCACCTCACAACATAGCCTATGACGCTCTCGGGGTCCAGACGTGTGACTGTGCAAAAATTTGTGGCTGTAGCTGCGACGGTGCAGATGCCAATCCCGGACATACACACACACACACACACACACATTCAGCTTTATATAGTAGAAGATTGGTGGTGGCAGTTAAATCCTATTGCTATTATGGAGAAGCCAGTGACTGTACCACCATATAAACATATATTCCTCAGGTGTTTGTATCATATGCTTACTGTGAGTCCCCGAATAAGTGGCTTAGCAGTGAAAAGAGCCGCGGCCTCATCCATCACTAGTTAGCCTATTGTGTAATTTTCCTCATGACTGGAGCAGTGGAGTGTTGTTCCTTGAGAAATTGGTAGCAGTGGTGGAATCTGTATGGTCTGTCTTCTGCTTCCTTGAGACAGTCTATGAGATATCCAGCACAGTCACACAATCCGTACAGCAGGTTTAGGCTTGATGAGCTCTCATACATAAAAGATAATGTTATGACTCGGCGGTCGAGTGACCTGGGACCAAGGGCTCCTTTCCTGACCTAACACTTGGGGGGCCCTAGATCGCCCTGTTCCCCGGGATACTTGAGATGGTGAAGACGCCAGAGCCGCCACCCTTGCCTTATCTCCTAAGTTAGCCCCTCATCTGTCCCCTTCCCCCACCCAGGGAAGAGGGGGCGCTACTGTGCACCGCAGTACACCAACGCGACAAACAGGGCAACTGTTGTGAATTCTGTGGCTGAATTCACTCCTGTGGTCACAAGTGGTACTGCAGCTTCTGGGCTTCCTTCCTCAGGTGTTCTGGTGAGCTCATTAGCTGCTTCGTTACTTAACTCCACCTGATGCTGCTATCCTTGCTCCTAGTCAATGTTCCAGTGTTGGATCTGAGCTTCTCCTGATTGTTCCTGTGTCCTGCTGCTCTGTATAGCTAAGTGCTTTTTTGCTATTTTGTTGTTTTTTTTCTGTCCAGCTTGTCTTTTGTTTTGCTGGAAGCTCTGAGACGCAAAGGGTGTACCGCCGTGCCGTTAGTCCGGCACGGTGGGTCTTTTTGCCCCCTTTGCGTGGTTTTTGCTTTAGGGTTTTTTGTAGACTGCAAAGTTCGCTTTACTGTCCTCGCTCTGTCTAAGATTATCGGGCCCCACTTTGCTGAATCGATTTCATCCCTACGTTTTGTCTTTTCATCTTACTCACAGTCATTATATGTGGGGGGCTGCCTTTTCCTTTGGGGTATTTCTCTGGGGGCAAGTCAGGCCTATTTTTCTGTCTTCAGGCTAGCTAGTTTCTTAGGTTGTGCCGAGTTGCCTAGGTAGTTGTTAGGCGCAATCCACAGCCACTTTTAGTTGTGTTTAGGATAGGATCAGGTGTGTGGTCTACAGAGTTTCCACGTCTCAGAGCTCGTTTCTTTGTTTTTGGGTATTTGTCAGATCACTGTGTGCGCTCTGATCGCTAGGCACACTGTGTCTCTGGATTACCTTCATAACACCTTTCATTAGCAGACATAACAGTACTAGGAGCCAACTAATGATTCTCAATAGAGGGAAAGAAAAAGTTCTGACATCATTTTTTTTTTTTTTTTTTTTTCCTCTGCTCTGTGTTCACTTTTTTTTTTTTTTTTCCCCTAGACATTTGGGTGTTTCTGGACACAGGTGTGGACATGGATATTCAGGGTCTGTGCTCTTCAATGGATAATCTTGTTATAAATGTACAAAAGATTCAAGATACTATTGATCGGAAATCTATGCTAGAACCAAGAATTCCTATTCCTGATTTGTTTTTTGGAGATAGAACGAAGTTTCTAAGTTTCAAAAATAATTGTAAGCTATTTCTGGCCTTGAAACCTCATTCTTCTGGTAATCCTAGTCAACAGGTTTTGATTATTATTTCTTTTTTGCGCGGCGACCCTCAAGACTGGGCATTTTCTCTTGCGCCAGGAGACCCTGCATTGAGTAGTGTCGATGCGTTTTTCCTGGCACTCGGATTGCTGTACGATGAGCCTAATTCAGTGGATCAGGCTGAGAAAAATTTGCTGGCTTTGTGCCAGGGTCAGGATGATATAGAAGTATATTGTCAGAAATTTAGGAAATGGTCAGTACTCACTCAGTGGAATGAATCTGCGCTGGCAGCTTTGTTCAGAAAGGGTCTCTCTGAGGCTCTTAAGGATGTCATGGTGGGATTTCCTATGCCTGCTGGTTTGAATGAGTCTTTGTCTTTGGCCATTCAGATCGGTCGACGCTTGCGCGAGCGTAAATCTGTGCACCATTTGGCGGTATTGCCTGAGGTTAAACCTGAGCCTATGCAGTGCGATAGGACTATGACCAGAGTTGAACGGCAGGAATACAGACGTCTGAATGGGCTATGTTTCTACTGTGGTGATTCCACTCATGCTAGTTCTGATTGTCCTAAGCGCACTAAGCGGTCCGCTAGGTCTGCCGTCATTGGTACTGTACAGTCCAAATTCCTTCTGTCCATTACCTTGATATGCTCTTTGTCGTCGTTTTCTGTCATGGCGTTTGTGGATTCAGGCGCTGCCCTGAATCTGATGGATTTGGATTATGCTAAACGTTGTGGGTTTTTCTTGGAGCCCTTGCAGTGTCCTATTCCATTGAGAGGAATTGATGCTACACCTTTGGCCAAGAATAAACCTCAGTACTGGGCCCAGCTGACCATGTGTATGGCTCCTGCACATCAGGAAGTTATTCGCTTTCTGGTGTTGCATAATCTGCATGATGTGGTCGTGTTGGGGTTGCCATGGCTACAAACCCATAATCCAGTATTGGATTGGAATTCCATGTCGGTATCCAGCTGGGGTTGTCAGGGGGTACATGGTGATGTTCCATTTTTGTCGATTTCGTCATCCACCCCTTCTGAGGTCCCAGAGTTCTTGTCTGATTATCAGGATGTATTTGAAGAGCCCAAGTCCGATGCCCTACCTCCGCATAGGGATTGTGATTGTGCTATCAATTTGATTCCTGGTAGTAAATTCCCTAAAGGTCGATTATTTAATTTATCCGTGCCCGAACACGCTGCTATGCGCAGTTATGTGAAGGAATCCCTAGAGAAGGGACATATTCGCCCATCGTCATCACCACTGGGAGCAGGGTTCTTCTTTGTAGCCAAGAAGGATGGTTCACTGAGACCATGTATTGATTACCGCCTTCTTAATAAGATCACTGTTAAATTTCAGTATCCCTTGCCATTGTTATCTGACTTGTTTGCTCGGATTAAGGGGGCTAGTTGGTTCACTAAGATAGATCTTCGTGGTGCGTATAATCTGGTGAGAATCAGGCAAGGAGATGAATGGAAAACTGCATTCAATACGCCCGAGGGTCATTTTGAGTATCTAGTGATGCCGTTCGGACTTGCCAATGCTCCATCAGTGTTTCAATCCTTTATGCATGACATCTTCCGTGAGTATCTGGATAAATTCCTGATTGTTTACTTGGATGACATTTTGATCTTCTCAGATGATTGGGAGTCTCATGTGAAGCAGGTCAGAATGGTTTTTCAGGTCCTGCGTGCTAACTCTTTGTTTGTGAAGGGATCAAAGTGTCTCTTCGGTGTGCAGAAAGTTTCATTTTTGGGGTTCATCTTTACCCCTTCTACTATCGAGATGGATCCAGTTAAGGTCCAAGCCATTCAGGATTGGATTCAGCCGACATCTCTGAAAAGTCTGCAAAAGTTCCTGGGCTTTGCTAATTTTTATCGTCGCTTCATCTGTAATTTTTCTAGCATTGCCAAACCATTGACCGATTTGACCAAGAAGGGTGCTGATTTGGTTAATTGGTCTTCTGCTGCTGTGGAAGCTTTTCAAGAGTTGAAGCGTCGTTTTTGTTCTGCCCCTGTGTTGTGTCAGCCAGGTGTTTCTCTTCCGTTCCAGGTCGAGGTTGATGCTTCTGAGATTGGAGCAGGGGCGGTTTTGTCACAGAGAGGTTCTGATTGCTCAGTGATGAAACCATGTGCTTTCTTTTCCAGGAAGTTTTCGCCCGCTGAGCGTAATTATGATGTGGGCAACCGAGAGTTGCTGGCCATGAAGTGGGCATTCGAGGAATGGCGCCATTGGCTTGAAGGAGCTAAGCATCGCGTGGTGGTATTGACTGATCATAAGAACTTGACTTATCTCGAGTCTGCCAAGCGCTTGAATCCTAGACAGGCCCGTTGGTCGTTATTTTTTGCCCGCTTCGACTTTGTGATTTCGTACCTTCCGGGCTCTAAAAATGTGAAGGTGGATGCTCTGTCTAGGAGTTTTGTGCCCGACTCTCCGGGTTTATCTGAGCCAGCGGGTATCCTCAAGGAAGGAGTCATTGTGTCTGCCATCTCCCCTGATTTGCGGCGGGTGCTGCAAAAATTTCAGGCGAATAAACCTGATCGTTGTCCAGCGGAGAAACTGTTCGTCCCTGATAGGTGGACTAATAAACTTATCTCTGAACTTCATTGTTCGGTGTTGGCTGGTCATCCTGGAATCTTTGGTACCAGAGAGTTAGTGGCTAGATCCTTCTGGTGGCCATCTCTGTCACGGGATGTACGTACTTTTGTGCAGTCCTGTGGGATTTGTGCTAGGGCTAAGCCCTGCTGTTCTCGTGCCAGTGGGTTGCTTTTGCCCTGGCCGGTCCCAAAGAGGCCTTGGACACATATTTCGATGGATTTCATTTCTGACCTTCCCGTTTCTCAAAAGATGTCAGTTATTTGGGTGGTCTATGATCGCTTTTCTAAAATGGTCCATCTGGTGCCCTTGGCTAAATTGCCTTCCTCCTCTGATTTGGTACCTTTGTTCTTTCAGCATGTGGTTCGGTTGCATGGCATTCCTGAGAATATTGTTTCTGACAGAGGTTCCCAGTTTGTTTCAAGGTTCTGGCGAGCCTTTTGTGGTAGGATGGGCATTGACCTATCCTTTTCCTCGGCTTTCCATCCTCAGACTAATGGCCAGACCGAACGAACCAATCAGACCTTGGAAACATATCTGAGATGTTTTGTTTCTGCAGACCAGGATGATTGGGTGTCCTTTTTGCCGTTGGCTGAGTTCGCCCTTAATAATCGGGCCAGCTCGGCTACCTTGGTTTCTCCATTTTTTTTGCAATTCTGGGTTCCATCCTCGTTTCTCTTCAGGACAGGTTGAGTCTTCGGACTGTCCTGGTGTGGATTCTGTGGTGGACAGGTTGCAGCAGATCTGGACTCAGGTAGTGGACAATTTGACCTTGTCCCAGGAGAAGGCTCAACTTTTTGCTAATCGCAGACGCCGTGTGGGTTCCCGACTTCGTGTTGGGGATCTGGTTTGGTTATCTTCTCGTCATATTCCTATGAAGGTTTCCTCTCCTAAATTTAAACCTCGTTTTATTGGTCCGTATAGGATTTCTGAGATTCTCAATCCTGTGTCTTTTCGTCTGACCCTCCCAGACTCCTTTTCCATACATAATGTATTCCATAGGTCGTTGTTGCGGAGATACGTGGCACCTATGGTTCCATCTGTTGAGCCTCCTGCCCCGGTTTTGGTGGAGGGGGAATTGGAGTATATTGTGGAGAAGATTTTGGATTCTCGTGTTTCTAGACGGAAACTCCAGTATCTGGTTAAATGGAAGGGTTATGCTCAGGAAGATAATTCCTGGGTTTTTGCCTCTGATGTTCATGCTCCCGATCTTGTTCGTGCCTTTCATGCGGCTCATCCTGGTAGGCCTGGGGGATCTGGTGAGGGTTCGGTGACCCCTCCTCAAGGGGGGGGTACTGTTGTGAATTCTGTGGCTGAATTCACTCCTGTGGTCACAAGTGGTACTGCAGCTTCTGGGCTTCCTTCCTCAGGTGTTCTGGTGAGCTCATTAGCTGCTTCGTTACTTAACTCCACCTGATGCTGCTATCCTTGCTCCTAGTCAATGTTCCAGTGTTGGATCTGAGCTTCTCCTGATTGTTCCTGTGTCCTGCTGCTCTGTATAGCTAAGTGCTTTTTTGCTATTTTGTTGTTTTTTTTCTGTCCAGCTTGTCTTTTGTTTTGCTGGAAGCTCTGAGACGCAAAGGGTGTACCGTCGTGCCGTTAGTCCGGCACGGTGGGTCTTTTTGCCCCCTTTGCGTGGGTTTTGCTTTAGGGTTTTTTGTAGACTGCAAAGTTCGCTTCACTGTCCTCGCTCTGTCTAAGATTATCGGGCCCCACTTTGCTGAATCTATTTCATCCCTACGTTTTGTCTTTTCATCTTACTCACAGTCATTATATGTGGGGGGCTGCCTTTTCCTTTGGGGTATTTCTCTGGGGGCAAGTCAGGCCTATTTTTCTGTCTTCAGGCTAGCTAGTTTCTTAGGTTGTGCCGAGTTGCCTAGGTAGTTGTTAGGCGCAATCCACAGCCACTTTTAGTTGTGTTTAGGATAGGATCAGGTGTGTGGTCTACAGAGTTTCCACGTCTCAGAGCTCGTTTCTTTGTTTTTGGGTATTTGTCAGATCACTGTGTGCGCTCTGATCGCTAGGCACACTGTGTCTCTGGATTACCTTCATAACACCTTTCATTAGCAGACATAACAGGCAACAAAGACTGAAACCTGTGCACACACAAAATATTCACACACAGGGAATTCCAAAATAGCCGATTAACCCCTGTTCTGCTGGACAAAATAAACACATTTCATAAACCAGAGAGGTGCTTCTTCTCAACGGCAGAGTAGGAGCAAGTAGATGCTGTGGTCATCTGGATCCACTCCTTTGCGGTAACCTCGTGACAGATAAGACCACAAGGAAGCAAAGAATCGGACCCCAGTAGTAATGGAGGCCACATGAATCTTAATGAGTGGCCCCAGGCCCTGTACTATCTGTATGCTATACACAATTCTTAGGCCAACACCTACAGATGTGGTTCACATAGAAGACAACTGCCACATATTGTTCAGTGGTACTCACCGCATTGACCTTGGTGGTCTTGTGTTTCTTCGTTTCTTTCTGTGATTCTAATTTTTGCTGATTTCGTCCAGGGTGTTTCACCTGAAACAGAGTGAGACTGTGATGTTGAAGCGCACTACATACAAATGTATACAGCCACCATTAAGGGAAGCTTTATACAGTCACCACTACGAGGAGCCCAGTACATACAGATTTATACAGTCACCACTAGGGGGAGCCCAGTACATACAGATTTATACAGCCGCAACTAGAGGGAGCCCAGTACATACAGATTTATACAGTCACCACTAGGAGGAGCCCACTACATACAGAATTATACAGTCACCACTAGGAGGAGCTCCCTACATACAGATTTATACAGCCACCACTAGGGGGAGCCCACTACATACAGAATTATACAGTCACCACTAGGAGGAGCTCCCTACATACAGATATATACAGCCACCACTAGAGGGAGCTCACTACATACAGATTTATACAGCCACCACTACGAGGAGCCCAGTACATACAGATTTATACAGCCACCACTAGGGGGAGCCCAGTACATACAGATTTATACAGTCACCACTAGGGGGAGCCCAGTACATACAGATTTATACAGCCACCACTAGGAGGAGCCCAGTACATACAGATTTATACAGTCACCACTAGGGGGAGCTCACTACATACAGATTTATACAGTCACCACTAGAGGGAGCTCACTACATACAGAATTATACAGTCACCACTAGGGGGAGCCCAGTACATATAGATTTATACAGTCACCACCAGGGGGAGCTCACTACAAACAGATTTATACAGTCACCACTAGGGGGAGCCCACTACATATAGATTTATACAGTCACCACCAGGGGGAGCTCACTACATACAGATTTATACAGTCACCACTAGTTGGAGCTCACTACATACAGATTTATACAGCCACCACTAGGGGGAGCTCACTACATACAGATTTATACAGTCACCACTAGTTGGAGCTCACTACATACAGATTTATACAGTCACCACTAGGGGGAGCTCACTACTTACAGATTTATACAGTCACCACTAGGAGGAGCTCACTACATACAGATTTATACAGTCACCACTAGAGGGAGCTCACTACATACAGATTTATACAGTCACCACTAGGGGGAGCTCACTACATACAGCTTTATACAGCCACCACTAAGGGGAGCTCACTACATACAGATTTATACAGCCACCACTAGGAGGAGCCCAGTACATACAGATTTATACAGACACCACTAGGAGGAGATCACTACATACAGATATATACAGTCACCACTAGGGGGAGATCACTACATACAGATTATACAGCCACCACTAGAGGGAGATCACTACATACAGATTTATACAGTCACCACTAGAGGGAGCTCACTACACTACACTACACTACAAACCAGGGATTCAAGCTTCAGGAGGCTAATTTGCATATTCCAGGTGCCTTCTGGGAGAAGCGAAGTCTCCCTAAGCTAGAAGATCGTTGGGTACAGCCGGGACCAGCTGCTTCGAAAGCATCACCAAACCAGGGATTCAAGCTTCAGGAGGCTAATTTGCATATTCCAGGTGCCTTCTGGGAGAAGCGAAGTCTCCCTAAGCTAGAAGATCGTTGGGTACAGCCGGGACCAGCTGCTTCAAAAGCATCACCAAACCAGGGATTCAAGCTTCAGGAGGCTAATTTGCATATTCCAGGTGCCTTCTGGGAGAAGCGAAGTCTCCCTAAGCTAGAAGATCGTTGGGTACAGCCGGGACCAGCTGCTTCAAAAGCATCACCAAACCAGGGATTCAAGCTTCAGGAGGCTAATTTGCATATTCCAGGTGCCTTCTGGGAGAAGCGAAGTCTCCCTAAGCTAGAAGATCGTTGGGTACAGCCGGGACCAGCTGCTTCAAAAGCATCACCAAACCGCGCGCCTTATGGCGCGCGCATTTTTGCCTGTAGGACATTATTGCAAGAGAGCTTGGCTGAGTAGATTACACAAGAAGGAAAACACACAGCAAGTCAGCAGGATCTAGGAGCAACATGGCAGATGTGACAACCTACATGGTGAGCTGCAGCATGTGCTACATGTTCACAGATCGACCAGAAGAAGAATCCAATTTCACCTGTCAGAAGTGTAGACTAGTGGCCCTTTTAGAAGAAAAGGTGCGGGGTCTGGAAGAAAGAATAGCAACTTTGAAACTCATCAAAGAGAATGAAGACTTTCTAGACAGAACAGAAGCATCTCTACTGGTCACAGAAGGTGCAAAAAGTGTCAGAGAACCTCCAAAAGCAGATGAGTGGAAGCATGTGACCAAAAGAAGCAAGAAGACCATGGAGAAATCACCAACCACACAACTGAAGAACCGATATCAAATCTTTGTAGAGGATGAAGATGGCACACCTAAGAATGAAGCAATACCAGCAAGCAAAAAAGAAAAGGGCACACAGCAACAAGTGACAGCAAAAAGTACAGCCAAGAAGCAACGAAGAGTGGTGGTGGTGGGAGACTCACTACTGAGAGGCACAGAAGCAGCCATCTGCAGACCGGACATAACTGCAAGAGAAGTATGCTGCCTTCCAGGTGCGATGATCAAGGATGTGGCCGATAGGATACCAAAGCTCTTCAGCTCCAAGGACGTCCACCCATTTCTTCTGATACATGTTGGCACCAATGACACGGCAAGGAAGGACCTACCGACAATCTGCAAGGACTTTGAAGAGTTGGGGCAGAAAGTAAAGGAACTGGATGCACAGGTAGTTTTTTCTTCTATCCTTCCAGTAGACGGGCATGGCACCAGGAGATGGAACAGGATCCTTGATGCAAACAACTGGCTAAGACGATGGTGCAGACAACAAGGATTTGGATTCCTGGACCACGGTGTGAATTACTGGTATGATGGACTCCTCGCCAGAGACGGACTACACCTCAACAAACCTGGGAAACACACATTCGCCAGAAGACTCGCTACACTCATCAGGAGGGCGTTAAACTAGAAGAAGAGGGGACGGGAAGAAAAACATTAGACTCGAACAAAGACGACCCAGGAAAACATACTCAGAAGGGAGGTAAGAACATTTCTAAAACAATCCACAGTGAGGAGATTGGAACAAAACAAAATCCTCTGAACTGCATGCTCGCAAACGCCAGAAGCCTGACAAACAAGATGGAAGAACTAGAAGCAGAAATATCTACAGGTAACTTTGACATAGTGGGAATAACCGAGACATGGTTAGATGAAAGCTATGACTGGGCAGTTAACTTACAGGGTTACAGTCTGTTTAGAAAGGATCGTAAAAATCGGAGAGGAGGAGGGGTTTGTCTCTATGTAAAGTCTTGTCTAAAGTCCACTTTAAGGGAGGATATTAGCGAAGGGAATGAGGATGTCGAGTCCATATGGGTTGAAATTCATGGAGGGAAAAATGGTAACAAAATTCTCATTGGGGTCTGTTACAAACCCCCAAATATAACAGAAAGCATGGAAAGTCTACTTCTAAAGCAGATAGATGAAGCTGCAACCCATAATGAGGTCCTGGTTATGGGGGACTTTAACTACCCGGATATTAACTGGGAAACAGAAACCTGTGAAACCCATAAAGGCAACAGGTTTCTGCTAATAACCAAGAAAAATTATCTTTCACAATTGGTGCAGAATCCAACCAGAGGAGCAGCACTTTTAGACCTAATACTATCTAATAGACCTGACAGAATAACAAATCTGCAGGTGGTTGGGCATTTAGGAAATAGCGACCACAATATTGTGCAGTTTCACCTGTCTTTCACTAGGGGGACTTGTCAGGGAGTCACAAAAACATTGAACTTTAGGAAGGCAAAGTTTGACCAGCTTAGAGATGCCCTTAATCTGGTAGACTGGGACAATATCCTCAGAAATGAGAATACAGATAATAAATGGGAAATGTTTAAGAACATCCTAAATAGGCAGTGTAAGCGGTTTATACCTTGTGGGAATAAAAGGACTAGAAATAGGAAAAACCCAATGTGGCTAAACAAAGAAGTAAGACAGGCAATTAACAGTAAAAAGAAAGCATTTGCACTACTAAAGCAGGATGGCACCATTGAAGCTCTAAAAAACTATAGGGAGAAAAATACTTTATCTAAAAAACTAATTAAAGCTGCCAAAAAGGAAACAGAGAAGCACATTGCTAAGGAGAGTAAAACTAATCCCAAACTGTTCTTCAACTATATCAATAGTAAAAGAATAAAAACTGAAAATGTAGGCCCCTTAAAAAATAGTGAGGAAAGAATGGTTGTAGATGACGAGGAAAAAGCTAACATATTAAACACCTTCTTCTCCACGGTATTCACGGTGGAAAATGAAATGCTAGGTGAAATCCCAAGAAACAATGAAAACCCTATATTAAGGGTCACCAATCTAACCCAAGAAGAGGTGCGAAACCGGCTAAATAAGATTATAATAGATAAATCTCCGGGTCCGGATGGCATACACCCACGAGTACTAAGAGAACTAAGTAATGTAATAGATAAACCATTATTTCTTATTTTTAGTGACTCTATAGCGACAGGGTCTGTTCCGCAGGACTGGCGCATAGCAAATGTGGTGCCAATATTCAAAAAGGGCTCTAAAAGTGAACCTGGAAATTATAGGCCAGTAAGTCTAACCTCTATTGTTGGTAAAATATTTGAAGGGTTTCTGAGGGATGTTATTCTGGATTATCTCAATGAGAATAACTGTTTAACTCCATATCAGCATGGGTTTATGAGAAATCGCTCCTGTCAAACCAATCTAATCAGTTTTTATGAAGAGGTAAGCTATAGGCTGGACCACGGTGAGTCATTGGACGTGGTATATCTCGATTTTTCCAAAGCGTTTGATACCGTGCCGCACAAGAGGTTGGTACACAAAATGAGAATGCTTGGTCTGGGGGAAAATGTGTGTAAATGGGTTAGTAACTGGCTTAGTGATAGAAAGCAGAGGGTGGTTATAAATGGTATAGTCTCTAACTGGGTCGCTGTGACCAGTGGGGACCGCAGGGGTCAGTATTGGGACCTGTTCTCTTCAACATATTCATTAATGATCTGGTAGAAGGTTTACACAGTAAAATATCGATATTTGCAGATGATACAAAACTATGTAAAGCAGTTAATACAAGAGAAGATAGTATTCTGCTACAGATGGATCTGGATAAGTTGGAAACTTGGGCTGAAAGGTGGCAGATGAGGTTTAACAATGATAAATGTAAGGTTATACACATGGGAAGAGGGAATCAATATCACCATTACACACTGAACGGGAAACCACTGGGTAAATCTGACAGGGAGAAGGACTTGGGGATCCTAGTTAATGATAAACTTACCTGGAGCAGCCAGTGCCAGGCAGCAGCTGCCAAGGCAAACAGGATCATGGGGTGCATTAAAAGAGGTCTGGATACACATGATGAGAGCATTATACTGCCTCTGTACAAATCCCTAGTTAGACCGCACATGGAGTACTGTGTCCAGTTTTGGGCACCGGTGCTCAGGAAGGATATAATGGAACTAGAGAGAGTACAAAGGAGGGCAACAAAATTAATAAAGGGGATGGGAGAACTACAATACCCAGATAGATTAGCGAAATTAGGATTATTTAGTCTAGAAAAAAGACGACTGAGGGGCAATCTAATAACCATGTATAAGTATATAAGGGGACAATACAAATATCTCGCTGAGGATCTGTTTATACCAAGGAAGGTGACGGGCACAAGGGGGCATTCTTTGCGTCTGGAGGAGAGAAGGTTTTTCCACCAACATAGAAGAGGATTCTTTACTGTTAGGGCAGTGAGAATCTGGAATTGCTTGCCTGAGGAGGTGGTGATGGCGAACTCAGTCGAGGGGTTCAAGAGAGGCCTGGATGTCTTCCTGGAGCAGAACAATATTGTATCATACAATTATTAGGTTCTGTAGAAGGACGTAGATCTGGGGATTTATTATGATGGAATATAGGCTGAACTGGATGGACAAATGTCTTTTTTCGGCCTTACTAACTATGTTACTATGTTACTATGTTACTATGTTACTATGTTACATACAGATTTATACAGCCACCACTAAGGGGAGCTCACTACATACAGATTTATACAGCCACCACTAGGGGGAGCCCAGTACATACAGATTTATACAGCCACCACTAAGGGGAGCTCACTACATACAGATTTATACAGCCACCACTAGGGGGAGCCCAGTACATACAGATTTATACAGTCACCACTAGGGGGAGCTCAGTACTAGGGATGAGCAAATATTTCAAAGTTTGATTCGGCTCACGATCGCCGAATTTGCAATATTCACTGATTTAATCATCAATTAAATTGCCGAATATAGCCAACATACACAGCACAAAAGCTGGTGTTTCCCACCTCATCACTGACTTTTTCCCACAGTGCTGAGGTCATGACAGTTCAGCCCTGCTGGGAACGTAGCCTCAGAAACCAGAGGCATAATCAATTTAAAGGGGTCTGAATACTTTCCGTACCCACTGTATATTGATAGATCACGACAATACTCAATATTTGTATTTTTTATTTATTTTCTTATTTATTTTGAATGGGGGGTGATTTAAACTTTTATATAATTTTTAATCCAGGTGTTAGACAGAGAAAGAAAAATTTGGGAATTCAAACTAAAGGTACTGTCACACTAGACGATATCGCTAGCGATCCGTGACGTTGCAGCGTCCTCGCTAGCGATATCGTCCAGTGTGACAGGCAGCAGCGATCAGGCCCCTGCTGGGAGATCGCTGGTCGGGGAAGAAAGTCCAGAACTTTATTTCGTCGCTGGACTCCCCGCAGACATCGCTGAATCGGTGTGTGTGACACCGATTCAGCGATGTCTTTGCTGGTAACCAGGGTAAACATCGGGTAACTAAGCGCAGGGCCGCGCTTAGTAACCCGATGTTTACCCTGGTTACCATCCTAAAAGTAAAAAAACAAACACTACATACTTACCTACCGCTGTCTGTCCTCCAGCGCTGTGCTCTGCTCTCCTCCTGCTCTGGCTGTGAGCGTCGGTCAGCCGGAAAGCAGAGCGGTGACGTCACTGCTCTGCTTTCTGGCTGCCCGGCGCTCACAGCCAGACCAGAGAAGCAGAGCGCCGAGGACAGACGGCTGTAGGTAAGTATGTAGCGTTTGTTTTTTTACTTTTTAGGATGGTAACCAGGGTAAACATCGGGTTACTAAGCGCGGCCCTGCGCTTAGTTACCCGATGTTTACCCTGGTTACCGGGGACTTCGGGATCGTTGGTCGCTGGAGAGCGGTCTGTGTGACAGCTCTCCAGCGACCAAACAGCGACGCTGCAGCGATCCGGATCGTTGTCGGTATCGCTGCAGCGTCGCTATGTGTGACGGTACCTTTAGTGTCTACATGGATACAATTCACACCTCCACCAGACTCCAGATCACTAAGAACATTGTTCCCGCTCCTCTCCATTGGTAAGAAAATGCTTAATTTGATTACCTTGGCTTATCTATGGACTCATCACACCTCCCACCCCCTAACAAATGTCCTGCTGTAGTATTCTTTAAATGTTGTGCTTGTTTCTTATTAATCTATGTGTAATCTGCCTGAAGAAGGAGCCTCTGTGCTCTGAGAGCTGCAGACATATTATTTTCTGGTTCGCCAATAAAGGTATCACTCCGAGAATACTTCTGTCATCATTGGGCAGAGAAGTATTCACATCGATTTTGTCTAAGTAAACTTTATATTTCTTCATACTTGAAGTTGTAGACACAAAAGCGCACAGAGAGGTAAAAAAATACTCTGTTGTAAAAAAGTCACAGTAAATAAGCAAGTGCTAGTCAAAAAATGAAAAAAATACAGGGTATTTAGTTAATACGTTTTTTTGCAAAAAAAAGTATGTTAAGCTGCTCCACCAATCGCCAAGGTATACCCATAATAGAGCAGTCCTGTCTAATGTATATAATCCCTATCTGATGTATTTAAAAACCTGATCATCTGTATAGTACCTGTATGAACAGGGCTCAGAGAAAATATCCATGTAGAACATGCAGGATGGAACAGCTACAATGCAAATGACCCACAGAGGAGTGGTGGACTCCCCAGTCTTGTAGAAACAAGAGAACAATTATAAAACCAAAAACCCGACATTAAGTTGCAGCTTTATCTTAGACACTTCATATTTGGCTTTATCTCACGGACACTAGACATGCTGGACCTCTCACTTCGTCCAGTTACCATGGGTGTCCGTATGCCGAACAGTTCATCAATGTCCCTAGTCATACAGCGCACATGACATTGTGTCGCGGTCTCTAAACACGCTGATCCTTATCTGTCCAGTTGCCGTGGGTGACCGCACAGCTCCCCATACGCTGGGTTACCTGTTATGATCTGGTGGTCAGGACAATAATGGACCTGGTGGTTAAGAGCACATGGAATGACCTGATAGTTACTGATAATAAGGACGAGCTCTGGGACGTGCGAACTCTGCTGACCGCAATCCCTAATCCTTAATCCTATCAAACACACTAGAAATAGCCGTGGATTGCGCCTAACGCTCCCTATGCAACTCGGCACAGCCTAAGAAACTAGCTAGCCCTGAAGATAGAAAAATAAAGCCTACCTTGCCTCAGAGAAATTCCCCAAAGGAAAAGGCAGCCCCCCACATATAATGACTGTGAGTAAAGATGAAAATACAAACACAGAGATGAAATAGATTTAGCAAAGTGATGCCCGACTTACTGAACAGACTGAGGATAGGAAAGGTTACTTTGCGGTCAGCACAAAAACCTACAAAAAGACCACGCAGAGGGCGCAAAAAGACCCTCCGCACCGACTCACGGTGCGGAGGCGCTCACTCTGCGTCCCAGAGCTTCCAGCAAGCAAGACAACAATAAAAATAGCAAGCTGGACAGAAAAATAACAAACCAAAGAAAATACAAGCAGGAACTTAGCTTTTGCTGGGAAGACAGGTCACAAGAACGATCCAGGAGTGAACTAGACCAATACTGGAACATTGACAGGTGGCATGGAGCAAAGATCTAAGTGGAGTTAAATAGAGCAGCAAGCTAACAAATTAACCTCGTCACCTGTGGAAGGAAACTCAGAAACACCCACCAGAGGAAGTCCATGGACAGAACCAGCCGAAGTACCATTCATGACCACAGGAGGGAGCCCGACAACAGAATTCACAACAGTTACCTTCCAAGAGCTCCTGCTCCACACGCTGACTCCTGTCAGTACTCAC
Source organism: Ranitomeya imitator (assembly GCF_032444005.1). Lineage (NCBI taxonomy): Eukaryota > Metazoa > Chordata > Amphibia > Anura > Dendrobatidae > Ranitomeya > Ranitomeya imitator. The sequence continues at coordinate 6,518,704 of NC_091284.1, read as the reverse complement.
TCTCTTTCAGGGAAGCTGCCGACCTGGGATCACCTTCCCGGGCAATGCTTTGCTCACCAGGCCACCTGACAGTCCAGATCCTCAGATGGGCTGTAGCTTTCCCAAACGCAGTGCCATAACGGACTCTGCACCCGCGTCCTCTCTGTGCGCTATTCAGGACGTCCATCCCCATCTGGGACCGTCCAACACACAGGCCCCCAGGCCCAAGGCCTCCCCCATGTGCTCTTCAGGGATCTAGTCCTACTGCCAGGACCTCCCAACACAGAGGCCCTCCAGGACCTGGCACACAGACCACTCAGGTCCATCCATCTTTCTCTATGTGACCCACAAGGTCACATTATATACTTGTAACCACCCCTACAGGTGGGAGGTGGCTAGTTCAACCATTGTAACCACAGATAAGCCTCCATGCATATCCTGAGGAGCACCAGCAGCGTCCCTAGCTGTAACAGGGGTCACTGCATCACTATATATACTATTCTAATTCCCAGTGTCCTCCTCTTGCTTATATCAGAAGTACATGTAGTGTTGTTACAGTGTCACACCAGTGTTCTCGCCCCATTTGTTCCCTCATTGCTTTCCATTCCATGTCCCTATCATCTGTGGTCTTGTGTGAAGATCTCACCTGACGTTCCTGGTTGCTCAGTGCTGGCAGTGGATGGGTCTTCGGTGCTGACGGTGGTGGAGACGCTTCCTACAGGTGAGGCCATGCCTGTCCGGAGAGTAAGGAATATCAGGTTATTATTCAGCAGCAGAGCAGGACGGGTGCTTGTATCCCCGCCATCATCCTGTCAGACCATCACAGGGGTCGTCCTCATTACAAAAATCATCTGTTCACTGAGGAGTTAAGCTTAACTCACCAACATCACATCTTTATCATGTCTCTGTCATATCTCCATGATAACTCCAACATATCACCACCATTTCTCTATCATACCTATCATTCTCTATCATACCTCCATTACAGCTCATCTCTGTAACACCTGGTGAAGGAGCTGCAATATCCAGAGATAACAGAATATGCAATAAAGATGTACCTGCACCCACCAGTAGATGGAGCCAAATCTTCTCTGCACTGCCCAGTAAAGAACCCAGGAACTTTCCTTCTGCATACAGTAAGGGAAGACTTTGTAAGGCGCAAAGGTCAAAGAGTGTGTCCTGGAGAACATGCAAATTGCCTCTTCTGAGAAAAAGAGGACTTAAACTCTATAGCGCCAACTGTTGGAAGTAGCGATCCTACAAGTCACAATCAACCCTTTAACGAGTCGTGCGATATGACTTAGGATAGGTGAGAGGCTCTGGACTGGGCAGACAGAGGAAAGAGAGGAGCCGGAGGAATCACAGCAACTGGTGGGGACAGCAGACAGAGAAAAAGGCTGCACAGGACAACAGCCACCCCAGCAGTATCAAGACAGACAGTGACTGCTCCTAGGAGGTGGCTGCAAGGCAGAGAAAGAGGCTGCAGAGGACCGCAACATCCCAACAGTATCAGAGCCAGAGACAGACAGTGATTGCTCCTAGGAGGTGGCTGCTAGACAGGCAAAGAGTCTGCACAGGACAGCAACCGCCCCAACAGTATCAGAGACTGACAGTGACTGCTCCTAGGAGGTGGCTGCAAGGCAGAGAAAGAGGCTGCAGAGGACAGCAACATCCCAACAGTATGAGAGACAGAGACAGACCGTGATTGCTCCTAGGAGGTGGATACTAGACAGGCAAAGAGTCTGCACAGGACAGCAACCGCCCCAACAGTATCAGAGACTGACAGTGACTGCTCCTAGGAGGTGGCTGCAAGGCAGAGAAAGAGGCTGCAGAGGACAGCAACATCCCAACAGTATGAGAGACAGAGACAGACCGTGATTGCTCCTAGGAGGTGGCTGCTAGACAGGCAAAGAGTCTGCACAGGACAGCAACCATCACAACAGTATCAGAGACAGACAGTGACAGCTCCTAGGAGGTGGCTGCAAGGCAGAGAAAGAGGCTGCAGAGGACAGCAACATCCCAACAGTATGAGAGACAGAGACAGACAGTGATTGCTCCTAGGAGGTGGATACTAGACAGGCAAAGAGTCTGCACAGGACAGCAACCGCCCCAACAGTATCAGAGACAGACAGTGACTGCTCCTAGGAGGTGGCTGCAAGGCAGAGAAAGAGGCTGCAGAGGACAGCAACATCCCAACAGTATGAGAGACAGAGACAGACAGTGATTGCTCCTAGGAGGTGGATACTAGACAGGCAAAGAGTCTGCACAGGACAGCAACCGCCCCAACAGTATCAGAGACAGACAGTGACTGCTCCTAGGAGGTGGCTGCAAGGCAGAGAAAGAGGCTGCAGAGGACAGCAACATCCCAACAGTATCAGAGCCAGAGACAGACAGTGATTGCTCCTAGGAGGTGGATACTAGACAGGCAAAGAGTCTGCACAGGACAGCAACCGCCCCAACAGTATCAGAGACAGACAGTGACTGCTCCTAGGAGGTGGCTGCAAGGCAGAGAAAGAAACAACATGACATCCATCATCCCAGCAGTATCACAGCCAGAGACATATAGTGACTGCTCCTTGGAGGCGGCTGCAAGGCAGAGAAACAGACTGTACATTACTACAGATGAGCGACCTTGTTTGTAAAACATTCACCAATCTCAAATTCGGCACAAACTTTGCACATTTGGATTTGTGTTTCCTTTCATTCAGTCGGCAAAAGTCGGTCACAGTTGGGTAAATCATAATGCTTTTGTTATTACTTTGGCTAGGATAGTGGTGCTGCATGATTAGGGAAGGGGTGTGGAGAGATTACAGGTGCAGTGCGCTTTTGTTTCCAACTTTTTTATTCATCATCCCAGGGTCCCTACATTCTACATGCTACCCAAAGTGCACAGAACACTAGTGGACCCTCCAGGTAGGCCGATCGGCTCTGGCATTGAGGGTCTCTTTGAACGACATTGCATCTATGTGGATTTTTTTCTTCAACCCCTGGTCTCGTCATTAAGTTCCTACATCCGTGATTCAGCATATCCTATACAACTATTGTATGAAATTGAGGTGCCACCAAACACATGAGCCCGACTGGTGAGAGGGGACATGACACATTTCTTCTTGACCTCCTCTTTTTTCATTTTTGCCAAGAATTCTTTTGTTTTGACAGAAAATTCTACATGCAAGTATCTGGCACTGCGATGGGGGCATGTTGTGCCCCCTCATATGCCACCCTATTTTTAGACTGGTGGGAGGTGACAATGGTCTATCGTTCACAGGCCTTTAGCAAACATGCTTTTAGTTGGTACAGGTTCATTGACGATATTATACTGCTTTGGACTGGAACCATTGATGAATGTCATGCCTTCATTGGAGAGTTAAACAATAATCCTTGGAAAATCGTTTTGACATACAATCTGACATTTCTGGTTAGAGGATCTGGTTGTATTTCTTTACTGTTCTTTTATGGCACTATAATAACCTTTATCCGTCACATTTCACTCCGTGTATCTTCCCATATATATTTGCTTAAATCTGTTCAGAGAATTGATTAGGTCTTTATATGCATTATTATTTACCTTTTCTTGCTATTAATTATTTTGTATCTCATTTTCTAAAAGTAATAGTTTGTTGCATTTTGTAGTTTTTCTAAACGTCTATTCTATTATATTAATTCAATATAGGAATATTTTTTCTCTTTATATTAGGAGACTTTGGTTTTCATTTATCTATTTGCTCTTACACGTTCTGAAATGGTTGTAATCCATTTCTTTTTTCTGTAATATTGTTTTTAATATAGGATCTGTCTATAGGTATGCCACACTATGACTACATGCCTGGTTCCCAATTGCGGCATTTGCTTGTTTCCGTCCCTATGTACTCGATCTATGGTTGTTTTGTCTCCACTTGACTCCTGTGCGCATGCGCGAGGTGGTACGCGTATCTAACATAGTAACATAGTTAGTAAGGCTAAAAAAAGACATTTGTCCATCCAGTTCAGCCTATATTCCATCATAATAAATCCCCAGATCTACGTCCTTCTACAGAACCTAATTGTATGATACAATATTGTTCTGCTCCAGGAAGACATCCAGGCCTCTCTTGAACCCCTCGACTGAGTTCGCCATCACCACCTCCTCAGGCAAGCAATTCCAGATTCTCACTGCCCTAACAGTAAAGAATCCTCTTCTATGTTGGTGGAAAAACCTTCTATCCTCCAGACGCAAAGAATGCCCCCTTGTGCCCGTCACCTTCCTTGGTATAAACAGATCCTCAGCGAGATATTTGTATTGTCCCCTTATATACTTATACATGGTTATTAGATCGCCCTCAGTCGTCTTTTTTCTAGACTAAATAATCCTAATTTCGCTAATCTATCTGGGTATTGTAGTTCTCCCATCCCCTTTATTAATTTTGTTGCCCTCCTTTGTACTCTCTCTAGTTCCATTATTGTTATGTCTGCTAATGAAAGGTGTTATGAAGGCAATCCAGAGACACAGTGTGCCTAGCGATCAGAGCGCACACAGTGATCTGACAAATACCCAAAAACAAAGAAACGAGCTCTGAGACGTGGAAACTCTGTAGACTGCACACCTGATCCTATCCTAAACACAACTAAAAGTGGCTGTGGATTGCGCCTAACAACTACCTAGGCAACTCGGCACAACCTAAGAAACTAGCTAGCCTGAAGACAGAAAAATAGGCCTGACTTGCCCCCAGAGAAATACCCCAAAGGAAAAGGCAGCCCCCCACATATAATGACTGTGAGTAAGATGAAAAGACAAAACGTAGGGATGAAATAGATTCAGCAAAGTGGGGCCCGATAATCTTAGACAGAGCGAGGACAGTAAAGCGAACTTTGCAGTCTACAAAAAACCCTAAAGCAAAAACCACGCAAAGGGGGCAAAAAGACCCACCGTGCCGGACTAACGGCACGGCGGTACACCCTTTGCGTCTCAGAGCTTCCAGCAAAACAAAAGACAAGCTGGACAGAAAAAAAACAACAAAATAGCAAAAAAGCACTTAGCTATACAGAGCAGCAGGACACAGGAACAATCAGGAGAAGCTCAGATCCAACACTGGAACATTGACTAGGAGCAAGGAAAGCAGCATCAGGTGGAGTTAAGTAACGAAGCAGCTAATGAGCTCACCAGAACACCTGAGGAAGGAAGCCCAGAAGCTGCAGTACCACTTGTGACCACAGGAGTGAATTCAGCCACAGAATTCACAACAGTACCCCCCCCTTGAGGAGGGGTCACCGAACCCTCACCAGATCCCCCAGGCCTACCAGGATGAGCCGCATGAAAGGCACGAACAAGATCGGGAGCATGGACATCAGAGGCAAAAACCCAGGAATTATCTTCCTGAGCATAACCCTTCCATTTAACCAGATACTGGAGTTTCCGTCTAGAAACACGAGAATCCAAAATCTTCTCCACAATATACTCCAATTCCCCCTCCACCAAAACCGGGGCAGGAGGCTCAACAGATGGAACCATAGGTGCCACGTATCTCCGCAACAACGACCTATGGAATACATTATGTATGGAAAAGGAGTCTGGGAGGGTCAGACGAAAAGACACAGGATTGAGAATCTCAGAAATCCTATACGGACCAATAAAACGAGGTTTAAATTTAGGAGAGGAAACCTTCATAGGAATATGACGAGAAGATAACCAAACCAGATCCCCAACACGAAGTCGGGGACCCACACGTCGTCTGCGATTAGCAAAAAGTTGAGCCTTCTCCTGGGACAAGGTCAAATTGTCCACTACCTGAGTCCAGATCTGCTGCAACCTGTCCACCACAGAATCCACACCAGGACAGTCCGAAGACTCAACCTGTCCTGAAGAGAAATGAGCATGGAACCCAGAATTGCAAAAAAATGGAGAAACCAAGGTAGCCGAGCTGGCCCGATTATTAAGGGCGAACTCAGCCAACGGCAAAAAGGACACCCAATCATCCTGGTCTGCAGAAACAAAACATCTCAGATATGTTTCCAAGGTCTGATTGGTTCGTTCGGTCTGGCCATTAGTCTGAGGATGGAAAGCCGAGGAAAAGGATAGGTCAATGCCCATCCTACCACAAAAGGCTCGCCAGAACCTTGAAACAAACTGGGAACCTCTGTCAGAAACAATATTCTCAGGAATGCCATGCAACCGAACCACATGCTGAAAGAACAAAGGTACCAAATCAGAGGAGGAAGGCAATTTAGCCAAGGGCACCAGATGGACCATTTTAGAAAAGCGATCACAGACCACCCAAATAACTGACATCTTTTGAGAAACGGGAAGGTCAGAAATGAAATCCATCGAAATATGTGTCCAAGGCCTCTTTGGGACCGGCAAGGGCAAAAGCAACCCACTGGCACGAGAACAGGAGGGCTTAGCCCTAGCACAAATCCCACAGGACTGCACAAAAGTACGTACATCCCGTGACAGAGATGGCCACCAGAAGGATCTAGCCACTAACTCTCTGGTACCAAAGATTCCAGGATGACCAGCCAACACCGAACAATGAAGTTCAGAGATAAGTTTATTAGTCCACCTATCAGGGACGAACAGTTTCTCCGCTGGACAACGATCAGGTTTATTCGCCTGAAATTTTTGCAGCACCCGCCGCAAATCAGGGGAGATGGCAGACACAATGACTCCTTCCTTGAGGATACCCGCTGGCTCAGATAAACCCGGAGAGTCGGGCACAAAACTCCTAGACAGAGCATCCGCCTTCACATTTTTAGAGCCCGGAAGGTACGAAATCACAAAGTCGAAGCGGGCAAAAAATAACGACCAACGGGCCTGTCTAGGATTCAAGCGCTTGGCAGACTCGAGATAAGTAAGGTTCTTATGATCAGTCAATACCACCACGCGATGCTTAGCTCCTTCAAGCCAATGACGCCACTCCTCGAATGCCCACTTCATGGCCAGCAACTCTCGGTTGCCCACATCATAATTACGCTCAGCGGCCGAAAACTTCCTGGAAAAAAAAGCACATGGTTTCATCACTGAGCAATCAGAACCTCTCTGTGACAAAACCGCCCCTGCTCCAATCTCAGAAGCATCAACCTCGACCTGGAACGGAAGAGAAACATCTGGCTGACACAACACAGGGGCAGAACAAAAACGACGCTTCAACTCTTGAAAAGCTTCCACAGCAGCAGAAGACCAATTAACCAAATCAGCACCCTTCTTGGTCAAATCGGTCAATGGTTTGGCAATGCTAGAAAAATTACAGATGAAGCGATGATAAAAATTAGCAAAGCCCAGGAACTTTTGCAGACTTTTCAGAGATGTCGGCTGAATCCAATCCTGGATGGCTTGGACCTTAACTGGATCCATCTCGATAGTAGAAGGGGTAAAGATGAACCCCAAAAATGAAACTTTCTGCACACCGAAGAGACACTTTGATCCCTTCACAAACAAAGAGTTAGCACGCAGGACCTGAAAAACCATTCTGACCTGCTTCACATGAGACTCCCAATCATCTGAGAAGATCAAAATGTCATCCAAGTAAACAATCAGGAATTTATCCAGATACTCACGAAAGATGTCATGCATAAAAGACTGAAACACAGATGGAGCATTGGCAAGTCCGAACGGCATCACTAGATACTCAAAATGACCCTCGGGCGTATTGAATGCAGTTTTCCATTCATCTCCTTGCCTGATTCTCACCAGATTATACGCACCACGAAGATCTATCTTAGTGAACCAACTAGCCCCCTTAATCCGAGCAAACAAGTCAGATAACAATGGCAAGGGATACTGAAATTTAACAGTGATCTTATTAAGAAGGCGGTAATCAATACACGGTCTCAGTGAACCATCCTTCTTGGCTACAAAGAAGAACCCTGCTCCCAGTGGTGATGACGATGGGCGAATATGTCCCTTCTCTAGGGATTCCTTCACATAACTGCGCATAGCGGCGTGTTCGGGCACGGATAAATTAAATAATCGACCTTTAGGGAATTTACTACCAGGAATCAAATTGATAGCACAATCACAGTCCCTATGCGGAGGTAGGGCATCGGACTTGGGCTCTTCAAATACATCCTGATAATCAGACAAGAACTCTGGGACCTCAGAAGGGGTGGATGACGAAATCGACAAAAATGGAACATCACCATGTACCCCCTGACAACCCCAGCTGGATACCGACATGGAATTCCAATCCAATACTGGATTATGGGTTTGTAGCCATGGCAACCCCAACACGACCACATCATGCAGATTATGCAACACCAGAAAGCGAATAACTTCCTGATGTGCAGGAGCCATGCACATGGTCAACTGGGCCCAGTACTGAGGTTTATTCTTGGCCAAAGGTGTAGCATCAATTCCTCTCAATGGAATAGGACACTGCAAAGGCTCCAAGAAAAACCCACAACGTTTAGCATAATCCAAATCCATCAGATTCAGGGCAGCGCCTGAATCCACAAACGCCATGACAGAAAACGACGACAAAGAGCATATCAAGGTAATGGACAGAAGGAATTTGGACTGTACAGTACCAATGACGGCAGACCTAGCGGACCGCTTAGTGCGCTTAGGACAATTAGAAATAGCATGAGTGGAATCACCACGCCAGGGATTCAAGCTTCAGGAGGCTAATTTGCATATTCCAGGTGCCTTCTGGGAGAAGCGAAGTCTCCCTAAGCTAGAAGATCGTTGGGTACAGCCGGGACCAGCTGCTTCGAAAGCATCACCAAACCAGGGATTCAAGCTTCAGGAGGCTAATTTGCATATTCCAGGTGCCTTCTGGGAGAAGCGAAGTCTCCCTAAGCTAGAAGATCGTTGGGTACAGCCGGGACCAGCTGCTTCGAAAGCATCACCAAACCAGGGATTCAAGCTTCAGGAGGCTAATTTGCATATTCCAGGTGCCTTCTGGGAGAAGCGAAGTCTCCCTAAGCTAGAAGATCGTTGGGTACAGCCGGGACCAGCTGCTTCGAAAGCATCACCAAACCAGGGATTCAAGCTTCAGGAGGCTAATTTGCATATTCCAGGTGCCTTCTGGGAGAAGCGAAGTCTCCCTAAGCTAGAAGATCGTTGGGTACAGCCGGGACCAGCTGCTTCGAAAGCATCACCAAACCAGGGATTCAAGCTTCAGGAGGCTAATTTGCATATTCCAGGTGCCTTCTGGGAGAAGCGAAGTCTCCCTAAGCTAGAAGATCGTTGGGTACAGCCGGGACCAGCTGCTTCGAAAGCATCACCAAACCAGGGATTCAAGCTTCAGGAGGCTAATTTGCATATTCCAGGTGCCTTCTGGGAGAAGCGAAGTCTCCCTAAGCTAGAAGATCGTTGGGTACAGCCGGGACCAGCTGCTTCGAAAGCATCACCAAACCAGGGATTCAAGCTTCAGGAGGCTAATTTGCATATTCCAGGTGCCTTCTGGGAGAAGCGAAGTCTCCCTAAGCTAGAAGATCGTTGGGTACAGCCGGGACCAGCTGCTTCGAAAGCATCACCAAACCAGGGATTCAAGCTTCAGGAGGCTAATTTGCATATTCCAGGTGCCTTCTGGGAGAAGCGAAGTCTCCCTAAGCTAGAAGATCGTTGGGTACAGCCGGGACCAGCTGCTTCGAAAGCATCACCAAACCAGGGATTCAAGCTTCAGGAGGCTAATTTGCATATTCCAGGTGCCTTCTGGGAGAAGCGAAGTCTCCCTAAGCTAGAAGATCGTTGGGTACAGCCGGGACCAGCTGCTTCGAAAGCATCACCAAACCAGGGATTCAAGCTTCAGGAGGCTAATTTGCATATTCCAGGTGCCTTCTGGGAGAAGCGAAGTCTCCCTAAGCTAGAAGATCGTTGGGTACAGCCGGGACCAGCTGCTTCGAAAGCATCACCAAACCAGGGATTCAAGCTTCAGGAGGCTAATTTGCATATTCCAGGTGCCTTCTGGGAGAAGCGAAGTCTCCCTAAGCTAGAAGATCGTTGGGTACAGCCGGGACCAGCTGCTTCGAAAGCATCACCAAACCAGGGATTCAAGCTTCAGGAGGCTAATTTGCATATTCCAGGTGCCTTCTGGGAGAAGCGAAGTCTCCCTAAGCTAGAAGATCGTTGGGTACAGCCGGGACCAGCTGCTTCGAAAGCATCACCAAACCAGGGATTCAAGCTTCAGGAGGCTAATTTGCATATTCCAGGTGCCTTCTGGGAGAAGCGAAGTCTCCCTAAGCTAGAAGATCGTTGGGTACAGCCGGGACCAGCTGCTTCGAAAGCATCACCAAACCAGGGATTCAAGCTTCAGGAGGCTAATTTGCATATTCCAGGTGCCTTCTGGGAGAAGCGAAGTCTCCCTAAGCTAGAAGATCGTTGGGTACAGCCGGGACCAGCTGCTTCGAAAGCATCACCAAACCAGGGATTCAAGCTTCAGGAGGCTAATTTGCATATTCCAGGTGCCTTCTGGGAGAAGCGAAGTCTCCCTAAGCTAGAAGATCGTTGGGTACAGCCGGGACCAGCTGCTTCGAAAGCATCACCAAACCAGGGATTCAAGCTTCAGGAGGCTAATTTGCATATTCCAGGTGCCTTCTGGGAGAAGCGAAGTCTCCCTAAGCTAGAAGATCGTTGGGTACAGCCGGGACCAGCTGCTTCGAAAGCATCACCAAACCAGGGATTCAAGCTTCAGGAGGCTAATTTGCATATTCCAGGTGCCTTCTGGGAGAAGCGAAGTCTCCCTAAGCTAGAAGATCGTTGGGTACAGCCGGGACCAGCTGCTTCGAAAGCATCACCAAACCGCGCGTCTTATGGCGCGCGAATTTTTGCCTGTAGGACATTATTGCAAGAGAGCTTGGCTGAGTAGATTACACAAGAAGGAAAACACACAGCAAGTCAGCAGGATCTAGGAGCAACATGGCAGATGTGACAACCTACATGGTGAGCTGCAGCATGTGCTACATGTTCACAGATCGACCAGAAGAAGAATCCAATTTCACCTGTCAGAAGTGTAGACTAGTGGCCCTTTTAGAAGAAAAGGTGCGGGGTCTGGAAGAAAGAATAGCAACTTTGAAACTCATCAAAGAGAATGAAGACTTTCTAGACAGAACAGAAGCATCTCTACTGGTCACAGAAGGTGCAAAAAGTGTCAGAGAACCTCCAAAAGCAGATGAGTGGAAGCATGTGACCAAAAGAAGCAAGAAGACCATGGAGAAATCACCAACCACACAACTGAAGAACCGATATCAAATCTTTGTAGAGGATGAAGATGGCACACCTAAGAATGAAGCAATACCAGCAAGCAAAAAAGAAAAGGGCACACAGCAACAAGTGACAGCAAAAAGTACAGCCAAGAAGCAACGAAGAGTGGTGGTGGTGGGAGACTCACTACTGAGAGGCACCGAAGCAGCCATCTGCAGACCGGACATAACTGCAAGAGAAGTATGCTGCCTTCCAGGTGCGATGATCAAGGATGTGACCGATAGGATACCAAAGCTCTTCAGCTCCAAGGACGTCCACCCATTTCTTCTGATACATGTTGGCACCAATGACACGGCAAGGAAGGACCTACCGACAATCTGCAAGGACTTTGAAGAGTTGGGGAAGAAAGTAAAGGAACTGGATGCACAGGTAGTTTTTTCTTCTATCCTTCCAGTAGACGGGCATGGCACCAGGAGATGGAACAGGATCCTTGATGCAAACAACTGGCTAAGACGATGGTGCAGACAACAAGGATTTGGATTCCTGGACCACGGTGTGAATTACTGGTATGATGGACTCCTCGCCAGAGACGGACTACACCTCAACAAACCTGGGAAACACACATTCGCCAGAAGACTCGCTACACTCATCAGGAGGGCGTTAAACTAGAAGAAGAGGGGACGGGAAGAAAAACATTAGACTCGAACAAAGACGACCCAGGAAAACATACTCAGAAGGGAGGTAAGAACATTTCTAAAACAATCCACAGTGAGGAGATTGGAACAAAACAAAATCCTCTAAACTGCATGCTTGCAAACGCCAGAAGCCTGACAAACAAGATGGAAGAACTAGAAGCAGAAATATCTACAGGTAACTTTGACATAGTGGGAATAACCGAGACATGGTTAGATGAAAGCTATGACTGGGCAGTTAACTTACAGGGTTACAGTCTGTTTAGAAAGGATCGTAAAAATCGGAGAGGAGGAGGGGTTTGTCTCTATGTAAAGTCTTGTCTAAAGTCCACTTTAAGGGAGGATATTAGCGAAGGGAATGAGGATGTCGAGTCCATATGGGTTGAAATTCATGGAGGGAAAAATGGTAACAAAATTCTCATTGGGGTCTGTTACAAACCCCCAAATATAACAGAAAGCATGGAAAGTCTACTTCTAAAGCAGATAGATGAAGCTGCAACCCATAATGAGGTCCTGGTTATGGGGGACTTTAACTACCCGGATATTAACTGGGAAACAGAAACCTGTGAAACCCATAAAGGCAACAGGTTTCTGCTAATAACCAAGAAAAATTATCTTTCACAATTGGTGCAGAATCCAACCAGAGGAGCAGCACTTTTAGACCTAATACTATCTAATAGACCTGACAGAATAACAAATCTGCAGGTGGTCGGGCATTTAGGAAATAGCGACCACAATATTGTGCAGTTTCACCTGTCTTTCACTAGGGGGACTTGTCAGGGAGTCACAAAAACATTGAACTTTAGGAAGGCAAAGTTTGAACAGCTTAGAGATGCCCTTAATCTGGTAGACTGGGACAATATCCTCAGAAATAAGAATACAGATAATAAATGGGAAATGTTTAAGAACATCCTAAATAGGCAGTGTAAGCGGTTTATACCTTGTGGGAATAAAAGGACTAGAAATAGGAAAAACCCAATGTGGCTAAACAAAGAAGTAAGACAGGCAATTAACAGTAAAAAGAAAGCATTTGCACTACTAAAGCAGGATGGCACCATTGAAGCTCTAAAAAACTATAGGGAGAAAAATACTTTATCTAAAAAACTAATTAAAGCTGCCAAAAAGGAAACAGAGAAGCACATTGCTAAGGAGAGTAAAACTAATCCCAAACTGTTCTTCAACTATCTCAATAGTAAAAGAATAAAAACTGAAAATGTAGGCCCCTTAAAAAATAGTGAGGAAAGAATGGTTGTAGATGACGAGGAAAAAGCTAACATATTAAACACCTTCTTCTCCACGGTATTCACGGTGGAAAATGAAATGCTAGGTGAAATCCCAAGAAACAATGAAAACCCTATATTAAGGGTCACCAATCTAACCCAAGAAGAGGTGCGAAACCGGCTAAATAAGATTAAAATAGATAAATCTCCGGGTCCGGATGGCATACACCCACGAGTACTAAGAGAACTAAGTAATGTAATAGATAAACCATTATTTCTTATTTTTAGTGACTCTATAGCGACAGGGTTTGTTCCGCAGGACTGGCGCATAGCAAATGTGGTGCCAATATTCAAAAAGGGCTCTAAAAGTGAACCTGGAAATTATAGGCCAGTAAGTCTAACCTCTATTGTTGGTAAAATATTTGAAGGGTTTCTGAGGGATGTTATTCTGGATTATCTCAATGAGAATAACTGTTTAACTCCATATCAGCATGGGTTTATGAGAAATCGCTCCTGTCAAACCAATCTAATCAGTTTTTGAAAGTGAAGAGGTAAGCTATAGACTGGACCACGGTGAGTCATTGGACGTGGTATATCTCGATTTTTCCAAAGCGTTTGATACCGTGCCGCACAAGAGGTTGGTACACAAAATGAGAATGCTTGATCTGGGGGAAAATGTGTGTAAATGGGTTAGTAACTGGCTTAGTGATAGAAAGCAGAGGGTGGTTATAAATGGTATAGTCTCTAACTGGGTCGCTGTGACCAGTGGGGTACCGCAGGGGTCAGTATTGGGACCTGTTCTCTTCAACATATTCATTAATGATCTGGTAGAAGGTTTACACAGTAAAATATCGATATTTGCAGATGATACAAAACTATGTAAAGCAGTTAATACAAGAGAAGATAGTATTCTGCTACAGATGGATCTGGATAAGTTGGAAACTTGGGCTGAAAGGTGGCAGATGAGGTTTAACAATGATAAATGTAAGGTTATACACATGGGAAGAGGGAATCAATATCACCATTACACACTGAACAGGAAACCACTGGGTAAATCTGACAGGGAGAAGGACTTGGGGATCCTAGTTAATGATAAACTTACCTGGAGCAGCCAGTGCCAGGCAGCAGCTGCCAAGGCAAACAGGATCATGGGGTGCATTAAAAGAGGTCTGGATACACATGATGAGAGCATTATACTGCCTCTGTACAAATCCCTAGTTAGACCGCACATGGAGTACTGTGTCCAGTTTTGGGCACCGGTGCTCAGGAAGGATATAATGGAACTAGAGAGAGTACAAAGGAGGGCAACAAAATTAATAAAGGGGATGGGAGAACTACAATACCCAGATAGATTAGCGAAATTAGGATTATTTAGTCTAGAAAAAAGACGACTGAGGGGCGATCTAATAACCATGTATAAGTATATAAGGGGACAATACAAATATCTCGCTGAGGATCTGTTTATACCAAGGAAGGTGACGGGCACAAGAGGGCATTCTTTGCGTCTGGAGGAGAGAAGGTTTTTCCACCAACATAGAAGAGGATTCTTTACTGTTAGGGCAGTGAGAATCTGGAATTGCTTGCCTGAGGAGGTGGTGATGGCGAACTCAGTCGAGTGGTTCAAGAGAGGCCTGGATGTCTTCCTGGAGCAGAACAATATTGTATCATACAATTATTAGGTTCTGTAGAAGGACGTAGATCTGGGTATTTATTATGATGGAATATAGGCTGAACTGGATGGACAAATGTCTTTTTTCGGCCTTACTAACTATGTTACTATGTTACTATGTTACTATGTTACCACAGTAGAAACATAGCCCATTCAGACGTCTGTATTCCTGCCGTTCAACTCTGGTCATAGTCCTATCGCACTGCATAGGCTCAGGTTTAACCTCAGGCAATACCGCCAAATGGTGCACAGATTTACGCTCGCGCAAGCGTCGACCGATCTGAATGGCCAAAGACAAAGACTCATTCAAACCAGCAGGCATAGGAAATCCCACCATGACATCCTTAAGAGCCTCAGAGAGACCCTTTCTGAACAAAGCTGCCAGCGCAGATTCATTCCACTGAGTGAGTACTGACCATTTCCTAAATTTCTGACAATATACTTCTATATCATCCTGACCCTGGCACAAAGCCAGCAAATTTTTCTCAGCCTGATCCACTGAATTAGGCTCATCGTACAGTAATCCGAGTGCCAGGAAAAACGCATCGACACTACTCAATGCAGGGTCTCCTGGCGCAAGAGAAAATGCCCAGTCTTGAGGGTCGCCGCGCAAAAAAGAAATAATAATCAAAACCTGTTGACTAGGATTACCAGAAGAATGAGGTTTCAAGGCCAGAAATAGTTTACAATTATTTTTGAAACTTAGAAACTTCATTCTATCTCCAAAAAACAAATCAGGAAAAGGAATTCTTGGTTCTAGCATATATTTCTGATCAATAGTATCTTGAATCTTTTGTACATTTATAACGAGATTATCCATTGAAGAGCACAGACCCTGAATATCCATGTCCACACCTGTGTCCAGAAACACCCAAATGTCTAGGGGAAAAAAAAAAAAAAAGTGAACACAGAGCAGAGGAAAAAAAAAAAAAAATGATGTCAGAACTTTTTCTTTCCCTCTATTGAGAATAATTAGTTGGCTCCTTGTACTGTTATGTCTGCTAATGAAAGGTGTTATGAAGGCAATCCAGAGACACAGTGTGCCTAGCGATCAGAGCGCACACAGTGATCTGACAAATACCCAAAAACAAAGAAACGAGCTCTGAGACGTGGAAACTCTGTAGACCACACACCTGATCCTATCCTAAACACAACTAAAAGCGGCTGTGGATTGCGCCTAACAACTACCTAGGCAACTCGGCACAACCTAAGAAACTAGCTAGCCTGAAGACAGAAAAATAGGCCTGACTTGCCCCCAGAGAAATACCCCAAAGGAAAAGGCAGCCCCCCACATATAATGACTGTGAGTAAGATGAAAAGACAAAACGTAGGGATGAAATAGATTCAGCAAAGTGGGGCCCGATAATCTTAGACAGAGCGAGGACGGTAAAGCGAACTTTGCAGTCTACAAAAAACCCTAAAGCAAAAACCACGCAAAGGGGGCAAAAAGACCCACCGTGCCGGACTAACGGCACGGCGGTACACCCTTTGCGTCTCAGAGCTTCCAGCAAAACAAAAGACAAGCTGGACAGAAAAAAAACAACAAAATAGCAAAAAAGCACTTAGCTATACAGAGCAGCAGGACACAGGAACAATCAGGAGAAGCTCAGATCCAACACTGGAACATTGACTAGGAGCAAGGATAGCAGCATCAGGTGGAGTTAAGTAACGAAGCAGCTAATGAGCTCACCAGAACACCTGAGGAAGGAAGCCCAGAAGCTGCAGTACCACTTGTGACCACAGGAGTGAATTCAGCCACAGAATTCACAACACATTATATCCTTCCTGAGCACCGGTGCCCAAAACTGGACACAGTACTCCATGTGCGGTCTAACTAGGGATTTGTACAGAGGCAGTATAATGCTCTCATCATGTGTATCCAGACCTCTTTTAATGCACCCCATGATCCTGTTTGCCTTGGCAGCTGCTGCCTGGCACTGGCTGCTCCAGGTAAGTTTATCATTAACTAGGATCCCCAAGTCCTTCTCCTTGTCAGATTTACCCAGTGGTTTCCCATTCAGTGTGTAATGGTGATATTGATTCCTTCTTCCCATGTGTATAACCTTACATTTATCATTGTTAAACCTCATCTGCCACCTTTCAGCCCAAATTTCCAACCTATCCAGATCCATCTGTAGCAGAATACTATCTTCTCTTGTATTAACTGCTTTACATAGTTTTGTATCATCTGCAAATATCGATATTTTACTGTGTAAACCTTCTACCAGATCATTAATGAATATGTTGAAGAGAACAGGTCCCAATACCGACCCCTGCGGTACCCCACTGGTCACAGCGACCCAGTTAGAGACTATACCATTTATAACCACCCTCTGCTTTCTATCACTAAGCCAGTTACTAACCCATTTACACACATTTTCCCCCAGACCAAGCATTCTCATTTTGTGTACCAACCTCTTGTGCGGCACGGTATCAAACGCTTTGGAAAAATCAAGATATACCACGTCCAATGACTCACCGTGGTCCAGCCTATAGCTTACCTCTTCATAAAAACTGATCTGCGTGTTTCTTGCTTACACCACCGCTGATGGGCGGATGCTATAGCCGTGTCTATATCCGGCTTATTGCGCATGCGCAAGGCAACACGCACACACGCACTTGGGTGTTGCTTACTTTTTCACACCACCGCTGATAGGCGGATTTTATAGTCCTGTTATTACTGGCTTACTGCGCATACACGAGTTGACACCATATCAACTCACCTATTAGTGTGACACTATCATATGATTTTTGTATTAAAGGGAACCTGTCACCCCAAAAATTGAAGATGAGCTGCGGCCACAAGCATCAGGGGCTTATCTCCAGCATTCTGTAGCGCATTCTGTAATGCTGTAGATAAGCCCCCGATGTATCCTGAAAGATGAGAAAAAGAGGTTAGATTATACTCACTCAGGGGCGATCCTGCTGCGATCCAGTCCGATGGGCGTTGCGTTCCGGTCCGAGGCCTCCCATCTTCTTCTGATTACATCCTCTTCTTGTCTTCACGCTGCGGCTCTGGCGCAGGCGTACTGAGGGCAGAGCAAAGTACTGCAGTGCACAGTGGTGTGTGGTGTAGCAGTCTTTTGCCGCATTGCTGAAGGTCTTTTTCTCTGGTGCAGTCTGGGTAATGACCTCACAGGGACTTTCCCCACCTGACTGCTCCAGTCTGAGGCCGGATGCGTGGGTCCGCAGCGCACTGCGCATGCGCCGACACAGCTGCAGATGATTGGGATCCTTATTTAATGACAAGACATCACATAGTTTGCTACAGCCCCCAAGGAAGCACACGCGAAACACGCGTTGGTGCATAATACACTGGGTCCTAAAGTGGAGATCATGGGTAAGGGCAACCTTTGGCGCATTTAGAGATATTTTCACTCCCTTAAAAGGACATACACCCTTTGTTTCAAACTTCTTGCATTTGACTTTCTGGGGTTGACTGTATCGCATACTGTCTTAATTGCTCAACATCCCTTACATGTTTTGTTATTTTTTCATATTTACTTCATATTATTGAGCGTTAGACACGTAGTGCTATTGTCTTCATTCAGATTTTTTTCTGCATGGGAATATTTACTGATTTGCTGCACTTGCACTTTCTCTAACCTGCTGCTATATTCTGCTCCTCCCTTCCACTAAAATAAAGGTGGACCCTGTGAGTTACACCTGTTATATCAGCTATTCACCTTTGTCTTTAATTTGATTGCTACTCTTTTATATTGTTCTGTTTGACATGCTTTCTGAATAAATTATGATACTATTTTATTTGAGACTTTTTGTGCTCTTTTTCTTCTCC
Source organism: Ranitomeya imitator (assembly GCF_032444005.1). Classification (NCBI taxonomy): domain Eukaryota; kingdom Metazoa; phylum Chordata; class Amphibia; order Anura; family Dendrobatidae; genus Ranitomeya; species Ranitomeya imitator. The sequence goes on along the minus strand of NC_091284.1, from coordinate 6,500,232 downwards.
TTGTGTGGCTATGTATTGTGAGAGTGTCCTGAGCTATTACAGCCCCCCTCACCACTTGCTTTAAGGTTTGATGGATTAAGAATATGGTTTCTGCTCTGAAGATTGTGTTCATGACTGCTGTTTTTGTGTCACATAGCACGACACATCTTTCTTAATCCATCATAAAATCTCCGACTGCACATCGCTCACAGTCCAGCAGTTTGTTATGTTCTCCGTAGTCCGCTCTCTCAGCACAGCAGCAAGCCTTCGATCCCACAGTTGTGGTCACATAAAAGAATGTTTTCTCGTACATTTGACAAAGCTAAGAAGTTAAACTCCACCATCTCCAATCTGTTGGCCATGGAAATGCTGCCTTTCCCCCTCGTGGAAAGTTTCAGAAAGTTCATGGCCGTTGCAGTGCCCCAGTACCAGTTGCCCAGTCACTATTAGTTCTCTAGGAAAGCTCTGGCTGCGCTATGCCAGTATGTCACCCGTTCCGAAATAATCTATGTCTGCTAGGGTGACACCTGGATGAGCAAACATGGGCAGGGGCGTTACATCTCACTGACTGGGCACTGGGCACTCTGGTGGCTGTGGGGGCAGGCGATAAAGGGGCTGCTCCACAAGTCTTTGAATCTAACAAGGCTTGTGGGAAAAACCTCTGTATCCAGAAGTTCCTCCACCTCTTCTGGCTCCTCCGCTAGGGCCTCCACCTGTGCCTTCAACCTCTCCCTTAATGAGACACGCGTACTAAAAGAGGCTACACAGGAAAGGAGACCACCCAAGCAGTATCAAAGCTGGAGACAGATGGTGACTAGTGATGATCAAATAGCGAAATATTCGGATTCGGGAAAATCGGCATGAATCATTTCTAATATCCGTGTATTCGTACCAAATAACGAATCCAATGCAAGTCAATGGGAAAGCCGAATATTTTTATGCTGGACCCAACAAACAGGTCTGAGAGCCTGAGAAAAAAGCTGAAATGGATGGGAAGGAGCTAAAACTAAATGGGACCAGCATGGAGAGGATGCCGCATGCCTTTCTGACTCACCTATGATATGTGGGAACAATGTTGTCAGACTATTGTGCCGGTTTTACGGATTTATAAGAAGATCTACCAAATCTACATTTTTTTTAAAGGGAAAAATGCTAAGAAACATTCTTTCCTTCATAATTACATGTATATAATGCTAAATAAAAATAATTAAAAAAAATTATACCTCCCCTTTAGCATATGTTCACACAGAGCATTTTGGCTTTAGTTTTTCCTTTAACATTTCTGAGGGCTCTCACTCCTACATTTGGTTACCCAGAATACATATTCCCCATCACTTTACAATGCCAGATAAAACATGCCCATTTGGATTTGGGGCTTCTCCCGCCACCACCACCATGTTGACCGCCATGTCATTATACGGGCCTTGCTTCACATTTTCAGAGGGCCGGCAGGTGCCGTGAAACCTGAGTTTTGTGAGCTCCACAGTTGATTTTTGCCACTGGATCCCAATGGAGCCTCTGTCATAGCGGGTGAAGCTGCTGTAAAGTGAATATAACACAGGAGTTGGGGAGCTGTATGATCAGGATATTGGATTCTACCAGACACCAAAAGCATTAGAATTACATTCTGAATCCAGTGTAACAACTGAGGGCCGGTATTGTGGTCAGTGTGTCAGGCCTGAAAGCCATGTCAGGAACATGTACAAGCCTCATTTTACTTGGAAGCCGCCTCCTCAAGGGAAAGAGACAGGAGCGCCATTGACAGTTGACCAAATTCTACCTCTGGGCAAACCACTACCCCTTCTTGCCTGTTTTTTTGGTATGGATCTATCTCTCTTTCCACTGCTGTGCTCGCTAGGCGTGCCACCATGGCAGGTTGGATTGGTGGCCTCGTCATCGACCACATTGTCTTACAATTCCTCAATCTGATCCTCCTTGTGAGTTGCGATTTGAGGCTGAACTGATGGCAACTGTGCCTCATGATAATCCTCCACCTCTTCAGACATGAATTGACCTTCCCCAATGTGGCTTTCTCCTGTCCGTGGGTGCTCAAATGATTGGGTATCACTGCACTCAATCTCCTCATGACCCTCTTTACTGGTGCATGTTGAGAGGCCTGACAAATTACCGATAGGACTCGTAGAAGCGCAGTGTTGCGCGAAACGGCCGTCGTCTAGTGTGGCTCCACCCAGGGCTCTTCTGCTGCTATTTTCATGTATTCCATAATAAAGGACGTTTAATGGGATGGTGAGTGCCTTGCCATCTCTCTTTGCACATTGGATTTGGATTCTTTCATTAGTTTCATTGGCATGACACCCGTGATTCCCAGGAGTCGGAGGTAATTGATTATCCCGGAGAAGTGACCAAGGTTATTAGAGGACTGGGGGGTCTGCAATACCAAGATAGGTTATTACACTGGGGGCTATTTAGTTTGGAAAAATGAAGACTATGGGGTGATCTTATGTTAATGTATAAATATATGAGGGGACAGTACAAAGACCTTTCTGATGATCTTTTTAATCATAGACCTGAAACAGGGACAAGGGGGCATCCTCTACGTCTGGAGGAAAAAAGGTTTAAGCATAATAACAGACGCGGATTCTTTACTGTAAGAGCAGTGAGACTATGGAACTCTCTGCCGTATGATGTTGTAATGAGTGATTCATTACTTAAATTTAAGAGAGGACTGGATACCTTTCTGGAAAAGTATAATGTTACAGGGTATATACACTACATTCCTTGATAGGGCGTTGATCCAGGGAACTAGTCCGATTGCCGAATGTGGAGTCGGGAAGGAATTTTTTTCCCCAATGTGGAGCTTACTATTTGCCACATGTTTTTTTTTGCCTTCCTCTGGATCAACATGTTAGGGCATGTTAGGTTAGGCTATGGGTTGGACTAGATGGACTTAGAGTCTTCCTTCAACCTTAATAACTATGTAACTATGTAAGTGCAGCTGTGCCGGTCACTCGTGTTCCTTCACAGCATCTCTTTTCTGACAAATTACAAGGGAACGTAAACAGTTTCTCAGAGTGGCCAGCGTTGGGGTCCATATGTCTCCTGGGACTCTTGTTGGTCGGAGGAAGGAGGACCAGGTTGAGGATTCAGAGGCCCAGCCTCTTGGCTACTGAGGCTAGACTGTGTGGAAGACTTTGTGGTGCTGATTGTCAACACACTGGAGCCATTGTCTGCCATCCAACCCACAACATCCTCGCACTTGTCTTGGTTTGTTACTGTTGTAGCGCGCTAACCAAATTTTGACAGGAACCTAGAACGAGATTCAGTCACCTTCAGATCTATAACACGGTCATGGCAGCCACCACCACATCCACATCCCTTAATGTTACCCTTTCTCATATTGAATGCATTATGCTTATGAAACCAAAAAATACTGGATTTATTTTTCACAAGTACCCTCACAAACGTCTTATGTAAAATTCGCTGTATCTAGCAATATGTGGCTATTTTTTGGGAGATCACAGCTTGATTATACATGGCAACAGCAGACTGACATAAATTACAGGTAAATAGTCACATTTGCGTATCTCTGCAGGCTTTGCGCCAGTCGCACAACTGCTAGGTAAAGATACACTATTTTTTAAACCAATATTAAATTATGTTTTCTTTCAATCGCCTTGCTGACACACTTCAAATGCGGAGTAATGAAGATTATTGCCCCTGCTACATTGTCACGTAAGATTATCTCTACCTGGATTGCGCCAGTCGCACAACTGCTAGATAAATATTAGGTATTCTAAGCCATAGACGAGGAATATTATTTCACAATTAGATTTTAAAATGGATGTTACTATATACTGGCACTGAGGAATATTATTTTGCGGTAAAAAAAATTATAGGCTGCTACACAGGAATATTATGTAGCTCACAAAAAATGGTTTTGTATATGCTGATACGACCTAATATTTCCCTCTAAAAATAGCTGAGTTGTATATTGTGGTGGATGAAACCCTCCCTATTTCCTCCTAATCCCACAGTCTATTCACAATAGTGACAACTATACAACACAGAGGAAAATAGCAGAGATCTGCAGCATGTACTTGCAATGATGAGAACACCCAGGTGCCTGCCTTTTACTCTCCCTCCTATTAAATATCTCCCTACTTAATTCCACACCTAATAAACAAGTAATCTCTTCACAATCTTCAGCTATTAAACTGTAGTATAAACTGCTATCACTCTCCCTACACTACTTTCACTTTCTCTACGCTGAAACTACGCTCTCCCTACGCTGTTTCCGGCTGCAATGTGCGCAAGATGGCGCCGGCAGCCTTTAAATAGTCCCTATGATGTTGGAAGGCCAGCCAATCACAGTACTGGCACACCAAAGATGGTGCTGGCATAACTGTAATGGCAAGCCAGCCCAGCATGTTCATTGACTGCAAATAAAGTGCCAAACATGCTTCACGATATGGTATGAAATATCATAGTTAGTTTTTTTTTTTTTCTAGCCTGAGTGGGCTAAGCCCCCTTCTTGGAGTAACAGTTTGTAGCTGCAAATTCCTGGCTTTCCTTCTCAGAGAGTGTGGGGGTTAGAAGTTTTATGGCCGAACGGAATTTACGACTGGCATTTCCTGTGTAAGCTCTTGTCCAGCTAGAACAGGAAAAATGGCTCCAAAAATCCATGAAAGATTCTTTGTTTAGTTTTTGTTAGATATTAGGCAAACGATCTAAGCTAGAAATACGAAAATATATATTCGTAGTCCCACTCGGTGTAGGTACCCATCCCTTTAAACTCGGGTTTCTAACTCCATCTGGTAAAGAAGTAGGGATTTCTCTGTAAATATGTATCCCAGTTAGGACATATTTGATCTCATTAGAATGCTCACGTTAATCTGAGATGAATGATGAGCTTTTTAGGACGCTGACATGTTTTGTAGTGAAGTTATAGAAATCAGAGAATAGTTTAAAGTTTAGGCAGAAGGTAGAGAGAGGAGGGTCTGGATAAGCCAGCCTTTCTGTGATGTCACAGCCTTAAGGTATTAAGTTTGTGGCAGGAGCCCCAGCTGACACTCTTCTGCTGTTGTCTCCTGCTGGACTGTTTGTCTTCTCCTGAAGCCAGCAGCATCCCATGGACTGGGATATATGGACACTGCCCTAGCCTGATTGCCTGCAATGCTTTTAACATGTGAGTGTTATCTTTTCTCTTTTATTCCCTTTATGTTATAATTACCCATGTACATATTTGCAATTGTCTCATTTGTAACTTCTTTATAAAATATTTTTGATAAAGCACGGCCTAATTATTTTCAATGGGACATACTATTATATGTTAGTTCAGTTCTCCATGCTCTAAACTTACCCTGTCTTCTGAAGTGAAATACGCTACTGTTACTGTTGTGTTGGGTTAGCTTCGGACCCGTTTAATCGAAGCTGGTGGCAGCGAGAAGTGTGCAGACATTTGGGTTATGTGGTAGCGGCTGCAGTTTTAATAATTATTGTTCCTGCCTGAGTGGGAGTAGTTATCGCGTCGCTGCAGCGTGCCCAATAGCCAGTACATAGCAGGCAGCCTTTCTGGCGACTAATTACCCAGGGTGCAGTACCTAATCTGACCTGAGACTAAGGGGGCGCCAGAGAGCTGCAAGTGTTAAGTGGAACTGTAAGCGGGATATACATAAATCCCTGCAGTTCGTGGTATATAGAAAGGCAGTGGGATACCTAGAATAAGCCCCTGCTGTAAACTAAGAGGTCAATAGCCTTGTGTGTGTTTTTTCATCACATCGTGGAGTGGAGGGATAACTAAGATAAGCCCCCCTGCACATGTGATATCCGTCTGTTGGCCTAAAGTCACCCCAACCCGTGACGTAGGGGTGACGGTCACGGTGTGACTCCTGACCCATTGGTGACAGCGGTCAGGGGAATCCTGACAATTGGTGGCAGCGGTGGGATATCTTAGAGCATTAGTGATTTGGTTTGAGTAATCATTCCTCTCACTAAAAACTTGCAGAAAGTTCTTGCGAGGACTCTGCGCAAATAAGTTTGGAGAACGAACTCAGTGCTTTTTAGTTGTGAGACAATTGCGTACTGGTAATTATCCCTTCCCTTTCTCTTCGTTTTTCTATCCTATCTTTTATTTGGCAACCATGGTTGTGCTGGGAGAAACCTTCTATGAGCAGCAGACCAGAGACACCCTTGTCGCCTTATGCAAGTCACAGCACATTGACTCTGCAAGCAAAAACAAAGCCCAACTGGTCGCAGATCTGGTGCAATGGGAAGCCGCTCGAGACCAATCTCAGAGCTCAGAGGCCGCAGAAGCCAGCACAAGCGAACATGGTGCTGCAGCAGAGGTCCAACCACTGAATGCTGGCCCTGTTAGCAATCCGGGCGAATTGGACCCCCACCTGCAGGCGGCCTTGAAAGAATTCCCCATTGACGACCATGAGGGACGTCGGCAGCTGATTCAGCAATACCGGCAGGAGGCCCGAGCTGAGAGAGAGGCCCGAGCTGAGAGAGAGGCACAGGCCCAGCGAGCCGAGCGGCAAGCTGAGCGGGAGTACCAGCTGCAGTTAGCCCGACTGCAAATGCAGGGGTTGTCCCAGACCAACCGTGAGCCTAGCAGCGCTCAGACACCGAAGCCCCGGCCTGATCACTTTCCTGTTATGGAGAAGGACGGAGATTTGGACACTTTTCTGCGGGCCTTTGAGAAAGCCTGCAGACAGTACCGGCTACCTACAGATGAATGGGCCCGATACCTGACACCAGGGCTGAAAGGTAAAGCTCTGGAGGCGTTTGCTGCCCTCCCTCAAGAACAAGATGGAGACTATGAGGCCATCAAGCAGGCCCTGATAGCCAAGTACCAGCTTACACCCGAGGTGTACCGTAGAAAGTTCCGGACCCTCCAACGTGGCCCACACGACAGTTACAGTGATGTGGTGCATGGACTGGGGACCCACTTTGACCAGTGGACCCAAGGACTGTCAGTGACCACCTTTGCACAGCTGCGAGACCTGATGATCAAAGACCAGTTCTTTCATCTTTGCCCAGCTGAGGTACGACAGTTCGTGATGGACAGAGAACCCAAAGACGTGACGAAAGCAGCACAGATTGCCGATGCCTATGAGGCCAACCGTAGATCGGAAGTGCGGAAGCCAGTCACCACCAGCTGGAGAGGGGGTAAGCCTGCAACCAACGCCAGTACCCCTGCCAGCCAACACACCAGAGGTCCTGTCCCCGTGGCCAACAGCACCAGACCTACCACCGAACCTCGCAAGTGTTACACCTGCCATCAGACTGGTCATATCAGTCCCTCCTGCCCAACCAAGCAGAAGAACACCCCAGCCAAGGCCCCAGGGCCTAATGCAGCAGTTCTTTTGGTGGGTGGTGTGGTTGGGAGGGTGTGTGACAACGTACAGCACGTCACGGTGGGAGGCCATGTTGCTACAGGCCTCAAGGACACCGGGGCTGAGCGAACCCTCATCCGACCCGAACTGGCGGCCCCTGAAGAAATCATTCCGGGGAAAACCCTAACTGTCACTGGGATTGGGGGCATCAGCTGTCCCTTACCAATGGCCCGGGTTTTTATTGATTGGGGTGCTGGGAGCGGGGTGAAGGAAGTGGGGCTGTCTGATAATTTGCCCACTGATGTGTTGTTGGGGACTGATTTGGGGAGACTGGTTGCATACTACGTTCCTGACACCCTTTCCCAATCTACTAATGAGGGTAAAGTCAACCCTGATGATGATGATGATGATGATGGGAAATCGCATGTGTTACCTGACCATGCTTTATCTTGTAATGATGCATCTAATAACCATTTTTTCCCTAGGATTGATGGTGAAAATGTTGTACCTGTGCCAGCTGAACCTGATGATGATTTTTCTGTGAAGGTTAATGTGTCCATAGGTACAGGCGTGCCCAGCCACGTCGCTCTGCGGAGTGAGACGGCTGAGGAACCCCTAACAGGGGCAAGTGTCGGTGCTACAGGAAATGGGGAGATGCATGGGAACCGTGAGGAAGGTGACGCCATGAAAGTGACCAGTGACACCGAGGAAGGTAACTGGCCCATAAGTAGCACTGCCCCTGGAGTGTTGGGGGTGGATGGGGAGGTAGAGCCCATAGCAGCGCCGGCTGATGGGTCTGTAGAAACCCCCGGGGAGACAGCCTACGTAGCTGCTGTCACCCGCAGTCAGAGTGCCCGGAACGCAGATAACTGTCAGCCTTCCGGACCCTCCTCAGTCACCACTGTGACTGAACCAGAGGTGGACCCAGAGCAGGTCCAAGAGGGTTCCCGTGGGGAAGGGACCCTGACGTCGCTTTTGGCTTCCCCTAGCCAGGAGTTTCAGGCCGCTCTGCACACAGATGCGAGCCTAGAGAGTTTGAGACAACTTGCCGAGACGCCCACCTCCGGGACTGATAAGGAGAAGGTGTTCTGGGAACAAGGAAGGTTGTACCGGGAGACAGTACCCGGAGAATCACAAAAGGAGTGGTTGAGGGAAAGACAGCTGGTCGTCCCGCAGCAATTCCGGGGTGAGTTGTTGCGGATTGCCCATGAGATCCCGCTAGCTGGACACTTGGGGATCAGCAAAACTAAGGCCCGGCTGTCTCAACACTTCTATTGGCCTAAGATGGGGACAGATGTGTCAAACTACTGCCGCTCCTGTATCACTTGTCAAAGAGTGGGGAAGGCGGGGCCTGCTCTTAAGGCTCCCCTGATCCCTTTGCCAGTGATAGAAGAGCCTTTCCAGAGGATCGCGGTGGACATTGTGGGCCCGCTGGCCGTCCCCAGCAGCTCTGGAAAGCAATACATCCTTACTGTGGTAGACTATCCTACCCGGTACCCAGAGGCAGTAGCTCTGTCGTCAACTAGGGCAGATAAGGTGGCGGATGCCCTGTTGGCCATCTTTTCACGTGTAGGATTTCCCAGGGAAATGCTTACTGATCAAGGGACCCAATTTATGTCTCGCCTAATGGAGGCTCTCTGTAAGAAAATGCAGGTGAAGCACCTGGTATCGAGTGCGTATCACCCACAGACCAATGGCTTGTGTGAACGCTTCAATGGTACCCTCAAACAGATGCTGCGCATGCTGGTTGAGACTCAAGGGCGCGACTGGGAGCGGTACCTCCCACACCTGCTGTTCGCTTACCGAGAGGTTCCGCAGGCCTCGACGGGGTTCTCCCCCTTCGAGCTCCTGTACGGCAGGTGAGTCCGGGGACCCCTTGGGTTGGTAAGAGAATCCTGGGAAGAGGAGCCGAACCCTTCTGAAGTGTCCGTAGTGGAGTATGTCATGCGCTTCCGTGACAAGATGCAGACCTTGACGCAGTTGGTGCATGACAACATGACGCAGGCTCAGGCTGAACAGAAGCACTGGTACGACCAGAACGCCCGGGAGTGGACCTACCACGTGGGTCAAAAGGTGTGGGTGCTGGTCCCCGTACCAACGGATAAGCTTCAGGCAGCCTGGGAGGGCCCGTACGTCGTCCACCAACAGCTCAACCCGGTCACTTACGTGGTCACGCTTGACCACGCTCGGGGTAGGCGAAAGGCCTTTCACGTCAACATGATGAAGGCTCATCACGAACGTGAACCTTTCGTCCTACCGGTCTGCAGCTTGCCCGAAGACGGTGAGGAAGACACCCTCCTGGACTTGCTGGCCCAAGCCAAGGCCAATGGGTCCATCGAGGATGTGGAGGTAAGCGCCTCGTTAACTGAACCCCAGCGGGTGCAGTTGCAAACCACACTGGAACCTTTCCGGGTCGTGTTCTCCAACCGACCTGGGAGGACTGAGTTAGCAGTCCACGAGGTGGACACCGGGAATCACGCCCCACTACGGCGAACACCCTATCGAATCTCTGACCAGGTGCAGCAGACTATGCGCCAAGAGATCGATGAGATGTTACAGCTGGGGGTGATTCGACTGTCAAAGAGTGCGTGGGCCTCACCTGTAGTTCTCGTGCCAAAGATGGACCGGACCACCCGGTTCTGCGTGGACTACAGGGGGCTCAACGCCATTACAGTCTCTGACGCGCACCCCATGCCGCGCATCGAGGAGCTGCTTGAGAAGTTAGCTGGCGCAAATTACCTAACAATAATGGATCTGAGTCGAGGATACTGGCAGATTCCCCTGAGCCCCGAGGCGCAGGAAAAGTCTGCCTTTATCACACCCTTTGGACTGTACGAGTCCACGGTCATGCCCTTCGGCATGAAGAATGCCCCTGCCACTTTCCAGCGGATGGTCAACCTCCTGCTTCAGGGACTGGAGAAGTACGCCGTGGCGTACTTGGATGACATTGCCATCTTCAGTTCCTCCTGGGAGGAACACCTGCAGCATCTCGAGGAGGTGCTCAGGCGAATTCACCAAGCAGGACTGACTATCAAGCCCGGAAAGTGCCAGATGGGCATGAGGGAGGTTCACTACCTGGGGCACCGGGTAGGCGGGAACACCCTAAAGCCAGAGCCTGACAAAGTGGGAGTGATCGTGAACTGGCCCACTCCCGTGACCAAGAAACAGGTGATGTCCTTCTTGGGCACTGCAGGGTACTATAGGCGCTTCGTAAAGCACTATAGTAGCCTGGCAAAACCTTTGACGGACCTCACCAGGAAGAAGCTACCTCACATTGTCAACTGGACAGATGGCTGTGAGGGGGCCTTCCAGGCGTTGAAAACTGCACTGTGCAACGCCCCTGTGTTGAAAGCAGTCGACAGCAGTCGACCGTTCTTGGTGCAGACCGACGCCAGCGAGTTTGGCCTTGGTGCTGTACTCAGCCAGGTTGACTCGAAGGACCAAGAGCACCCCGTGTTATACCTGAGCCGGAAACTTTTGCCGAGGGAAGTGGCCTACTCCACCATCGAGAAGGAGTGCCTGGCCATAGTCTGGGCCCTGCAGCGCTTGCAGCCCTACTTGTACGGTCACACCTTCACTGTGGTGACCGACCACAACCCTCTGCGCTGGCTAAACGCCATGTGTGGAACCAACGGCAGGTTGCTACGCTGGAGCCTTGCCCTTCAGCAGTTTGACTTCGTCATTGAACACAAAACGGGCAGGGAGCATGGAAATGCAGATGGACTCTCCCGCCAGGGTGAACCAACCGAGGTGCCCATGGAGGCATACCGTGGGGTACTGCCTCCCTAGCGCACACCAAAAGGGGGAGGTGTCACGATATGGTATGAAATATCATAGTTAGTTTTTTTTTTTTTCTAGCCTGAGTGGGCTAAGCCCCCTTCTTGGAGTAACAGTTTGTAGCTGCAAATTCCTGGCTTTCCTTCTCAGAGAGTGTGGGGGTTAGAAGTTTTATGGCCGAACGGAATTTACGACTGGCATTTCCTGTGTAAGCTCTTGTCCAGCTAGAACAGGAAAAATGGCTCCAAAAATTCATGAAAGATTCTTTGTTTAGTTTTTGTTAGATATTAGGCAAACGATCTAAGCTAGAAATACGAAAATATATATTCGTAGTCCCACTCGGTGTAGGTACCCATCCCTTTAAACTCGGGTTTCTAACTCCATCTGGTAAAGAAGTAGGGATTTCTCTGTAAATATGTATCCCAGTTAGGACATATTTGATCTCATTAGAATGCTCACGTTAATCTGAGATGAATGATGAGCTTTTTAGGACGCTGACATGTTTTGTAGTGAAGTTATAGAAATCAGAGAGAATAGTTTAAAGTTTAGGCAGAAGGTAGAGAGAGGAGGGTCTGGATAAGCCAGCCCTTCTGTGATGTCAAAGCCTTAAGGTATTAAGTTTGTGGCAGGAGCCCCAGCTGACGCTCTTCTGCTGTTGTCTCCTGTTGGACTGTTTGTCTTCTCCTGAAGCCAGCAGCATCCCATGGACTGGGATATATGGACACTGCCCTAGCCTGATTGCCTGCAATGCTTTTAACATGTGAGTGTTATCTTTTCTCTTTTATTCCCTTTATGTTATAATTACCCATGTACATATTTGCAATTGTCTCATTTGTAACTTCTTTATAAAATATTTTTGATAAAGCACGGCCTAATTATTTTCAATGGGACATACTATTATATGTTAGTTCAGTTCTCCATGCTCTAAACTTACCCTGTCTTCTGAAGGGAAATACGCTACTGTTACTGTTGTGTTGGGTTAGCTTCGGACCCGTTTAATCGAAGCTGGTGGCAGCGAGAAGTGTGCAGACTTTTGGGTTATGTGGTAGCGGCTGCAGTTTTAATAATTATTGTTCCTGCCTGAGTGGGAGTAGTTATCGCGTCGCTGCAGCGTGCCCAATAGCCAGTACATAGCAGGCAGCCTTTCTGGCGACTAATTACCCAGGGTGCAGTACCTAATCTGACCTGAGACTAAGGGGGCGCCAGAGAGCTGCAAGTGTTAAGTGGAACTGTAAGCGGGATATACCTAAATCCCTGCAGTTCGTGGTATATAGAAAGGCAGTGGGATACCTAGAATAAGCCCCTGCTGTAAACTAAGAGGTCAATAGCCTTGTGTGTGTTTTTTCATCACATCGTGGAGTGGAGGGATAACTAAGATAAGCCCCCCTGCACATGTGATATCCGTCTGTTGGCCTAAAGTCACCCCAACCCGTGACGTAGGGGTGACGGTCACGGTGTGACTCCTGACCCATTGGTGACAGCGGTCAGGGGAATCCTGACAGGCGGGTCCCTCGAATATACTGAGGTGAATACCTAATTAAGTAACGAATAGCCCAACTATTCGTGCGAGTACCATATAGTGCTGAATGTAGTTGCTCATCACTAATGGTTTCTCTCCAGCCTGCTATGTACTGAAGGGGTTAACCAGCCATAACAAGGGTTTGTCTGGGTTTTTGTGAGTAGGTAAGGGATGGGTGGGACGCCTACTCACTATATCTCCACCTCAAGGGTCTAATTGGCAGAGTTAAATGTCCAGCTGTTATGGTTTGTTTTCTCTTCTGTATGATTGGAGGAAGAAAGTCTTTAGACTCGAGCTCCGGTGGGAGCTGAAGTGTGTTGTGTCCCAGAGGGCTGTTTTGTGTTATTACTTTTTTGTGGTTTATGAAGCAATAAACCACCCAGAGGCTTAAATACCACGTGTTCCTGTGTCTGCCTCAGGGAGCAGCTGAGTAAGCTGATTTGCCACACCAGAGACTTGGTCAGAGAGTGTCCAGGGGTGGTGGTGAAATTCAATGAGGTATAGTTAACCTGTCTCGTCATCGGGCCTCAAGTAACCACCATGGCAAGGTCAAGGTTGGGGTCCATGTACTGGAAAAATATTTCAAGTAAGCTAACCTCCACAAACTACTTTTCAGAGACATCTGAAACAATCCTGGATCCCGAACGGTTTGCAGAACTTACCTGGGAAGGTGGGCTGTGTTCGAGAGCCCACTTTCAAACCTTTAGCCATCCCTGTTGAACATGAAGTGTTGTTCCCATTGTCAATGGCCACTAACCAAGAACTGAGAGGCGCTAATGTACCAGTAGAGGCAATATTATAAAAAGAAGGGTTAGCTGTGACCTGAAAACTGCGCACAGTTCAAGCCGGACAGATGTTGAGATTGGCTAACCTTAGCAAGCATGAGGTGACTATCGCAGCAAGAGAGTTGATGGCAGAAGTGTTTCCTATTGTGGAAGGTCAAGTTACTCAGACGTCTGACAGGCATATCGTGCTGGAGGGGGGAACAGTTACCACACTGGTATTCCGGGAGCCACAGACAATTCCCTAGGGAAGTACAGATGGAAGGGGCTGCATAGTTTACAAGCTAGTGCAGGAGTTGGCTCAGATGCTGGGGAGACATCCAAATGCCTTTCCCGGAAATGAAACCGACTTTGAACTGACTGAAACATTGGGGCATGAGATTTTCACTGAGGATGCTAGACCCATTCAACGATGATAACACCCCGCCATCTTCCCAGCCTTGTATTAGGAAGCTAATGTCTTGTTAAAGTTCATGCTAGATGAGCATATAAGTACTCAACAGAGCAAGAGTCTATGGTATCACCCATAGTACTAGTGAAGAAACAAGATGGAGTAAGGCTACGTTCACACTAGCCTTGTGCGCCGCTGCGTCGGCGACGCAACGCACCGAAAAACGCGTGCAAACGCACGCAAAAATGCTGCGTTTTGTGACGCGTGCGTCGTTTTTTGACGAAAATCGGACGCAAGAAAAATGCAACTTGTTGCGTTTTCTTGGTCCGACGCTAGCATCAAAAAAGACGCACGTGTCGGAAAACGCAACAAGCAAAAACGCATGCGTCCCCCATGTTAAACATAGGGGCGCATGACGCGTGCGTCGCCGCTGCGTCGCTCGACGCTAGCGCGACGCACACTAGCCGAACGCTAGTGTGAACGTAGCCTTATGTGTATTTCCACTAGTTACAGAGTACCAAAAACAAAATTATAAACATAAAGTACTTGTCAAAATCCTGGCGTTGTACAAGCGATAACTAAACGTCCACTTCAGACATGGCTAAGCTAGTCCGAGTTTGGTAAAAATATAACGCTGGTCCATAGCAACCAGTGACTGTGCAATCTCCTCTCAGAGAGACTCTGGCTTACATGACTTGGGATCAACCCTCTTCAATAAGAAGAGCCAGCAACTGACTGTGGGGTGGAGTGCACCACTAAGGAAAGGCACCAAAGCCCAGATGTTGAAGATGGATGCTGAGGAGGTATTACCCCGGCCAAAGAGAAAGAGAGCAACTGAGCTCAATTGAGAAAAAGCTGCTTCAATAGAGAGTCTGTCCCTTCATGGAAGAGTGCGGTATAGGAAAGGGAAACTACCAAATCAGCTCGGACTCACCTGGAAGATCGTAATCCCAAAGAGAGAAGTAAAAGAGTAGCTGAATGGGTGCATAGAAGGAATGGGTATTTTGGTCCAGCCAAGACATTTGCATGGTTACAAAGGTTTTACTATCATTCCGTACTACAAGCTACAGGCAGACTTGGAAGTCTGACAAAGTTGTTGAATCTGTAATATGTTAAAAACTTGGGAGCAGCAGACCCAATGGGGTTTCCCCATAAAGAGCACATGTGGCAGCTGCAGAGGCGGATGACAGCATAGCACCCTCAGAGGTCATACCTGCAAGACGTAGAGCCTCAGGGGCCACTGTCTGTGACTGCAAATATTCAGAGAGTGACTGAGATATTGCCTCTGTGGCCCATTGCCTCTGTTGAGAACCCGCACCGTTAGAGACTTCAAACTTACACCTGCTACAGTATTTCTTCTATCGTGTATGTTTAATGCAATTATTCCTCATCTCAACTAACAGTAAATCATTATTAAACCTAAATCCAGTCTCTGCATCAAGGTCCAATATATTTCCATTGTATCTCCATTATGTCCCCAGAACGCCGTCATGTGCTCGCCAGATTGCCGTCATGTGTTCCCCTTATCCCTGTCTTGTCTTCTCCAGATCACCATCATGTGTTCCTTAGATCGCTGTCATGTCTTCTCCAGATCGTTGCCATGTCTTCCCCAGATTACCATCATGTGCCACCCATATCCCCGTCTTGTCTTCTCCAGATCACCATCATGTGTTCCTCAGATCATTGTCATGTCTTCCCCAGATTGCCGGCATGTTTTCCCCAGATTCCCATCATGTGCTCCCCAGATCCCTGTCATGTCTTCTCCAGATCACCATCATGTGTTCCTTAGATTGCAGTCATGTCTTCTCCAGATCGTTGCCATGTCTTCCCCAGAGTACCATCATGTGCCACCCATATCCCCGTCTTGTCTTCTCCAGATCACCATCATGTGTTCCTCAGATCGCTGTCATGTCTTCCCCAGATTGCCGGCATGTTTTACCCAGATTCCCATCATGTGCCACCCATATCCCCGTCTTGTCTTCTCCAGATCACCATCATGTCTTCCCTAGATCGCAGTCATGTCTTCTCCAGACTGCATTCATGTGTTCCCCAGATTCCTGTCATGTCTTCTCCATATCACCATCATGTGATCCCCTGATCGTTGTTATGTCTTCTCCAGACTGCCGTCATGTGTTCCCCAGATCCCTGTCATGTCTTCTCCATATCACCATCATGTGTTCCCCAGATCGTTGTTATGTCTTCTCCAGACTGCCGTCATGCCTCTACATCTCTCCATCAAATCTTTGCAATATCTTCATTGTACCTCCACCATTTTTCCGGTTAACTACTCCACCGCCCTTATTGAGGTGAACAATGCTGAATTACTCCTCTTACACCCCAGTGATGCTGATAATCCAGAGAGTAGAAAGCTCATAATCAACCATTTCTTTCACTACATTACATCCATAATTCAGATTACTACGGCTATGAGTTTCTGCTTTTTATACCGTTTTATGTATAGTTAGAAAGTTGCATTGAAAATGTCCCCTTATTTCAGTCAAGAAAGTGGGATTAATCGGCACAGAATGGACGATATTTTCCATTCTCTGTAATCCTCATGACATCATCACCGACCATCTCCTCAATCCTGGAGATGAGATGTTTCTTCATTGTATTCCTGACGGTTATGTCAGTTCTTTCTATATGTGCGTATACTACTTGGTGATACACGCTGGGGTTCATAGCCGCAGCACTACCAGCATGATCCATAATAAAGGTTTATAGGATGATCACTGCACATAGGCTGTCACTCTTCACCTTCTACAATGCAAAAATGTTCTCATCTTCTCCATAATCCCCTCATATAAATGACCGAGCATGGAATGGACAAGGCAACTGGATTCATAACTGGCTTAGTGATCGGACCCAAAGAGTGGTCGTAAATGGCTGCACATCCAGTTGGAAGAATGTCACAAGTGGGCACCACAGGCCTCTGAAAAACCAAAGAACAAGGATCCCTAAAATATAACCTTTAATAGAAAAAAGTAAAAAAAACTCTTTTTTTTATCATAGGAGAAATACAAATTGGGAAGAACATATGTATACCTGTTAGACCCTGAAAGGTAACTATATTATGCCCTGCCTGGCAGTGGAGGTTGGCACCCTAAATTTCTGCGGTAGGCGCCCCCACTCCTTGACGGCTCACCCATTAAGTCCCTAAAAATTCCTACATTACAGGAATTCTGATGAACCCTATAGATAGTCCCTTCTAATCACACCTGCCTGGCAGTGGAGATAGACACCATAATTTGTCCATGGTAGGTGCCCCCACACATCGATGGCTGACCCTGGGGTCCCATAGAATCCCTGCAATGGAGATAGAAAATAGCAGTGTCCCAAAAACACCCTGGTACCCGTAAGAAGAGAAAAAAATAATCAAAACACGCAAAAAAGCAATAAATATGAAGAAAAAAACACAAAATCAAACAAATAATATTTCAAATGTCACTTAATCAGTTGTTGTCACCAGAATGAACTGATAGGTCACTCAATATTTTGACCCAGGATAAATAAACGGGTAGACAGAAAGCAGAAAATATTTTTTTGTCCCAGTGAAGAGAATCACAGCATAAAAGTGTATTGAGGAGAGCCATAAGATCAAATACTTAATTAACCTCAAGACGCAAGACCCATAACGTGTACTGCTTAACCTTACTTAAGCTTTCTCAGATCAAAGTGAGACCCTAAAGATGGCTGCCATTTCCTGTCTCAGCAGACCATGTGCTGGTATCCAAGATGACTCCCACCCTGATGACCTCATGGATCCACCCACATTGACGCCCACCTTGATGACCTCATGGACCAACCCACCCTGATGACCTCATGGATCCACCCACGGACTTGCTTATTGCCCAACCCACTAACCAATGGAATGCATCCGATCACTCCCATTTTAAAGCTAACCGAGACCCCCTTACAGGGGATATATAAATCTGTGTCCTGACTGAATAAAGCCCTTGGAGCTGAGCCATAGATTGATCAAGGAGAGTTTACATCTGACGTGTTGTCATATGTTATTTCTTTAGTGCGCACCTGATCAATATCCATGAGGCCAGGAGTAGGCAACTAGAGTGAAGTGAACATTTTATTAATTGTTCAACCTAACAAGTTCATAGTGTGAAAGTGCAATCGTCTGATTCAAACAATAAAGGCAATGCTGTAATTCAGAGACATGCACCCATCTATTGCTGCGGTGTCCCATCCTGGTTACTTAAACAGCCAAATACAGGGATAAAGTGATGAATGATACGCTAATCAGCGTCTGTTATATTACCACAGGATGTGACAGATTTAGAACTGTTCAGATAATGATAGCCATATAGGGTTTTCCAGATATGAGAAAATCAGTTAGTAAAAGATACCACAGCATAAAACCACATAATGCAAAGACACAATCGTCTTTTTAAGCAGATCGGCAATGCACTATCTCAGATCTGTACTCATCTGTTTGCTGCGGCATCCCAACCTGTTATCCACAAAAAACAGATGCAAGGATAGTCTGATGAATAAGGCAGTAGTCAACGTCTATAGAAAATCCCCAAGTAATGCCCGACGCGTTTCCCCCCCATTGGGAATGACAGGGGTTTATCAGGAGTTCAGCAGCCACGTATATGATGAAAGAGCTGTCCTGGCCCCAATGTTGTTCAACATCTTTGTCAGTGATTTAGATGAAGGAATTGAGGAAAAACTGATTAAATTTGCTGATGACACAAAGCTAGGAGGGATAGCTAATACTAGAGAAAAGAGAGAGCGGATTCAAAAACATCTAAACAAACTAGAACTGTGGGCAGCGACTAATAGAATGGTTTTTAACAGTGAGAATGCAAAGTACTACATCTGGGCAATAAAAATGAAAAAAGCAAATACAGAATGGGAGGAATAGGGCTAAGCAACAGCACATGTGAAAAAGACTTGGATATACTAATAGATCACAGACTGAACATGAGTCAACAGTGTGATGCAGCAGCAAAAAGGGCAGATACAATTCTGGGATGTATTAAGAGAATCATAGAGTCTAACATAGTAACATACATAATAACATAGTTAGCAAGGCCGAAAAAAGCCATGTGTCCATCCAGTTCAGCCTATAATCTGTCAGAATAAATCCCCAGATTTAAGTCTTTCTAAAGAACCTAATATCTGTAAGATGCAATATTGTAACACTCCAGGAAGACATCCAGGCCTCTCTTGAACCCCTCGACTGAGTTCGCCATCTAGATCACGTGAAGCCATTATCCCCCTCTACTCCTCCTGGGCCAGACCTCATATGGAATACTGTGTACAGTTCTGGGCACCACATGTTAAAAAAACATAAAAAATGGAAAAAGTTCAGAAAAGAGCGACCAGAATGGTTTCCAGTCTGCAAACAATGTCTTATGGTGAGTTCTCCTTCAATGGAAGTCTTCAAACAGAACATAGACAGATATATGTCTGAGATGGTTTTGTGAATCCTCCATTGATCAGGGGGTTGGACACGATGATCTTGGAGGTCCCTTCCAACTCTAACATTCTATGATTCCCTGTGACTCTTTCACAACTTAATTTTATAACATACAGTACATGTATACTCTTCACATCTGGACATTCGGTACACAGAAAACTTACTCCAGTTTTGCCACCACATCCACTATCTTAGTCGATGACATGTCCACCACCTCTACCTACTAAATGTACACCATGTCATCCCACTGCATGTCCACCATCTTTTCCTCTACATGTTCATCATTTCATCGCACTACATGTCCACCACCTCTTCCTGCTAAATCTCCACCATGTCTTCCTACTACATGTCCACCACATCTTCCTGTTACATGTCTACAACATCTTCCTGCTACGTGTCCACCACGTCTTCCTGCTACATGTCCACTACGTCTTCCTTCTACATGTCCACCTTGTCTTCTTGCTACATGTCCACCACCTCTTCCTGCTAAATCTCCACCATGTCTTCCTACTACATGTCCACCACATCTTCCTGTTACATGTCTACAACATCTTCCTGCTACGTGTCCACCACGTCTTCCTGCTACATGTCCACTACGTCTTCCTGCTACATGTCCACCTTGTCTTCTTGCTACATGTCCAACACATATTCTCAGTACATGTCCACCACACCTTCTCTCTACACGTCCACCATCTTTTGCTCTACATTTTCATCATCACTTCTCTACATCTTCATCATCACTTCCCACTACTTATTAATGAACTTTTCCCAAAAAAAGGTCCAGTATCTCCTCCAACTAAAAGTACACTAGGTTTTCCCACTAATTGTGCACAACCTCTTATTCATACATGTCCCGCCATCTTTTACACTACATCTCCACCAATACATCTCCATCCACCATCTCTCTTCCCACTACATGTCCACCACCACTTGATAATATAAGCTCAACTACTCAGGTCAGACCTTATTGCTTACATCACTTCATTCTAATTTTACATTTTTGTTCTCAAGTACAAAGATTCACACAACACATCACAAACCAAAAGTAAGATACCAACCTCGATAAACCTTCTGCAAGTGTAGACCAGGTTGATTTCAACCTAAAACTAGTCCTCCAGCCCTATAGAAGAGTTTAATGGTAAGCAATGTGGACAACTGAGGCTATATTAGACCAAGAAGTAATTGTGACTACTGGTTATCCATGTAGTAGAAATGTGTGACAAAGAACATCTGTGAAGTTCTCTGGAATCCCATTCACTTTCACCAGTAGCATAACCCAAAAAAACATAAATGGAAAACACATAATATCTCCCATCATCCCATCTGTCCATCTGCTCATCCATTTATCCAGCCATCCATCCTTCCATCCATCCATCATTCCATCCATCCTTCCATCCATCATTCCATCCATCCATCCATCCATCTTACCTCCCACCAGCTGGAGGATCAGGATGAGGCATAGCACCAGGCATGGAGACATGATGATAATGAACTACGGTATGTGTAGGTCTGGAGGCTTCTGGTCTCACAATGAGCCGTCACCACCTCAAACCTCGTCCTGTCTGCAGCTGTTCTACGCATGGATAAAAATAACACTGATCTGGGCTGTGACATGTGAAGCATAAAGACACAAAAATTACCATAAGCGACAGAAAATATTGCTCATATAGAGATGCAAAACCATTGCGGTGGCTGAGAAGCTCAATATGTGCACCTAAATATACGCACCGTGCTTCTGCAATTCACATCTGACTAATAATGGATGGAGATGTGAATCCTCTGCTGTACAACACAACAGAAATATCCTGAGGTGGAGACACCAGATCATCATCTGCATGTACATGGTCAGAACTCAGGAAACAAAAGTTGTCCGACACCTATCCACAGCGACAATAAGGAGACCATGGTGTGAAGAGCAGCATCATTCTATGGCAGATTATGGATATTTGCACCGTGCTAAAAGATTATAATATCCAATCCTATAAAGATTGGGGTTTCGATATAGGAGGTGTAGAGGGAACGTTCAGGGAATGGATACAGTGGCAGGCAAAAGTTTGTGCACCCCTGGTCAAAATGACTGTTATTGTGAACAGTTCAGCAAGATGAAAAGATCTAAAAGGCCTAAAGTTTCAGAGGACACATTTCCTTTGTATTTTAGGCAAAAAACAATATATATACACTACCGTTCCAAAGTTTAGGATCACCCAGACAGTTTTGTGTTTTCCATGGTAACTCATACTTATATTAATCCAATGAGTTGCCAAATGAATGTAAAGTCTAGTCCAGACATTGACGAGGTTCAAAAAAAGATTTTTATTTGAATTAATAATTTTCGCCTTCAGACTTTCCTTTCGTCACAGAATGCTCCTTTGCAGCAATTGCAGCGTTGCAGACCATTGGCATTCTAGCAGTTAATTTGGGAAGGTCATCTGGAGAAATTTCCCCCCGTGCTTCCAGAAGCCCCTCCACAAGTTGGTTTGGCTGATGGACACTTTCTGCACCATACGGTCAAGCTGCTCCCACAACAGCTCAATGGGGCTGAGATCTGGTGACTGTGTTGGCCGCTCCATTACAGATAGATACCAGCTGCCGGCTTCATCACTAAATAGTTCTGGCATAATTTGGAGGTGGCTTTGGGTCATTGTCCTGTTGTAGGATGAAATTGTCTCCAATCAGGCGCTGTCCACAGGGTATGGCATGGCGTTACAAAATGGAGTGACAGCCTTCCTTATTCAATATCCCTTTTACCTTGTACAAATCTTCCACTTTACCAGCACCAAAGCAGCCCCAGACCATCACATTACCTCCACCATACCTGACAGATGGCGTCACACTCTTCCAGCATCTTTTCAGTTGTTCTGCGTCTGTCTTAAATGTTCTTCTGTGTGATCCAAACACCTCAAATTTGGATTCATCTGTCCGTAACACTTTTTTCCAATCTTCCTCTGTCCAATGTCTGTGTTCTTTGGCCCATATTCATCTTTTCCTTTTATTAGCCCGTCTCAGATAAGGCTTTTTCTTTACCTCTCTGCTGTGAAGGCCAGTATTCCGGAGTCGCGTCTTCCCTGTAGACGTTGACACTGGCGTTTTGCTTGTACTATTTAATGAAGCTGCCAGTTGAGGATCTGTGAGGCATCGATTTCTCAAACTATAGACTCTAATGTACTTGTCTTGCTGCTCCCACTTCTCTTTCTACTCTGGTTAGAGCCTGTTTGTGTTCTCCTATGAAGGGAGTAGTACACACCGTTGTAGGAAATCTTCAGTTTCTTGGCAATTTCTCACGGAATAGCCTTCATTTCTAAGAACAAGAATAGACTGTTGAGTTTCACATGAAAGTTCTTTTTTTCTGGCCATTTTGAGAGTTTAATGGAACCAACAAATGTAATGCTCCAGATTCTCAACTAGCTCAAAGGAAGGTCAGGTTTATAGGTTCTATAATCAGCCAAACTGTTTTCAGCTGTGCTAACATACTTGCACAAGTGTTTTCAAGGGTATTGTAACCATCCATTAGCCTTCTTACACAGTTAGCAAACATAAAGTATCATAAGAATACTGGAGTGACGGTTGTTGGAAATGGGCCTCTATACACCTATGAAGATATTGCATTACAAACCAGACGTGTGCAGCTAGAATAGTCATTTACTGCATTAACAATGTATAGAGTGTATTTCTGAATCACTTAATGTTAGCTTCATTGGAACAAACTGTGCTTTTCTTTCAAAAATAAGGACATTTCTAAGTGACCTTAAAATTTGGAACGGCAGTGTATATAGTAATTTTTTCATTTAAAAAAATTAAAAAAGAATAATGGGCCAATTCAAAAGTGCACCCTTGGAGATTTGTGCGCTCAGATAACTTTGATAGAGGTTTCAGACCTTAATTAGCCTGTTAGGGTTATGGCTTGCTCACTATCATAGGCTGATTGTAATGAGGGCAATCTGGGCTACCACCAGGGCCCAAGGCTCCAGGAGTCCATCTCAAGCTGGAGCTCCACTACAGACAATTCAGAATAGCAGCGGAGCTCCAGGGAGCTCTGCTGTAGCATGCAGTGCGATGACGACATAAGCTGGTGCGCGCCAGCATGTACGCACCGCAAGTACAAGTGGAGCTTCAGGGAACGGAGCAGAGCACTGGGGGAAAAGGAGCTGGGTAAGTATGTGGTCTGTTTTATTAATATGTCTATGGAATGTATGGTCTATGTGGGGGCTTCATGCTGTATATAGTAGTCTATGTGGGGGCTTCATACTGTATATAGTAGTCTATGTGGGGGCTTCATACTGTATATAGTAGTCGATATGGGGGTTTCATACTGTATATAGACAGAAATGTGGTGGCTCATACTATATATAGGAGGCTATGTGGGGGCTTCATACTGTATATAGACAGAAATGTGGTGGCTCATACTATATATAGGAGGCTATGTGGGGGCTTCATACTGTATATAGTAGTCTATGTGGGGGCTTCATACTGTATATAGTAGTCTGTGGGGGCTTCATACTGTATATAGTAGTCTGTGGGGGCTTCATACTGTATATAGTAGTCTATGTGGGGGCTTCATACTGTATATAGTAGTCTATGTGGGGGCTTCATACTGTATATAGTAGTCGATGTGGGGGCTTCATACTGTATATAGTAGTCGATGTGGGGGCTTCATACTGTATATAGACAGAAATGTGGTGGCTCATACTATATATAGGAGGCTATGTGGGGGCTTTTATTGTATGTAGGATGCTATGTTGGGCTCATACTGTATATAGGGGGCTGTCTGTGTGAGGGCTCATACTGTATATAGGGGCTGTGTGTGAGGGCTCATACTGTATATAGGGAGGCTGTGTGGGGTTTCTGTTATGTTTGCTAATGACAGGTGTAATGAAGGCAATCCAGAGACACAGTGTGCTTAGCGATCAGAGCGCACACAGTGATCTGACAAAACCCTAAAACACAAGAACGAGCTCTGAGACGTGGAAACTCTGTAGACTGCACACCTGATCCTATCCTAAACACAACTAAAAGCGGCTGTGGATTGCGCCTAACAACTACCTAGGCAACTCGGCACAGCCTAAGAAACTAGCTAGCCTGAAGATAGAAAAATAGGCCTGACTTGCCCCAGAGAAATTCCCCAAAGGAAAAGGCAGCCCCCCACATATAATGACTGTGAGTAAGATGAAAAGACAAAACGTAGGGATGAAATAGATTCAGCAAAGTGGGGCCCGATATTCTAGGACAGAGCGAGGACAGTAAAGGGAACTTTGCAGTCTACAAAAAACCCTAAAGCAAAAACCACGCAAAGAGGGCAAAAAAGACCCACCCTGCCGAACTAACGGCACGGCGGTACACCCTTTGCGTCTCAGAGCTTCCAGCAAAACAAAAGACAAGCTGGACAGAAAAAAAGCAACAAAATAGCAAAAAGCACTTAGCTATACAGAGCAGCAGGTCACAGGAACAATCAGGAGAAGCTCAGATCCAACACTGAAACATTGACAAGGAGCAAGGATAGCAGCATCAGGCGGAGTTAAGTAATGAAGCAGTTAACGAGCTCACCAGAACACCTGAGGGAGGAAGCTCAGAAGCTGCAGTACCACTTGTGACCACAGGAGTGAATTCAGCCACAGAATTCACAACAGTACCCCCCCCTTGAGGAGGGGTCACCGAACCCTCACCAGAGCCCCCAGGCCGACCAGGATGAGCCGCATGAAAGGCACGAACAAGATCGGAAGCATGAACATCAGAGGCAAAAACCCAGGAATTATCTTCCTGAGCATAACCCTTCCATTTAACCAGATACTGGAGTTTCCGTCTAGAAACACGAGAATCCAAAATCTTCTCCACAATATACTCCAATTCCCCCTCCACCAAAACCGGGGCAGGAGGCTCAACAGATAGAACCATAGGTGCCACGTATCTCCGCAACAACGACCTATGGAATACATTATGTATGGAAAAGGAGTCTGGGAGGGTCAAACGAAAAGACACAGGATTGAGAACCTCAGAAATCCTATACGGACCAATAAAACGAGGTTTAAATTTAGGAGAGGAAACCTTCATAGGAATATGACGAGAAGATAACCAAACCAGATCCCCAACACGAAGTCGGGGACCCACACGGCGTCTGCGATTAGCGAAAAGTTGAGCTTTCTCCTGGGACAAGGTCAAATTGTCCACTACCTGAGTCCAGATCTGCTGCAACCTATCCACCACAGAATCCACACCAGGACAGTCCGAAGACTCAACCTGTCCTGAAGAGAAACGAGGATGGAACCCAGAATTGCAAAAAATGGAGAAACCAAGGTAGCCGAGCTGGCCCGATTATTAAGGGCGAACTCAGCCAACGGCAAAAAGGACACCCAATCATCCTGGTCTGCAGAAACAAAACATCTCAGATATGTTTCCAAGGTCTGATTGGTTCGTTCGGTCTGGCCATTAGTCTGAGGATGGAAAGCCGAGGAAAAGGATAGGTCAATGCCCATCCTACCACAAAAGGCTCGCCAAAACCTTGAAACAAACTGGGAACCTCTGTCAGAAACAATATTCTCAGGAATGCCATGTAAACGAACCACATGCTGGAAGAACAAAGGTACCAAATCAGAGGAGGAAGGCAATTTAGCCAAGGGCACCAGATGGACCATTTTAGAAAAGCGATCACAGACCACCCAAATGACTGACATCTTTTGAGAAACGGGAAGGTCAGAAATGAAATCCATCAAAATATGTGTCCAAGGCCTCTTTGGGACCGGCAAGGGCAAAAGCAACCCACTGGCACGAGAACAGGAGGGCTTAGACCTAGCACAAATCCCACAGGACTGCACAAAAGTACGTACATCCCGTGACAGAGATGGCCACCAGAAGGATCTAGCCACTAACTCTCTGGTATCAAAGATTCCAGGATGACCAGCCAACACCGAACAATGAAGTTCAGAGATAACTTTATTAGTCCACCTATCAGGGACGAACAGTTTCTCCGCTGGACAACGATCAGGTTTATTCGCCTGAAATTTTTGCAGCACCCGCCGCAAATCAGGGGAGATGGCAGACACAATGACTCCTTCCTTGAGGATACCCGCTGGCTCAGATAAACCCGGAGAGTCGGGCACAAAACTCCTAGACAGAGCATCCGCCTTCACATTTTTAGAGCCCGGAAGGTACGAAATCACAAAGTCGAAGCGGGCAAAAAATAACGACCAACGGGCCTGTCTAGGATTCAAGCGCTTGGCAGACTCGAGATAAGTCAAGTTCTTATGATCAGTCAATACCACCACGCGATGCTTAGCTCCTTCAAGCCAATGACGCCACTCCTCGAATGCCCACTTCATGGCCAGCAACTCTCGATTGCCCACATCATAATTACGCTCAGCGGGCGAAAACTTCCTGGAAAAGAAAGCACATGGTTTCATCACTGAGCAATCAGAACCTCTCTGTGACAAAACCGCCCCTGCTCCAATCTCAGAAGCATCAACCTCGACCTGGAACGGAAGAGAAACATCTGGCTGACACAACACAGGGGCAGAACAAAAACGACGCTTCAACTCCTGAAAAGCTTCCACAGCAGCAGAAGACCAATTAACCAAATCAGCACCCTTCTTGGTCAAATCGGTCAATGGTTGGGCAATGCTAGAAAAATTACAGATGAAGCGACGATAAAAATTAGCAAAGCCCTGGAACTTTTGCAGACTTTTCAGAGATGTCGGCTGAATCCAATCCTGGATGGCTTGGACCTTAACTGGATCCATCTCGATAGTAGAAGGGGTAAAGATGAACCCCAAAAATGAAACTTTCTGCACACCGAAGAGACACTTTGATCCCTTCACAAACAAAGAATTAGCACGCAGGACCTGAAAAACCATTCTGACCTGCTTCACATGAGACTCCCAATCATCTGAGAAAATCAAAATGTCATCCAAGTAAACAATCAGGAATTTATCCAGATACTCACGGAAGATGTCATGCATAAAAGACTGAAACACTGATGGAGCATTGGCAAGTCCGAACGGCATCACTAGATACTCAAAATGACCCTCGGGCGTATTGAATGCAGTTTTCCATTCATCTCCTTGCCTGATTCTCACCAGATTATACGCACCACGAAGATCTATCTTAGTGAACCAACTAGCCCCCTTAATCCGAGCAAACAAGTCAGATAACAATGGCAAGGGATACTGAAATTTAACAGTGATCTTATTAAGAAGGCGGTAATCAATACACGGTCTCAGCGAACCATCCTTCTTGGCTACAAAGAAGAACCCTGCTCCCAGTGGTGATGACGATGGGCGAATATGTCCCTTCTCCAGGGATTCCTTCACATAACTGCGCATAGCGGCGTGTTCGGGCACGGATAAATTAAATAATCGACCTTTAGG
Organism: Ranitomeya imitator; assembly: GCF_032444005.1. NCBI lineage: Eukaryota > Metazoa > Chordata > Amphibia > Anura > Dendrobatidae > Ranitomeya > Ranitomeya imitator. Next base: position 6,472,692 of record NC_091284.1, on the reverse strand, counting down.
GAATTTACTACCAGGAATCAAATTGATAGCACAATCACAATCCCTATGCGGAGGTAGGGCATCGGACTTGGGCTCATCAAATACATCCTGATAATCAGACAAGAACTCTGGGACCTCAGAAGGAGTGGATGACGAAATAGACAAAAATGGAACATCACCATGTACCCCCTGACAACCCCAGCTGGATACCGACATAGAGTTCCAATCCAATACAGGATTATGGGTTTGCAGCCATGGCAACCCCAACAAGACCACATCATGCAGATTATGCAACACCAGAAAGCGAATAACTTCCTGATGTGCATGAGCCATGCACATGGTCAGCTGGGCCCAGTACTGAGGTTTATTCTTGGCCAAAGGTGTAGCATCAATTCCTCTCAACGGAATAGGACACCGCAAAGGCTCCAAGAAAAACCCACAACGTTTAGCATAATCCAAATCCATCAGATTCAGGGCAGCGCCCGAATCCACAAACGCCATGACAGAAAACGACGACAAAGAGCATATCAAGGAAATGGACAGAAGGAATTTGGACTGTACAGTACCAATGACGGCAGACCTAGCGGACCGCTTAGTGCGCTTAGGACAATCAGAAATAGCATGAGTGGAATCACCACAGTAGAAACACAGCCCATTCAGACGTCTGTATTCCTGCCGTTCAACTCTAGTCATAGTCCTATCGCACTGCATAGGCTCAGGTTTAACCTCAGGCAATACCGCCAAATGGTGCACAGATTTACGCTCGCGCAAGCGTCAACCGATCTGAATGGCCAAAGACAAAGACTCATTCAAACCAGCAGGCATAGGAAATCCCACCATGACATCCTTAAGAGCCTCAGAGAGACCCTTTCTGAACAAAGCTGCCAGCGCAGATTCATTCCACTGAGTGAGTACTGACCATTTCCTAAATTTCTGACAATATACTTCTATATCATCCTGACCCTGGCACAAAGCCAGCAAATTTTTCTCAGCCTGATCCACTGAATTAGGCTCATCGTACAGCAATCCGAGCGCCAGGAAAAACGCATCGACACTACTCAATGCAGGGTCTCCTGGCGCAAGAGAAAATGCCCAGTCTTAAGGGTCGCCGCGCAAAAAAGAAATAATAATCAAAACCTGTTGAATAGGATTACCAGAAGAATGAGGTTTCAAGGCCAGAAATAGCTTACAATTATTTTTGAAACTTAGAAACTTAGTTCTATCTCCAAAAAACAAATCAGGAATAGGAATTCTTGGTTCTAACATAGATTTCTGATCAATAGTATCTTGAATTTTTTGTACATTTATAACGAGATTATCCATTGAAGAGCACAGACCCTGAATATCCATGTCCACACCTGTGTCCAGAATCACCCAAATGTCTAGGGGAAAAAAAAAAAAGTGAACACAGAGCAGAAAAAAAAAAAAAAATGATGTCAGAACTTTTTCTTTCCCTCTATTGAGAATCATTAATATGGCTCCTTGTACTGTTATGTTTGCTAATGACAGGTGTAATGAAGGCAATCCAGAAACCCAGTGTGCCTAGCGATCAGAGCGCACACAGTGATCTGACAAATACCCAAAAATACAAGAACGAGCTCTGAGACGTGGAAACTCTGTAGACTGCACACCTGATCCTATCCTAAACACAACTAAAAGCGGCTGTGGATTGCGCCTAACAACTACCTAGGCAACTCGGCACAGCCTAAGAAACTAGCTAGCCTGAAGATAGAAAAATAGGCCTGACTTGCCCCAGAGAAATTCCCCAAAGGAAAAGGCAGCCCCCCACATATAATGACTGTGAGTAAGATGAAAAGACAAAACGTAGGGATAAAATAGATTCAGCAAAGTGGGGCCCGATATTCTAGGACAGAACGAGGACAGTAAAGCGAACTTTGCAGTCTACAAAAAACCCTAAAGCAAAAACCACGCAAAGAGGGCAAAAAAGACCCACCGTGCCGAACTAACGGCACGGCGGTACACCCTTTGCGTCTCAGAGCTTCCAGCAAAACAAAAGACAAGCTGGACAGAAAAAAAGCAACAAAATAGCAAAAAGCACTTAGCTATACAGAGCAGCAGGTCACAGGAACAATCAGGAGAAGCTCAGATCCAACACTGAAACATTGACAAGGAGCAAGGATAGCAGCATCAGGCGGAGTTAAGTAATGAAGCAGTTAACGAGCTCACCAGAACACCTGAGGGAGGAAGCTCAGAAGCTGCAGTACCACTTGTGACCACAGGAGTGAATTCAGCCACAGAATTCACAACAGGTTTCATATTGTATGTGGGGGCTCATTATATGTAGAGGGCTATGTGGGGGGTTCATATTGTATGTCCGGGGATATGTGGGGGTTCATACTGTATATGGAGATATGTCAGGATATTTAATTCTGCTCAATATTAAGTCATGCAATTAATATAAAAAATAATTATAATTAATATGTCAATATTATTGTTGAGGAGAATTAATTTCTGACTTTTAGTTGAGTCTCCACAACTTTCACGGTCTGTCATCTGGCCCCTTGGAAAATTAATCACCCCCCTGCTCTATTATATACAGCGATATGTTATGGTGGAAGTTCACAAAGCAGAAGAAGGCAAGAAGGAGACAGCAAAGCGTTTTCAAATTGCCCTTTCTTCAGTTCGAAATGTAATCAATGTAATTAAGAAATAGCAGTTACCAGGAACAGTGGAGGTCAAGATAAGGTCTAGAAGACCATACAACATTTCAGTGAGAGCTACTCACAGGATTGCTAGAGCGGTAAATCAGAACCCCTTCTTGACTGCAAAAGATCTTCAGAAAGATTTAGCAGACTCTGCAGTTGTGCTACATTGTTCTACTCTTCAGAGACACTTCCACAAATATGACCTTCATGGAAGAGACCTCAGAAGAAAACCTCTCCTATGTCCCCACCATAAAATTCAGTGTCAAAAGTGTGCAAAAGAACATCTAAACAAGCCTGGTGCATTTTGGAAAAAGTCAAGTGAACAGATGAGGTTAAAATAGAACTCTGACTACAATGATCAAAGATATGTGTGGAAAAAAGGGCACAGAATTTCAGGAAAAGAACAGCTCACCAACCATTAAGTATGGGGGTGGATCAATCATGCTTTGGGGTTCTCTTGCAGCCAATGGCATGGGAAAATTTCCCAGGATGAGGGAAGAATGGATTCAGTGAAATTTCAACAAATTTTTGATGCAAACATAAAACCATCTGTAAAAAACAAGGTGAAAAGGATGGCTGCTACAAATGGATAATGATCCTAAACACACGTCATGGTTATTGCCTCCTCCCACCAGGCTATCAACATCAGCCCTCGGGTCCTCCAGAAATGGCGCAACCATAAGATGTGCAAAATTTGACGCTTAGCCTAGCTCATCTCATTTGCCCTGTGGAGATGGCAAGTGGAGTCATAGGGTTGAGGTTGATGTCACCTTAGTATTATCAGATGACATCAAGCCGAAGGGTTAGTAATGGAGAGGCCTCTATAAGACACCCCCATTACGAACCCCATAGTAAGTATTGAAATAAAAGCCAGAATAAAGTCCTTTATTTTAAATAAAATAAATCCCCTTGTTTGCTTTTATTTTTAAATAAATGTGTTAGAGTTATAAAGTTATGCTCACCTTACACCTATTCCATTGAAGCCATTTTCTCCTGTAATCCATCTCTGTATTATCTGGTTTTCAAAATGAATGATGGCACAATAATCTCTATGCCATCACCGCTCCTCACTGAAGATCACTGTGTCCTGGTTTTCAGCGTGATTGGTCACATCCTGGCACTGTTCATTTTGAAAATCAGATGTCACAGAGATGGATTATGGCACGGGACAGTATGGATTATTTTCACATCAGACAGGTGAGGGATATTGTTGTTTATTATTTTTGTTTTTTTACAGGGAACCAGGGCTTCGATGGATTAGTCATTGAAGTCCACACCTCTACGAGATAGAGACTTTTTCCAACATGGAGCACTGGTTGCGTCGATATTGTTGTGTATTATTAGATATTTTCTTGCTGTGTTATATTAGTGATTTGCTTGCTCGTCAGTTCATCCCCAGGAGTCAATGTTTCGCATTCAGGGACAGTAAGCTAAAGGTAAAAGGACAGGCCAGAGCGAGCCGTCCCCTCCCCCCACGGCCTAAGGGAAGGCCAGCATGACAATGGATTGAAGAGGAGGGGGTGGGGCTGAAGAGGTTAATTACATTAGGGGGTGGGGGCTAGTGGTGGAGGGGTTAGAGAAGTGTCAGGGGGCGGGGGCCGGTCAGTTCCCGCTCACCTTCACAAGAAGCATCCCTCCCTCCCGCCCTTTACTTTGTGGTTCTGTGGGGTTACATTACTCACGGTGAGCGGGTAGTTATAGTATTCATATGGTTCTTTTTGGGTCATTGCGGCCGGGGCGGCTGGGGGGAGTCCTTGGAGTTGGTGGAAATTGGTTTGGGAGGTCCATCGGTATATGGCTCCTCTGTTTTGGAGTTTAATATGTTTAGGATCTGGTGAATGGTGGTGGGGAGTTCCGGCAGGGGTGGTCGGATCTCCAGTTTTTACCGCGAACAGTGAACCCTCTTGTGGGGTTTTTGGTGCTCCCGAGCCAGGCTTACAACGGCTGGGAGTAAAATATGGTTTTAAGTTATGTTCACGGTATGGTTAAAATCACCAGATTCTTGTGGGCTCCAAGGACTTCCCCTAGTTTTGAAATGTATGCTTTTACATTAATTGTTAACCGTTGTTTTGTTTAATAAACAGGCTGCTGTGGCCTACATAATTCCAAAGAAACATCTGTCTCTGTTTTAATTGGGTAAATGAGTTTGGGTGGTCGTGTTGGGACAAAAGGTAAGGGATTGAAAGGGTGTGAACAGGAGGTATTTCCCTCTTTCCCATGAAGAGCCTTCGACAATACCAGGGTCATGAGTTGTGGAGTGACTTTGAAGGGAGAGTTTCCAAGCTGGGATGGATAGATGATCCATGGAGTTTTGGAGATCGGTTGCTGGCTGGGTTGGATCCTCCTGCCCTGCTGAGGGATCTTTCATCTGGACTAACACATTTTCTTAAGGATTGTTGATACATGGATGTTATGATATTTGTTTGGAGGAGCCTGGACTGTGACTATAGACTATAATGGTGGGAGATACAAAATCTGTGGGCCAACCAAAAATTGGGAGACAGTGAGTATCTCCTGATACCTGGGCAGTGGGACATTGTATGTTGGCCATCTACCTGGATTTGTTTTACAACCATGGATGTATGGAATAAAAATAGTTGCATTGTTGACCTTCTTAGGTGATTATTATAACCCACAACGTCAGATCCTCACAGGCGTAAAAGTGAGTATGACTTTGTTTTTTATTTTTAAATAAATGTGTAAAACAGGGTGTTTTGTTTTATTTCAAATAAAGGACTTAATTCTGGCTGTGTGTTTATTTTGATACTTACTATGAGATTAGTAATGGGGGTGTCTTATAGACGCCTCTCTATTACTAACCCCTGGGCTTGATGTCACCTGACAATACAAAGATGACATCAACCCCAACTCTGTTATCTCACTTGATACCTCCACAGGGCAAGTGGGAAGAGTGAGGCTAAGAACCAGATTTGGAGCATCTTATGCATGCGCCATTTCTGGGGTGGCTGAGGGCTAATGTTGGTAGCAATATCTCTGGCACCTTCCCAGGCTATTAAAAGCTGTCTGTTTAGCCTTTGCTAGTTTGAATTTATAGGGGGACCCTAAGTCATTTTTTTTTCTGGGGTCCCTTATAAATTCACCAAAAAAGGCTAAGCAAACAGCAGTGAGCTGTTATTAATATCCTGTAAACCTTATGGGGTATTTTCCCTTGTTCCAGATTATTAACATCAGCCCCCAACTTTGGGCTTTCCCTCTGCTGGTTATGAAAACTTCATGGGAGCCCACAGGTTTTTTTTTTATTTAAGTCTTAAATTTGCACAGAACACAGCAGGTGCTGAATACAACTCCCATCATTTTCACCTGTTCGCACTGAACTCAGGGACACCAGGCGACAATGATGAGAGCTGCCGGCACCTGGGATCAGTGCAGGTCCAGTTTCAGACAAAATGGAGCCCTGGGCAAAAGTTTAAAGTGGGGCCCCAAATGCTCACATATCGCACCATCACACAGAAACATTTCTGTTGTATTTACAAGCGCTAAGATCAGCCTGCTCGACGTTTGTTTCCCGGCTTCTTTAGGGTAGGTGCACATGTTCCGTAATAGGCAGCACTTTGGACGCAGCATATGTTCACTCTGCCGGCTATTGAAAGCAGGTGATTCCACATGTGTTCATTGAACCGTGTGGATTGACTGCATCCAATACATTGTACGGGTGACATATATCTTGCGGAGACAAAGATAAATTGACATGCTGCGGTCTGGAAAGACTCGCTGTATGTCTTTCTCTGCAGGTAGGCTGCGGGCATCTGTGCACACATAGTGGCCATGGGATTTCTTGAAATTCCATCCACTATGCTGTAACATCTGGCCGCTGCACAAGTATGCAGCGTCCAACCCCGCATCGTTTACTGTGCACATACCATTACTCCGGCTGAGGAAGAATGATTGGTACAGATAGTCCTCGATACAGTATAATGCAAGTTCCATATAGTACAATGCACTCCCCATGGTCCTTCGTAGAGAATACTGAGCCCCCCCATAGAGTATACTGCAGCCCCCCTTATAGAGTATACTGCAGCCCCCTCAGGGTCACAAGCAGAGGATGTTAGTCATCGGGATTCTCCCGCTGCATGGGGTAGATTCCAAACCTCATTTGCCTCTGCGGTCTCCCATTCAGGTTCAGTCACTGCAGGAGCTGAGGAGCATAGACGTTGGTCCCAGCGTCTTGCTCAGGCTTGTGGTGTACGCTTGGTTACTGTTGGCCCTTAGGAAGCAGTATTATTCTGGGACTTTCCGGCACTCTGGAGTCCAAGTCCGGAGATCACCGTACTGAGCATGTCTGTGACGTGGTGTCTTCTCATTGGTGGTCAGATGTCAGCTGCTCTGGTGATGTGGCAGTGCTGGATTGGTCCACGGGCAAGGTCCTGTTCAGCTGGACATGAACCTAGTGTAGCACCAGGGCGCTAGTATAATTTTATGTACGGCTATGTGTGTGGAGTCTCTACCACTCTGTCTGCAAGTGTTGTGTGTCTCTCTAGCTTGGGACTGTACACATAGGCAGGCAGCTAGCGTCAGTGGGGGCAATTAGCTGTTGGCTTAGCATCTGGTTCCTACATGTGAGCAGTAGCATTCCAGAGCAAGCGCAACCCTAGTCAGGGTATTAAGCTCAGAGCAGCTCTTTCGTTTTTGTGTGCGAGTGACACAGCTCAGTTGCAGAGCTGCTCTTTCGTTTCTGTGTGTGAGTGACATGGCTCAGTTGCAGAGTATCTGTGTGCAAGTTCAGTTCACCTGCTGTTCACACTGAGTGGCGTTCAATCCATTATGTACAGATAGTACATAAGGACGTAGATCTGGGTATTTATTATGATGGAATATAGGCTGAACTGGATGGACAAATGTCTTTTTTCGGCCTTACTAACTATGTTACTATGTTACTATGTTACTATAATCGCTCGCCGTGTATTCCGTCATTATTCACTAGCAGCAGTTTTCCATCTCTGCACGGTGGACCCCGGGTTGCGATTGCACTTTATTACATATTTTATTTAGTGCAATCTGCCAACCCTAAAAGAGGGGAAATGATGGGAGAGGGAGCATCACATGATGCTTTATCCTCCATCACTGCTTTCAACTTTTATCGACATCTATGATGCTGATAAAATGAATGTGCGATGTGGGGAGGGGGCAGCGCTGGGCCCCTCTTAATCAGGGGCCCCATAGCAGTCACTGGCTGGGGGCCCCTTGAGTAGTGGGGGTTCTAGGCAGCTGTATGGTCTTGCCTGCCCCTAACGCTGGCCATGGATCAGCGCGAACTGTACCGCTTGTTCCCAGGCGTCGGTACGTGTCAAGTTGATGACACATGGATGTCATCTATGTGTCATCAGTGTGCACGTGTGTTTTGTTTCCTGATAAAAACTGATAAGTCTGTGGGTTTTTCACACTGACACCCGGTCCATGTTAAAAACCTCACTTGTGGGCACCACCATTGAATACAATGGGTGTGCATGTGTCTGTATTTGCGGCCCTTAAAACGGATCACATATGGACACAAAAAAGGACATGTGAAGGGGCCTAATGCACACACTGGCTTTATATTCATCTTCACAGGTTCTTCTGGGTGGGGAGAATCCTCCATGTAAAGAAGCTTGGCTCAGCATTCCTTTCTTTGGAAGCAGGTGATCAGTATAAGATGAGGAGAAGTGATGAAACAGAGGATCAGTATAAGATGAGGAGAGGTTACAACTCATTTCTTAGAAACAGAATTAACAAGAAGAAAGCAGGTTTTGCATTGGATGTTAGGAAAACATCAACTCTACTGTGCCATCGATGGAATAAAATAATCCACACTATCTATAAAGAGAGAGATGGTGAGGGAATAGTTAGCTAATTTGATTGAATTTACAACTCCTGGTCCAGATGAATTACATCCTATGGCACTGAAAAATACGTTCTAGAACTGTGTTTGCCTTTTTGCTGCTGCATCACACTGTTGACTCATGTTCAGTCTGTGGTCTATTAGTATGCACAAGCCTTTTTCACACTTGCTGTTGCTTAAGGCCCCTTCGATACCGACAACGATCCGGATCGCTGCAGCGTCGCTGTTTGGTCGCTGGAGAGCTGTCACACAGACAGCTCTCCAGCGACCAACGATGCCGGTAACCAGGGTAAACATCGGGTTACTAAGCGCAGGGCCACGCTTAGTAACCCGATGTTTACCCTGGTTACCATCCTAAAAGTAAAAAAAACAAACACTACATACTTACCTAGCGCTGTCTGTCCCCCGGCGCTGTGCTCTGCACTCCTCCTGCACTGGCTGTGAGCGTCGGTCAGCCGGAAAGCAGAGCGGTGATGTCACCGCTCTGCTTTCCGGCCGCTGTGCTCACAGCCAGTGCAGGAAGAGAGCAGAGAAGCAGAGCGCTGGAGGACAGACAGCGTTAGGTAAGTATGTAGTGTTTGTTTTTTTTACTTTTAGGATGGTAACCAGGGTAAACATCGGGTTACTAAGCGCGGCCCTGCGCTTAGTTACCCGATGTTTACCCTGGTTACCAGTGAAGACATCGCTGGATCGGTGTCACACACGCCGATCCAGCGATGTCCGCGGGTGATCCAGCGACGAAATAAAGTTCTGGACTTTGTTCAGCGACCAACGATCTCCCAGCAGGGGCCTGATCGTTGGTCGCTGTCACACAGAACGATTTCATTAACGATATCGTTGCTACGTCACAAAAAGCAATGATATCATAGTAACATAGTAACATAGTTAGTAAGGCCGAAAAAAGACATTTATCCATCCAGTTCAGCCTATATTCCATCATAATAAATCCCCAGATCTACGTCCTTCTACATAACCTAATAATTGTATGATACAATATTGTTCTGCTCCAGGAAGACATCCAGGCCTCTCTTGAACCCCTCGACTGAGTTCGCCATCACCACCTCCTCAGGCAAGCAATTCCAGATTCTCACTGCCCTAACAGTAAAGAATCCTCTTCTATGTTGGTGGAAAAACCTTCTCTCCTCCAGACGCAAAGAATGCCCCCTTGTGCCCGTCACCTTCCTTGGTATAAACAGATCCTCAGCGAGATATTTGTATTGTCCCCTTATATACTTATACATGGTTATTAGATCGCCCCTCAGTCGTCTTTTTTCTAGACTAAATAATCCTAATTTCGCTAATCTATCTGGGTATTGTAGTTCTCCCATCCCCTTTATTAATTTTGTTGCCCTCCTTTGTACTCTCTCTAGTTAAAAAACCAACAAAAATATATTCTAGAACCCTTTCAAGCTCAAAAAAACCAAAGAAAAACAGGATTCATAAAAAATAACCTTTATTAATATATACTACTAAAACACTCTAATCATTAAAACACAATAACAGAAATGTGCCTATATGGTCCTAGAGCGACACTATGCTTTGTCCTACCTGGCAGCGGGGGTTGGCACCCTAAATTACGCTTGGCGCCCCCACTCCACGGCGGCTCGCCCTCAGAATCCCTAGAGATCCCTACGATACAGGAAACCTGGAGCAACCTAATAAATGCCTAACGGACAAACCCTACCTGACAGTGGAGGTTGGCACCCTACTTTGAAACGGTTGGCGCCCCCACTCAGCGTCGACTTACCCTAGGATCCCTCAAAAAATCCCTACAATGGAGATAAAGATCAGAAAAATGTCCCAATACACCCTGATAACCACAAAAGTAAATAAAAAATGTGAAACAAAAACATAAAGAAAATAACCTAACCAGATAATGTAGTGTAATAGAGAGATCAGTATATCACAGATTGGGCTTCAGTCTACAAAATCGGATATGCCCAGCTAGCAAAAGGTATATCAGGATGCAGTAAATAAATCTCACATCATCAAAAAAATAAAAAAGATGATAACATATCCAATAGGGGGACACATTTATATCATAAAGTCAATCAGTATATGATTATGTTAGCGAGACACAATCGTCTCTAGCCGAACAGGCAATATACAAATGTTTAAAGAATTTGCCCAAAAAGCCCCCTCATATGGACAAAAAAAAGGCTATTATATCAATCTCCGATAATGCAATCTCCATTGTAGGGATTTTTTGAGGGATCCTAGGGTAAGTCGACGCTGAGTGGGGGCGCCAACCGTTTCAAAGTAGGGTGCCAACCTCCACTGTCAGGTAGGGTTTGTCCGTTAGGCATTTATTAGGTTGCTCCAGGTTTCCTGTATCGTAGGGATCTCTAGGGATTCTGAGGGCGAGCCGCCGTGGAGTGGGGGCGCCAAGCGTAATTTAGGGTGCCAACCCCCGCTGCCAGGTAGGACAAAGCATAGTGTCGCTCAAGGACCATATAGGCACATTTCTGTTATTGTGTTTTAATGATTAGAGTGTTTTAGTAGTATATATTAATAAAGGTTATTTTTTATGAATCCTGTTTTTCTTTGTTTTTTTTTACTCTCTCTAGTTCCATTATATCCTTCCTGAGCACCGGTGCCCAAAACTGGACACAGTACTCCATGTGCGGTCTAACTAGGGATTTGTACAGAGGCAGTATAATGCTCTCATCATGTGTATCCAGACCTCTTTTAATGCACCCCATGATCCTGTTTGCCTTGGCAGCTGCTGCCTGGCACTGGCTGCTCCAGGTAAGTTTATCATTAACTAGGATCCCCAAGTCCTTCTCCCTGTCAGATTTACCCAGTGGTTTCCCGTTCAGTGTGTAATGGTGATATTGATTCCCTCTTCCCATGTGTATAACCTTACATTTATCATTGTTAAACCTCATCTGCCACCTTTCAGCCCAAGTTTCCAACTTATCCAGATCCATCTGTAGCAGAATACTATCTTCTCTTGTATTAACTGCTTTACATAGTTTTGTATCATCTGCAAATATCGATATTTTACTGTGTAAACCTTCTACCAGATCATTAATGAATATGTTGGAGAACAGGTCCCAATACCGACCCCTGCGGTACCCCACTGGTCACAGCGACCCAGTTAGAGACTATACCATTTATAACCACCCTCTGCTTTCTATCACTAAGCCAGTTACTAACCCATTTACACACATTTTCCCCCAGACCAAGCATTCTCATTTTGTGTACCAACCTCTTGTGCGGCACGGTATCAAACGCTTTGGAAAAATCGAGATATACCACGTCGTTAACAATATCGTTATGTGTGAAGGTACCTTTAGTTCTATTCCTCCCATTCTGTAGATGTCATTTTCATTTTCCTTGAAATGTAGAATCCTGCATTTCTCCCTGTTAAATAACATTCTATTAGTTGCTGACCTTTTTTCAAGCCTATCTAGATCCTTCTGAATCCTTTCTCTGTCTTCTTTCGTGTTAGCTATCCATCCTAGCTTTGCATTGTCTGCAAATTTGAACAGTTTACCCTCAATTCCCTTATCTAGATCATTTATAAAAATTTTGAACAACACTGGGGCCAGGACTGAGCCTTGTCGTCCCCACTTGAAACACTCTTCCAATTGGATGTGCAACTTCGATCCATCATAGAAGGAACATTAGATTAGTCTGGATGACTTGTTTTCTACAAACCCATGCTGACTCTGGTTAGTTACCGTATTCTTTTCCAAGTACTTACATACATGCAGTTTAATAATTTGTTCAAAGAGCTTTCCTGGTATAGAAGCACTTTTCTTTTGCTTTTGACATACCCCCAAAATCCTTTTTTGCTGCTTTTGGTGTCCCTTGCAAGTCTTCCTTTATTACTGGCTTTAGGTCTTCAAACTCTTGCCTTCCCTGCAGTCAGCATTATATACTTCTTTAGATATTCCCCCTCTTTCCATTTACTATATGTTTGTTTTTTTCCTTTTTAGCAAGTGTTTAAATACTGTGGTTATCCATCCTGGGCTCCTTAAATGCTTCTATTTCTTCTCTTTTTTTCTGGATTGTTACTGATTGTGCAGTGAGAATTTCATTTAGAAAAATCTCCCATCCTTTTTGGACATTTCTGTTCTTTAGAACATCCGGCCATTGGACCTTTCCTACCCTCTTTCTGAGTCCATTAAAATCTGCCTTTCTGAAACTCAACCTTAAAGATGATGAGAGGTGATGCAGCAGAGGAACGGTATGAGATGAGGAGAGGCGATGAAGCAGAGGATTGGTATGAGATGAGGACAAGTGATGGAACAGAGCATCGGTATGAGATGAGGACAGGTGATGGAACAGAGGACCGGTATGAGATGAGGAGAGGCGATGAAGCAGAGGATTGGTATGAGATGAGGACAAGTGATGGAACAGAGGATCGGTATGAGATGAGGACAGGTGATGGAACAGAGGACCGGTATGAGATGAGGAGAGGCGATGAAGCAGAGGATTGGTATGAGATGAGGACAAGTGATGGAACAGAGGATCGGTATGAGATGAGGACAGGTGATGGAACAGAGGACCGGTATGAGATGAGGAGAGGCGATGAAGCAGAGGATTGGTATGAGATGAGGACAAGTGATGGAACAGAGGATCGGTATGAGATGAGGAGAGGCGATGAAGCAGAGGATTGGTATGAGAGGAGGACAAGTGATGGAACAGAGGATCGGTATGAGATGAGGACAGGTGATGGAACAGAGGACCGGTATGAGATGAGGACAAGTGATGGAACAGAGGATCGGTATGAGATGAGGACAGGTGATGGAACAGAGGACCGGTATGAGATGAGGACAAGTGATGGAGCAGAGGATCGGTATGAGATGAGGACAGGTGATGGAACAGAGGATCGGTATGAGAGGAGGACAAGTGATGGAACAGAGGATCGGTATGAGATGAGGACAGGTGATGGAACAGAGGACCGGTATGAGATGAGGACAAGTGATGGAGCAGAGGATCGGTATGAGATGAGGACAGGTGATGGAGCAGAGGATCAGTATGAGATGAGGACAGGTGATGGAACAGAGGACCGGTATGAGATGAGGACAAGTGATGGAACAGAGGATCGGTATGAGATGAGGACAGGTGATGGAACAGAGGACCGGTATGAGATGAGGACAAGTGATGGAGCAGAGGATCGGTATGAGATGAGGACAGGTGATGGAGCAGAGGATCAGTATGAGATGAGGACAGGTGATGGAACAGAGGACCGGTATGAGATGAGCACAAGTGATGGAGCAGAGGATCGGTATGAGATGAGGACAGGTGTTGGAACAGAGGACCGGTATGAGATGAGGACAGGTGATGGAGCAGAGGATCAGTATGAGATGAGGACAGGTGATGGAACAGAGGACCGGTATGAGATGAGGAGAGGCGATGAAGCAGAGGATTGGTATGAGATGAGGACAAGTGATGGAACAGAGGACCGGTATGAGATGAGGACAAGTGATGGAACAGAGGACCGGTATGAGATGAGGACAAGTGATGGAGCAGAGGATCGGTATGAGATGAGGACAAGTGATGGAGCAGAGGATCGGTATGAGATGAGGACAGGTGATGGAACAGAGGACCGGTATGAGATTAGTACAGGTAATGGAGCAGAGGATCGGTATGAGATGAGGACAAGTGATGGAACAGAGGACCGGTATGAGATGAGGACAAGTGATGGAACAGAGGACCGGTATGAGATGAGGACAAGTGATGGAGCAGAGGATCGGTATGAGATGAGGACAAGTGATGGAGCAGAGGATCGGTATGAGATGAGGACAGGTGATGGAACAGAGGACCGGTATGAGATTAGTACAGGTAATGGAGCAGAGGATCGGTATGAGATGAGGACAAGTGATGGAACAGAGGACCGGTATGAGATGAGGACAAGTGATGGAGCAGAGGATCAGTATGAGATGAGGACAAGTGATGGAGCAGAGGATCGGTATGAGATGATGACAGGTGATGGAACAGAGGACCGGTATGAGATGAGGACAGGTGATGGAGCAGAGGATCGGTATGAGATGAGGACAAGTGATGGAACAGAGGACCGGTATGAGATGAGGACAAGTGATGGAGCAGAGGATCGGTATGAGATGAGGACAAGTGATGGAGCAGAAGATCGGTATGAGATGATGACAGGTGATGGAACAGAGGATCAATGTGAGAAGAGAACAGATGATAGAGCAGAAGATCGGCATGAGATGAGGACAGGTGATGGAGAGAATCGGTATGAGATGAGGAAATGTGATGGAGCAGAGGATCGGTATGAGATTAGTACAGGTAATGGAGCAGAGGATCGGTATGAGATGAGGATAGATGATGGAGCAGAATATTGGTATGAGATGACGACAGTTGATTGAGCAGAGGATTGGTATGAGATTAGGACAAGTGATGGAGGAGAGGATCGATATGAGATGACGACAGTTGATTGAGCACAGGATCGGTATGAGTAGAGAACAGGTAATGGAGCAGAAGATTGGTATGAGATGAGGATAGGAGCATTATGAGATGAGTTATGGCATAAGTAGAGGGGACAGGACACCTGAAGGTGCAGGGACGGTACCTAATCTTTGACTTTTTATTTTTTTAAATATCTTGACTTAAAGGAAATTTTGGTTTTATAGAAGGGGAAGTGAAATGAAAGCAGCGAGGCGGAATTAGAGGACAAGTCACATAGCAGAGTCTCACTTCCCTTTAACCCTTTATGCACTATTGGCTGCCGCTGCCATGTATGAGGAGTCCTGTGCACAGTTGCTGGGAAGAGGACTTGTGTATGACAGCAGGTGATCGCACGTAACCACAATCCATGGCTCCCCATGATGACAGGATTAATGGCCATAGTTGTTTTCCCATTCATAGATTCATCAGAGAAATCGAAAGCAACAATTAGACAATTAAAAATCTGCACTTCCTATATGGTGTACAGGAGACAAGAAAAAATACAGATGCTGCACTGATGAGTAGGGGATCCTTTATCTATAAATTGATCTACTATATAATTGTCTAAGGGTCACTTCCGTCTGTCCTTCTGTCTGTCATTGTTATTCATTTGCTGATTGGTTTCGGCAGCTGCCTGTCATGGCTGCCGCGACCAATCAGCGATGGGCACAGTCCAGAAGAAAATGGCCGCTCCTTACTCCCCGCAGTCAGTGCCTGTCGCCCACATACTCCCCTCCGGTCACCGCTAACACAGGGTTAATGCCGGCAGTAACGGACCGCGTTATGCCGCGGGTAACGCGCTCTGTTACTGTCGCTATTAACCCTGTGTGTCTATTACTATTGACGCTGCCTATGCGGCATCAATAGTAAAAAAAGTAATGTTAAAAATAATAATAAAAAAAAAACCTGCTATACTCACCCTCCGTAGTCGCTCGCGCCGGTCGCCATCTTCCGTTGCAGGTTCCGGTGGCAGAAGGACCTGCCATGACGTCATGGTCATGTGACCGCGACGTCATCACAGGTCCTGCGCTCATACCAGCCCTGGGACCAGAAGCTGCCGTGGACTACAAGGGGCCCTCGGAAAGGTGAGTATATGTTTATTTTTTAACCTGTGACAAACCTGGCTGGGCAATATAGTACGTAGCTGGGAAATATACTACGTGGCTCTGTGCTGTATACTACTTGGATGGGCAATATACTACGTGGCTGGGCAATATACTACGTGGCTGGGCAATATACTATGTGGCTGGGCAATATACTACGTGACTGGGCAATATACTACGTGGCTGGGCAATATACTACGTGGCTGGGCAATATACTACGTGGCTGGGCAATATACTATGTGGCTGGGCAATATACTACGTAGCTGGGCAATATACTACGTGACTGGGCAATATTCTTCGTCATTGGGCAATATACTACGTGACTGGGCAATATACTACGTGGATGGACAATATGCTACGTGGGCTGTGCAATATACTACGTGGCTGGGCAATATACTACGTGGCTGGGCTATATACTACGTGGCTGGGCAATATACTACGTGGATGGACAATATACTACGTGGGCTGTGCAATATACTACATGGCTGGGCAATATACTATGCAGCTGGGCAATACACTACGTGGCTGGGCAATATTCTTCGTCACTGGGCAATATACTACGTGGCTGGGCAATATACTACGTGGATGGACAATATACTACGTGGGCTGTGCAATATACTACATGGCTGGGCAATATACTATGCAGCTGGCCAATACACTACGTGGCTGGGCAATATTCTTCGTCACTGGGCAATATACTACGTGGCTGGGCAATATACTACGTGACTGGGCAATATACTACATGGCTGGGCAATATACTACGTGACTGGGCAATATACTACGTGACTGGGCAATATACTACATGGCTGGGCAATATACTACGTGACTGGGCAATATACTACGTGGCTGGGCAATATACTACGTGGCTGGGCAATATACTACGTGACTGGGCAATATACTACCTGGCAGGGCAATATACTACATGGCTGGGCAATATACTACGTGACTGGGCAATATACTACGTGGCTGGGCAATATACTACGTGACTGGGCAATATACTACCTGGCAGGGCAATATACTACATGGCTGGGCAATATACTACGTGACTGGGCAATATACTACGTGACTGGGCAATATACTACCTGGCTGGGCAATATACTACATGGCTGGGCAATATACTACGTGGATGGGCAAAATACTATGTAGCTGGGCTATATACTATGTGTCTGGGCAATATACTATGTCACTGGGCTATATACTACATAGCTGGGCAATACACTACGTGGCTGGGCAATATACTACGTGGCTGGGCAATATACTACGTGGCTGGGCAATATACTACATGGCTGGGCAATATACTACGTGGATGGGCAATATACTACGTGGCTGGGAATATACTACGTGACTGTGGAATATACTACGTAGCTGGGCAATATACTACGTGGCTGGACAATATACTACATGGCTGGGCTATATACTACGTGACTGTGCAATATACTACGTAGCTGGGCAATATACTACGTGACTGGGCAATATACTACGTGGCTGGGCAATATACTACGTAGCTGGGCAATATACTACGTGACTGGGCAATATACTACGTGGCTGGGCAATATACTATTTAGCTGGGCAATATACTACGTAGCTGGGCAATACACTACGTGACTGGGCAATATACTACATGGCTGGGCAATATACTACGTGACTGGGCAATATACTACGTGACTGGGCAATATACTACATGGCTGGGCAATATACTACGTGACTGGGCAATATACTACGTGGCTGGGCAATATACTACGTGGCTGGGCAATATACTACGTGACTGGGCAATATACTACCTGGCAGGGCAATATACTACGTGGGCTGTGCAATATACTACGTGGCTGGGCAATTTACTACGTGGCTGGGCAATATACTACGTGACTGGGCAATATACCATGTGGCTGGGCAATATACTACGTGGCTGGGCAATATACTACGTGACTGGGCAATATACCATGTGGCTGGGCAATATACTACATGACTGGGCAATATACTACGTGGCTGGGCAATATACTATGTAGCTGGGCAATATATTACGTGACTGGGCAATATACTATGTAACTGGCCAATATACTACGTGGCTGGGCTATATACTACATGGCTGGGCAATATACTACGTGGCTGGGCAATATACTACATCACTGTGCAATATACTACGTGGATGGACAATATACTACGTGGGCTGTGCAATATACTACGTGGGCTGTGCAATATACTACGTGGCTGGGCAATTTACTACGTGGCTGGGCAATATACTATGCGGCTGGGCAATATACTATGTCACTGGGCAATATACTATGTCACTGGGCAATACACTACGTGGATGGACAATATACTACGTGACTGGGCAATATACTACGTGGCTGGGCAATTTACTACGTGGCTGTGCAATATACTACGTGGCTGGGCAATATACTACATGACTGGGCAATATACTACGTGGCTGGGCAATATACTATGTAGCTGGGCAATATACTATGTGTCTGGGCAATATACTATGTGGCTCAGCAATATACTACGTGACTGGGCAATATACTACGTGACTGGGCAATATACTACGTGGCTGGGCAATATACTACGTGACTGGGAAATATACTACGTGGCTGGGCAATATACTACACCACTGTGCAATATACTACGTGGATGGACAATATACTATGTGGGTTGTGTAATATACTACGTGGGCTGTGCAATATACTACGTGGCTGGGCAATATACTATGTAGCTGGGCAATATACTATGTGTCTGGGCAATATACTACGTGGCTGGGAATATACTACGTAGCCGGGCAATATACTATGTGTCTGGGCAATATACTATGTGGCTCAGCAATATACTATGTGACTGGACAATATACTACGTGGCTGGGCAATATACTACGTGGCTGGGCAATATACTACGTGGGCTGTGCAATATACTACGTAGCTGGGCAATATACTACGCAGCTGGGCAATATACTACGTGGCTGGGCAATATCCTACGTGGCTGGGAATATACTACGTGACGGGGCAATATACTACGTAGCCGGGCAATATACTATGTGCCTGGGCAATATACTACGTAGCTGGGCAATATACTACATAGCTGGGCAATATACTATGTAGCTGGGCAATATACTACGTGACTGGGCAATATACTACGTAGCCGGGCAATATACTATGTGGATGGGCAATATACTACGTGGCTGGGAATATACTACGTGACTGTGGAATATACTACGTAGCTGGGCAATATACTACGTGACTGTGCAATATACTACGTAGCTGGGCAATATACTACGTGACTGGGCAATATACTACGTGGCTGGGCAATATACTACGTAGCTGGGCAATATACTACGTGACTGGGCAATATACTACGTGGCTGGGCAATATACTATTTAGCTGGGCAATATACTACGTAGCTGGGCAATACACTACGTGACTGGGCAATATACTACATGGCTGGGCAATATACTACGTGACTGGGCAATATACTACGTGACTGGGCAATATACTACATGGCTGGGCAATATACTACGTGACTGGGCAATATACTACGTGGCTGGGCAATATACTACGTGGCTGGGCAATATACTACGTGACTGGGCAATATACTACCTGGCAGGGCAATATACTACGTGGGCTGTGCAATATACTACGTGGCTGGGCAATTTACTACGTGGCTGGGCAATATACTACGTGACTGGGCAATATACCATGTGGCTGGGCAATATACTACGTGGCTGGGCAATATACTACGTGACTGGGCAATATACCATGTGGCTGGGCAATATACTACATGACTGGGCAATATACTACGTGGCTGGGCAATATACTATGTAGCTGGGCAATATATTACGTGACTGGGCAATATACTATGTAACTGGCCAATATACTACGTGGCTGGGCTATATACTACATGGCTGGGCAATATACTACGTGGCTGGGCAATATACTACGTCACTGTGCAATATACTACGTGGATGGACAATATACTACGTGGGCTGTGCAATATACTACGTGGGCTGTGCAATATACTACGTGGCTGGGCAATTTACTACGTGGCTGGGCAATATACTATGCGGCTGGGCAATATACTATGTCACTGGGCAATACACTACGTGGATGGACAATATACTACGTGACTGGGCAATATACTACGTGGCTGGGCAATTTACTACGTGGCTGTGCAATATACTACGTGGCTGGGCAATATACTACATGACTGGGCAATATACTACGTGGCTGGGCAATATACTATGTAGCTGGGCAATATACTATGTGTCTGGGCAATATACTATGTGGCTCAGCAATATACTACGTGACTGGGCAATATACTACGTGACTGGGCAATATACTACGTGGCTGGGCAATATACTACGTGACTGGGAAATATACTACGTGGCTGGGCAATATACTACACCACTGTGCAATATACTACGTGGATGGACAATATACTATGTGGGTTGTGTAATATACTACGTGGGCTGTGCAATATACTACGTGGCTGGGCAATATACTATGTAGCTGGGCAATATACTATGTGTCTGGGCAATATACTACGTGGCTGGGAATATACTACGTAGCCGGGCAATATACTATGTGTCTGGGCAATATACTATGTGGCTCAGCAATATACTATGTGACTGGACAATATACTATGTGGCTGGGCAATATACTACGTGGCTGGGCAATATACTACGTGGGCTGTGCAATATACTACGTAGCTGGGCAATATACTACGCAGCTGGGCAATATACTACGTGGCTGGGCAATATCCTACGTGGCTGGGAATATACTACGTGACGGGGCAATATACTACGTAGCCGGGCAATATACTATGTGCCTGGGCAATATACTACGTAGCTGGGCAATATACTACATAGCTGGGCAATATACTATGTAGCTGGGCAATATACTACGTGACTGGGCAATATACTACGTAGCCGGGCAATATACTATGTGTCTGGGCAATATACTATGTAGCTGGGCAATATACTATGTAGCTGGGCAATATACTACGTGGCTGGGCAATATACTACGTGGCTGGGCAATATACTACGTAGCTGGGCAATATACTATGTAGCTGGGCAATATACTACGTGCCTGGGCAATATACTACGTGACTGGGCAATATACTACGTAGCCGGGCAATATACTATGTGTCTGGGCAATATACTATGTGGCTCAGCAATATACTACGTGACTGGGCAATATACTACGTGGCTGGGCAATATACTACATGACTGGGCAATATACTATGTAGCTGGGCAATATACTACGTAGCCGGGCAATATACTATGTGTTTGGGCTATATACTATGTGGCTCAGCAATATACTACGTGACTGGGCACTATACTACGTAGCTGGGCAATATACTACGTGGCTGGGCAATATACTACATAGCTGGGCAATATACTACGTGGCTGGGCAATATACTACGTGGCTGGGCAATATACTACGTAGCCGGGCAATATACTATGTGCCTGGGCAATATACTACGTGACTGGGCAATATACTACGTAGCCGGGCAATATACTACGTGACTGGGCAATATACTACGTAGCCGGGCAATATACTATGTGTCTGGGCAATATACTACGTAGCTGGGCAATATACTATGTAGCTGGGCAATATACTACGTGCCTGGGCAATATACTACGTGACTGGGCAATATACTACGTAGCCGGGCAATATACTATGTGTCTGGGCAATATACTATGTGGCTCAGCAATATACTACGTGACTGGGCAATATACTACGTGACTGGGCAATATACTACGTGGCTGGGCAATATACTACGTGACTGGGCAATATACTATGTAGCTGGGCAATATACTACGTGACTGGGCAATATACTACGTAGCCGGGCAATATACTATGTGTTTGGGCTATATACTATGTGGCTCAGCAATATACTATGTGACTTGGCAATATACTACGTAGCTGGGCAATATACTACGTGGCTGGGCAATATACTACGTGACTGGGCAATATACTACGTGGCTGGGCAATATACTACGTGGCTGGGCAATATACTACGTGGCTGGGCAATATACTACGTGGCTGGGCAATATACTACATAGCTGGGCAATATAATACGTGGCTGGGCAATATACTACGTGACTGGGCAATATACTATGTAGCTGGGCAATATACTATGTAGCTGGGCAATATACTACGTGACTGGGCAATATACTACGTAGCTGGGCAATATACTATGTAGCTGGGCAATATACTACGTGACTGGGCAATATACTACGTAGCCGGGCAATATACTATGTGTCTGGGCAATATACTACGTAGCCGGGCAATATACTATGTGTCTGGGCAATATACTATGTAGCCGGGCAATATACTATGTGTCTGGGCAATATACTACATAGCCGGGCAATATACTATGTGTTTTGGCTATATACTATGTGGCTCAGCAATATACTACGTGGCTGGGCAATATACTACGTGGCTGGGCAATATACTATGTGACTGGGCAATATACTACGTCGCTGGGCAATATACTATGTGTCTGGGCAATATACTACGTAGCCGGGCAATATACTATGTGTCTGGGCAATATACTACGTAGCTGGGCAATATACTATGTAGCTGGGCAATATACTACGTAGCCGGGCAATATACTATGTGTCTGGGCAATATACTACGTAGCTGGGCAATATACTATGTAGCTGGGCAATATACTACGTAGCCGGGCAATATACTACGTGACTGGGCAATATACTATGTGACTGGGCAATATACTACGTGACTGGGCAATATACTACGTAGCCGGGCAATATACTACGTGGTGGGCAATATACTATGTGACTGGGCAATATACTACGTAGCCGGGCAATATACTATGTGCCTGGGCAATATACTACGTGACTGGGCAATATACTACGTAGCCGGGCAATATACTACGTGGCTGGGCAATATACTACGTGACTGGGCAATATACTACGTAGCCGGGCAATATACTACGTGGCTGGGCAATATACTATGTAGCCGGGCAATATACTTTGTGTTTGGGCTATATACTATGTGGCTCAGCAATATACTACGTGACTGGGCAATATACTACGTGGCTGGGCAATATACTACGTGGCTGGGCAATATACTACGTGGCTGGGCAATATACTACATAGCTGGGCAATATACTACGTGGCTGGGCAATATACTATGTGACTGGGCAATATACTACGTAGCCGGGCAATATACTACGTGGCTGCGCAATATACTACGTAGCTGGGCAATATACTACGTGGCTGGGCAATATACTACGTGACTGGGCAATATACTACGTAGCTGGGCAATATACTACGTGACTGGGCAATATACTATGTAGCTGGGCAATATACTACGAAGCCGGGCAATATACTATGTGTTTGGGCTATATACTATGTGGCTGGGCAATATACTACGTGACTGGGCAATATACTACGTGGCTGTGCAATATACTACGTGACTGGGCAATATATTACGTGACTGGGCAATATACTACGTGACTGGGCAATATACTACGTGGCTGGGCAATATACTACGTGGCTGTGCAATATACTACGTGGCTGGGCAATATACTACGTCGCTGGGCAATATACTACGTGGCTGTGCAATATACTATGTGGCTGGGCAATATACTACGTGTCTGGGCAATATACTACGTGGCTGGGCAATATACTGCGTGTCTGGGCAATATACTACGTGACTGGGCAATATACTACGTGGCTGGGCAATATACTACGTGGCTGGGCAATATACTACGTGCCTGGGCAATATACTACGTGGCTGGGCAATATACTACGTGGCTGGGCAATATACTACGTGGCTGGGCAATATACTATGTGGCTGGGCAATATAATACGTGGCTGGGCAATATACTACGTGGCTGGGCAATATACTACGTGGCTGGGCAATATACTACGTGCCTGGGCAATATACTACGTGCCTGGGCAATATACTACGTGGCTGGGCAATATACTACGTGGCTGGGCAATATACTACGTGCCTGGGCAATATACTACGTGGCTGGGCAATATACTACGTGGCTGGGCAATATACTACGTGGCTGGGCAATATACTACGTGGGCTGTGCAATATACTACGTGGCTGGGCAATATACTGCGTGGCTGGGCAATATACTACGTGGACATGCATATTCTAGAATACCCGATGCGTTAGAATCGGGCCACCATCTAGTGTTTTATAAATATCAGGTCAGCACGTTTTGGTGTCGCACCAAGACCTTGATCTAGAAAATGATGATTAGAGTTACACAGAAACACACACATATATATACAGTATATATAGGCTAATCGCTCACGAGAGGTATGTACAGTAGAATAGGGACCTATCAGAGGGAGCCTTGCCGCGGTTGATGGGCACACATGGATTGGCCAATTTATGCGCAAAGATCCTTCATTTTTTTAAGTTGATCTTACTGAATAATAATGCAGTTTAGATTCAATGTGTTCAGTGTTTGCATATGCTGTATGTGTGTGTGTATATATATATATATATATATATATACACTAGAAAAGGCTGCAAGTTATGGGACATTCAATGACGTGCAAAGGACAAATACCAAGATTACATTGATAGAATCCTAGAATGGTAGAGTTGGAAGGGACCTCCTCGGTCATGTGGTCCAACCCCCGGCTCAATGCAGGATTTACTAAATCATCCCAGACAGATGTCTGTCCAGCCTCTATGTGAAGACTTCCTTTGAAGGAGAACTCACCACCTCTCGTGGCCGCCTGTTCCACTCATTGATCATCCTCACTGTCAAAAAGTTTTTTCTAATATCTAATCTGTGTCTCCTCCCAGTTTCATCCCATTGCTTCTAGCCTTTCCTTGTGGAAATGAGAATAAAGATGATCCTTCTACAATGTGACAGCCCTTCAGATATTTGTAGACGGCTATTAAGTTTCCTCTCAGTCTTCTTTTTTGCAGCTAAACATTCCCAGATCCTGTAACCGTTCGTCATAGGACATGGTTTGCAGGCCGGTCACCATTCTGGTCGCTCTTCTCTGAACTTGCTCCAGTTTGTTGATGTCTTTATTAAATGTGGAGCCCAAAACTGGACACAGTATTCCAGATGAGGTCTGACCAAAGAGGAGTAGAGGGCAATAATGACTTCACGTGATCTAGACTGTATACTTCTGGTAATACATCCCAGGATTGTATTTGCCTTTTTGCTGCTGCATCACACTGTTGACTCCTGTTTAGTCTGTAATCTATTAGTATACCCAAGTCTTTTTCACATGTGCTGTTGCTTAGCCCTATTCCTCCCATTCTGTAAATGCTTTTTTCATTTTTATTGCCCAGATGTAGTATTTTGCATTTTTCCTTGTTAATAATCATTCTGTTAGTTGCTGCCCACTGCTCCAGTTTATTTATATCTTTTTGAATCCTCTCTCTTCTCTAGTATTAACTACCCCTCCTAGCTTTGTGTCATCAGCAAATTTAATCAGTTTACCCTCAATTCCTTCATCTAAATCATTGATAAAGATGTTGAACAATACAGGGCCCAGGACAGAGCTCTGTGGACCCCACTTGAGACATTCTTCCAACTGTATGTGCAGCCATTTACGACCACTCTTTGGGTCCTATCACTAAGCCAGTTATGAATCCACCAGTTGCTTTGTCCATTCCATACTTAGTCATTTTTTCAATAAGGATGGTGTGAGACACTTTGTCAAATGCTTTGCTGAAGTCTAGATATACTATATCACTCACCTCAAAGACTTTATGCCCCATCTTGGTCTGCAAATTGTTTGTATTTGCATCTTATTGCCTGCTCCAGTCTTACAGGGAATTTGTAACCAGGTTTTTGCTCTGTAGTCTAAGAGCACCATGATGTAGGAACAGAGAGTCTGATTCCAGCGATGTGCCACTTATGAGGCTCACACACCTTTCTCACAATCTTAAAACACTCAAATCCACCCTCTCCCACCATAAACCTCAAGAGACGCTCCAACAAATCATTGAACCATCTGCTCACTCGCTCTATTCTCATCTATCCTAACCTCGTCCCTCCTTCCACTAGTGAATGTATCTCATTCTCTGATGCACATAGAATCCCTGCTAATCTCATTAAGATTCAGCGCTGCCTTCTTCTGTCTCCTGTAACTGTGCCCTCTGGTTCTCACAGTCAGTGTGTAATAAACTCCCCAACATCCATGACTTCTTCCTTTCTAGTTCCCTTGACCTTCTGGCTCTCAATGAACCATGGATCCAGCAGTCGGACACCACAGCGGCTGCTGCTCTCTTATATGGAGGGCTACAACTCTCGCATACCCCCAGACCAGAGAACTGAAAAGGTGAGATGTTGGTCTGCTCTTTTCAATAAAATGTGATTTTTAGGTTATCCCCGATACCCTCACTTATAGTCAGACCTTTCTGCTGCTTCTCTCTTTGGATCCTGGATCATTTTGCCACCTGGATCCACGCATCCTATTCTGTGATATTCCCACTCTTCCTCATGGGGGAATTTCCATATAGTGTGCGCTTCCCATAACAGATGAAGTGCAAGGAGACATCCGTGCAATGTGTAAGAGCACGTTCACACTGTGGCCATGTCACACCAAAACCCAAGAAAACAATCCAAATGAGGAACTACCCTGTAGTAAGTAAGCAGTGATAGTTCATATAAATGACATAGGATGTACCTAATGCTGGTGTGAACAAAACTGAATTAAAGGGAATCTGTCACCAAGTTTTTGACCCCTAATCTGAGAGCAGCATGATGTAGGGGCAGAGATCTTGATTCCCAGTGATGTGTCACTTATGGGGTTGCTTGCTGTAGTTTTAACAGCTTATCACTGAGGACTAGTAACCCTGCTGCCACGTATCCTCCATATTCATGTGCTCTGCATAACCCCGCACTAGCCACTGATTGGCAGATATTTGCCTATGCACAGTGCACATGGAAAGCTGCCAATCAGGGTTGTGGCTGAGGTTATACAGAGAAAGCTGCCAATCACTGGTGGGTGTGAGGTTATATAGGGCTTAGCATTCAGAGAACTAGGAGATCTGCAGCCAGCTATCCTGGGATTTTATCAAAACTGCAGCAGGCAGCCCCGTAAGTGACACATTGCTGGAATCAGGCTTTCTGCCCTCATATCCTGCTGCTCTCAGATTAGGGAGCAGAGCACTAGGGACACATTCCCTTTAAGATCTATCTCTGTCATGTGGAAAATAAGATGCCAGTTGTACGGATTCAAAAGCTGGGTCACATCTGAGACTTTAAGTACTAAGTAACAAATGTACTTAGACACGCTGATAATGGTGAGTGGCGCCATTATGGGTCCACAGTCGGCAGAAACTGGCATTCAAATAATATGTACACAGCGATTTTGTGTTTTCTATGTATGCTTTTGCTCATGTGGTAAAATCGTCTCCAGTGGCAGTAAGGTGGCAATTCCAGTGGTGGCGAGGGGCAGCTGTGGTGGTGGTGAGGTGACAGCTCCAGTGGTGATGAGGGGCAGCTGTGCTGGTGGTGAGGGGCAGCTGTGGTGGTGGTGAGGTGGCAGCTCCAGTGGTGGTGAGGGGCAGCTGTGGTGGTGGTGAGGTGGCAGCTCCAGTGGTGGTGAGGGGCAGCTCCAGTGGTGGTAAGGCGGGAGCTCCGGTGGTGGTGAAGCGGGAGTTACAGGGGGTTGTGAGAGAGGAATTCAGGTGGTGGTGTGGTCAAACTCCAATGGTTTTGAGCGGCAGCTCTGGTAGTTGTGTGGTGGCAGCTCTGGTGGTTGTGAGGTGGCAGCTCCAGTGGCCGTGAGGTGCCAATTCTATTGGTTGTCAGGTGGCAACTCCAGTGCTGTTGAGAGAGCACCTCCGGTGGTGGTGAGGTGGCAGCTCCGGTGGGGATGAGGGGCAGCTCTGCTAGTGGTGAGGCAGCAGCTCCGGTGATGGTGAGGTGGCAGCTCCTGTGGTGGTGAGGTGGCAGCTCCAGTGGTGGTGACCGGAAACTAAGGTGGTGTTGAGGTGCCAACCCCAGTGGTGGTGAGCGACAGCTCTGCTAATTGTGAGGTAGCCGCTCTGATGGTGCTGAAGCGGCAGCTCCAGTGGTGGTGAGCGGCAGCTCCAGTGGTAGTGAGGTGGCAGCTCTGGTAATTGTGAGGTAGCCGCTCTTATGGTGGTTAGGCGGCAGCTCCGGTGGTGGTAAGGTGGCAGCTCCAGTGGTGGTGATAGTGCAACTAAGGTGGTGTTGAGGTGCCAACTCCAGTGATGTTGAGCGTCAGCTCTAGTAATTGTGAGGTAGCCACTCTGATGGCGGTTAGGCGGCAGCTCCAGTGGTGGTGAGGGGCAGCTCTGGTAATTGTGAAGTAGCCACTCTGCTGGTGGTGAGGCTGCAGCTCCGGTGGTGGTAAGGTGGCAGCTCCAGTGGGGGTGAGGGGCAACTCTGGCAATTGTGAGGTAGGCACTCTTATGTTGGTGAGGAGGTAGCTCCAGTGGTGGTGAGGTGGCAGCTGCTGTGGTAGTGAGATGGCATCCCCACTACGGCTAACACTCTATCGAATCTCCGACCAGGTGCAGCAGGTTATGCGCCAGGAGATCGATGAGATGTTACAGCTGGGGGTGATTTGACGGTCAAAGAGTGCGTGGGCCTCACCTGTAGTTCTCGTGCCAAAGAAGGATCGGACCACCCGGTTCTGCATGGACTACAGGGGGCTCAACACCATCACAGCCTCTGACACGCACCCAATGCCGCGCATCGAGGAGCTGAAGAGCTGTTAGCTGGTGCAAATTACCTGACCATAATGGATCTGAGTTGAGGATACTGGCAGATTCCCCTGGGCCCCGAGGCGCAGGAGAAGTCCGCCTTTATCACACCCTTAGGACTGTATGAGTCTACAGTCATGCCCTTCGGCATGAAGAATGCCCCTGCCACTTTCCAGCGGATGGTCAACCTCTTGCTTCAGGGACTGGAGAAGTACGCGTTGGCATACTTGGATGACATTGCCATCTTCAGTTCCTCCTGGGATGAACACCTGCAGCATCTCGAGGAGGTGCTCAGGCGCATTCACCGAGCTGGACTGACTATCAAGCCGGGAAAGTGCCAGATGGGCATGAGTGAGGTGCACTGCCTGGTTCACCGGGTAGGCGGGGGCACCCTAAAGCCAGAGCCTGAGAAAGTGGGAGTGATCGTGAACTGGCCCACCCCAGGACCAAGAAACAGGTGATGTCCTTCCTGGGCACCACAGGGTACTATAGGCGTTTCGTACAGCACTATAGTAGCCTGGCAAAACCCTTGACGGACCTCACCAGGAAGAAGCTACCCCACATCGTCAACTGGACCGACGGCTGTGAGGGGGCCTTTCAGGCGTTGAAAACAGCACTGTACAATGCCCCTATGTTGACAGCAGTCGACAGCAGTTGACCATTCTTGGTACAGACCGATGCCACCGAGTTTGGCCTTGGTGCTATGCTCAGGGAGGTGGACTTGGAGGACCCAGAGCACCCCGTGTTGTACCTGATCCGGCAACTTCTGCCGAGGGAAGTGGCCTACTCCACCATTGAGAAGAATTGCCTTGCCATAGTCTGGGCCCTGCAGCACTTGCAGCCCTACTTGTACGGTAGCACCTTCACTGTGGTGACCGACCACAACCCTCTGTGCTGGCTAAATGCCATGTGCGGAACCAATGGAGGTTGCTACGCTGGAGCCTTGTCCTTCAGCAGTTTGATTTCACCATTGAACACAAAATTGGCAGGGAGTATGGCAATGCAGATGGATTGTCCCTCCAGGGCACACCTACTGCGGTGCGCATGGAGGCATACCGAGGGGTTCTGCCTCCGTAGCACAGACCAAAAGGAGAGGTGTCATGATAATGTATAAAATGGAGTAGGATTTTTCATTTTCCCTGTTACCATGCACAATGTGGGCTCTGACCCCCCTTCTCTTTTTGCTTCTGTGTGTGTGAAGCTGTTCTTCTCAATGCTCTGCCCTGCTCCCAAGCCAGAAATGTTTATTGCGCTTGTAGAGGCACAAATCTTCCTCCTGCTGAAACTGGTTTGATATCCTTCTCAAGACATGCGGTTCTTTGTTCTCTTATAGTAAGATATTGGGCCACCGATTTGAGCTAGAAAAATAATAAGTATACAGTAGAGACCAAAAGTTTGGACACCTTCTCATTTAAAGATTTTTCTGTATTTTCATGTCTATGAAAATTGTAAATTCACACTGAAGGCATCAAAACTATGAATTAACACATGTGGAATTATAGACTTAACAATAAAGTATGAAACAACTGAAATTATGTTTTATATTCTAGGTTCTTCAAAGTAGCCACCTTTTTCTTTGATGACTGCTTTGCACACTCTTGGCATTCTCTTGATGAGCTTCAAGAGGTAGTCACCGGGAATGGTCTTCCAACAATCTTGAAGGAGTTCCTAGAGATACTTAGCACTTGTTGGCCCTTTTGCCTTCACTCTGCTGTCCAGCTCACCCCAAACCATGTCGATTGGGTTCAGGTCTGGTGACTGTCTGAGCTGCTGTTAACCTGCGATTTCTGAGGCTGGTGACTCGGATAAACTTATCCTCAGAAGCAGAGGTGACTCTTGGTCTTCCTTTCCTGGGGCGGTCCTCATGTGAGCCAGTTTCTTTGTAGCGCTTGATGGTTTTTGCCACTGCACTTGGGGACACTTTCAAAGTTTTCCCAATTTTTCAGACTGACTGACCTTCATTTCTTAAAGTAATGATGGCCACGCGTTTTTCCTTACTTAGTTGCTTTTTTCTTGCCATAATACAAATTCTAACAGTCTATTCAGTAGGACTATCAGCTGTGTATCCACCAGACTTCTGCACAACACAACTGATGGTCCCAACCTTTATAAGGCAAGAAATCCCACCTATTAACCGTGACAGGGCACACCTGTGAAGTGAAAACCATTCCCGGTGACTACCTCTTGGAGCTCATCAAGAGAATGCCAAGAGTGTGCAAAGCAGTCATCAAAGCAAAAGGTGGCTACTTTGAAGAACCTAGAATATAAGACATAATTTCAGTTGTTTCACACTTTTTTGTTAAGTATATAATTCCACATGTGTTAATTCATAGTTTTGATGCCTTCAGTATGAATGTACAATCTTCATAGTCATGAAAATACAGAAAAATCTTTAAATGAGGTGTGTCCAAACTTTTGGTCTGTACTGTATATTGCTAACTTTTATCGGTAGATCTGTCAGCCTCTGTAACCACTAGCAGCTAAACACAATGAGTAAAAAGTGTGGATTTCCCCAGAACCACGTGGAACAACTAGGATGAATTTAGTATCAGTAGAGACCTAATTTTAATACAATATGGATGAGGTGTGTGTTATGACTCTGCCAGATTCTCGAGCGAAGATATGAGAGTTATAAGAATTGCTGTTGAAATCTGTATGTCTGAGGAGAGGGGAGGGTCCAGGGAAACCAGCCTCTTTAGTGATGTCACCAGGCTTCGGTTATAAGTTCCTGCACTTCACCCAGCCTTCAGTTTTTGCCTCACTATTCTGCTGGTGCAGTCACTGTATACATGAATTACATTACTGATCCTGGGTTACATCCTGTATTATACCCCAGAGCTGCACTCACTATTCTGCTGGTGCAGTCACTGTGTACATACATTACATTACTGATCCTGAGTAACCTCCTGTATTATACCCCAGAGCTGCACTCACTATTCTGCTGGTGCAGTCACTGTGTACATACATTACTGATCCTGAGTTGCCTCCTTTATTATACTCCAGAGCTGCACTCACTATTCTGCTGGTGCAGTCACTGTGTACATACATTATATTACTGATCCTGAGTTACATCCCGTATTATACTCCAGAGCTGCACTCACTATTCTGCTGGTGCAGTCACTGTGTACATACATTACATTACTGATCCTGAGTTACATCCTGTATTATACTCCAGAGCTGCACTCACTATTCTGCTGGTGCAGTCACTGTGTACATACATTACATTACTGATCCTGAGTAACCTCCTGTATTATACCCCAGAGCTGCACTCACTATTCTGCTGGTGCAGTCACTGTGTACATACATTACTGATCCTGAGTTGCCTCCTTTATTATACTCCAGAGCTGCACTCACTATTCTGCTGGTGCAGTCACTGTGTACATACATTATATTACTGATCCTGAGTTACATCCCGTATTATACTCCAGAGCTGCACTCACTATTCTGCTGGTGCAGTCACTGTGTACATACATTACATTACTGATCCTGAGTTACATCCTGCATTATACCCCAGAGCTGCACTCACTATTCTGCTGGTGCAGTCACTGTGTACATACATTACATTACTGATCCTGAATTACATCCTGTATTATACTCCAGAGCTGCGCTCACTATTCTGCTGGTGCAGTCACTGTACATACATTACATTACTGATCCTGAGTTACATCCTGTATTACACTCCAGAGCTGCACTCACTATTCTGCTGGTGCAGTCACTGTGTACATACATTACATTACTGATCCTGAGTTACCTCCTGTATTTTACCCCAGAGCTGCGCTCACTATTCTGCTGGTGCAGTCACTGTGTGTGTACATACATTACATTACTGATCCCGAGTTACATCCTGTATTACACCCCAGAGCTGCACTCACTATTCTGCTGGTGCAGTCACTGTGTACATACATTACATTACTGGTCCTGAGTTACAATCTGTGTTATACTCCAGAGCTGCACTCACTATTCTGCTGGTGCAGTCACTGTGTACATACATTACATTACTGATCCTGAGTTACATCCTGTATTATACTCCAGAGCTGCGCTCACTATTCTGCTGGTGCAGTCACTGTACATACATTACATTACTGATCCTGAGTTACATCCTGTATTATACTCCAGAGCTGCACTCACTATTCTGCTGGTGCAGTCACTGTGTACATACATTACATTACTGGTCCTGAGTTACATCCTGTATTATACCCCAGAGGTGCACTCATTATTCTGCTGGTGCAGTCACTGTGTACATACATTACATTACTGATCCTGAGTTACATCCTGTATTATACTCCAGAGCTGCACTCACTATTCTGCTGGTGCAGTCACTGTGTACATACATAACATTACTGATCCTGAGTTACATCCTGTATTATATTCCAGAGCTGCGCTCACTATTCTGCTGGTGCAGTCACTGTGTACATACATTACTGATCCTGAGATACTTCCTGTATTATACTCCAGAGCTGCACTCACTATTCTGTTGGTGCAGTCACTGTGTACATACATTACTGATCCTGAGTTACTTCCTGTATTATATTCCAGAGCTGCACTCACTATTCTGTTGGTGCAGTCACTGTGTACATACATTACTGATCCTGTATTATTATGCTCCAGAGCTGCACTCACTATTCTGCCCACTGTATTTCTACATGTTGATGATGATGTTATGAGGGCAGTTAGAACGTCTCAGTTTTGTGAATTCTTTGGGGATTTGTGATTTTCAGTTTTCTTTTTTTGAAAGACGAAGTGTGTGCACCTGGTGTTGTCCGTCTGTAAGAATCTTCCCTCCGTTGTTGCGGCTCATTGTGTTCTCCAAACTTAGTGACACATGAGGGGCTCAGAGCAGATCGTTCTCGCAGCCGCTCTGATAGATACCTGTACACACTGAGGATGCGACTCATCACTGCTTTTATTCCAGTTATCTGGAGTGAAAATCTCTGAATTTCCCATATTCATGTGTAATGTGATTTTGCGCACGAGTATGACGACTTTTGTCATTTTTGTCACCCGTATCCAACAAAATAGGCAAAAGTTGATGGCGAGCGGTGGCGTTCCCTGCTGCACAAGTCTTACTCCAGTCTCACTGTCTCGATTCACACCGTGACTGTCAGTGGTATGTCACGGATCCGGGTGGATCTTTGGCCAACACACGGCTATCACATGTGCAGGGGGCTTATGTTAGTTATCCCTCTACTGCTACACTGTGATGAAAGCACACACAAGGCTATTGACCTCTTAGTTTACCGCAGGGGCTTATTTTAGTTATCCCACTGCTCTTCAATATACCACGAACTGCAGGGATTTATGTATATCCCGCTTTACAGTTCCGCTTGAAAACCTGCAGCTCTCTGGCGCCCCCATTACCCTCAGGTCAGATTAGGTACTGCACCTAGGGGAATTAGTCACCAGAAAGGCTGCCTGCTATGTACTGGCTATTGGGCACGCTGCAGCGAGGCGATATAACTACTCCCACTCAGGCAGGAACAATAATTATCAACGCCGCTACAATGACTCCCAAAGGCACAGGACACGGTGTGCCGCCACCAGCTTCGATTAACAGGACTGAAGGTAACCCAAAACAGTAGCGTAATTCCCTTCCAGAGACTTAGGGTACATTTTAGAGCAGGAGAACGAAACTAGTAATTTAAATATTTTACTCCGAAAGATTAGGCAGTGTTTATAAAAAAACATTACAAGGATATTACAATAAGAGACAATTGAAAGAATGTACAAAGCAATTATAAAATAACAGGGATTAAATGAGAAAGTAACACTTACATGTGCTCAGATCATTTCAGGCAAAACCATGCTGGTAGGCGGAGCCAAATATCCCAATTCATGAGATAGTCTTTCTATAGTGAGATCCCAGGCAAAAAACAACTGAAGGCTGGGTGAAGTGCAGAGACTTATACCTGGTTGGCTGTGACATCACTAAAAAGGCTGATTTCCCTGGACCGCCCCCCTTCCTCAGACTACAACTTTTAACAGCAATTCTTATAATTCTCGTATATTCGCTCCAGAACATGTCAGAATCCCAGCATACCCCTCATTCATTTTCTTTTACAATTGGCTTTCTATTGGTACCAAATTCGGGCTAGTTAGGACACACAGTTCCAGAGAAATCCGTACCTGTTGGAATTAGAGGCTCGCGCTTTGTGTTTGGCAGATCTACCGATGGAAGTTAGCAATATGTACTAATTATTTTCCTAGCCCAAATCGGCGGCCCAATATCTTACTATGTTCGAACAAAGAACCTCCTGTCTTAAGAGAGATATCAGACCAGTTTCAGCTGGAAGGAGATTTGTGCCTATACAAGCACAATAAAAATTCTTGTGGGGGGCCATGAGGGATTTGGGATCCACATACACAGATCTCAGCAAGCAGAAACACAGAGAGAAAGGGGGTAGAGCCCATGGTGTGTTAACAGGGAAAACTAGTAATCATATTACATTTTATACATTATCGTGACACTCACAGTGCAGTGAGATGAGGCGCACATCATGTGCCCCTGTATGAATCGGACCCCTCGCACTTTACCAGCCCCTCATCATCACCAGCGTCTCTTGGTTTGCAAATCTTTGGTAAAGGACATATGCGCGCTGTTATGACCTGGTGGTCAGGACAATAATGGACCTGGAGGTTAAGAGCACACGGAATGACCTGATAGTTACTGATAATAAAGGACAAGCTCTGGGACGTGGGAACTCTGCTGACCGCAATCCCTAATCCTATCACACACACTAGAAATAGCCGTGGATTGCTCCTAACGCTCCCTATGCAACTCGGCACAGCCTAAGGAACTAGCTAGCCCTAAAGAGAGAAAAATAAAGCCTACCTTGCCTCAGAGAAATTCCCCAAAGGAAAAGGCAGCCCCCCACATATAATGGCTGTGAGTAAAGATGAAAATACAAACACAGAGATGAAATAGATTAAGCAAAGTGAGGCCCGACTTACTGAACAGACTGAGGATAGGAAAGGTAGCTTTGCGGTCAGCACAAAAACCTACAAAAAGACCACACAGAGGGCGCAAAAAGACCATCCGCACCGACTCACGGTTCGGAGGCGCTCCCTCTGCGTCCCAGAGCTTCCAGCAAGCAAGACAACAATCCAAATAGCAAGCTGGACAGAAAAATAGCAAACCAGAGAAAAACAAGCAGTCACTTAGCTTCTGCTGGGAAGACAGGTCACAAGAACGATCCAGGAGTGAACTAGACCAATACTGGAACATTGACAGGTGGCATGGAGCAAAGATCTAAGTGGAGTTAAATAGAGGAGCCAGCTAACGAATTAACCTCGTCACCTGTGGAAGGAAACTCAGAAACACCCACAGCCACCAGAGAAAGTCCATGGACAGAACCAGCCGAAGTACCATTCATGACCACAGGAGGGAGCCCGACAACAGAATTCACAACAGCGTGCCTCCAGTTCTCCTGGGGTGCAGGTTCCTACTTACATGATGCTCACACGCTTGTGTTTTGGGACCTGGAGACCTACACACCACCATGATGGAACTTCACCAGATGAAGGACAGCTCTAGAGACATAACAGCAGACTGGCACAAATACTTTGCCATGTATTGCATCTGTTGCAGGACCTAACGTCTGCTGCTGTCATCGTTCCTTCTGTCTTCATTCTTCAGGCGGCTCTGGTGATGGAGGAGACATCAGGACCTGGATCTCTGGGCACTACAGGTCCTGATCAGGCACTATGTATAGGGTGGTGGGGAGCAGCAGTAGTGCCCAGTCTGGCAGTATGGATGTGTGCTGCTGAGCTGGAGTAATCAGTTCCCTGCTTCAGCCGACTGGAAAGCACCACACCCTTCTAAACTCCGGCTTCTTGAGGGGAGCAGCCCATGTGGTTTTGTCTTCTCTGATTCGGTCTTGTGCTCTCAGCTCCTCCTCTTGTTTTTGTTGCATCCCTGTTATACTGTCCTCCTGACCATTCCTGCCAGACTGCTTCACCAGTCAGCAGCGAACTCTGTGGCCCTAACCTAAGGGCGCCTGTATAAGTCCAGATCCCTGTGCAGGAGTTTAGGGGTGAAGGTAACAGAATCCCCTGGAATCTGGTGAATGGCGTGGCTTGCACTCGGCCTGTCTGTGGAGCCATTTTTAGAGCTGCCCCTGACACAGCCAAGTAACATCATGGCTCCCTGTCCTCCTGACCACTCCTGCCAGCCTGCTTCACCGGTCAGCTGCTAACTCTGTGGCCCCAAACTAAGGGTCCCTGTACAAGTCCAGATCCCTGTGCAGGAGTTAAGGGGAGAAGGTAACAGAATCCCCTGGAATCTAGTGAATGGCATGGCTTGCACTTGGCCTGTGTGTGGAGCCATTTTTAGAGCTGCCCCTGACACAGCCTAGTAACATCATGGCTTCCTGTCGTCCTGACAACTCCTGCCAGCCTGCTTCACCGGTCAGCTGCTAACTCTTTGGCTCTAACCTAAGGGCCCCTGTATAAGTCCAGATCCCAGTGCAGGAGTTAAGGGGAGAAGATCACAGAATCCCCTGGAATCTGGTGAATGGTGTGGCTTGCATTCGGCCTGTCTGTGGAGCCATTTTTAGAGCTGTCCCTGACACAGCCAAGTAACATCATGACTCCCTGTCCTCCTGACCACTCCTGCCAGCCTGCTTCACCGGTCAGCTGCTAACTCTGTGGCCCCAACCTAAGGGCCCCTGTACAAGTCCAGATCCCTGTGCAGAAGTTAAGGGGAGAAGGTCACAGAATCCCTTGGAATCTGGTGAATGGTGTGGCTTGCACTCGGCCTGTCTGTGGAGCCATTTATAGATCTGCACCTGACAGAACCAAGTAACATCATGGATGCCTGTCCTCCTGGATGTGATTATTTGTCTCTTCCTCTGTGACGCGGGCATTTTCATATGTAATTGTAGTAGAAGTAATTTACATGAACCATTTTCCAGTCTTCTCCTCTATGGATCGATTCCCTTTGGCATCTGATTGTTGCCTTTGCTCGTTGGTTGAGTCAGGGATTTTCTTGAGCTTTTGATATATTTCACTTCTGGTGCAGTATTTAGTAAATGGCTCTGGATTGTCGATAGATTGCCTTCCGCGGGGCGGCTTCTTATGTATGGTTTTGGGGGGAGCGGGCACCTCCTAGAGGTGGAGCGCGCAGCTCTTGGGGATAAGTCTTCTGAGTCCTCTGTCCTATGCAGTTAGCGCTCCTGGGGCCCCACCACCCGTCCAGCATTAAACTTCTTATCCCCAAAGAACAAGTAGAGGAAAATCCTGCTGTAATTAAAGTTTGTGCTTTCACCTTTCAGATATTACAAATCACAGGTTATACATTGCTATCTCAGCTTTTTACTCTATGTAATAATTTTATTACCCCAAACGTTAAAGTCTAACCCTAAACATAACCCCAGCCTTAAATCTAACCCTAGCCTGAAGCTCTCAGCCCATCCCTAAACCTTGCCTTGTCCTCAACCCTGGATAGGGCTCAGAAAAGAGTAAAAAGTCAATATGAATGCAGCTCTCAGTAATGGACGGAGACATCAATTAATTGTTTTCATTTTTGAGCAGATGAGATTGGAGAATTGTGGCCGTCCGCTGCTCTGAGGAGAGGACTTTCTCCTTCTACCGGTCATTGGTCCATTGGTTATTCTCGTTGGTGTAGTTCATGCTCTCACGCATGCCATAATGGATAGCCTGACATTCATTCCTGTCCTACCATCACTTACATCTGTGCTTGCAGGTAAACTATCTTACTATACGAACCCAAATACCTATTATTTCGTTCTCTGTGTATGTGACATCTGTGAACAATGTAAATATTCCCCTGAAGAAGCCACAGGTTGTTAGCAAAACGAATGGAGCTTGTGGCCTCTCCCTTTCTCCTCTTCGCTTATTTTGGTAGCACCATTAGGTCTCATGCCTACATGTGATCTGGTTTCTATGCCACTTTTAGACCTTACACTCTATATGTGATCTTCTGCCTCATTACCGCCATTATTGATATTTCATCAATTATCCCTGTGTTATGGCCGCTGCTCCCTCCGATGCTGTCTCTACTTACCTCTCCAGGTGTCGTGCTGTCATCGTTCCCATTGCGGTCATTCCTCCTGTTGTCTCCGCTCCTGGGTCCACTGTCTCACTTCCTCCTCGCCCCTCTGCTCGTCTCGCCGCCGTCTCTGCTGCTGCAGTCTCTGCCGCCGCTGTCCCCGGGGGTTCTGCTATGCTTTCTTCCTTCCAGCACCACGCTGATCCTCCGTCCTCTCATTCTGCCATCTGCCACTAGGGAACTTCAGCGTGGTGCTCCTGTCCATTGATTCTTCCAGCCTGTTTCTGCTCCATGCAAGCCCCATAGGTCGCAGGCGTGCACTATTCTCTCCTATTGATGAGCTGTTAGAGCAGCTAGCTAAAGCATCGTACCTCACCCTCATGGACCTGAGTAGGGGATACTGGCAGATACCCCTGACCAGAAAAGCTCAGGAGAGGTCTGCCTTTAGAACGCCATTCGGGCTGTTTGAGTTTCTGGTGATGCCCTTTGGTATGAAGAATGCCCCTGCGACCTTCCAGAGGTTGGTCAATCACTTATTGGAAGGATGTGATGGTTTTGCCGTTGCTTATCTTGATGATATAGCCATCTTTAGTGATTCTTGGGAGGAACACCTCGTACATCTCTCTCAGGTGTTGCAAAAGCTTAAAACTGCAGGTCTTACTGTTAAGCCAGGGAAGTGTCAGGTAGTCATGCGGGAAGTACAATACCTGGGACACACGGTGGGGGGAGGACTGCTAAAACCTGAGCCAGGGAAGGTAGAAGCCATTACAGCCTGGGCCACCCCACGAACCAAGAAGCAGGTACTGTCCTTCCTGGGTACGGCTGGCTACTATAGGAGGTTTGTACCAAACTACAGTGCTCTGGCCAAACCGTTAACTGATCTGACCAGGCAGAGACTTCCGAAAATTGTCTCCTGGAGTCCTCAGTGTGAGGAATAATTTTCTGCCCTAAAGTCGGCATTGGTTAGTTCACCCGTCCTGTAGGCCCCAGATTACGCTCACCGGTTTGTAGTGCAGACAGATGCCAGCACCTATGGGCTAGGTGCAGTTCTCAGCCAGGTGAACCAACAAGGAGAGGAACAACCAATTCTGTACCTAAGCAGGAAACTCCTGCCCAGAGAAGTGGCTTATGCCACCATTGAAAAAGAATGTTTGGCAATTGTGTGGGCTCTGCGGAAGCTGCAACCATACCTCTATGGGCGCAACTTCACCGTGATCACAGATCATAACCCACTGAGCTGGCTCAACAGAATAGTTGGGGACAATGGGAAATTGCTTAGATGGGTTTGATACTTCAGCAATATGATTTCACAATTCAGCACAAGAAGGGAGTTGATCATGGCAATGCCGATGGCATGTCTCACCAAGATGGGGCAGAACCAGATACGTGCTT
Organism: Ranitomeya imitator; assembly: GCF_032444005.1. Lineage (NCBI taxonomy): Eukaryota > Metazoa > Chordata > Amphibia > Anura > Dendrobatidae > Ranitomeya > Ranitomeya imitator. Next base: position 6,432,607 of record NC_091284.1, on the reverse strand, counting down.
GGGAGGGGTGTGTGGTGAAATGTGTGTATATATATATATATATATATATATATATATATATATGTGTGTGTAGGGACATATGTCTAGGGTTATATGTGTGACTAGGTGTTAATAGGGAGTGGACTTCCTTGGGACTAGTAGAAATTCTGTCGCCATATCCCACCAGGAGGTCTGGCTAAGGCCAAGAACAGAGGAACACTTGACACCTCTGAGGTCTTGGAGGGGAGATACTAAATTGCGGCCTGAGGTAATCCATCCCTGAGAACCTCTCCACTAGAGAAAATAATATATTCATTGGGGGCGCGGCCGTGGCCCAATCAAACAGGCAGCAGTTATGATATTGGCCTGAGGGGCCGGTCTAGAAACCTGACCTCAGACCAAAGTTATAAATTTAGGCTGCAGACAGAGAATTGTGTTCACATGATGGGGGCAGCCTGAGAAGCTGGTGTGATCCAATCTACATTCTTCCTTCCCTCAGGGAGCAGAAAGCAACTACCAATTAGATAATTTCTGTAAGTTTTCTCCTGTTTATTTTGACACTGTTTTGCATAAGTTGTATGTCTTTTTATTATCATATTTTTATACCTTTTTCTTATTGTAAGCATTGAACTTTTTGCTATTAAAGTATAAAACTTTAACAAGTTGAACCTTGAATGTTCTAAAGAATCCATAGCCTAAAGGTGTGTGAGCCTTATGAGTGATAGACATATTTTTATTAGTATTATTGTTAGTTCCGGGACTCATCGCTCGTGTGTTCGATGAGTGGTGGCAGCGTGTATGAGCGGGTGTGTGGTCTGGGTCTGTGTGTGATTTATGCTCCCATTACAGCCTAGGACAGAGGTTGAATGCTGGACTGAGTGTGGGGAGATAGATTAACCCTTGCAGGCACAACCCCAAGTCACATGTGAGAGCAGGCACGTGACATATAAGTGACACCATGGAGAAGGGATCCGTGACAGTGGTGTTATGCGATATGTATGTGGTAGTAATAATCTGGCACTATATGGCGGTGCTATGTGATATGTATGTGATAATAATAATCTAGCACTATATGGTGTTGCTATGTGATATGTATGTGGTAGAAATAATCTAGCACTATATGGCCGTGCTATATGAGATGTATGTGGTAGTAATAATCTAGCACTATATGGTGGTGCTATGTGAGATGTATGTGACAGTAATAATCTGGCGGTATTATTTGATATGCACTTGTTAGTGTTAATCAGGCATCATGTGTCCTTATTCTGTGGGATGAACATATCAGGAACATTTTGGCGATATTTTGCAGGCTGTATCACAATTTCGGTATAACGTTTATTGTGGCAGCTACTTTGTTTGCTTTCCATATTATAACATCACATGCAGAACAGGATCCTATAAAAGAGGATCAGACTGAGCCCGGGCTCCGTGGATGCACCTGAGGGCCCTAACAATAGTCATTTGGTCACACATACTGTAGCTATGGTGGAATGTGAGCTTGTAAGCTCCGGCAGTACCACCGCCAGTGGCGTTACATTGCCACCCGCTCTCCATGATGACTCTTTCTTCTTCAGTCTTTCTTCATGAGGATTTCTTCGTTTTCCAGAGGTCAGTGAGGAAACACACCAGGAGCACAGAGAACAGGACACACACCGCCCCGTGCGTGAAGACGTGCGGAGCCGACTGCTCCCAAAGAAATTCTACAGGAGAGAAATTCAGGAGAACGTAAGACCAAAAATATCACCGGTGGAACCAGAGCCCTTCACCCAACCTAGACTGACCACCACCATCTGCCCTGCTCCATCCCCCAATCAGACCCTAAGGACGCAAGTACCAGTGACCGTGCTCCATACACCAGCACCGTCTGTATTTGTTGGCAGATATGCAACAGATACAGACTTATTTGTGTGCAGGAGAAGTTTACACTTTTCTGACAGTAGATGGCGATGTTGTTACTGTTATATGTGTAGCTGAATGTAATGCATATACTTGTTGTACTTTGGTTTCACTTTCTCTCTGGTGAAAGATCCTTCAAACTTCCTGTTATGCTGCATTAAGAAGCTGATGCATGTACTTCATGTTCTGTGTAGATAAAAGTTGAATTACCCCATATAATCTACTCTCACAAGTTTCTTCTTTGAACAAACTATGCAGCAGTATCCACCGTCAGCGCAGATGTCAATGACACCAACACACTAGGCAGCATCTGAACTGGAGGGCGATGCCTCCTCCTGCTTGCTGGTGTGGTTGTAGCTGGCCTCATGGCCTGTAAGCATTATGTATCCAGGTTAGGTGTTGCTTGCCGGCCAATGATTGAGTTAGTCAGAAGGACTAATGGCAGGACAAGATTCAGCTCCCAATGAGGCTGGACTGGGCCATAGTTAATGTCCCACATACTGTAAACAGCTTCCTGATGCCAGTTATTGTGTTTACTGGCCCCGATGCCCCCTGTTGTGAATTCTGTGGCTGAATTCACTCCTGTGGTCACAAGTGGTACTGCAGCTTCTGGGCTTCCTTCCTCAGGTGTTCTGGTGAGCTCATTAGCTGCTTCGTTACTTAACTCCACCTGATGCTGCTATCCTTGCTCCTAGTCAATGTTCCAGTGTTGGATCTGAGCTTCTCCTGATTGTTCCTTTGTCCTGCTGCTCTGTATAGCTAAGTGCTTTTTTGCTATTTTGTTGTTTTTTTTCTGTCCAGCTTGTCTTTTGTTTTGCTGGAAGCTCTGAGACGCAAAGGGTGTACCGCCGTGCCGTTAGTCCGGCACGGTGGGTCTTTTTGCCCCCTTTGCGTGGTTTTTGCTTTAGGGTTTTTTGTAGACTGCAAAGTTCGCTTTACTGTCCTCGCTCTGTCTAAGATTATCGGGCCCCACTTTGCTGAATCTATTTCATCCCTACGTTTTGTCTTTTCATCTTACTCACAGTCATTATATGTAGGGGGCTGCCTTTTCCTTTGGGGTATTTCTCTGGGGGCAAGTCAGGCCTATTTTTCTGTCTTCAGGCTAGCTAGTTTCTTAGGTTGTGCCGAGTTGCCTAGGTAGTTGTTAGGCGCAATCCACAGCCACTATTAGTTGTGTTTAGGATAGGATCAGGTGTGTGGTCTACAGAGTTTCCACGTCTCAGAGCTCGTTTCTTGTTTTTTGGGTATTTGTCAGATCACTGTGTGCGCTCTGATCGCTAGGCAAACTGTGTCTCTGGATTGCCTTCATAACACCTTTCATTAGCAGACATAACAGCCCCCAGAGCGGCTCGTCTCCCACCACTCTGCTGTGTGACCCGTCGGATGCACATTTAGAATTGACTCTGGACTATTTAGCCCCGTTTACTGCCTGCTGATTTTGCTGTTGGTTCCGTTCTTCTGGTCTTGACCCCGGTTGTTCTCCTGACTGACAAACAATTCCAGGTCTGGTGATTTGGTGATGTCAGAAATGTCTACAAGGTTCAATACCTTTAGAAATGTTGTCTTTTATATGTGAATCCTCCTTCTCGGAAATGGTCTTGGGAATCCCTTGATGATGAAAAGATAAACTACTAATTGATTGACTAATTGGGGACATTATACTGTGTGTGGGGGAATGTACTGTGGGGACATCATACTGTGTGGGGGAATGTACTGTGGGGACATCATACTGTGTGTGGGGGAATGTACTGTGGAGACATCATACTGTGTGTGTGAGGAATGTACTGTGGGGACATTATACTATGTGTGGGGGAATATACTGTGGGACATCATACTGTGTGTGGGGGAATGTACTGTGGGGACATCATACTATGTGTGGGGGAATGTACTGTGGGGACATCATACTGTGTGTGGGGGAATGTACTGTGGGGACATTATACTATGTGTGGGGGAATGTACTGTGGGGACATCATACTGTGTGGGGGGAATGTACTGTGGGGACATCATACTGTGTGTGGGGAATGTACTGTGGGGACATCATACTGTGTGGGGGAATGTACTGTGGGGACATCATACTGTGTGTGGGGGAATGTACTGTGGGGACATCATACTGTGTGGGGGAATGTACTGTGGGGACATCATACTGTGTGTGGGGGAATGTACTGTGGGGACATTATACTGTGTGTGTGAGGAATGTACTGTGAGGACATCATACTGTGTGTGGGGAATGTACTGTGGGGACATCATACTGTGTGGGGGAATGTACTGTGGGGACATCATACTGTGTGTGGGGGGAATGTACTGTGGGGACATCATACTGTGTGTGGGGGGAATGTACTGTGGGGACATCATACTGTCCATGAGGCAATGTAGTGTGGGGACATCATACTGTGTGTGGAGGAATATACTGTGGGGACATCATATGTACTGTGTGTGGGGGAATGTATTTGGGAACATCATACTGTGTGGGGGGAATGTACTGTGGGGACATCATACTGTGTCTGGGGGGAATGTACTGTGGGGACATCATACTGTGTCTGGGGGGAATGTACTGTGGGGACATCATACTGTGTCTGGGGGGAATGTACTGTGGGGCCATCATACTGTGTGTGGGGGAATGTACTGTGGGGACATCATACTGTGTCTGGGGGGAATGTACTGTGGGGACATCATACTGTGTCTGGGGGAATGTACTGTGGGGACATCATACTGTGTCTGGGGGAATATACTGTGGGGACATCATACCGTGTGTGGGGGAATGTACCGTGGGGATATCATACTGTGTCTGGGAGAAATATGTGGGGGAATTTAATATGAGGACCTCATTACACCCTACACTACATGCACAACCCGCTCATAACATGCTACGCTACACATACACCCCACTCATTACACCCTACAACCCACTCATTACACTGTACACTGCATGTACACCCCACTTATTACATCATACACCCCGCTCATTGCACCGAACACCACACATACACTGCTCATTACACCGTACATTACACGTACACCCCACTCATTACATCCTACACTACATGCTCATCCCACTCATTACACCGTACACTACACATACACTCTGCACATTACATCCTACATTACAGGTACACCTGCTTATTACACTGTACACTACACATACACCGCACTCATTCAGCTGTACACTACATGTACACCCCACTTAATACAGCCTACACTACACCCCACTCATTACAGCGTACGCTACATGTACACCCTGCTCAGTTCACCCTACACTTCACACACACCCGCTCATTACACCGTACACTACACGTACACCCGCTCATTACACCGTACACTACATGTACACCCGCTCATTACACCGTACACTACACGTACAACCGCTCGTTATACTGTACACTACATGTACACCCGCTCATTACACCGTACATTACACGTACACCCGCTCGTTACACCGTACACTACACGTACACCCGCTCGTTACACTGTACACTACACGTACACCCGCTCGTTACACCGTACACTACACGTACACCCGCTCGTTACACCGTACACTACACGTACACCCGCTCGTTACACCGTACACTACACGTACACCCGCTCGTTACACCGTACACTACACGTACACCCGCTCGTTACACCGTACACTACACGTACACCCGCTCGTTACACCGTACACTACACGTACACCCGCTCAGTACACCGTACAGTACATGTATAGTTGCTCATTACAAGTCTCTCTTACCTTGTACATACAGAGCATAATTATGTGAAAATATGATTTGTCCTCCAGAGTTGTACATGGCGACGGTATAGTTCCCGCTGCTGTTTCGGGTGACATTAATCAGGGTCAGATGTCCGTCCAGGGAGACATTATAGCTACAGATCCTCCGGAAGTTATGTTCTGTCATCTCACAGCCTTTACTCCTGGTGATCAGGGCTGATTCTGAGGGTCCTGTGTATATCCAGATAAACTGATCACACTTCATGGGGTCTTCATCTCTGGTCAAGTTATATCTCATAGGTAGGAGAACATCGGAGTCCGGACGGGCGTATATAACTGTATGGGTCCCCGCCTCGGGGTCTAGTCCTGCAAGAAATGAAATATTCAGTGAGAGAATTATCTTACTTTACAGGAAATTAACTGCCAAAATCGCAGTTGGAAGGAGTCACGCTGAACCTACCACGCTGCTATCTTTTTGTCACAAACAGCCCTCTGCTGCACCCTATCGTCAGGAGAATGAAGCCATTGACGGCGATTAACAGAGGAGACTGTAGGCTGTTCCCACTGATTATTAGAGAACTAACAGTGAGAGTATGGTATTCACACTTCTGATTACAGGGCATGGAATATATATACAGTGGGGCAAAAAAGTATTTGGTCAGTCAGCAATAGTGCAAGTTCCACCACTTAAAAAGATGAGAGGCGTCTGTAATTTACATCATAGGTAGACCTCAACTATGGGAGACAAACTGAGAAAAAAAAATCCAGAAAATCACATTGTCTGTTTTTTTATCATTTTATTTGCATATTATGGTGGAAAATAAGTATTTGGTCAGAAACAAACAATCAAGATTTCTGGCTCTCACAGACCTGTAACTTCTTCTTTAAGAGTCTCCTCTTTCCTCCACTCATTACCTGTAGTAATGGCACCTGTTTAAACTTGTTATCAGTATAAAAAGACACCTGTGCATACCCTCAAACAGTCTGACTCCAAACTCCACTATGGTGAAGACCAAAGAGCTGTCAAAGGACACCAGAAACAAAATTGTAGCCCTGCACCAGGCTGGGAAGACTGAATCTGCAATAGGCAACCAGCTTGGAGTGAAGAAATCAACAGTGGGAGCAATAATTAGAAAATGGAAGACATACAAGACCACTGATAATCTCCCTCGATCTGGGGCTCCACGCAAAATCCCACCCCGTGGGGTCAGAATGATCACAAGAACGGTGAGCAAAAATCCCAGAACCAAGCGGGGGGACCTAGTGAATGAACTGCAGAGAGCTGGGACCAATGTAACAAGGCCTACCATAAGTAACACACTACGCCACCATGGACTCAGATCCTGCAGTGCCAGACGTGTCCCACTGCTTAAGCCAGTACATGTCTGGGCCCGTCTGAAGTTTGCTAGAGAGCATTTGGATGATCCAGAGGAGTTTTGGGAGAATGTCCTATGGTCTGATGAAACCAAACTGGAACTGTTTGGTAGAAACACAACTTGTCGTGTTTGGAGGAAAAAGAATACTGAGTTGCATCCATCAAACACCATACCTACTGTAAAGCATGGTGGTGGAAACATCATGCTTTGGGGCTGTTTCTCTGCAAAGGGGCCAGGACGACTGATCCGGGTACATGAAAGAATGAATGGGGCCATGTATCATGAGATTTTGAGTGCAAACCTCCTTCCATCAGCAAGGGCATTGAAGATGAAACGTGGCTGGGTCTTTCAACATGACAATGATCCAAAGCACACCGCCAGGGCAACGAAGGAGTGGCTTCGTAAGAAGCATTTCAAGGTCCTGGAGTGGTGTAGCCAGTCTCCAGATCTCAACCCTATAGAAAACCTTTGGAGGGAGTTGAAAGTCCGTGTTGCCAAGCGAAAAGCCAAAAACATCACTGCTCTAGAGGAGATCTGCATGGAGGAATGGGCCAACATACCATCAACAGTGTGTGGCAACCTTGTGAAGACTTACAGAAAACGTTTGACCTCTGTCATTGCCAACAAAGGATATATTACAAAGTATTGAGATGAAATTTTGTTTCTGACCAAATACTTATTTTCCACCATAATATGCAAATAAAATGATTAAAAAAACAGACAATGTGATTTTCTGGATTTTTTTTTCTCAGTTTGTCTCCCATAGTTGAGGTCTACCTATGATGTAAATTACAGACGCCTCTCATCTTTTTAAGTGGTGGAACTTGCACTATTGCTGACTGACTAAATACTTTTTTGCCCCACTGTATATATACATATATATATATAAATATATATATATATATATATATATATATATATACAGTATATAGGCTCACTGTCAACTCCACACTAAACCAAAAACTACTCACTGACACCACCAACCATTTATACAGGCTGATTGTTTGCCGTTTCAGGTAGCATATGGCTTTGAGGTACGGTTTACAGAACAAAAGGAACAGAACTATTACATTTTATATTTAATCCAGAAAGAGTAACAGTGTTTATAAAAGTATACAAAATATTTTACAAAGGGAACAAAACAATATAGCATATTCAGTTGCATAAAATAAACAGGATTAACAAAAGACTTACTAACTGCTGATCATACAGATGACTCAGTTTAGCAAATGGAAGCAATCCGATTGAAAGCGCCCGTACACGTGGATCAAGCCGACACTGATATCTCTTCCTTAACATTGAACACAGATCACAATTCACCTTGTCCTTTTATCATCCCCTAAGTTACACCCGGACCACTAACCTTGATGACTCATAACAGGGCTGGTCATGGAATGTGGCTCCAGTTTCAGAAAATTATGATATTCCCAAATTTCATAATATAATAATAATAATAATAATTTTTATTTATTTATTTTAATAATATACTTTCCCCTGATGATTACAATACAGTAGTTTGATATCATCACCATATTTTTATCTGGATTTTACCTTTTCAGAAATAGGAAACATGGCATGGGTGTTGTCAGCTATCTGGCCATTTTTTGATTTGGGGCTTATAGACAGGTGTCACAGTTATGAAAAAAATAAGAATATTCTTCTATTATTTCTGAAGGTGAAAATGTATGTCCCATCAATATCTAATCAATATCTTAGAAAGAGCAGAGCAATGTCAGCAAGGAAAGAAAGGTGTGCGTGACGTCTCGTATTGCTAATGAAACGTCCATGAAGTCAGTAAACTTCTTTTTACTGAAGATTCGAATAACATATTTTGAACACCTGGTCGCGGCCAGCTGAATACAGCGGCATCATGGGTCTGGAGAGGAAAGTGACACAAGTCCACACACCCAGCGAGGACCCCCATTTTCAAGTATTGTTTCAGGACGTGGAAGAAGAGTACCTCGCCCATGCCACGTTACACATACAGTTGTGTAGACCCTCAAATATACCGAAATTCATACTCTGAGAAACATGCACTCACATATACACACCTGCCATCAGCTTTGTGCCACAGAAATCTGGATTCATCTCATCAGGCCATGTTTCTCCAGTGCTCAATGACCCAATTTTTGAGTGTTTTACCATTTTAAATTGTTTTTCCTTTTCCATCCATGCTAAGGGACAACAACTTGTGTGTTCAGACATGTTAGCATAAGTTTGCTAAATTATACAGTGGTTGTTTATCAGAACTATTCTTCCATGCCTCCTCTGATCCTTTCATCAGGTCTATTCTTCACCTACTCCTCCTGGCCGACTCTTTCTGTCCATAGTATCCTGCTTCTTCAGATTTCCTTGATCACACAATCCTTGGAACATTCTTGAAACTTCTGGATAAGAAAGCTGATGTGTTGTATCTGTTTCCATGTCTACTGTAACATATTTGAGTCCTGCCCGAGTTGTTCAGCAACAGCTTCACACTGATGACCAGTCGTTGTGTAAAGTCACTCTGTATATGAGTGTTTGTGTCTGTATGTACGACCCTCATCTCCCTTCCCTACACTTTGTCTCACACCCCTTGAGAAAGCTGAGAGTGAAACGCACGTCGGGGTTGGGGCGGTGCTCCGGCTTGTATTTTGTTTCTACATCTCAGCTGGGTGCGCTCCTTCTCGTGATTTATTCATGGATTATTCATTCTCGCTCTTCCTCTTTATTGAGCATTACTTATCATTATGATCTCACCACTCACTGATTAGGTTCTTGTACATGATCCATTGTTCTTTAGCCTGATTTATGGTTGATTGGCTCTTGTCATTATTTTACGGTTTTCTCTCCTGTGTTTTATGTTTTTTGTGTTTTAGTTGATTTTCATTGTGTCCAATCTTTTCTCTAATAAAGCCGCTCCTTGTGCTCCTCATTGGGGCGCTGCTCCACATCTTTGAGATTTCTCCTATTCTAATGTGGTTTCACATGGACAATGATGAACAGAAAACTGATCTTTGGGTTTTCTAGTTCTCCCCGGGGTCAGGATTTAATTTCCATAACATGAAGCTCTAAGTATGTAAGAGCAAGTCCTCAATGAGGTGTCCTCTGACGCCATGCTTGTCTGGTGCCCACCTGTTCCACCAATGCATGGCTGTAGACTGGACTATTCCTGGCCAGGAGTCCTGATGGCGGCAGCACAAGATGGCAGAGACATGTCTGTACACTCATGTGTAGGCATCAGCAGGAGCTTTTTATTCGTAGCAAACACAAAAGAAAACTAATCCACTGTGTCAAGGAACAGAACAAGACACTGAGGTCCTCATTAAAGGGGTTGTCCCAGACTCACATATCGATGACCTGTCTGCAGGCTGACATTGCTGGAGGTAGACACCAGGCAGCACCACCGGCCAGCGGATTTCTGCTCCAGCAGTGGCCAAATACAAGCAATGGACATTGTTTAACCCCTTCATGACCCAGCCTATTTTGACCTTAAAGACCTTGCCGTTTTTTGCAATTCTGACCAGTGTCCCTTTATGAGGTAATAACTCAGGAACGCTTCAACGGATCCTAGCGGTTCTGAGATCATTTTTTCGTGACATATTGGGCTTCATGTTAGTGGTAAATTTAGGTCAATAAATTCTGCATTTATTTGTGATAAAAATGGAAATTTGGCGAAAATTTTGAAAATTTCGCAATTTTCACATTTTGAATTTTTATTCTGTTAAACCAGAGAGATATGTGACACAAAATAGTTAATAAATAACATTTCCCACACGTTTACTTAACATCAGCACAATTTTGGAAACAAAATTTTTTTTTGTTAGGAAGGTATAAGGGTTAAAATTTGACCAGCGATTTGTCATTTTTACAACGAAATTTACAAAACCATTTTTTTTAGGGACCACCTCACATTTTAAGTCAGTTTGAGGGGTCTATATGGCTGAAAATACCCAAAAGTGACACCATTCTAAAAACTGCACCCCTCAAGGTACTCAAAACCACATTCAAGAAGTTTATTAACCCTTCAGGTGCTTCACAGCAGCAGAAGCAACATGGAAGGAAAAAATGAACATTTAACTTTTTAGTCACAAAAATTATCTTTCAGCAACAATTTTTTTATTTTCCCAATGGTAAAAGGAGAAACTGAGCCACGAAAGTTGTTGTCCAATTTGTCCTGAGTACGCTGATACCTCATATGTGGGGGTAAACCACTGTTTGGGCGCACGGCAGGGCTTGGAAGGGAAGGAGCGCCATTTGACTTTTTGAATCAAAAATTGGCTCCACTCTTTAGCGGACACCATGTCACGTTTGGAGAGCCCCCGTGTGCCTAAAAATTGGAGCTCCCCCACAAGTGACCCCATTTTGGAAACTAGATGCCCCAAGGAACTTATCTAGATGCATAGTGAGCACTTTGAACCCCCAGGTGCTTCACAAATTGATCCGTAAAAATGAAAAAGTACTTTTTTTTCACAAAAAAATTCTTTTAGCCTCAATTTTTTCATTTTCACATGGGCAACAGGATAAAATGGATCCTAAAATGTGTTGGGCAATTTCTCCTGAGTACACCGATACCTCACATGTGGGGGTAAACCACTGTTTGGGCACATGGTAAGGCTCGGAAGGGAAGGAGCGCCATTTGACTTTTTGAATGAAAAATTATTTCCATTGTTAGCGGACACCATGTCGCGTTTGGATAGCTCCTGTGTGCCTAAACATTGGCGCTCCCCCACAAATGACCCCATTTTGGAAACTAGACGCCCCAAGGAACTTATCTAGATACCTAGTGAGCACTTTAAACCCTCAGGTGCTTCACAAATTGATCTGTAAAAATGAAAAAGTACTTTTTTTTCACAAAAAAATTCTTTTTGCCTCAATTTTTTCATTTTCACATGGGCATTAGGATAAAATGGATCATAAAATTTGTTGGGCAATTTCTCCCGAGTACGCCGATACCTCATATGTGGGGGTAAACCACTGTTTGGGCACTCGGCAGGGCTCGGAAGGGAAGGCGCGCCATTTGACTTTTTGAATGGAAAATTAGGTCCAATTGTTAGCGGACACCATGTCGTGTTTGGAGAGCCCCTGTGTGCCTAAACATTGGAGCTCCCCCACAAGTGACCCCATTTTGGAAACTAGACCCCCCAAGGAACTTATCTAGATGCATATTGAGCACTTTAAACCCCCAGGTGCTTCACAGAAGTTTATAACGCAGAGCCATGAAAATAAAAAATAATTTTTCTTTCCTCAAAAATGATTTTTTAGCCTGGAATTTCCTATTTTGCCAAGGATAATAGGAGAAATTGGACCCCAAATATTGTTGTCCAGTTTGTCCTGAGTACGCTGATACCCCATATGTGGGGGTAAACCACTGTTTGGGCGCACGGCAGGGCTCGGAAGGGATGGCACGCCATTTGGCTTTTTAAATGGAAAATTAGCTCCAATCATTAGCGGACACCATGTCGCGTTTGGAGAGCCCCTGATGTGCCTAAACATTGGAGATCCCCCAGAAGTGACCCCATTTTGGAAACTAGACCCCCAAAGGAACTAATCTAGATGTGTGGTGAGGACTTTGAACCCCCAAGTGCTTCACAGAAGTTTATAACGCAGAGCCATGAAAATAAAAAAAAAATTATTTTCTCAAAAATGATCTTTTAGCCTGCAATTTTTTATTTTCCCAAGGGTAACAGGAGAAATTTGACCCCAAAAGTTGTTGTCCAGTTTCTCCTGAGTACGCTGACACCCCATGTGTGGGGGTAAACCACTGTTTGGGCACACGTCGGGGCTCAGAAGGGAAGTAGTGACTTTTGAAATGCAGACTTTGATGGAATGGTCTGCGGGCGTCACATTGCGTTTGCAGAGCCCCTGGTGTGGCTAAACAGTAGAAACCCCCCACAAATGACCCCATTTTAGAAACTAGACCCCCCAAGGAACTTATCTAGATATGTGGTGAGCACTTTGAACCCCCAAGTGCTTCACAGACGTTTACAACGCAGAGCCGTGAAAATAAAAAATCATTTTTCTTTCCTCAAAAATTATGTTTTAGCAAGCATTTTTTTAGATTCACAAGGGTAACAGGAGAAATTGGACCCCAGTAATTGTTGCGCAGTTTGTCCTGAGTATGCTGGTACCCCATATGTGGGGGTAAACCACTGTTTGGGCTTACGTCAGGGCTCGGAAGTGAGGGAGCACCATTTGACTTTTTGAATACGAGATTGGCTGGAATCAATGGTGGCGCCATGTTGCGTTTGGAGACCCCTGATGTGCCTAAACAGTGGTAACCCCTCAATTCTAACTACAACACTAACCCCCCCACACCCCTAACCCTAATCCCAACTGTAGCCATAACCCTAATCACAACCCTAACCACAACCCTAATTCCAACCCTAACCCTAAGGCTATGTGCCCACGTTGCAGATTCGTGTGAGATATTTCCGCACCATTTTTGAAAAATCCGCGGGTAAAAGGCACTGCGTTTTACCTGCGGATTTTCCGCAGATTTCCAGTGTTTTTTGTGCGGATTTCACCTGCGGATTCCTATTGAGGAACAGGTGTAAAACGCTGCGGAATCCGCACAAAGAATTGACATGCTGCGGAAAATACAACGCAGCGTTCCCGCGCGGTATTTTCCGCACCATGGGCACAGCGGATTTGGTTTTTCATATGTTTACATGGTACTGTAAACCTGATGGAACACTGCTGCGGATCCGCAGCCAAATCCGCACCGTGTGCACATAGCCTAATTCTAAAGGTATGTGCACATGCTGCAGGAAACGCTGCGGATCCGCAGCAGTTTCCCATGAGTTTACAGTTCAATGTAAACCTACGGGAAACAAAAATCGCTGTACACATGCTGCGGAAAAACTGCACGGAAACGCAGGGGTTTACATTCCGCAGCATGTTGCTTCTTTCTGTGGATTCCACAGCGGTTTTACAACTGCTCCAATAGAAAATCGCAATTGTAAAACCGCAGTGAAATGCGCAGAAAAAAACGCGGTAAATCCGCTATAAATCCGCAGCGGTTTAGCACTGCGGATTTATCAAATCCGCAGCGGAAAAATCCGCAGAGGACCAGAATACGTGTGCACATACCGAAACCCTACCCCTAGCCCTAACCCTAGCCGTGACCCTACCCCTAACCCTACCCCTAACCCTGACCCTACCCCTAACCCTACCCCTAACCCTACCCCTAGCCCTAACCCTACCCCTAACCCTACCCCTAACCCTAACCCTAACCCTACCCCTAGCCCTAACCCTACCCCTAACCCTACCCCTAACCCTAACCCTATACTAACATTAGTGGAAAAAAAAAATTTCTTTATTTTTTTATTGTCCCTACCTATGGGGGTGACAAAGGGGGGGGTAATTTATTATTTTTTTTATTTTGATCACTGAGATATAATCTATCTCAGTGATCAAAATGCACTTTGGAACGAATCTGCCGGCCGGCAGATTCGGCGGGCGCACTGCGCATGCGCCCGCCATTTTGGAAGATGGCGGCGCCCAGGGAGAAGACGGACGGGACCCCGGCAGGATCGGTAAGTATGATGGGGTGGGGGGGGGGACCACGGGGGGTGGGATCGGAGCACGGGGGGGGGAAATCGGAGCGCGGCAGGCGTGGAACGGAGCACGGGGGGCGTGGAACGGAGCACGGGGGGGCTGGAACGGAGCACGGGGGGGTGGAACGGAGCACGGGGGGTGGATCGGAGTGCAGGGGGGGTGATTGGAGCACGGGGGGGTGATTGGAGCACGGGGGGAGCGGACAAGAGCACGGGGGGGAGCGGAGCACTGGACGGAGGGGAGCCGGAGCAGTGTACCGGCCAGATCGGGGGGCTGGGGGGGCGTTCGGTGGGGTGGGTGGGGGCACATTAGTATTTCCAGCCATGGCCGATGATATTGCAGCATCGGCCATGGCTGGATTGTAACATTTCACCATTTTTTTTAGGTGAAATATTACAAATCGCTCTGATTGGCAGTTTCACTTTCAACAGCCAATCAGAGCGATCGTAGCCACGAGGGGGTGAAGCCACCCCCCCTGGGCTAAACTACCACTCCCCCTGTCCCTGCAGATCGGGTGAAATGGGAGTTAACCCTTTCACCGGATCTGCAGGGACGCGATCTTTCCATGACGCCACATATGCGTCATGGGTCGGATTGGCACCGACTTTCATGACGCCTACGTGGCGTCATGGGTTGGGAAGGGGTTAATGGCTTTCCTGAGTGCCGCAGTCTATCTTCATGTGAATGAGGTGTGAGTTGATGTACTCGGCCACTGTCAGAGCAGATATCAGCTTATCTCTGAAGGGGCCATGCGTTAGGTTATCAATATGTCAGTTGTGGACATCCCCTTTAAGGATCTTTGGATCCATGTACCATGCTCTGCCCCATCAGACCCTGCAGCATGAGGGGGAAACAAGTGATCAGCTACACAAGGACCTTCCTTTAGAGCAGATCTGTCGCCAGATTTCACTATATCAACTGCGCACTTTATAGGTAGAGCTCTGAGGACTTCTCTGAGGACTTGTTCACACGCTGAATTTTTTTTTTTGCGTTTTTTTACCCGTTCAATAGAATGTATCAAAACTGCATCAGCAACATTTAAAAAGATATATTATATTCAATGTTCTCCTCTATTTTGCTGCCAACATTCAATTTTTCATGTGGAAAAAAGTCAGCCAAAAAGCACTGTGTGAACATATCCTTGGACCTGATGAGACTGGTAATCATCTTCTGAAAATTCAAGTCGGAAAGGCTATAAAATCCTCGTAAAAGGTTTCCAGATGGAAATATAAATAAGCATTTTGTGAATTTCCATCTTGATATCAGGAGTATCAGCCATTCAGAAGAGAATTTTCACAGTAAGTAGACGAGTCTCATCAGGCCTAACAACTATCTAATAGCCTGGGGTCCTGAGCTATGTTCTACAGCCAGCATCTAACTATAAAAGCAGAGGAATTGTGAGTCACGTTCTTCATAGGGGCGCGCTCCACTCCATGCACCTATTGGCTCCCTGCAACTTGATCCTGTGGAGCTGATGGTTGCCATGCCAGCCTGAAGCTGCCATCCCTGTCACATGGATACTTGTGTCAGCCATTGGCTCCACTTCATATAGATCGTGATCGTCTCTATATCCTGCGGCATTAAAGTGCATAGAACAAGTGACCAGATGAGCAGCGGTCAAAGGGCCCGAAAGAACCTAAAAAGTTGTTCTGTTTTCGCCATCAAATTTGTTACCTACGATTATCTGTTTGCATAATTTTCTGGTTTCTCAGTTTTCTAGTATAGTTATTGATATATTCATACCTTTATTTATCTGTAGTGCTTTGGCTCCCTCTAGCGGTCAGAGTCATGTTCACAGTTCTATTTTTCTGTTTTTGTATTTTCCATGTCTGATTCTCCTCCCCCCTTGCAATGCATTATGGTAGCTCAGCCTCCATCTCCCTCCATTTTCTCTTCACTTCCTTCAGTTTGCTTTCCAGGAAAGACGCTTGTACTTCATCCCCCTTGCGATTGCATTGCCGGTATGTGTCAGGATTCCCCTGACCGCTGGCCCCAATTGTCACGATTCGGGGTGACTTTAGGCCAACAGACAACTATCACATGTGCAGGGGGGCTTATCTTAGTTATCCCTCCACTGCTAGCAATGTGATGAGAAAACACACACAAGGCTATTGACCTCTTAGTTTACAGCAGGGGCTTATTCTAGGTATCCCACTGCTTTCAATATACCACAAACTGCAGGGATTTATGTATATCCCGCTTACAGTTCCACTTAACACTTGCAGCTCTCTGGCGCCCCCCTTTACTCTCAGGTCAGATTAGGTACTGCACCCTGGGTAATTAGTCGCCAGAAAGGCTGCCTGCTATGTACTGGCTATTGGGCACGCTGCAGAGACGCGATAACTACTCCCACTCAGGCAGGAACAATAATTATCAACGCCGCAGTCGCTACAGCATCACTCAACAGTCAGCACACTCTCGCTGCCACCAGCTTCGATTAAACGGGTCCGAAGCTAACCCAACACAACAGTAACAGTAGCGTATTTCCCTTCAGAAGACTTAGGGTACGGTTTAGAACAGGAGAACTAACTAATATTAAATATTATATCCCATAAAAATTAGGCAGTGCTTTATCAAAAATATTTTATAAAGATGTTACAAATGAGACAATTGCAAATATGTACACGGGTAATTATAACATAAAGGGAATAAAGGAGAAAAGATAACACTCACATGTTCAAAGCATGACAGGCAACCAGGCTAGGGCAGTTTTCCATACGTCCCAGTTCATGGGATGTGCTCAGCTCTTCCAGGAGAAAAAGGACAAGAACAAAGAGCTGGGGATCTGGGCAGACAGTTATAGCTAAGCCTGTAACATCCCAGAAAGGGGTTGGATCACCTCGTCCCTCCTACCTCTTCAGATAACTCATTTTATCCTAATCTATATCTACTTTCGATAACTCCGCTACAAAACATGTCATAGTCATACCAAACCCATCATTCATCTCGGGTTAACGTGGGCATTCTAATTATATCAAATATGTCCTATCTGGGATACATATTTACAGAGAAAACCCTACTTATTTACCAGATGGAGTTAGAAGCTAGTGCTTATAGGGGCCGATAGATCTGCCGAAGCAGGTCAGCAATAGGTACTTTTTATCTTCCTATCCTAAATTGTTGGCCCAATATCTTGCTATAACAGAACAAAGAGCCGCATGTCTTATCAAACCAGTTACAACTGGAGGGTGCTTTGGGCTGCCACATTGTGATAGACCTTCCTGGCTTGGGGGAGGGGTAGAGCATTGGAAGAAAGCTCCATTCACACCTTGAAACAAAGAGAGCCAGAAAGAGAAGGGGGGGTCACAGCGACCATGTGTTTCTCAGCACCATGGTTATGAGTGCAGAATTCCCTCAGCTATGGTGCTAAAAGGCAGAGAAACTACTACATTTGATATTCCATACCATCTCATGACAGTATGTCTTTATGTTTTCTCTAGATGTTCCTGCTCTATATTAGCCTAGCCTAGCCAGTTGTACTCCTAGTTCAGTTACTAGCTTTCTAAATGTTATGCATAATGTACATCACGTGTAGTATGTATTTCTTCTATACCATGCACTGATTCTATGTATATCATTGTTTACAGTTTCACCGCATCAATATACCACTACGTTTAATAAAGCACAGACTCAACCACAGTCTCCTTATTGGACTCCGGTATAGCGGTTTAGCTGCCTGTATAGCTACGTGAGCCTGCCTTATTTAGTGAGGACAGAACAAAAGTAAAGTAAAAACTGACTGTTTGCCTTTATAGAAATGTTTTAATCCTCCCTCCCCCGGTTTCCTCTTTAAAAGGAATAAAACATAAACATTTCTGCAATTAGCGCATCTCTAACTGTCTGATCTATTGGTTACAGTGAAAAAGATAAAAATCATGAGAAAAAATGCAATAAGGAGCAATTGACAAACACAAACGATAAGAATAGGAATGTCACCTCACTACGTAAGAAGCAAGTCGTCACGCAGCTCCATGGACGGAGCAATGCAAATGTTACCAGTCCTGGACAAGGGACGCATAAACAACATTTGTTTTGTTTTTTAGTGCAGTGCCCCAGGGTCCTGGTCGTTGCAGTAATATCATTCTCCTCTAGGGGGGAGTGATGTTACGTCTGAAGGCAATAAAGGAGATCACTTTATCAGGCATCACATCCACACAACACACTTCACACTCCAGTCCACCAGAGGGAGCTATGCTCCTATTTATTAGGGCACTTCTCACAATTAGGTAAAACTGGTGGTCTGGATAGGAAGTTAGAAGCTGGCTGGGCTTCACCCGGTGAGCTGCTATCTGAGCTCCGCTCAGGTAGTTGGTCCCCGATAGGGGTGGGATCCTGTCAGAGGCCTAGACAGAGGGACACGGAGCTGCGACTGCCTACCGATGCAGCAGCATCCTAAGAAAGAGACACGAACAGCGAATTGTATTGTAGAGGGTGAGAAACTAAGTCATAGCAAAAGTAAAGGAAACCAGAAGGAGTTTTGCCCTGCACAGACTGCCTCCTTCTCAGGCGCAGGGTCCGGTAGCCGGAACACCGAATAATAATAATAATAATTCCAAATGTTTTTACCTGATTCATTAATTGCGACTTTTAAAAATGACTGAAAATTTGATGCAATTCCGCTCAAGTTCCCCTGGTGTCATTTTTGAGTACATGGAGAAAGCCCATTTTTGAATTTATGCCAAAAACTGCAATTAATATCACAAAACTAAAAGGGAAAGTAAGGTAAAAAAAAAACACAAATGATGAATTGTGGACCGAAGAGACATCGGCCGTGGACTCACCCAGGACCTGGAAGATGAAGGTGTCCTCTGAGTTCTTCTCTCGTCTCACGTTGTAGGTGGTGACCTTGTACAGTCCGGCGTCGTCCAGCTTCACATCGTACAGCTGTAGGCTGCCATTGCTGGACAGCGAGCAGCGCGGTTTTGTCTCGTTGTTACAGCCTCGTCGGTCACAATATTCACCCACTTTGGCCAGTTGTCGGAGAAATTCACCCGGAGGCCTGAACGTCCAGATGATCTGGTTACACAGAGTGCCGCCCGTGTACTGGAGCCTCGTGTACTGGGGAAGGACAAGCGTCTCCCGGCTGGCGGCAAACACATGGTGGACGAGGGCTGGAAAAGAAGGGCGCACATATCAGTACTAGACAAATCGCAGCTGATCATAACCCACAGTGAGGGCTGAGACTACAGAAATAAGGGGGACGGAGCGCAGCTCTGGAGGGATGGGAACGACTGCAGCGTCCTCCTGGTCTTCAGAGGAGATATGTGGTGGTTTACTGGTGTGGAAACAAAACTCCCCTAGTTTGTCTTACATCATATTTTCACAACATTTTGCACCTTTTCACGCCTCTCAACACTTTTTGATTGAGTGCAGACTGGTGGTCGGAGGTAACGATAATGGCGCCGTCCCCACCCAAATTTCTGGGGAAATGAGATAGAAATGAGAGCAGTAAACTATGTGTCTTCTGTGCAGGAACAGATCCCAGGTTTTGTTGGTGGAGGGTCCTAAAATCCTCCAAATTTATTAAGAAGTCGGCGTCTCCTTATAAATTTGTCGCAGTTTGCCCCAGCGTTTAATGTCCCGTCTCCAGTGTATGGTACCCACATCTTGTAATACTAAGGCATCAGCACAGGCATCCATTGTCCCCATGACAACTCCTCCTGGCAGGGTACTCCACTCTCGCTGCTCTCATAGTGAAGAATACTGGTCCATGTCGGTTATTGGACCTTGGTTTAGCTAGATGTTTAGGACATCCCCTAGATCAGGGGTGGGGAACCTCAGGCTCCAGGGCCATTTACCGCCCTCAATAACTTTTATCAGGCCCCCGAGCAGATTTTAAGGGGCCGCATTCTTGGGCAGGGAGGTGTATTTTGATTGCAACCAGCTCATTAATTTCTTCTTGCTCTGTACACACGCACGCAGTGTTCGCTCCTGAACATTGAAGGGCATGCAATGAAAGATTACGTCCTGAAACCAAGTGCCAGAGTCAGGATGTACTTTGTGGGCGGCGTTTGTACGGCCCCCGAAGGATGGGATAAATATCCAAATGGCCCTTGGCAGAAAAAAGATTCCCCATCCCTGCCCTAGATTATGGGAGTGATGCCTTCTTTATTCTAAGCTCCATCCTCCTAGTTTTGACCGTTTTTTCTTGGCACTTTTGATGCACCCCATTATTTGCCTTGGCAGCAGCTGCCTGGGAGCTAATTTACCTTTTACCTTCGTCAGTTCAGTGTTTGACATCATAGACGTCTTCTCTGCCCGAACATCTCACCCCCTCAGACACCAACGTCAGTGGAGTGACCAACAGCCTTCAGTGCATCCTCAGCTGTAACGACATCCTGCCATCACACCCCAAATATAACACCCTTAGACCTACTATCATACGTCTGTGGGGGGAGACATACAGATCATTTCCATAGAATGATCTAGAGCAAAAGCTTCAGCGAGGACCCAAACCAGAAAGACCTAAACATCACCTGCAGCCATAAATGAAGAAGTCACAACGTGCAGGACACACATGACACCATCCCCTCTATACTGACAAGACTCTATATACCATGAGGTATTCTAATGAGTGTGGCCAGCGTGTGGTCAGTGGTAACTTCAGCCCCAGTCTTGGGAGATCAATGTCCTTTCCCTTATGGTCAGTGGTAACTTCAGCCCCAGTCTTGGGAGATCATTGTCCTTTCCCTCATTGTCAGTGGTAACTTCATCTCCACTCTAAGAGATCAATGTCTTTTCCCTGGTGGTCAGTGGTAACTTTAGCTCCATCCCAAGAAGCTTAATGTTCTATTCCTGGTGGTCAGTGGTGAAAAATGAATCTATAAAATGGATAGTATGTGGTCTCGGGTAGTAAGTGGTACAGTCGTGATCCAGTCCTTGATGGTCATTGATATGGCCACCAATAATCTTTGATTTTTAAGGCCTCTAGCCCTGTATAATTAATTGCATTTTCTATGTTCTGTGTCCCATTACAATAAACCCCAGTGGTCACATCGTCCCTGGTGGCCTAGTGGAGGCTCTGTAATCTCTCAATATCCAGTGAGTAGTTATATTATCCCTAATGGCTTATGGAGACTCTGTAATCCCTAATGGTCCAGAAGAATAGAGACATACAGTATAATCGTTGGTGGTCTCATGGAGGCTCTATAATGTTTTGTGGTCTGCCATGATCTTTTATGTCCTTGTAATGGCGGGGGTTCGGTGATGTCTACAATGGAGCACGGTGGAGGCTCAGTGATGTCTACAGTAGAGCATGGTGGCGGATCGGCAATGTTTATAGTAAAGCATGGTGGGGGCTTGGTGATGTCTACAGGAAAGTACGGTGGGGGCTCAGTGATGTCCACAGTGAAGCACGGTGGGGGCTCAGTGATGTCTAGAATGAAGTATGGCGGGGGTTTGATGATGCCTAAAGTGGAACACGGCGGGGGCCTGGTGATGTCTACACTAAAGCACGGCAGTCTCTCAGTGATGTCTACATTAAACCACGGCATGGGCTCAGTGGTGTCTAGAGTCAAGCATGACGGGGGTTCAGTGTTGTCTACAGTGGAGCACGGCAGGGGCTCGGTGATGTCTACGGTAAAGCACTGCGGGGGCTCGGTGATATCTACAGTGAAGCATGGTGGTTATTCGATGATATCCACAGTGGAGCTTGGCAGGGGCTCAGTCATGTCTACAGTGAAGCTCGGCGGTGGCTCAATGATGTCTACAGTAAAGCATGGTGGGGGCTTGGTGATGTCTACAGTAGAGCACGGTGGGGGCTCAGTGATGTCCACAGTGAAACACGGAGGGGGCTCAACGATGTGTACAGTGAAGCAGGGCGGGGACTCAGCAATGGCTAGAAGTGCAGCAAGTGGGGGCTTGGTGATACCTACAGTGAAGAATGGCGGAGGGTTGGGGATGTCTACATTGAAGAACAGCGTGTGCTTGGTAATGTTTACACTGAAGCATGGCAGGGGCTCCGCGATATCTACACTGAAGCACGGCAATGGCTCGGTAATGTCTACAGTGAAGCACGATGGGGGCTCGGTGATGCATACAATAAAGCATCGCAGGGGCTCGGTGATGTCTACAGTGAAAAGCGGCAGGAGCCCGGCATTGTCTACAGTGAAGCATGGCAGAGGCTCGGCAATGTCTACGCTGAAGCACAGCGATTGCTTGGTAATGTCTACAATGAAGCACGACGGGGGCTTGGTGATGTCTACAGTGAAGCACAGCATGGGCTTTGTGATGTCTACAGTGAAGCATGGAATGGGCTTAGTGATATCTACATTGAAGCATGGTGGGGACTCGGTGATGTCTATAGTGAAACATGACGGGGGCTTGGTGATGTCCACAGTGAAGCATGGCGAGAACTCAGTGATGTCTAGAGTGAAGCATGATGTAGGAGTTCGGTGACGTTTACAGTGAAATGCGGCGGAAGAACGGTGATATCTACTGTGAAGCATCGCTGTGGCTTGGAAATCTATACCGTGAAGTATGATGGCGGTTCAACAATGACTACAGTAAAGGAGAGTGGGGGCTTGACGTTGCCTACAGTGATGTACGATGGGGGCTCGGCGATGTCTACATTGAAACATGGCAGAGGCTTTTTGATGTCTATAGTGAAACAGTGGGGGCTTTGTAATCTCTACAGAGAAGCATCACATGGGTTTGGTGATGTCTAGAGTGAGGCATGGCTGGGGCTCAGTGATGTCAACATTGAAGCACAGCTGGGCTCGGTAATGTCTACAATGCTGCACGAGTGGGGCTCGGTGATGCCAACAGTGAAGCATGGCATGGGTTTGTTAATGTCTACATTGAAGCACGGAGGGAACTCGGTGATGTCTACAGTGAAGCAAGATGAGGGCTTGGTGATGTCCACAGTGAAGCATGGCAAGGGCTCAGTGATGTCTAGAGTGAAGCATGGTGGATGTTCGATGATATCTACAGTGAAACATGGCGAGGGTTCGGTGATGTCTACAGTGGAGCACGATGGGGGCTTGGTGATGTCCACCGTGCAACACGGCAGGGGCTCAGTGATGTCTACAGTGAAGCATGGTGGGGGCTCAGCGATGTCTACAGTGAAGCAGGGTGGGGGCTTGGCAATGGCTACAGTGAAGCAGGATGGGGGCTTGGCGATACCTACAGTGAAGTAAGGCAGGGGTTTTGGGATGTCTACATTGAAACACAGCGGGTGCTTGGTGATGTCTACACTAGAGCACGTCGGGGGCTCGGTTATGTCTACAGTAATGCACAACGGTGGCTCGATGATGTCTATAGTTAAGCACGGTGGGGACTTGGTGACTGTCAAGATAATGTAAAAAATGCCATGGTGAGTGATTTTTCAGAAGGGGCCATGGTTCCTGACACACACTTCGATTTCACTCCCCCTCCTCCCTGCTATACAGCTGTAATGTGAGACCAGCGTGCCAGCAGCCTTCACTGAGGAGTTTTATGGCTTTAAACTGAAAGTACAAGTAGAAGCACATGGAAAAAAACAAGGTTTCTTTGTCCTTACTAACGTAAATATCATAGCACTGGTTAATGATAGAAGTGGGACAAATACATTTTTGACATGTGCCTCGGTAGAACTATCAGCCAATGAGTTTTCTAGGTTCCAGAACCAGCACAATTGAGAAACGGCTTACTACGTAACTGGGTCTCCCAGCTACCCCATGTCTATACTTGAACGAATCCCTATGTCACGCTGAGCATAACGACACGGGTGTTGTCTTTCTATGGGGTTCATACGCCAAGATATGTGGGATGATGTTTTTTCGTATACTCAAGAAAGAGGAGTGCATTCCAGAGCTCTGCCCACCCCATGAGGTCATCCAGGAGGGAAACCCTTAGTTTTGGGCAAAGGTATAAAACTCAGATGCCCAGATAAGGGGGGTCTTTTGCTGAGGGATTTAGCTACGACAGGCAGTGCAATCTGACCTGAAGATTTTGAGGAGGTCCCCTCCCCCAGCCACCACATGGCGTACCTTTGAATTAAAGGAACCGTAAGCCGATTTTCTTCTGTTAATCCCTTTTTATTTGTAATTGTTTGTACATACGATACCTGTCTACTTTTATAATATCTTTTTATACTTTTGTAAACACTGCTTACCTTTTTGGAGTAAAATATATAAAATTACTAGCTTTGTTTCTCCTTGGCTATAATGTACTGTCACATCCTCTGAAGTGAATTACGCTACTAATTTGGGTTGGCTCCAGACCTGTTGTTAATTAAGAAATTGGAGCTGGTGGCAGCTGATTTGTCCTGCGCATTTTTGAAACCTGACAGCGATGGACGGCATTGATAATTATTGTTCCCGCCTGAGTGGGAGTAGTTATATTGCCCTCACTGCAGTGTGCCCATTAGCCAGTACAAAGTAAGGCAGCCTTTCTGGTGACTATTTATCCTATGTGCAGTACCCTGTCTGACCTGAGGTTAAGGGGCACACCAGAGAGCTGCAAGTTCCAAACTGGAGCTGGGAAGTGGGATATAGAGAAATCCCCTTCAGAAAAGAACCGGGCAACCAAACAACCCCGGTTCATGGCATATTAGTGTGATCGGTGGGGATGATAAAGATATCCTCCCTGGGATCCATGAAAGTGATGTCCACAGTGTAACATGGTGGGGGCTCGGTGATGTCTACAGTGAAGCACAGGGGGGCTAGGCGATGTGTTCAGTGAAGCAGGGCGGGAGCTTGGCAATGGCTTCAGTGAAGCAGGGAGGGCTCTTGGCGATACCTACAGTGAAGTACAGTGGTGTTTGGGGATGTCTACATTGAAGCACAGCGGGTGCTTGGTGATGTCTACAGTGAAGCACGATGGGGGCTTGGCAATGTCTATAGTGAAGCATGACGATGGCTCGGTAATGTCTACAGTGAAGCACGATGGGGCTCGGTGATGCCTACAATCAAGCATTGTGGGGACTCGGTAATGTCTACAGTGAAGCACGGTGGGGGCTCGGAGATGCGAAACACGGCGGGGGCTCAGTGATGTCTACAGTGAAGCAGGGTAGGGGCTTGGCAATGGCTATAGTGAAGCAGAGTGGGGGCTTGGCGCTACCTACAGTGAAGTACGGCAGGGGTTTGGGGATGTCTACATTGAAGCACAGCAAGTGCTTGGTGATGCCTACACTGAAGTACGGCGGGGGTTCGGTAATGTCTTCAGTGAAGCACAATGGGTGCTCGTTGATGCATACAATGGAGCATGATGGAGGCTCAGTGATGTCTTAATGAACCATGGTCAACAGTGTCATGATGGCAACAGTAAAGTACAACAGGGGTTCGGTGATGTCTACAGTGAAGCACAGGGGGCTCAGTCTTGTCTACAGTGAAACATAGTGGGAGCTTAGTGTTGATCTAAGGATACTTTGCTTCTTTTGGGACTGGAAACATGCAGTGTGTGAAGGAGAAGATGAATTGAATAAAGTATCAGGAATTCCAAGAAGAACATGTCCTGTCCTAGGTGAGGAGCTGAAACTTGGGCGTCATTGGACCTTACAACAGAACAATGATCCCAGCACCTCACCGTCCACCATGGTTTGTTTTCAGTAGAAATCCTGAAAGATTCTGGAGTGGTGTCATGGATTTACCGCAACACAGAGGGACCAGAAGACCGCACTGTCTGATTTCACGTACTCCTGCACTGATTAGGAGCACTTCACCTTCATATTAAACAGTGCAGGCTTCCACTAGCAGTGCAGGGGTTAATCTCTACAGTTGGGAGCTCCTGGAGCTTTCCTGCTTTGATGGTCTCAGCTATTCAGTGTTAGCCACTCCAATCTCCTATATATACTCACCTCTAACAATCAGGGGTTGAAAGTGTTGGTTTCATACTGCTTGGTTCTGGAGTTTGATGTCTTGGTTGTTTGAGGAGCCTTTTAGAGTGTTGTTCAGAAGACTGTTGCTTGGTGATTTGTCATATCCTCATCCTATCCTATTTGTTTTTTCCTTCCTTTACTTCCTGGTGTTCCACTCTGATGTTTGTCAGTGCATATTTGTATGAATGGTATTTTCATTTATCACTGTACGTCTTCCCTTGTTAGTCTGGTTTGTGTATTCTTATACACTACAACTCCTCCTCACATCCCTGGGTGGGGGAGCGGACAGATAAGGGCTGATTTAGGAGCTCGGCAAGGCATGTGGCCTTGGTGTCTTCACCTTCTGAAGTAATCTGGGGAGCAGGTATAGCTAGGGCATCCTTAGCTATAGGGATCACGCGATCTTCACAGTAACTGACTTGAACTCCATAGATATTTTTTGGAGGGATGTGAAGGAGGCGGCTGCAGCACACCTGAGAATATTAGTGACCTGGAGCCATTCCTCATGAGGACTGGGCTAAGATTCCTCAGGAATGCTACCAGAAGCCGGTGTCTGCCTGCGCATCCTGTATCTAGCAGTTCATAACAGCCTGAGGGGCTCTAGTAATTAATAAAGACACAGGCCATGAGCAGAAATCAGTAAAATTTGTGAATTTGGAGAAAACTTTTGTTATATTAGTTGTTCAGACATTTACTTTGTTCTTATTTCATTGATTTATTGCACACTTCAAGAAGTCGGTACATGTTGATAATAAACCAAATTTACAATGGGGTGAGGCAATAATTTTGATTGCAAATGCGTTAAAGTGCGAAGAACTCAGAATTAGATGACACGATCTGCCAGCTTCTGTCTTCTGTTTCCAGGCTCCTTCCTCTTATTTTTCTTCCATTTTACCCATTCTATGACTTTACCGTACAGGAAACATTGGGTGGTGACACAGTAGTTGTTATATTGCTGCGGTTGCTTTCTGTCTCGCTTCCTCATACTCCGTGTAATGATACCAATAGACTTTTTTTTCATGATACTCATCAATTTTTATGGTGTCATAAAAAACTCACTGACACCCAGCTTATATGTTATGGCCAGGCAGCATCCATGACACAGACATTGGGGTGTGATTTTACACTTGCCGCTTGTCCTGAATGACCAAATAAATGACCTAAAATCAGAGCTGGGCAGCATCGCAAAAGAATCACTTCAATGGAGTCACATAAACAGAATCACATCAATGGAGTCACATCAATGTAGTCACATCACCAGAGTCACGTCACCAGAATCACATCAATGGAGTCACATCAATGGAGTCACATCACCAGAGTCACATCAACAGAATCACATAAATGGAGTCACATCAATGGAGTCACATCACCAGAATCACATCAATGTAGTCACATCACCAGAGTCACATCAACAGAATCACATAAATGAAGTCACATCACCAGAGTCACATCAACAGAATCACATAAATGGAGTCACATCAACAGAATCACATCAATGGAATCACATAACCAGAGTCACATCAACAGAGTCACATCACCGGAGTCACCTCACAGGAGTCACCTCAATGGCGTCACATCAACAGAATCACATCAGTGGAATCGCATCACCGGAGTCACCTCACAGGAGTCACCTCAATGGAGTCAAATCAACAGAATCACATCAATGGAATCACATCAATGGAGTCACCTCACAGGAGTCACCTCACCGGAGTCACGTCACCGGAGTCACATGAACAGAATCACATAAATGGAATCACATCACCGGAGTCACATCAACAGAATCACATAAATGGAATCACATCAATTGAGTCACCTCACATGAGTCACCTCAATGGAGTCACATTAATGGAGTCACATCAACAGAATCACATCAATGGAATCACATCACCGGAGTCACATCACCGGAGTCACGTCACCTGAGTCACATCAACAGAATCACATCAATGCAGTCACCTCACTGCAGTCACCTCACAGGAGTTACCTCAATGGAGTCACATCAATGGAGTCACATCAACAGAATCACATCAATGGAGTCACATCAATGCAGTCACCTCACCGGAGTTACATCAACAGAATCACATCAATGGAATCACATCAATGGAGTCACATCAACAGAGTCACATCACCGGAGTCACCTCACAGGAGTCACCTCAATGGTGTCTCATCAATGGAGTCACATCAACAGAATCAGATCAACAGAGTCACATCAATGCAGTCACATCAATGAAGTCACCTCACCGAAGTCACATCAACAGAATCAGATCAACAGAATTTGCATCAACAGAATCACATCAATGTAGTCACCTCACCGGAGTCACCTCACAGGAGTTACCTCAATGGAGTCACCTCAATGACTCTCAATATCAATGGAATCACATCAATCGAGTCACATCAACAGAGTCACATCACCGGAGTCACCTCACTGGAGTCACCTCAATGGAGTCACACCAACAGTCACATAAATGGAGTCACATCAACAGAATCAGATCAACAGAGTCACATTAATGGCGTCACATCAACAGAGTCAAATCAACGGAGTCACATCAATGGAATCACCTCAAAGGAGTCACCTCACCGGAGTCACGTCACCGGAGTCACATGAACAGAATCACATAAATGGAATCACATCACCGGAGTCACATCAACAGAATCACATAAATGGAATCACATCAATGGAGTCACCTCACAGGAGTCACCTCAATGGAGTCACATCAATGGAGTCACATCAACAGAATCACATCAATGGAATCACATCACCGGAGTCACATCACCGGAGTCACGTCACCTGAGTCACATCAACAGAATCACATCAATGCAGTCACCTCACCGCAGTCACCTCACAGGAGTTACCTCAATGGAGTCACATCAATGGAGTCACATCAACAGAATCACATCAATGGAGTCACATCAATGCAGTCACTGTTATGATAAGGTAATTCAGTACCACAATGGACATAGAAGTCAGAGCACATACAGTGACCTGACAATAACCCAAAAACATAGAACGAGCTCTGAGACGTGGGAACTCTGCTGACCGCAATCCCTAATCCTCTCCAACCACACTAGAGGCAGCCGTGGATTGCGCCTAACGCTCCCTATGCAACTCGGCACAGCCTGAGAAACTAGCTAGCCTGAAGATAGAAAATAAGCCTACCTTGCCTCAGAGAAATACCCCAAAGGAAAAGGCAGCCCCCACATATAATGACTGTGAGTTAAGATGAAAAGACAAACGTAGAGATGAAATAGATTTAGCAAAGTGAGGCCCGACTTTCTGAACAGAGCGAGGATAGGAAAGGTAACTTTGCGGTCAACACAAAACCCGACAAACAACCACGCAAAGGGGGCAAAAAGACCCTCCGTACCGACTAACGGCACGGAGGTACACCCTCTGCGTCCCAGAGCTTCCAGCAAGCAAGAAAAACCAAATAAGCAAGCTGGAAAGAAAAAAACAGCAAACAAAATAACAAAAGCGGAACTTAGCTATGCAGAGCAGCAGGCCACAGGAACGATCCAGGAGGAAGCAAGTCCTATACTAGAACATTGACTGGAGGCCAGGATCAAAGCACTAGGTGGAGTTAAATAGAGCAGCACCTAACGACTTCCCCACATCACCTGAGGAAGGAAACTCAGAAGCCGCAGTACCACTCTCCTCCACCAACGGAAGCTCATAGAGAGAATCAGCCGAAGTACCACTTGTGACCACAGGAGGGAGCTCTGCCACAGAATTCACAACAAGTCACCTCACCGGAGTTACATCAACAGAATCACATCAATGGAATCACATCAATGGAGTCACATCAAAAGAGTCACATCACCGGAGTCACCTCACAGGAGTCACCTCAATGGTGTCACATCAACAGAATCAGATCAACAGAGTCACATCAGTGGAATCGCATCACCGGAGTCACCTCACAGGAGTCACCTCAATGGAGTCTCATCAATGGAGTCACATCAACAGAATCAGATCAATAGAGTCACATAAATAGAGTCACATCAACAGAATCATATCAATGGAATCACATCAATGGAATCACATCAACAGAGTCACATCACCGGAGTCACCTCACAGGAGTCACCTCACAGGAGTCACCTCAATGGTGTCTCATCAATGGAGTCACATCAACAGAATCAGATCAATAGAGTCACATCAATAGAGTCACATCAACAGAATCACATCAACAGAGTCACATCAATGCAGTCACATCAATGAAGGCACCTCACCGGAGTCACATCAACAGAATCAGATCAACAGAATTTGCATCAACAGAATCACATCAATGTAGTCACCTCACCGGGGTCACCTCACCGGAGTCACCTCACAGGAGTTACCTCAATGGAGTCACATCAACAGTCACATCAATGGAGTCACATCAACAGAATCAGATCAACAGAGTCACATTAATGGCGTCACATCAACAGAGTCAAATCAACGGAGTCACATCAATGGAATCACATCAATGGAATCACATCAATGGAGTCACATCAATCGAGTCACCTCACAGGAGTTACATCAATGGAGTCACATCAACAGAATCAGATCAACGGAGTCACATCAATCGAGTCACATCAACAGAGTCACATCACCGAAGTCACCTCACCGGAGTCACCTCAATGGAGTCACATCAACAGTCACATCAACAGAATCAGATCAACAGAGTCACATTAATGGCGTCACATCAACAGAGTCAAATCAACGGAGTCACATCAATGGAATCACATCAATGGAATCACATCAATGGAGTCACATCACCGGAGTCACCTCACAGGAGTTACATCAATGGAGTCACATCAACAGAATCAGATCAACGGAGTCACATCAATCGAGTCACATCAACAGAGTCACATCACCGGAGTCACCTCACCGGAGTCACCTCAATGGAGTCACATCAACAGTCACATCAACAGAATCAGATCAACAGAGTCACATTAATGGCGTCACATCAACAGAGTCAAATCAACGGAGTCACATCAATGGAATCACATCAATGGAATCACATCAATGGAGTCACATCACCGGAGTCAACTCACAGGAGTCACATCAATGGAGTCACATCAGCAGAATCAGATCAACGGAGTCACATCAATGCAGTCACATTAATGGCGTCACATCAATGGAATCACATCAACGGAGTCACATCAATGGAATCACATCAATGGAGTCACATCACCGGAGTCACCTCACAGGAGTCACATCAATGGAGTCACATCAACAGAATCAGACCAACGGAGTCACATCAATGCAGTCACATCAACAGAATCACATCAATGGAGTCACATTACAGAAAACAGAACCACACACTCAGTGTCCTACCCGGACCCCAGTTTAACCCTTTCCCTCTATTATTTTTTTTTGTTGCAGAGGTTTTTGTAGACTTTGTTGTATCAGCTCCACAAAAAAATTGATGACCCTAGAAGAAGTCAGGACCTTGGTCTGGCCGGATGCTCAGCACATGGTTTTATTTGTGATCTCTACTTCGTGGCTAAGTTGCTGCGGCTCCTTCTTCTTCTCAATAATATAACTCTCAGGCATAGGTGGATTATAACGAGGGCAATCTGGGCTACCGCCCGCAACCTGAGGCTCTGGGGGCCCATGGCCAGATTGCCCTCATCGTGTTTGTGCACCGCCAATACAGCGCACATATCCCGGCAGCGCAGCCTCTGATGTCACGTGCTGGCACAGTGATGTCATCAGCCTCGTCACACCAATATGTGGTGTTTTTTTCTTATTAATATGTGTATGGGATGTGTACCTATATATATGGGCTATGTGAGGGCTCGTATACATAGGTTGCTATTTGGGGGGTTCATGTACACAGGGAGTTATGTGACGGCTCATACTGTATATAGGAGGCTATGTGGGGGCTCATACTGTATATAGGAGCCTATGTGAGGGATCATACTGTATATAGGAGCCTATGTGAGGGATCATACTATATATAGGAGCCTATGTGAGGGATCATACTGTATATAGGAGCCTATGTGATGGATTGTACTGTATATAGGAGCCTATGTGAGGGATCATACTGTATATAGGAGCCTATGTGAGGGATCATACTGTATATAGGAGCCTATGTGACGGCTCATACTGCATATAGGAGCCTATGTGAGGGATCATACTGTATATAGGAGCCTATGTGAGGGATCATACTGCATATAGGAGCCTATGTGAGGGATCATACTGTATATAGGAGCCTATGTGAGGGATCATACTGTATATAGGAGCCTATGTGACGGCTCATACTGCATATAGGAGCCTATGTGAGGGATCATACTGTATATAGGAGCCTATGTGAGGGATCATACTGCATATAGGAGCCTATGTGAGGGATCATACTGTATATAGGAGCCTATGTGAGGGATCATACTGTATATAGGAGCCTATGTGAGGGATCATACTGCATATAGGAGCCTATCTGAGGGATCATACTGCATATAGGAGCCTATGTGAGGGATCATACTGTATATAGGAGCCTATGTGACGGCTCATACTGCATATAGGAGCCTATGTGAGGGATCATACTGCATATAGGAGCCTATGTGAGGGATTATACTGTATATAGGAGCCTATGTGAGGGATCATACTGCATATAGGAGCCTATGTGAGGGATCATACTGCATATAGGAGCCTATGTGAGAGATCATACTGTATATAGGAGCCTATGTGACGGCTCATACTGCATATAGGAGCCTATGTGAGGGATCATACTGCATATAGGAGCCTATGTGAGGGATCATACTGTATATAGGAGCCTATGTGAGGGATCATACTGCATATAGGAGCCTATGTGAGGGATCATACTGTATATAGGAGCCTATGTGAGGGATCATACTGCATATAGGAGGCTATGTGAGGGATCATACTGTATATAGGAGCCTATGTGAGGGATCATACTGCATATAGGAGCCTATGTGAGGGATCATACTGTATATAGGAGCCTATATGACGGCTCATACTGTATATAGGAGCCTATGTGACGGCTCATACTGTATATAGGAGCCTATGTGAGGGATCATACTGTATATAGGAGCCTATGTGAGGGATCATACTGTATATAGGAGCCTATGTGACGGCTCATACTGCATATAGGAGCCTATGTGAGGGATCATACTGTATATAGGAGCCTATGTGAGGGATCATACTGCATATAGGAGCCTATGTGAGGGATCATACTGTATATAGGAGCCTATGTGAGGGATCATACTGTATATAGGAGCCTATGTGACGGCTCATACTGCATATAGGAGCCTATGTGAGGGATCATACTGTATATAGGAGCCTATGTGAGGGATCATACTGCATATAGGAGCCTATGTGAGGGATCATACTGTATATAGGAGCCTATGTGAGGGATCATACTGTATATAGGAGCCTATGTGAGGGATCATACTGCATATAGGAGCCTATCTGAGGGATCATACTGCATATAGGAGCCTATGTGAGGGATCATACTGTATATAGGAGCCTATGTGACGGCTCATACTGCATATAGGAGCCTATGTGAGGGATCATACTGCATATAGGAGCCTATGTGAGGGATTATACTGTATATAGGAGCCTATGTGAGGGATCATACTGCATATAGGAGCCTATGTGAGGGATCATACTGCATATAGGAGCCTATGTGAGAGATCATACTGTATATAGGAGCCTATGTGACGGCTCATACTGCATATAGGAGCCTATGTGAGGGATCATACTGCATATAGGAGCCTATGTGAGGGATCATACTGTATATAGGAGCCTATGTGAGGGATCATACTGCATATAGGAGCCTATGTGAGGGATCATACTGTATATAGGAGCCTATGTGAGGGATCATACTGCATATAGGAGGCTATGTGAGGGATCATACTGTATATAGGAGCCTATGTGAGGGATCATACTGCATATAGGAGCCTATGTGAGGGATCATACTGTATATAGGAGCCTATATGACGGCTCATACTGTA
This sequence comes from Ranitomeya imitator, assembly GCF_032444005.1. NCBI lineage: Eukaryota > Metazoa > Chordata > Amphibia > Anura > Dendrobatidae > Ranitomeya > Ranitomeya imitator. The sequence continues at coordinate 6,398,367 of NC_091284.1, read as the reverse complement.
TATAGGAGCCTATGTGACGGCTCATACTGTATATAGGAGCCTATGTGAGGGATCATACTGTATATAGGAGCCTATGTGAGGGATCATACTGTATATAGGAGCCTATGTGAGGGATCATACTGCATATAGGAGGCTATATGGGGGCTCATACTGTATATAGGGAGCTATTTGCTGGCTCTCATTGTATATATATGCTATATGGGGCTCATCCTGTATATAGGAGGCTATGTGGGTGTTGAATATACATATTTTATTATTATTATTATTTATTGTTATAGCGCCATTTGTTCCATGGCGCTTTACATGTGAGGAGGGGTATACATAATAAAAACAAGTACAATAATCTTAAACAATACAAGTCACAACTGGTACAGGAGGAGAGAGGACCCTGCCCGCGAGGGCTCACAATCTACAAGGGATGGGTGAGGATACTGGAGGAGAGAGGACCCTGCCCGCGAGGGCTCACAATCTACAAGGGATGGGTGAGGATACAGGAGGAGAGAGGACCCTGCCCGCGAAGGCTCACAATCTACAAGGGATGAGTGAGGATACAGGAGGAGAGAGGACCATGCCCGCGAGGGCTCACAATCTACAAGGGATGGGTGAGGATACAGGAGGAGAGAGGACCCTGCCCGCGAGGGCTCACAATCTACAAGGGATAGGTGAGGATACAGGAGGAGAGAGGACCCTGCCCGCGAGGGCTCACAATCTACAAGGGATGGGTGAGGATACAGGAGGAGAGAGGACCATGCCCGCGAGGGCTCACAATCTACAAGGGATGGGTGAAGATACAGGAGGAGAGAGGACCCTGCCCGTGAGGGCTCACAATGTACAAGGGATGGGTGAGGATACAGGAGGAGAGAGGACCCTGCCCGCGAGGGCTCACAGTCTACAAGGGATGGGTGAAGATACAGGAGGAGAGAGGACCCTGCCCGTGAGGGCTCACAATCTACAAGGGATCGGTGAGGATACAGGAGGAGAGAGGACCCTGCCCGCAAGGGCTCACAATCTACAAGAGATGGGTGAGGATACAGGAGGAGAGAGGACCCTGCCCGTGAAGGCTCACAATCTACAAGGGATGGGTGAGGATACAGGAGGAGAGAGGACCCTGCCCGCGAGGGCTCACAATCTACAAGGGATGGGTGAGGATACAGGAGGAGAGAGGACCCTGCCCGCGAGGGCTCACAATCTACAAGGGATGGGTGAGGATACAGGAGGAGAGGACCCTGCCCGCGGGGGCTCACAATCTACAAGGGATGGGTGAGAATACAGGAGGAGTGAAGACCCTGACCGCGAGGGCTCACAATCTACAAGGGATGGGTGAGGATACAGGAGGAGAGGACCCTGCCCACGAGGGCTCACAATCTACAAGGGATGGGTGAGAATACAGGAGGAGTGAAGACCCTGACCGCGAGGGCTCACAATCTACAAGGGATGGGTGAGGATACAGGAGGAGAGAGGACCCTGCCCGCAAGGGCTCACAATCTACAAGAGATGGGTGAGGATACAGGAGGAGAGAGGACCCTGCCCGTGAAGGCTCACAATCTACAAGGGATGGGTGAGGATACAGGAGGAGTGAAGACCCTGACCGCGAGGGCTCACAATCTACAAGGGATCGGTGAGGATACAGGAGGAGAGAGGACCCTGCCCGCAAGGGCTCACAATCTACAAGAGATGGGTGAGGATACAGGAGGAGAGAGGACCCTGCCCGTGAAGGCTCACAATCTACAAGGGATAGGTGAGGATACAGGAGGAGAGAGGACCCTGCCCGCGAGGGCTCACAATCTACAAGGGATGGGTGAGGATACAGGAGGAGAGAGGACCCTGCCCGCGAGGGCTCACAATCTACAAGGGATGGGTGAGGATACAGGAGGAGAGAGGACCCTGCCAGGGAGGGCTCACAATCTACAAGGGATGGGTGAGGATACAGGAGGAGAGGACCCTGCCCGCGGGGGCTCACAATCTACAAGGGATGGGTGAGAATACAGGAGGAGTGAAGACCCTGACCGCGAGGGCTCACAATCTACAAGGGATGGGTGAGGATACAGGAGGAGAGGACCCTGCCCACGAGGGCTCACAATCTACAAGGGATGGGTGAGAATACAGGAGGAGTGAAGACCCTGACCGCGAGGGCTCACAATCTACAAGGGATGGGTGAGGATACAGGAGGAGAGAGGACCCTGCCCGCGAAGGCTCACAATCTACAAGGGATGGGTGAGGATACAGGAGGAGAGAGGACCCTGCCCGCGAGGGCTCACAATCTACAAGGGATGGGTGAGGATACAGTAGGTGAGGGTAGAGATGGTCATGCAGCGGTTTGGTCGATTATTTTGTATATTTATCTATTTAGGACTTCTTACGAGATGCGATATTCTAAAGAAAATGCCATGATATCTCTTATAAATAATGTAGTGGTTTATTGCATTATCCACCAAAAAACATCATTGCAGCAAAATATAAAATAGGTGAAATAGTTACAAAGAGATTGTCCATTTGTCCATATAAAAGTTTGTTCCCCATCTTTGCTGGGATCCTGAATGACCTGTGTCTGTCTCTGTCCAAAGCATCTCTGGAAGAAACAAGTGGGTAACTCACCACCGGTCCATCTGATGCCTGAGTGCAGTACAGTATACATGGGCTACATAACAGTCTATTCAGTAGGACTATCAGCTGTGTATCCACCAGACTTCTGCAAAACACAACTGATGGTCCCAACCCCATTTATAAGGCAAGAAATCCCACTTATTAAACCTGGCAGGGCACACCTGTGAAGTGAAGACCATTCCCGGTGACTACCTCTTGAAGCTCATCAAGAGAATGCCAAGAGTGTGCAAAGCAGTCATCAAAGCAAAAGCTGGCTACTTTGAAGAACGTAGAATATAAGACATATTTTCAGTTGTTTCACAATTTTTTGTTAAGTCTATAATTCCACATGTGTTAATTCATAGTTTTGATGCCTTCAGTGTGAATGTACAATTTTCATAGTCATGAAAATACAGAAAAATCTTTAAATGAGAAGGTGTGTCCAAACTTTTGGTCTGTACTGTATGAGCGAAGTGCGTCCGAAGAGAGCCCCCTTTTTTGTGGGTCATGTGGTTATATACGTCCCACGGAGCACGTGTTCTCTCTATATGGTGTTAACATTTACCATGAGCTAAATATACAGCTGTCACAAATCACAGGGAGGATATTTTTATCATCCCACCGCTGACACCAATATGTCATGAACCGGGGTTGTTCGGTTACCCCCGGTGCTTTTCTGAAGGGGATTTATCTATATCCCACTTCTCAGCTCCGGTTTGGAACTGGCGCCCCCCTTACCCTCAGGTCAGACAGGGTACTACACCTAGGATAATTAGTTGCCAGTAAGGCTGCCTTACTATGTACTGGCACACTGCAGCGAGGGCGATATAACTACTCCAACTCAGGCGGGAACGATAATTATCAACGCCGTCCGTCGCTGCCAGTTTCCCCAAAATTGGGTCAGGAGCCAACCCAATTAGTAGCATAATTTTACTCCAGAGGACGTGACCGTACGTTATAGAGCAAGGAGAAATGAAGCTAGTAATTTTATATATTTTACTACAAAAGGTAGGCAGTGTTTACAAAAAGGTAAAAAGATATTATAAATGAAGACAAGTATCATATATACAGACAATTACAAATATAACAGGGATTAAAGGTAAAAATCAACTTACAGTTCTTTCATATCATTCAATGGTAAGTCATGTGGCGGGGCTGGGGACCTTCCCAAAATCATCCAGTCAGATTGCACAGCCTGTCGTAGCTGACTCCCCTGGCAAAAGACGCCCCCCTTGTAAGGGCCTCTGAATTTTATACATTTGCCCAAAACTAAGGGTCTCCCCCTGGGTGACCTCATGGGGTGGGCAGAGCTATGGAATGCACTCCTCTTTCTTGAGTATACGAAAAAACATCATCCCACATATCTTGACGTATGAACCTCGTAGCAATACGACACCGTGTCATTATACTCAGTGTGACACGGGGGTTCATTTAAGTATAAACATGGGGTGGCTGGGTGACCCAGTTAAGCAGTAATCCATTTCTCAATTGTGCTGGTTCTGGAACCTAGAAAACACACTGGCTGGTAGTTCTACCGAGGCACATGTCAAAAATGTATTTGTCCCACTTCTATCATTAATCGGTGCTATGATATTTACATTTGCAAGGACAAATAAACCTTGGTTTTTCCATGTGCTTCTACTTGTACTTCCAGTTTAATGCCATAAAACTCCTCAGTGAGGGCTGCTGGCACGCTGGTCTCACATTACAGCTGTATAGCAGGGGAGAGGGAGGTGGGAGTGAAATCGCACACAGGCATATGCAGGCAGAGGAAACTGCAGCTGACGGCTCTGTATGTGTAATTGAAATAATAAGAAATTCTTCATATTTCCTGACAACAGCAATAGCTTGACAGCTAAACTTTTCACGAGACAATGTGGTCAGTACAGAATTGAGAATAAGAATAAATCAATAACCATTAATTAATATTTACCAGTGTGGCTCATCCTGTATATAGGATGTTATGTGGGGCTCATACTGTATATAGGAGGCTATGTGGGGCTCACACTGTATATGGGAGGCTATGTGGGGCTCATACTGTATATAGATGTGGGGCTCGTACTTTATATAGGAGGCTACGTTGGGGCTTATACTGTATATAGGAGTCTGTGGGGGCTCATACTGTATATAGGAGGCTATGTGGGGGCTCATACTGTATATAGGAGGCTATGTGAGGGCTCATACTGTATATAGGAGGCAATGTGGGGCTCATACTGTATATAGGAGGCTATGTGGGGCCCATACTGTATATAGGATGTTATGTGGGGCTCATACTGTATATAGGAGGCTATGTGGGGCTCACACTGTATATGGGAGGCTATGTGGGGCTCATACTGTATATAGATGTGGGGCTCGTACTGTATATAGGAGGCTACGTTGGGGCTTATACTGTATATAGGAGTCTATGTGGGGGCTCATACTGTATATAGGAGGCTACATTGGGGCTTATACTGTATATAGGAGTCTATGTGGGGGCTCATACTCTATATAAGAGGCTATGTGGGGCCCATACTGTATATAGGAGGCTATATGGGGCTCATACTGTATATAGGAGGCTATGTGGGGCCCATACTGTATATAGGAGGCTATGTGGGGCCCATACTGTATATAGGAGGCTATGTGGGGCCCATACTGTATATAAGAGGCTATGTGGGGCTCACACTGTATATAGGAGGCTATGTGGGGCTCATACTGTATATAGGAGGCTATGTGGGGCCCATACTGTATATAAGAGGCTATGTGGGGCTCACACTGTATATAGGAGGCTATGTGGGGCTCATACTGTATATAGATGTGGGGCTCGTACTGTATATAGGAGGCTACGTTGGGGCTTATACTGTATATAGAAGGCAATGTGGGGGCTCATACTGTATATAGGAGGCAATGTGGGGCTCATACTCTATAAGAGGCTATGTGGGGCTCATACTGTATATAGGAGGCTATGTGGGGCCCATACTGTATATAGGAGGCTATGTGGGGCACATACTGTATATAGATGTGGGACTCGTACTGTATATAGGAGGCTACGTTGGGGCTTATACTGTATATAGGAGTCTATGTGGGGGCTCATACTGTATATAGGAGGCTACGTTGGGGCTTATACTGTATATAGGAGTCTATGTGGGGGCTCATACTCTATATAAGAGGCTATGTGGGGCCCATACTGTATATAGGAGGCTATGTGGGGCTCATACTGTATATAGGAGGCTATGTGGGGCCCATACTGTATATAGGAGGCTATGTGGGGCTCATACTGTATATAGGAGGCTACGTTGGGGCTTATACTGTATATAGGAGTCTATGTGGGGGCTCATACTCTATATAAGAGGCTATGTGGGGCCCATACTGTATATAGGAGGCTATGTGGGGCTCATACTGTATATAGGAGGCTATGTGGGGCTCATACTGTATATAGGAGGCTATGTGGGGCTCATACTGTATATAGGAGGCTATGTGGGGGCTCATACTGTATATAGGAGGCTACGTTGGGGCTTATACTGTATATAGGAGTCTATGTGGGGGCTCATACTCTATATAAGAGGCTATGTGGGGCCCATACTGTATATAGGAGGCTATGTGGGGCTCATACTGTATATAGGAGGCTATGTGGGGCCCATACTGTATATAGGAGGCTATGTGGGGCTCATACTGTATATAGGAGGCTATGTGGGGCCCATACTGTATATAAGAGGCTATGTGGGGCTCACACTGTATATAGGAGGCTATGTGGGGCTCATACTGTATATAGATGTGGGGCTCGTACTGTATATAGGAGGCTACGTTGGGGCTTATACTGTATATAGAAGGCAATGTGGGGGCTCATACTGTATATAGGAGGCAATGTGGGGCTCATACTCTATAAGAGGCTATGTGGGGCTCATACTGTATATAGGAGGCTATGTGGGGCCCATACTGTATATAGGAGGCTATGTGGGGCACATACTGTATATAGATGTGGGACTCGTACTGTATATAGGAGGCTACGTTGGGGCTTATACTGTATATAGGAGGCTATGTGGGGGCTCATACTGTATATAGGAGGCAATGTGGGGCTCATACTCTATATAGGAGGCTATGTGGGCCTCATACTGTATATAGATGTGGGGCTCGTACTGTATATAGGAGGCTACGTTGGGGCTCGTACTGTATATAGGAGGCTACGTTGGGGCTTATACTGTATATAGGAGGCTATGTGTGGGCTCATATTGTATATGGGAGGTTATGTGAAGGCACATAAAGTATATAGGAGGCTATATGGGGGCTCATAATGTATCTAGGGAGCTATGGGTGGCCTCATACTGTATTTAGGTAGCTATGAGGAGCTCAAAAAGTATATTGGGGCTATGTGGGTCTCATACTGTATATAGGAAGCTGTGGGGGGCTCATACTGTATGTAGAGGCTCCTTCTAGACCTGTTCTCTGCTTTCGACACAGGTGACCACTGCCTCCTACTACAAATCCTCTCCTCCTTTGGCATGAAAGACCTCGCCCTATCCTGGATCTCTTCATACCTTTCCAACCGCACATTCAGCGTCTCCCACTCCCACACTACCTCCTCATCCCACCCTCTCTGTTGGAGTCCCCCAAGGCTCTGTTCTAGGACCCCTACTCTTCTCAATCTATACACTTGGCCTGGGACATCTCATAAAGTCTCATGGACTCCAGTACCATCTTTATACTGACAACACTCAGATCTACCTTTCTGGCCCAGATGTCACCTCCCTGCTGTCCAGAGTGTCTATCAGCCATATCCTCCTTCTTCTCCTCTCGCTTCCTCAAACTCAATGTGGATAAATCTGAACTCATCATCTTTCCTCCATCTCATAGATCTTCCTTACCTGATCTATCTATCGCAATTATAATCTTTATTTTTAATAATCTTTATTTTTATATAGCGCTAACATATTCCGCAGCGCTTTACAGTTTACACACATTATCATCGCTGTCCCTGATGGGGCTCACATTCTAAATTCCCTATCAGTATGTCTTTGGAATGTGGGAGGAAACCGGAGTACCCGGAGGAAACCCACGCAAACACGGAGAGAACATACAAACTCTTTGCAGATGTTGTCCTGGGTGGGATTAGAACCCAGGACTCCAGCGCTGCAAGGCTGCTGTGCTAACCACTGAGCCACCATGCTGCCCTAGCAATTAACGACATCACGCTTTCCCCCGTACCGGAAGTCCGCTGCCTCGGAGTAAACCTTGACTCTGCCCTGTCCTCCAAACCGCACATCCAAGCTCTTTCCAGCTCCTGTCGCCTCCAACTCAAAAATATCTCCAGAATCCGTCCTTTCCTCAACCGTCAATCTACTAAAATGCTTGTGCACGCCCTCATCATCTCCTGCCTTGACTACTGCAACATCCTTTTCTGCGGCCTACCTGGTAACACCCTTGCACCTCTCCAGTCCATCCTTAACTCTGCTGCCCGACTAATTCATCTCTCTCCTCGCTACTCCTCCGCTTCCCCCCTCTGCAAATCTCTTCACTGGCTCCCATTCCCTCAGCGTATCCAGTTCAAATTGCTAATACTGACCTACAAAGCCATCCACAACCAGTCTCCTCCATATATCTCTGAACTAATCTCTCGATATCTTCCCTCACGTGACCTCCGGTCCTCCCAAGACCTCCTTCTCTCCTCCACACTTATTCGCTCCTCACCCAATCACCTCCAAGACTTCTCCCGAATATCCTCCATCCTCTGGAATTCTTTGCCCGAACACATCCGACTATCAACCACATTTGGATCCTTCAGACAGAACCTGAAAACCCATCTCTTCAGGAAAGCCTACAGCCTGCACTGACACCGCTGCCTCCTCATCACTACCGGAGCTACCGCCTCACCAACACCGGAGCTCCTGCCTCACCAACACCGGAGCTCCTGCAACCCTCAACCTATTGTCTCCTTCCTCATAATCCTGTAGAATGTAAGCCCACAAGGGCAGGGTCCTCGCCCCTCTGTATCAGTCCGTCATTGTTAGTTTACTGTAAGTGATATCTGTAATTTGTATGTAACCCCTTCTCATGTACAGCACCATGGAATCAATGGTTCTATATAAATAAATAATAAATAATAATAATGTGTGGAGGCATGTTGCCTGGGCCTGTGAGCTGTGATCCTAATTGCAGTGTGGCTTATCATCTCCTTCTCTTGTCCTAATTGAAGAAACTCCCTAATGAACTCCTGAATGACCAAAAGACCCGGGAAACACATTGGAAGAAGATGCCATTGAGTGATCCACCACCTCTGACGGCGCTCCCCTGACACGGATTTTAACCCCAGCTGGGACTTCCTTTCCTATATTTCTGCAACTTACTGCAACTTTGTCTACTGCACAGGCGAGGTTTGATAAAGACCTGGAACAAGGGTCGAAACGTTACCTCTGTACTTTTTTTCGATGGTGAATTATGAATAAAATGTAAACACTTTTTTTTTCAAAATTCAAAGACATATTGAGTGCGGCTGTTACTTTGCTAGGATATGCTATCTGGATTTATTCCAGGTCCAGCCTGCACCTATCCTTTTAGACTGAGTGTGTGCCATTTACTTTTTCTCTTGCCCACTGACAAAGACATGAACAGTCTATAATTTTTAGGGGTCTGTTAATTTTATCATTGAGAGATAGAATTTCAAGAATAAAATCCAGAAAATCACATTGTATAAATTATATACATTTCTTTGCATTTTGAAGTGAGAAATAAGTATTTGATCCCTCTGGCAAACAAGTCTTAATACTTGGTGGTAAAACCCTTGTTGGCAGGCCCAGCAGTCAGACGGTTCTTGTGGTTGATGATGAAGTTTGCGCACATGTCAGGAGGAATTTTGCTCCACTCCTCTTTGCAGATCATCTCTAAATCATTAAGATTTTGAGGCCGTCGCTTGGCAACTCGGAGCTTCAACTCCCTCCATAGGTTTTCTATGGGATGAAGGTCTGGACACTGGCTAGGCCACTCCATGACCTTAATGTGCTTCTTTTTGAGCCACTCCTTTGTTGCCTTGGCTGTATGTTTTGGGTCATTATCTTGCTGGAAGGCCCAGTCACGACCTATTTTTAATGTCCTGGTGGAGGGAAGGAGGTTGTCACTCAGGATTGTACAGTACATGGCTCCATCAATTCTCCCATTGATGTGGTGAAGTAGTCATTTGCCCTTAGCAGAGAAACACCTGCAAAATATAATATTTCCACCTCCATGCTTGACAGTGGGGATGGTGTTCTTTGGGTCATAGGCAGCATTTCTCTTCCTCCAAACACAGTGAGTTGAGTTAATGCCAAAGAGCTCAATTTTGGTCTCATCTGACCACAGCACCTTCTCCCCATCACTCACAGAATCATCCAGGTGTTCATTGGTAAACTTCAGACGGGCCGCACTTGTGCCTTCCTGAGCAGGGAGACCTTGTGGGCACTGCAGGATATTAACCCTTTGCGGCGTAATGTGTTACCAATGGTTTTCTTGGTGACTGTGGTCCCAGCTGCCTTGAGATCATTAGAAAGTTCCCCTCTTGTAGTATTAGGCTGCTCTCTCACCTTCCTCATGATCAAGGATACCCCACGAGGTGAGATTTTGCCTGGTGCCCCAGATCGATGTCGATTGACAGTCATTTTGTATTTCTTACTATTGCACCAACAGTTGTCTCCTTCTCTCCCAGCGTCTTACTTATGGTTTTGTAGCCCATTCCAGCTTTGTGCAGGTCTATGATCTTGTCCCTGACAGCCTTATAAAGCTCTTTGGTCTTGCCCATGTTGTAGAGGTCAGAGTCTGACTGATTAATTGAGTCTGTGGACAGGAGTCTTTTATAAAGGTGACTATGTAAGACAGCTGTCTATAATGCAGGTAACGAGTTGATTATGAGTCTAACTGGTCTGTAGGAGGCAGAACTCTTAATGGTTGGTAGGAGATCAATAACTTATTTCTCACTGCAAAATGCAAATTTATATAATTTAAAAAATGTGATTTTCCGGTTTTTATTTTTTGATATTCTGTCTCTCAACGTTAAAATTAACCTACCCTTAAAATTACAGACTGTTCATGTCTTTGTCAGTGGGAAAACTTACAAAATCAGCAAGGGATCAAATACTTATTTCCTTCACTGTATATATGTATAGAATAGTCAATGTCCATAGAAACATGACTATGAGGTATATAGGTTTTTAAACTAAAAAGAGAATGTTTTAGTTTTTTTTTGTTATGATTTACATGTACAAAGGCCCCATAGGTTGATCACTTTGGTTGTTGATTGAGGGGGCTGTGTGGGGGACTCGTATTGTATGTAGGGGGCTATGTGGGCTCACATGGTTATTGGGGGATGTCGGCATACTTAATTGTGCTCAATATTAAGTGATACAATACTATAAAAAAAAACAATTATTAATATTGAGCAGAACTATTTTCAGCCTATTGGATCGGCCTCCACAATAGTCTCTTATGTGGCCCCTCCCAGTCCGGCTCTATTCTGTCCAGTGCTATGTTATGTATAGAGCTGTACAAAAGGGGAAAATGTGCGCTACGTGCACCACCATCTAGCAATGTGCCCCAGAACACCCGTGTTACTCACATGATCTATCACATGAGCTATCCCGCAGGATCATGTCACTTAGTACATCAGTACCTGTGGGGGAATGGCTTCTAAACTGGGGCCCCGGCTACCCGTAATCCACCCCTGCTCTTATGTGATGGGGGAAGATCCAGGAGGACGAAATGTTATTCATGGACTTAGAATCCTAGAATGTTAGAGTTGGAAGGGACCTCCGAGGTTATCGGGACCACCAGGGTCCTCGTATCCACCCTCTGCTCAATGCAGGAGTCACAAAGCCATCCCAGACAGATGTCTGTCCAGCCTCGGAGTGAAGACTTCCATTGGAGAACTCACCACCTCTCGTGGCCGCCTGTTCCACTCATTGATTACCATAACTGTCAGAAAGTTTTCTCTAATATCTAATCTGTGTCTTCTCCCTTTCAGTTTCATCCCATTGCTTCTCGTGTTTCCTTGTGTAAATGAGAATGATGATCCCTCTACACTGTGACAGCCCTTCAGATATTTGTAGAGAACGTGGCACTCAGGTAAATGTTGTGAGCAAATTTTATTTTGTGCAGGCAATCCAAACACAAAGAAACGTTTCGATCCAACAAAGACCTTCATCAGTCAGACTGCATATAAAGCGAAAAGCAAATAAATATATATTTCTTTTTTGCTTTACATGCAGTCTGATTGATGAAGGTCTTTGTAGGATCGAAACGTTTCTTTGTTTTTGGATTGCCTGCACAAAATAAAATTATCTGCTCACAACATTTACCTGAGTGCCACGTTTTCTGCAAGATTTACATGGGATAGGATCCTACTTGAGCACCATCCATGAGTGCCGTAATTACCTTTTTTCCTCAGATATTTGTAGACAGCTCTTAAGTCTCTTCTTCGTCTTCTTTTTTGCCAGGTAAACATTCCCAGATTGTAAGTGTGGGGGCCGGGTGATCTGGGCGCGTTTCAGTGTGGGAGATCCGGAGCATCCGGGATGCGGGGCACAGTGATGGTGGGCAGAAAGCAAGAGCCAGGTGATCGGCAGCGACACAACTGATGGGGACAACAGGAAGAGCATGGCGGCAGAGGAATTGCGGGCCTCCACTTGTACAGCTGAAGAAGAACCATCTCCATCCACAGGACACCTCAGTGTTGGCGGGACGGCAGCTGGTGGGATCCAGGCTGCTGGTGACAAAGATTACACAGAGGAAGAAGAAGGTGCAGCATCATCTGATGAAGAGACAGATGAAGAACATCGGGGGATACACGCAACGGCTGTTCTGAGAGAGTGTAGTTTTTGGACATCATACCCGTTTAAGCAGAAGTGTCTAGGATATGGGGGATCTCATAGTTATTCTGAGTTCTTTAAGAATGGTTAAGGGATACTTGGAGAATCTGCAACTAAGCGGGACGCCGCCGGTGAGAGTAGAGCGGATGGCACCATATCTAAATAGGTATTTGATAGAGAGGTTGTGGTTTTCTTTCGGAACAGGTTTGTTTTGTTTTCCAAATCCCCTCCTTTGTTCAGCATATTTCCACTACGGCACCTAATTTGAAATGTGCTTTAGTTTGTTCGGATGTTATTTGTGAAAAGTTGATGAAGGAAGCGGAATTAGGAAGGGTGGCGGGGCCATTCACGGATTGCCTCTTACCCCAGCTGAGGATTTCACTATTGGGTCTGGTACCAAAAAAGGAGCCCAAAAAGTTCCAATTAATTCATCACTTGTCATACCTGGAAGGGTCGTCGGTGAATGATGAGAGTAACCCAGATTTGGTTTCAGTGTCAGACGTTTCTTTTGATAAGGTGATTAAATACGTCAGGCAGTGTGGGAAAGGGCCTTGTTGGCCAAAACCAACATTGAAGGAACGTTTTGTTTATTACTTGTTCACCCGGACAGTTTTTGCTTGTTGAGTTGCTGTTGAGAAGAAAAATTTTATGTTGACTTTTGTTTGCCAATGGGATGTTCTATCTCATGTGCATATTTTGAGAAATGTAGCTCCTTACTAGAATGGGTTGTAAAACAGGAGTCGGGTTTGGAATCGGTCATGCATTATTTGGATGACTTTCTATGTATTGGTCCACCCCAGTCTCTGAAAGACAATGTACACACTTGGGTGCAATTCTAATTGAATTACAATACTCTTTTGGTGTGGTTGGAGGACGTGATTTCCAATGTGGATTTGGAGTTGGTTACAGATGTGGTGGGTTCACACGGCTTTGGGCATATTTTAGTGAGAAATGGTGTATGGGAGAATGGCCTGAGGCTTGGAGATTGAATGGTTTGACAAGGAAATTGACCATATTGGAATTGTTCCCTATAATGGAGGCAGTCGAGATTTAGGGACACTGCTTGAGGAATAAGAAGGTGAGGTTTTTATGTAACAACATGGCTGTCATGCAGAGTATTAATAATTTGTCAGCTCAATCTCTCCTTGTGGTGAGCCTGATGTGTCACCCCACTTCCGCCCTCTGTTACCCTCCCTTCCTTTGAGGTGCATTCCGTGCGCATCTACTCCCCCTCTACCTCCACCTGGCTGTCATCTACCGTCCCCCAGGGCCAGCCGCCACCTTCTTTGACCACTTCACCACCTGGCTACTCCATTTCCTCGCCGCTGACATCCCCACTATCATCATGGGCGACTTCAACATCCCCATTGACACTTCCCTCTCAGCTGCCACTAAACTTCTATCTCTCACTTCCTCCTTTGGCCTTGCTCAATGGCCTTCTACAGCCACCCACAAAGATGGTCACACACTGGACCTCATCTTCACCCGCCTCTGCTCCCCATCTAACCTCTCTAACTCACCTCTTCCTCTTTCTGACCACAACCTACTCACATTCTCTTCCCTCTCCACTCCTTGTCTACAATCCCCACCCCACAAACTTTCACACCCTCGCAGAAATCTTAAACACCTTGATCTTCACTCACTCTCTGAATCCCTCCTCCCTCTCACAGACATAAGTTCCATACACAATGCGGATGACGCTGCTGCTCTATATAACACCACAATAGCTGTAGTCTTGGAATCTCTTGCCCCTCTCACACATACCAAAGCTCGCAAAATCAACAGACAGCCCTGGCACACCCATCTGACCAAAGAACTGAGGCGAGCTTCCAGGGCTGCTGAGCGCAGATGGAAAAGATCCCACTCCAACGAACACTTCATCGCATTCAAACAGTCCCTCACTACTTTCAAGACCACACTCGCCACAGCTAAACAAACCTACTTCTCATCTCTCATATCCTCCCTGTCTCACAACCCCAAACAGTTATTCAATACCTTCAATTCTCTCCTCCGCCCCCCAGCACCTCCTCCTTCCCCACTCATCTCAGCTGAAGACTTTGCCTCATTTTTCAAGAAGAAGATTGATAAAATCAGAGACAGTTTTGGTCAACAACCACCAGAACCCTTCCTCCCAACTACCCAGCCCTCCACCTCCAAAACCAACTTCTCCACCATTACAGAAGATCAACTCTCCACTCTACTCTCAAGATCGCATCTCACCACCTGTGCACTTGACCCGATCCCTTCCCACTTCATCCCAAACCTCACCACAGTCTTCATCCCAAACCTAACCCATCTCTTCAACCTATCACTAACAACTGGTGTTTTCCCCTCAAGCTCTAAACATGCCTCAATCACACCTATCCTCAAAAAGCCCTCTCGGCTTTGGGAAAATGGCCGCCGCGATCTCTTCTGCGCACGCGCGGCATCCCGCGGCCATTTTCCTGAAGCCCCGTGCAGCAGAGCACTCCATCTGCGCACGCGCGGCCCCAGGAAGATGGCCGCCCCCACCGATGACAGGGGGTAATAGCGCAGATCGCGCGCTGCTTCTTCACGTGCACGCAGTGGATTCATCACTGCGACATGCGCACACCACTACGCCACCAACGGAAAGCTGGGGAAGAAAAGAGCGATGTCACCACGCCCACCTGCCAGACCAGCCTGATTGACAGGTGAAAACGGCGACTTTGGTAATGTATTTCGCAGCATAGGTGGGGAATCAGGGTACACTACATACACTATTGTAACGCACAGCGCAGGCCCTATTTAACAGTATTTATATCTCAATCTGAAAAAACGGGGTGACAGGTTCCCTTTAACATGGACAAAACAGAATTCATCATCTTTCCCCCATCACACACGACCTCCCCAACGAACCTATCCATTACAGTAAACGGCTGCCCACTCTTCCCAGTCCCACAAGCTCGCTGCCTCGAGTTAATCCTTGACACTGATCTCTCCTTCAAACCACATATCCAAGCCCTTTCCACTTCCTGCCGCCTTCAACTCAAAA
This sequence comes from Ranitomeya imitator, assembly GCF_032444005.1. Classification (NCBI taxonomy): domain Eukaryota; kingdom Metazoa; phylum Chordata; class Amphibia; order Anura; family Dendrobatidae; genus Ranitomeya; species Ranitomeya imitator. Next base: position 6,382,968 of record NC_091284.1, on the reverse strand, counting down.
ATATTTCACGAATCCGTTCATTCCTCAACCAAGAATCTGCAAAACCCCTAGTCCATGCCCTCATCATCTCCCGCCTCGACTACTGTAACCTCCTTCTCTGTGGCCTCCCCTCGAACACTCTCGCACCCCTCCAATCTATTCTAAACTCAGCTGCCCGACTAATCCACCTGTCCCCCCGCTATTCCCCGGCCTCTCCCCTCTGTCAATCCCTTCACTGGCTCCCCATCACCCAGAGACTCCAGTACAAAAGCCTAACCATGACATACAAAGCCATCCACAACCTGTCTCCTCCATACATCTGTGACCTCATCTCCCGGTACTTACCTGCACGCAACCTCCGATCCTCACAAGATCTCCTTCTCTACTCCCCTCTTATCTCCTCTTCCCACAATCGTATACAAGATTTCTCCCGTATCACCCCTACTATGGAACTCTCTACCACAACATATCAGACTCTCATCTACCATCGAAACCTTCAAAAAGAACCTGAAGACCCACCTGTTCCGACAAGCCTACAACCTGCAGTAACCACCAACCAAACCGCTGCACGACCAGCTCTACCCTCACCTCCTGTATCCTCACCCATCCCTTGTAGATTGTGAGCCCTCGCAGGCAGGGTCCTCTCTCCTCCTGTATCCTCACCCATCCCTTGTAGACTGTGAGCCCTCGCAGGCAGGGTCCTCTCTCCTCCTGTATCCTCACCCATCCCTTGTAGACTGTGAGCCCTCGCGGGCAGGGTCCTCTCTCCTCCTGTATCCTCACCCATCCCTTGTAGATTGTGAGCCTTCGCGGGCAGGGTCCTCTCTCCTCCTGTATCCTCACCCATGCCTTGTAGATTGTGAGCCTTCGCGGGCAGGGTAACATAGTAACATAGTAACATAGTTAGTAAGGCCGAAAAAAGACATTTGTCCATCCAGTTCAGCCAATATTCCATCATAATAAATCCCCAGATCTACGTCCTTCTACAGAACCTAATAATTGTATGATACAATATTGTTCTGCTCCAGGAAGACATCCAGGCCTCTCTTGAACCCCTCGACTGAGTTCGCCATCACCACCTCCTCAGGCAAGCAATTCCAGATTCTCACTGCCCTAACAGTAAAGAATCCTCTTCTATGTTGGTGGAAAAACCTGCTCTCCTCCAGACGCAAAGAATGCCCCCTTGTGCCCGTCACCTTCCTTGGTATAAACAGATCCTCAGCGAGATATTTGTATTGTCCCCTTATATACTTATACATGGTTATTAGATCGCCCCTCAGTCGTCTTTTTTCTAGACTAAATAATCCTAATTTCGCTAATCTATCTGGGTATTGTAGTTCTCCCATCCCCTTTATTAATTTTGTTGCCCTCCTTTGTACTCTCTCTAGTTCCATTATATCCTTCCTGAGCACCGGTGCCCAAAACTGGACACAGTACTCCATGTGCGGTCTAACTAGGGATTTGTACAGAGGCAGTATAATGCTCTCATCATGTGTATCCAGACCTCTTTTAATGCACCCCATGATCCTGTTTGCCTTGGCAGCTGCTGCCTGGCACTGGCTGCTCCAGGTAAGTTTATCATTAACTAGGATCCCCAAGTCCTTCTCCCTGTCAGATTTACCCAGTGGTTTCCTGTTCAGTGTGTAATGGTGATATTGATTCCCTCTTCCCATGTGTATAACCTTACATTTATCATTGTTAAACCTCATCTGCCACCTTTCAGCCCAAGTTTCCAACTTATCCAGATCCATCTGTAGCAGAATACTATCTTCTCTTGTATTAACTGCTTTACATAGTTTTGTATCATCTGCAAATATCGATATTTTACTGTGTAAACCTTCTACCAGATCATTAATGAATATGTTGAAGAGAACAGGTCCCAATACCGACCCCTGCGGTACCCCACTGGTCACAGCGACCCAGTTAGAGACTATACCATTTATAACCACCCTCTGCTTTCTATCACTAAGCCAGTTACTAACCCATTTACACACATTTTCCCCCAGACCAAGCATTCTCATTTTGTGTACCAACCTCTTGTGCGGCACGGTATCAAACGCTTTGGAAAAATCGAGATATACCACGTCCAATGACTCACCGTGGTCCAGCCTATAGCTTACCTCTTCATAAAAACTGATTAGATTGGTTTGACAGGAGCGATTTCTCATAAACCCATGCTGATATGGAGTTAAACAGTTATTCTCATTGAGATAATCCAGAATAACATCCCTCAGAAACCCTTCAAATATTTTACCAACAATAGAGGTTAGACTTACTGGCCGATAATTTCCAGGTTCACTTTTAGAGCCCTTTTTGAATATTGGCACCACATTTGCTATGCGCCAGTCCTGCGGAACAGACCCTGTCGCTATAGAGTCCCTAAAAATAAGAAATAAGGGTTTATCTATTACATTACTTAGTTCTCTTAGTGCTCGTGGGTGTATGCCATCCGGACCCGGAGATTTATCTATTTTAATCTTATTTAGCCGGTTTCGCACCTCTTCTTGGGTTAGATTGGTGACCCTTAATATAGGGTTTTCATTGTTTCTTGGGATTTCACCTAGCATTTCATTTTCCACCGTGAATACCGTGGAGAAGAAGGTGTTTAATATGTTAGCTTTTTCCTCGTCATCTACAACCATTCTTTCCTCACTATTTTTTAAGGGGCCTACATTTTCAGTTTTTATTCTTTTACTATTGATATAGTTGAAGAACAGTTTGGGATTAGTTTTACTCTCCTTAGCAATGTGCTTCTCTGTTTCCTTTTTGGCAGCTTTAATTAGTTTTTTAGATAAAGTATTTTTCTCCCTATAGTTTTTTAGAGCTTCAATGGTGCCATCCTGCTTTAGTAGTGCAAATGCTTTCTTTTTACTGTTAATTGCCTGTCTTACTTCTTTGTTTAGCCACATTGGGTTTTTCCTATTTCTAGTCCTTTTATTCCCACAAGGTATAAACCGCTTACACTGCCTATTTAGGATGTTCTTAAACATTTCCCAATTATTATCTGTATTCTTATTTCTGAGGATATTGTCCCAGTCTACCAGATTAAGGGCATCTCTAAGCTGGTCAAACTTTGCCTTCCTAAAGTTCAGTGTTTTTGTGACTCCCTGACAAGTCCCCCTAGTGAAAGACAGGTGAAACTGTACAATATTGTGGTCGCTATTTCCTAAATGCCCGACCACCTGCAGATTTGTTATTCTGTCAGGTCTATTAGATAGTATTAGGTCTAAAAGTGCTGCTCCTCTGGTTGGATTCTGCACCAATTGTGAAAGATAATTTTTCTTGGTTATTAGCAGAAACCTGTTGCCTTTATGGGTTTCACAGGTTTCTGTTTCCCAGTTAATATCCGGGTAGTTAAAGTCCCCCATAACCAGGACCTCATTATGGGTTGCAGCTTCATCTATCTGCTTTAGAAGTAGACTTTCCATGCTTTCTGTTATATTTGGGGGTTTGTAACAGACCCCAATGAGAATTTTGTTACCATTTTTCCCTCCATGAATTTCAACCCATATGGACTCGACATCCTCATTCCCTTCGCTAATATCCTCCCTTAAAGTGGACTTTAGACAAGACTTTACATAGAGACAAACCCCTCCTCCTCTCCGATTTTTACGATCCTTTCTAAACAGACTGTAACCCTGTAAGTTAACTGCCCAGTCATAGCTTTCATCTAACCATGTCTCGGTTATTCCCACTATGTCAAAGTTACCTGTAGATATTTCTGCTTCTAGTTCTTCCATCTTGTTTGTCAGGCTTCTGGCGTTTGCGAGCATGCAGTTTAGAGGATTTTGTTTTGTTCCAATCTCCTCACTGTGGATTGTTTTAGAAATGTTCTTACCTCCCTTCAGAGTATGTTTTCCTGGGTCGTCTTTTTTCGAGTCTAATGTTTTTCTTCCCGTCCCCTCTTCTTCTAGTTTAACGCCCTCCTGATGAGTGTAGCGAGTCTTCTGGCGAATGTGTGTTTCCCAGGTTTGTTGAGGTGTAGTCCGTCTCTGGCGAGGAGTCCATCATACCAGTAATTCACACCGTGGTCCAGGAATCCGAATCCTTGTTGTCTGCACCATCGTCTTAGCCAGTTGTTTGCATCAAGGATCCTGTTCCATCTCCTGGTGCCATGCCTGTCTACTGGAAGGATAGAAGAAAAAACTACCTGTGCATCCAGTTCCTTTACTTTCTTCCCCAACTCTTCAAAGTCCTTGCAGATTGTCGGTAGGTCCTTCCTTGCCGTGTCATTGGTGCCAACATGTATCAGAAGAAATGGGTGGACGTCCTTGGAGCTGAAGAGCTTTGGTATCCTATCGGTCACATCCTTGATCATCGCACCTGGAAGGCAGCATACTTCTCTTGCAGTTATGTCCGGTCTGCAGATGGCTGCTTCGGTGCCTCTCAGTAGTGAGTCTCCCACCACCACCACTCTTCGTTGCTTCTTGGCTGTACTTTTTGCTGTCACTTGTTGCTGTGTGCCCTTTTCTTTTTTGCTTGCTGGTATTGCTTCATTCTTAGGTGTGCCATCTTCATCCTCTACAAAGATTTGATATCGGTTCTTCAGTTGTGTGGTTGGTGATTTCTCCATGGTCTTCTTGCTTCTTTTGGTCACATGCTTCCACTCATCTGCTTTTGGAGGTTCTCTGACACTTTTTTCACCTTCTGTGACCAGTAGAGATGCTTCTGTTCTGTCTAGAAAGTCTTCATTCTCTTTGATGAGTTTCAAAGTTGCTATTCTTTCTTCCAGACCCCGCACCTTTTCTTCTAAAAGGGCCACTAGTCTACACTTCTGACAGGTGAAATTGGATTCTTCTTCTGGTCGATCTGTGAACATGTAGCACATGCTGCAGCTCACCATGTAGGTTGTCACATCTGCCATGTTGCTCCTAGATCCTGCTGACTTGCTGTGTGTTTTCCTTCTTGTGTAATCTACTCAGCCAAGCTCTCTTGCAATAATGTCCTACAGGCAAAAATTCGCGCGCCGTAAGGGTCCTCTCGCCTACTGTATCCTCACCGATCCCTTGTAGATTGTGAGCCCTCGCGGGCAGGGTCCTCTCTCCTCCTGTATCCTCACCCATCCCTTGTAGATTGTGAGCCTTCGCGGGCAGGGTCCTCTTGCCTACTGTATCCTCACCGATCCCTTGTAGAATGTGAGCCCTCGCGGGCAGAGTCCTCACCTACTGTATCCTCACCCATCCCTTGTAGATTGTGAGCCCTCGCAGGCAGGGTCCTCTCTCCTCCTGTATCCTCACCCATCCCTTGTAGATTGTGAGCCCTCGCAGGCAGGGTCCTCTCTCCTCCTGTATCCTCACCCATACCTTGTAGACTGTGAGCCCTCGCGGGCAGGGTCCTCTCTCCTCCTGTATCCTCACCCATCCCTTGTAGATTGTGAGCCTTCGCGGGCAGGGTCCTCTCTCCTCCTGTATCCTCACCCATGCCTTGTAGATTGTGAGCCTTCGCGGGCAGGGTCCTCTCGCCTACTGTATCCTCACCGATCCCTTGTAGATTGTGAGCCCTCGCGGGCAGGGTCCTCTCTCCTCCTGTATCCTCACCCATCCCTTGTAGATTGTGAGCCTTCGCGGGCAGGGTCCTCTTGCCTACTGTATCCTCACCGATCCCTTGTAGAATGTGAGCCCTCGTGGGCAGAGTCCTCACCTACTGTATCCTCACCCATCCCTTATAGATTGTGAGCCCTCGCGGGCAGGGTCCTCTCTCCTCCTGTATCCTCACCCATCCCTTGTAGATTGTGAGCCTTCGCGGGCAGGGTCCTCTCGCCTACTGTATCCTCACCGATCCCTTGTAGATTGTGAGCCCTCGCGGGCAGGGTCCTCTTTCCTCCTGTACCAGTTGCGACTTGTATTGTTCAAGATTATTGTACCTGTTTTTATTATGTATACCCCTCCTCACATGTGAAGCGCAATGGAATAAATGGCGCTATAATAAATAATAATAATAATAGTAATGTGGCATTTGGTGTTATGCTGTCTAGACCTGAATATATGGTTGCGTGCATCTTATGTGCTTGAGGTCACTAATTCCAGAGTGAATGCTCTATCTTGTTTTTAGTGGGGGCGGTTTCGAGAGCTGGCACCTGGCGCGGAGCAGCACAGAACTGTATGGCCTATAGAACGATTGGACCGGGTCTTGGATCTGCACTGAGATTGGTCAGGGAGTCGGTGGCTCTGGGCACATGGGCTACGTATTGGGAATTTGGGCAGCGTTTGGAGGCGGAGAATGGTGTATGTCTGTGAGATGAAACAAGAGTGGGCTTGTTGTTACATATGATAGGTCAGGCGAGTGAGGACGGAACATCGGGGTCTGTGATGAACGGTCGCATGTCTGCCTTAGCTTTCTTGTTTAAGCTAATCAGAAGGAAGGATGTTTATAAATATTTTATGGTCAGGCAGGCACTTAAGGGTTACAGGAAAGCCGTGTGGTCAGGGACTGGGGGAAGCCGTCTCTTTTGTGTTATTAGGTGCACTTTTAATGGTATTGGGGGGCGTTTGTTCTTCAGGATACGAAGTTGTATTGTTTCGGTTAGCTTTTAAATTGGCCTTTTTCAGGGGGTCGGAATTAGTGAGTTAGTGAGTAACAGAGGGTGTAGTCAGGGAAGATTGCAATTTGGGGATGTTTTTTGGGAGATTGGGTCAGTTTGTTGTTTTTTAGGAAAATCTAAGACAGATTATGGGGGTGAAAGCTGGCTAATTGAGTTGAGACCTGATGAAAGCCCGGTATCTTGTATGAGAGAGTTTTTGAGGTTATGTGGGACGAACCCGGGGTCTTTATTGGTACTGTCCATGAGAACGGCTTAGCTTTGTCGCGATTCCAGTTTGTGGCCATTTTCAAGAGATGTCTGACGCGTAATGGTGTAGGTAGGTCAAATCGCGGGTTGCATTCATTCAGAATATGATCAACCACTGAAGCATCTAGATGGGGATTATCTCCTGAGGTGGTGAAGAGAATTGGACGATGGGAGTCGGAGTGATTCCGTTTGTATGTGCATCCAAATATGTTGTAAAAAAAGATAAAAAGTGGGATAGTATGTTAGGAAGCATTTTGTATTCTTTCCTCTCTTTTTTCAGATCCCCTACTGCTGGTTTGGGTTCTAGGTCACTCCTTTGTGGTATGGGGAGCGCTAAGGGCTGATGTCAGGCCAGATGGTCGTAAGCTTGGACTACTTATAGATGAAGCAACGGTTCGGTGCGTCGGGATCAGTGGTATGCTATGAACCAGATTTATACCTGAGTTTTATTTCCACGTTTGGACATTCCCCCGGATATTTTGCTGATCCACGCGGGTGGGAACGACTTGGGCATTCGGACCTGTAGAGACTTGATTTGTGACATCACTTTCGATTGCCTTCTGATCAGGTCTTCCCACCCAAGATTAGCTTTGTCCTGGTCGGACATTGTCACGCTGTTGACATGGAAGCACGGTCACTCCACTGAGCGTTTGAATAAAGCTCGGGCATAAATTAATAGAGAGGTATCTTGTTTTCTTTCTAGGAATGGGGCCATTGTGGTAAGGCAGCAGGATTTAGAGGTCCCTTCCCTGAAACATTTGTTGGGATCGTGTACACTTGTCACCTATAGGTATAGAATATATGGCCCTGGGATTCAGAGAGGGCTTTTAAAAGGCATTTAGGGTGTGGAAGGTCACACATTTATGAGGTTTAATTTATGCATGCTGTGGCAGGATCGGGTCTTTGGAAAGCAAAGTGGTGGTATTGTAAAAGGTAGAGAGGAGATCCTGTTTTGGGAGGGTCACGTCCCTCATTTTGGCAGATGGTAAGGAATACTGAGGGGCCTGTTGTGAATTATGTGGCAGAGCTCCCTCCTGTGGTCACAAGTGGTACTTTGGCTGATTCTGTCTGTGAGCTTCCGTCGGTGGAGGAAAGTGGTACTGCGGCTTCTGAGTTTCCTTCCTCAGGTGATGTGGTGAAGTCGTTAGGTGCTGCTCTATTTAACTCCACCTGGTGCTTTGATCCTAGCCTCCAGTCAATGTTCTAGTATTGGACTTGCTTCCTCCTGGATCGTTCCTGTGGCCTGCTGCTTTTGCATAGCTAAGTTTCGCTTGTGTTATTTTTGTTTGCTGTTTTTTCTGTCCAGCTTGCTTTTTTGGTTTTTCTTGCTTGCTGGAAACTCTGGGACGCAGAGGGTGTACCTCCGTGCCGTTAGTCGGTACGGAGGGTCTTTTTGCCCCCTTTGCGTGGTTGTTTGTAGGGTTTTGTGTTGACCGCAAAGTTACCTTTCCTATCCTCGCTCTGTTCAGAAAGTCGGGCCTCACTTTGCTAAGTCTATTTCATCTCTACGTTTGTCTTTTCATCTTACTCACAGTCATTATATGTGGGGGGCTGCCTTTTCTCTGAGGCAAGATAGGCTTGTTTTCTATCTTCAGGCTAGCTAGTTTCTCAGGCTGTGCCGAGTTGCATAGGGAGCGTTAGGCGCAATCCACGGCTGCCTCTAGTGTGGTTGGAGAGGATTAGGGATTGCGGTCAGCAGAGTTCCCACGTCTCAGAGCTCGTTCTATGTTTTGGGGTTATTTTCAGGTCACTGTATGTGCTCTGACTTCTATGTCCATTGTGGTACTGAATTACCTAATCATAACAGTACTGGAGGCCCAAAGTACTAATGATTCTCAATAGAGGGAAAAAAGAAGTTCTGAGACCATTTTTTTCCTCTTTGCACTGTGTTTTGCCTTTTTTTTCCCCTAGACATTTGGGTGGTTCAGGACACAGGTATGGACATGGACATTCAGGGTCTGTGCTCTTCGATGGATAATCTCGCTATAAATGTACAAAAGATTCAAGATTTGGTGGTTCAGAATCCTATGTTAGAACCAAGAATTCCTATTCCTGATTTGTTTTATGGTGATAGAGCCAAGTTTGTGAATTTCAAAAATAATTGCAAACTGTTTCTGGCCTTGAAACCTCGCTCCTCTGGTGACTCAGTTCAACAAGTTAGGATCATTATTTCTTTTTTGCGTGGCGACCCTCAGGACTGGGCGTTTTCCCTTGCGCCAGGAGACCCTGCATTAAGTAATATTGATGCGTTTTTTCTGGCGCTCGGATTGCTGTACGATGAACCTAATTCGGTGGATCAGGCAGAGAAAAATTTGCTGGCTCTGTGTCAGGGTCAGGATGAGATCGAGATTTACTGTCAGAAATTTAGAAGGTGGTCCGTGCTCACTCAATGGAATGAAGGTGCGCTCGCAGCTATTTTCAGAAAGGGTCTCTCTGAAGCCCTTAAGGACGTCATGGTGGGATTTCCTATGCCTGCTGGTCTGAATGAGTCTATGTCTTTGGCCATTCAGATCGGTCGACGTTTGCGTGAGCGTAAATCTGTGCACCATTTGGCGGTATTATCTGAGCATAAACCTGAGCCTATGCAGTGCGATAGGACTTTGACCAGAGTTGAACGGCAAGAACACAGACGTCAGAATGGGCTGTGTTTCTACTGTGGTGATTCCACTCATGCTATCTCTGATTGTCCTAAACGCACTAAGCGGTTCCCTAGGTCTGCCACCATTGGTACAGTACAGTCAAAATTTCTTTTGTCCGTTACTTTGATCTGTTCTTTGTCATCTTATTCTGTCATGGCATTTGTGGATTCAGGCGCTGCTCTGAATTTGATGGACTTGGAGTATGCCAGGCGTTGTGGGTTTTTCTTGGAGCCCTTGCAGTGTCCTATTCCATTGAGAGGAATTGATGCTACGCCTTTGGCCAAGAATAAGCCTCAGTACTGGACCCAGCTGACCATGTGCATGGCTCCTGCACATCAGGAGGATATTCGCTTTCTGGTGTTGCATAATCTGCATGATGTGGTCGTGTTGGGGTTGCCATGGCTACAAGTCCATAATCCAGTATTAGATTGGAAATCCATGTCTGTGTCCAGCTGGGGTTGTCAGGGGGTACATGGTGATGTCCCATTTCTGTCTATTTCGTCATCCACCCCTTCTGAGGTCCCAGAGTTCTTGTCTGATTACCGGGATGTATTTGATGAGCCCAAGTCCGATGCCCTACCTCCGCATAGGGATTGTGATTGTGCTATCGATTTGATTCCTGGTAGTAAATTTCCAAAAGGTCGACTGTTTAATTTATCTGTACCTAAGCACGCTGCTATGCGGAGTTACGTGAAGGAGTCCTTGGAGAAGGGGCATATTCGCCCGTCATCGTCGCCATTGGGAGCGGGGTTCTTTTTTGTGGCCAAGAAGGATGGTTCGCTGAGACCTTGTATAGATTACTGCCTTCTAAATAAGATCACGGTCAAATTTCAGTACCCCTTGCCGCTGTTATCTGATTTGTTTGCTCGGATTAAGGGGGCTAGTTGGTTCACCAAGATAGATCTTCGTGGTGCGTATAATCTTGTGCGTATTAAGCGAGGCGATGAATGGAAAACTGCATTTAATACGCCCGAGGGTCATTTTGAGTATCTAGTGATGCCATTCGGACTTGCCAATGCTCCATCAGTGTTTCAGTCCTTTATGCATGACATCTTCCGAGAGTACCTGGATAAATTCCTGATTGTATACTTGGATGATATTTTGGTCTTCTCGGATGATTGGGAGTCTCATGTGAAGCAGGTCAGAATGGTGTTCCAGGTAATGCGTGCTAATTCTTTGTTTGTGAAGGGCTCTAAGTGTCTCTTTGGTGTTCAGAAGGTTTCATTTTTGGGGTTCATTTTTTCCCCTTCTACTATCGAGATGGATCCTGTTAAGGTCCAGGCCATCCATGATTGGACTCAGCCAACATCTCTGAAGAGTCTGCAAAAGTTCCTGGGTTTTGCTAATTTTTATCGTCGCTTCATCTGCAATTTTTCTAGTATTGCTAAACCATTGACCGATTTGACCAAGAAGGGTGCTGATGTGGTCAATTGGTCTTCTGCTGCGGTGGAAGCTTTTCAAGAGTTGAAGCGTCGTTTTTCTTCTGCCCCTGTGTTGTGTCAGCCAGATGTTTCGCTTCCGTTCCAGGTCGATGTTGATGCTTCTGAAATTGGAGCAGGGGCTGTTTTGTCTCAGAGAAGTTCTGATTGCTCGGTGATGAAACCATGCACCTTCTTTTCCAGGAAGTTTTCGCCTGCTGAGCGAAATTATGATGTTGGCAATCGAGAATTGCTGGCCATGAAGTGGGCATTCGAGGAGTGGCGTCATTGGCTTGAAGGAGCTAAGCATCGCGTGGTGGTCTTGACTGATCATAAGAACTTGACTTATCTCGAGTCTGCCAAACGGTTGAATCCTAGACAGGCTCGCTGGTCGCTGTTTTTCTCCCGTTTCGACTTTGTGGTTTCGTAACTTCCGGGCTCTAAAAATGTAAAGGCGGATGCCCTGTCTAGGAGTTTTGTGCCCGACTCTCCGGGTTTATCTGAGCCGGCGGGTATTCTCAAAGAGGGAGTAATTGTGTCTGCCGTCTCCCCTGATTTGCGGCGGGTGCTGCAAAAATTTCAGGCTAATAAACCTGATCGTTGCCCAGCGGAGAAACTGTTTGTCCCTGATAGGTGGACGAATAGAGTTATCTCTGAGGTTCATTGTTCGGTGTTGGCTGGTCATCCTGGAATCTTTGGTACCAGAGAGTTAGTGGCTAGATCCTTTTGGTGGCCGTCTCTGTCGCGGGATGTGCGTTCGTTTGTGCAGTCCTGTGGGATTTGTGCTCGGGCTAAGCCCTGCTGTTCTCGTGCCAGTGGGTTGCTTTTGCCCTTGCCGGGCCCGAAGAGGCCTTGGACACATATCTCTATGGATTTTATTTCAGATCTTCCCGTCTCTCAAAAAATGTCAGTCATTTGGGTGGTTTGTGATCGCTTCTCTAAGATGGTCCATTTGGTACCCTTGTCTAAATTACCTTCCTCCTCTGATTTGGTGCCATTGTTCTTCCAGCATGTGGTTCGTTTACATGGCATTCCGGAGAATATCGTTTCTGACAGAGGTTCCCAGTTTGTTTCGAGGTTTTGGCGAGCCCGACTTCGTGTTGGGGATTTGGTTTTGTTGTCATCTCGTTATATTCCTATGAAGGTTTCCTCTCCTAAATTTAAGCCTCGTTTCATTGGTCCATATAGGATTTCTGAGGTTCTTAATCCTGTGTCTTTTCGTTTGACCCTTCCAGATTCTTTTTCCATCCATAACGTATTCCATAGGTCATTGTTGCGGAGATACTGTACGTGGCACCTATGGTTCCATCTGTTGATCCTCCTGCCCCGGTTTTGGTGGAGGGGGAGTTGGAGTATATTGTGGAGAAGATTTTGGATTCTCGTGTTTCTAGACGGAAACTCCAGTATCTGGTTAAGTGGAAGGGTTATGCTCAGGAAGATAATTCCTGGGTCTTTGCCTCTGATGTTCATGCTCCCGATCTTGTTCGTGCCTTTCATATGGCTCATCCTGGTCGTCCTGGGGGCTCTGGTGAGGGTTCGGTGACCCCTCCTCAAGGGGGAGGTACTGTTGTGAATTCTGTGGCAGAGCTCCCTCCTGTGGTCACAAGTGGTACTTCGGCTGATTCTGTCTGTGAGCTTCCGTCGGTGGAGGAGAGTGGTACTGCGGCTTCTGAGTTTCCTTCCTCAGGTGATGTGGTGAAGTCGTTAGGTGCTGCTCTATTTAACTCCACCTGGTGCTTTGATCCTAGCCTCCAGTCAATGTTCTAGTATTGGACTTGCTTCCTCCTGGATCGTTCCTGTGGCCTGCTGCTCTGCATAGCTAAGTTTCGCTTGTGTTATTTTTGTTTGCTGTTTTTTTCTGTCCAGCTTGCTTTTTTGGTTTTTCTTGCTTGCTGGAAGCTCTGGGACGCAGAGGGTGTACCTCTGTGCCGTTAGTCTGTACGGAGGGTCTTTTTGCCCACTTTGCGTGGTTGTTTGTAGGGTTTTGTGTTGACCACAAAGTTACCTTTCCTATCCTCGCTCTGTTCAGAAAGTCGGGCCTCAATTTGCTAAATCTATTTCATCTCTACGTTTGTCTTTTCATCTTACTCACAGTCATATGTGGGGGGCTTCCTTTTCCTTTGGGGTATTTCTCTGAGGCAAGATAGGCTTATTTTCTATCTTCAGGCTAGCTAGTTTCTCAGGCTGTGCCGAGTTGCATAGGGAGCGTTAGGCGCAATCCACGGCTGCCTCTAGTGTTGGTTGGAGAGGATTAGGGATTGCGGTCAGCAGAGTTCTATGTTTTTGGGTTATTGTCAGGTCACTGTATGTGCTCTGACTTCTATGTCCATTGTGTTACTGAATTACCTAATCATAACAGGGGCCTTACTCGGCTAAGGTCTAAGAGGGAAATGTATGGGGCACCAATCAGTAGGAGGACTCTACCCCCCCTCCCCAAGTCAGCACGTTGCGGTTGGGGGCAAAAAAGGGGGTAGCTGATGGTGACAGGTCTTTCCAATGTGGTTTGGCTTCCAAAGACCTTTTCCTCATATCTAGGTTAATTAATATGTTAATTAATGTGTTATTGAAATGTTAATGCTACTTAATAAACTCTGCTGTGGCCATTTCATGCAAGTCACAGTGTCTGTGGCTATTGTGGGTAAGAGATATACAGAGATCGTGGGTACGGATTTATGGGAGGTGGAGGTTATTGGGATAGTTTAGTTTGGAGGGCAAGTGTCAGCCATTACATACTCATGTGTTGTGCGTGTCGTTATATTACAAGGACACAAATATGTCTGTTATTTGCTGATTTCTGATGTTTTTTATTGTAATGTTTTTCATTATTTTTAGTGCAGCCTGTGGATGGTTGGGAGCTGTGCCCATGAAGACGGGAATACCCTGGACCTTGTCTTCTCCCGACTCTGCTCAGAGTGTAACTCCGCTCTTCACTCTCTAACCACAACCTTCTTTCCTTCTCTGTTGGTGACTTTCATCCCGCTCAGGACCCCCCACTGACCACACATACAGAGATCGACGTGCCATTAACACCCAGCAGAGGAACAATCTGCACTCGTCTTTAGCTCGGTTCTCCTCCCTCAGACTCAGCATTGTCACTTTATAATAAGAAACAAGAAAGTGCCGACTATACATAGAACAAACCGACACAAAGGACGGCGACCTCGCAATATATGTCACACATGTTATTTCCAGCGGAGCTCCACCTGCCGAGCATCAGTCAAGACAATCACTTTCAGCAGAAGACTTCATCCACTATAATTTCATGCTGAGAACATATAACTCTGCTCTCCATCCAGCCAAACCAGAGACTTCGCCACCATCATCACCTCACTAGCCGACAATCCTAAATTACTTTGACAGTTGACCCTCCCTCCTCAGTCCTAAAGTCCTGATCACCAACCTCATCGCTGACTATCTGCCATAGCCCATGGAAATTGTCTCCCAATCCCCCAATATCACAGCCCTCTTCCCTCCACATTTCACTAAGTCCATTTAACATCTTTGAACCAGGCACAGAAGACATTACTTAGCTCCTCTCTTTTTCTTGCACTGCTAACTGTACCAGTGGGCTTATTCCTATACATCTCCTTCAATCCTACTCTGCACCGCCCTACATCTCCTCCTCATCTCTGTCTACCACCCTACCCCACCTCTCAACAGTGCTGCACCACCCTACATATCCTCATCTCTGTCTACCACCCTACTTGTCCTCTGCACAGTGCTGCACAGCCCTTCATCTTTGCAGCCTAACTGTACACTCCAGAGTGCTGCACTGCCCCACATCTCCTCATCTCTGTCTACCACCTTTCCCATCCTCTCCACAGTGCTAGACAGCTCTACCTCTTCTTCTCATCTCTAACACCATACTGTACTCTCCACAGTGCTTCACATCTCCTCCTCATCTTTGTCTACAACCCTAACCATCCTTTTCACAGTGCTGCACAGCAGTACTTCTCCTCATGTGTCTCCATCTTCATCCTCTCCATGGTGCTGCACCACCATACATCACTTCCTCATCTCTGTCTATCACCCTACCTGTCCTCTCAAAATTGCAGCACCACCTTACATCTCCTTCTAATCTGTCAAACACTTTACCCGTCCTCTCCACAGTGCTGCACTACCCTATATCTTCTTCTCATCTGTCTACTACGCTACCCATCCTCTCCACAGTGCGGCACCACCCTACATCACCTCCTCCTCTGTCTACCACCCTACCCATACTCTCCACAGTGCTGCACCGCCCTACATCTCCTCCCTCATCTGTCTACTATGCTACCCATCCTCTCCACAGTGCTGCACCACCCTATATCTCCTTCTCATCTGTCTACTACGCTACCCATCCTCTCCACAGTGCGTCACCACCCTACATCACCTCCTCCTCTGTCTACCACCCTACCCATACTCTCCACAGTGCTGCACCGCCCTACATCTCCTCCCTCATCTGTCTACTATGCTACCCATCCTCTCCACACTGCTGCACCGCCCTACATCATCTCCTCCTCTGTCTACTACCCTACCCGTCCACTCCACAGTGCTGCACTACCCTATATATCCTTCTCATCTGTCAACCACTTTACTTTCACAGTGCTGCACTACACAACATCTCCTCCACATCTCTGTCTACCATGCTACCCATCCTCTCAACAGTACTGCACTGCCCTACATCTCCCCCTCTGTCTACCATCCAACCTGTCCACTCCACAGTGCTGAACCATCCTACAGGTACTCCTCATGTCTGTCTTTGTCTGCCATCTAACCAGCCCTCTTCTCAGTGTGGCACTGTCTAACATATTGCCCATACTCTCCACAGTGCTGCACCGCCCTACATCTCTTCCTCATCTCTGCCTACCACTCTACCTGTCCTCTCCACAGTTCTGCATCGTCCTACATCTCCTCCTCATCTCTGTCTACCACCTACCTGTCCTCTCCACAGTGTTTCACCTCCCTACATCTTCTCATCATTTCTGTCTACCACCCTACTTGCCCTCTCCAGTGCTGCACCGCCCTAGATCTCCTCCTCATCTGTCTACCACCCAACCTGTCCACACTACAGCTCTGCACTACCCCACATCTCCTCCTCATCTCTGCCTACCACCCTCCCCCTCCTCTCCACAGTGCTGCACCGTCCAACATCTTCTCCTCATCTCTGTCTACCACCCTACCCGTCCTCTCCACAGTGCTGCACTGCCCTACATCTCCTCTTTATCTCTGCCATTCTACCTCTGCACTCCACAGTGCTGCACTACCCTACATCTCCTCCTCATCTCTGTCTACCACCCTCCCTGTCCTCTCCACAGTGCTGCACCAACCTACATCTCCTCTTCATCTCTGCCATCCTACCACTGCATTCTACAGCGCTGCACCGCCCTACATCTCCTCTTTTTCTCTGTCTACCACCCTCCCCGTCCTCTCCACAGTGCTGCACCACCCTACATCTCCTCTTTTTCTCTGTCTACCACCCTCCCCGTCCTCTCCACAGTGCTGCACCACCCTACATCTCCTTCTCATCCCTGTCTACCACCATGCTCTCCATTCTGTTAATGAGCCTGGCAACAGAGCCTCCCACTCCTCTTTCTTTGACTTCTCTTGTGCTGCTCCAGTTCTTTGGAATGCACAACCCTGGGCAATGTGGTAAATTACTAGTATGCCTATTTTTAACCATTTCCTTAGATCAATCTATTACCTCACTAATATAACTCTTCCCTGTTATTCCTTTCTTAACTTTTCCTCAGAATCTGGTCCCTACTATTCAATGGTAAAAGTAGACTGCAAAGGGCCACTGTACAAGAACAGTATATGGGCACTTTCAATGTGTGATCAAAGTTGTTAAGTTCTTCAGAGCTGGAAGTGGACCCATGTTTCTCTCTTGAGCCCCAGTGCAGTGGCAGACATTACACCAATGGTATGCCCACCCCTGCTCCTGCCATCTCCCCCTATTTCCTCATAGATTGTAAGCTCTTGTGTTCAGGGCCCTCACTCCTCTACTTATAGAATGATGTGTTACTCTGTGACGTGGGCTGTTGCCTGCATTTGTCCCTCGGATGTGTGGAATATGTGATTTATGCTGATGCTACAGAAATACAATCATTGTTAAGGTTTCTGTGGACCATGAGTGTAACACCTGCGGTCAGGGTGCTTGGGCAACAGCTGAGGGTTTCATCTCTACATGACTTCTCCATGGTCTGGGGCTTCCATGCCACCATAGTCCGGGGTCCAGGCCACAGAGGATGTGATGGATTTATTGAGAAATGTGCGATGGGATTGTGGAGAAATGTTGGGAATTTTAGGCTACGAGGCCGACTTCAGATGTGTCCCTCTCTTCTTCTTTAGAAACCACTCAATGTGAGATTAGGGAATCGTGTGTTGGTTGGGTGTAAATCTGGAATATGTCTGCTGCAGTTTCCTCCAAGAAAAGGGGTACAGCCATGGGAAGGATAAAGCTGGAGACATTCCCATAGCTTCCAGTGGTATGGAGAGCGTTCGGTGTCGTAGAGCGGAGCCGGACCACCCAATAATGGACAATACCATCAGCACCTAATGCAACATGTTCTTCATAGTCTACGGCACTGACCCTGGTGAACGTTAGATGGTGGGCCCACGCGGTGACAGGGACTGATGTGTATGGTGGTCTCTGCACCGCTACCCAATATGTGAGTGCCATATAAATAACTCATAAATACTCACCGCTCGTCCCAGTGATGAGACACACGTGGAGCAGGATGGATGTCATCACTCGCTCTGTCACTGTTCATCTGACAAGTTGTGGTGTTTGCTGCACAGAAGAGGAAGAGTCCGGCCAGTTCCGGGATGGACGTGGTTTATGTGATTTTCTACAGAATCCGTCCTGAGCTCTCAGAATTTCAGGTGTGAAATGTTTCTTTTCACACCTCATAGAATCCTTATCCTGTGAAGTGTGAGAGGTGGGAGGTGGGCAGCAGTGAGGACAGTGCTCTCCTACATGGGGGTCTGGAGACTCTGAGCAGTGTGAAGGGTCCTCCACCTGAGGGTACATCCAACAGTGAGGTCCATAAAAAATCCACACAAATTCATGGCAGAAATGGGGTGGGCGACATTTGTGGTGAAGACTGGCAGTAAATATAGACGTCCTGCACTGGTGAAATCTGCACAGGCGCTCACTGCTTGCTGCACGTTTTCTGTAGCTCACACCCCAACATAACACACACCCCAAAAAAGCACACACCCCAACAAAGCACACACCCCAACATAACACACAGCACAACATAACTCACACCCCAACATAACACACAGCACAACATAACTCACACCCCAACATAACACACACCCCAACATAACACACAGCACAACGTAACACACACCCCAACATAACACACACCCCAACATAACACACATCCCAACATAACCCACAGCACAACGTAACACGCAGCACAACATAACTCACACCCTAACAAAGCACACACCCCAACATAACACACACCCCAACATAACACACAGCACAACGTAACACACATCCCAACATAACTCACAGCACAACATAACACACATCCCAACATAACACACATCCCAACATAACACACAGCACAACGTAACACACATCCCAACATAACCCACAGGACAACATAACACACAGCACA
Organism: Ranitomeya imitator; assembly: GCF_032444005.1. Taxonomy (NCBI): domain Eukaryota; kingdom Metazoa; phylum Chordata; class Amphibia; order Anura; family Dendrobatidae; genus Ranitomeya; species Ranitomeya imitator. Next base: position 6,364,532 of record NC_091284.1, on the reverse strand, counting down.
ACATAACTCACACCCCAACATAACTCACAGCACAACATAACACACATCCCAACATAACTCACAGCACAACATAACACACAGCACAACGTAACACACACCCCAACATAACTCACAGCCCAACATAACACACAGCACAACATAACCCACAGCACAACATAACACACAGCACAACGTAACACACATCCCAACATAACCCACAGCACAACATAACACACAGCACAACATAACCCACAGCACAACATAACACACAGCACAACATAACTCACACCCCAACATAACTCACAGCACAACATAACACACAGCACAACGTAACACACATCCCAACATAACTCACAGCACAACATAACACACAGCACAACATAACTCACACCCCAACATAACTCACAGCACAACATAACACACAGCACAACGTAACACGCAGCACAACGTAACACACACACCAACGTAACACACACCCCAACATAACACACACCCCAACATAACACACACCCCAACATAACACACACCCCAACATAACACACAGCACAACGTAACACACATCCCAACATAACTCACAGCACAACATAACACACATCCCAACATAACACACATCCCAACATAACACACAGCACAACGTAACACACATCCCAACATAACCCACAGGACAACATAACACACAGCACAACATAACTCACACCCCAACATAACTCACAGCACAACATAACACACATCCCAACATAACTCACAGCACAACATAACACACAGCACAACGTAACACACACCCCAACATAACTCACAGCCCAACATAACACACAGCACAACATAACCCACAGCACAACATAACACACAGCACAACGTAACACACATCCCAACATAACCCACAGCACAACATAACACACAGCACAACATAACCCACAGCACAACATAACACACAGCACAACATAACTCACACCCCAACATAACTCACAGCACAACATAACACACAGCACAACGTAACACACATCCCAACATAACTCACAGCACAACATAACACACAGCACAACATAACTCACACCCCAACATAACTCACAGCACAACATAACACACAGCACAACGTAACACACATCCCAACATAACTCACAGCACAACATAACACACAGCACAACATAACTCACACCCCAACATAACTCACAGCACAACATAACACACAGCACAACGTAACACGCAGCACAACGTAACACACACACCAACGTAACACACACCCCAACATAACACACACCCCAACATAACACACCCCCCAACATAACACACACCCCAACATAACACACACCCCAACATAACACACACCCTAACAAAGCACACACCCCAACATAACTCACAGCACAACGTAACACGCAGCGCAACGTAACTCACACCCTAACATAACACACACCCCAACATAACACACAGCACAACGTAACACACACCCCAACATAACACACCACAACATAACACACAGCACAACGTAACACGCAGCATAACGTAACACACACCCTAACAAAGCACACATCCCAACATAACACACAGCACAACATAACACACACCCCAACAAAACACACAGCCCAACAAAACACACACCCCAATATAACACCCCGACAACATAACACACAGCCCAACATAAGGCTAGGTTCACATTGTGTTAATGGCTATGCGCTGACAGCATCCGTTACATAGCGGCACTAACGCAATGTAACGGATGCGTTAGCGCACCCATTAACTGCCATTATGTAGCACATCGCTAACGCATGTCATAATCGGCATGCGTTAGCGATGTGCCGTCATTCTGTGATGGACCCTCGGACGCTGTCTGCAGCGTTTTCGGGGCCGTCACCGCTAGCACAGATAGAGCATCTGCGCTAGCGTGATCACATAACCGCGATCTTTTTCGGCACTTGCGTTAACGCAGTCCGTTTAACATATGCGTTGAACAGACTGCACTAACGCAATGTGAACCTAGCCTTACTCACACCCCAACATAGCACCCCGGCAACATAACACACAGCCCAACATAACACACACCCCAACATAACACAGCCCAACATAACTCACAGCCCAATGCAGCACCCCTGCAACATAACACACAGCCCAACATAACACACACCCTGACAAAACACACACCAACATAGCACCCCTACAACATAACTCACACCCCAACATAGCACCCTGGCAACATAACACAGCCTAACATAACACACACCCCAACATAACTCATACCCCCAACATAGCACCCTGGCAACATAACACAGCCCAACATAACACACACCCCAACATAACTCATACCCCAACATAGCACCCCCACAACATAACACAGCCCAACATAACACACACCCCAACATAGCACCCTGGCAACATAACACACAGCCCAACATAACTCATACCCCAACATATCACCCCCACAACATAACACACAGCCCAACATAACACACACCCCAACATAACTCATACCCCAACATAGCACCCCCACAACATAACACAGCCCAACATAACACACCCTGACAAAACACACACCAACATAGCACCCTGGCAACATAACACAGCCCAACATAACACACACAGCCCAACATAACTCATACCCCAACATAGCACCCCCACAACATAACACACAGCCCAACATAACACACACCCCAACATAACTCATACCCCAACATAGCACCCCCACAACATAACACAGCCCAACATAACACACACCCTGACAAAACACACACCAACATAGCACCCTGGCAACATAACACAGCCCAACATAACACACACCCTGACAAAACACACACCAACATAGCACCCTGGCAACATAACACAGCCCAACATAACACACACCCCAACATAGCACCCCCACAACATAACACACAGCCCAACATAACACACACCCTGACAAAACACACACCAACATAGCACCCTGGCAACATAACACAGCCCAACATAACACACACCCTGACAAAACACACCCCAACATAGCACCCTGGCAACATAACACAGCCCAACATAACTCATACCCCAACATAACACACCCCAACATAACACACACCCCAACATAACACACTCCCTAAGAAAGCACGCCCCCAACATAATACACCCTAACATAGCACACACATCCCAATATAACTCAGGGAGCACAAACTCTCCCTGAAGACACCCATTGGCCGTACATAAGTGAGCAGTGGATCTGACAAAGTCTAATTCCCATTGACTGGATCTGATTACGCTGTGGGTCTCTCAGACTGTGCATCTCACTGTGACTGTCTATGTGTCTTACTGACTGTTTCTGAATGACTGCATGTCTGTATCACTGTCTGACTGTCGGTCTGACTACAACTCTATGTCTGACTGTATCTCTCCGGTGTCTTAAGGGGCATTTGCATTGGAAGATAATCATGAATGATCGTTGCTAACACTTATGTGGTGATTTATAGAGTACAAACTGCCGATCACCCGATATACGAGCAAAATGCTTATTCATCGTGTGAAATTATCTTTTGTGTAGCATAAAAATATAATCCTCGGTGGTGCATGATCCTGTGTAATCAGGATCCACACTGAGATGCCTGTGTGCACCGAGTGATCTATAAGGCTCTGTGCACACGTTGCGGATAAGGGTTAGGAATTTCTGGTGCGGATTCTGCCACTTCAGGCAGAAAACACACCTGCAGATTTGTTGCGTTTTTTGTGCGGTTCCGCAGCGTTTTTTGTGCGTTTTTGCTGCGGTTTTCTTGCGGATTTGCTGCGGTTTTCTATAATGGAATGGGTACAAAAATGCTGCAGATTCACAAAAAAGAAGTGACATGCTACTTCTTGTAAACCGCAGCGTTTTCGCAGCGGATTTTCCGCAAAGTGTGCAGAGCATTTTTTTTTCTCATTGATTTACATTGTACTGTAAATCAATTGCAGATCTGCAGCGTTTCTGCACCGCAAAAAATGCTGCAGATCCGCAGAGACTCCACAACGTGTGCACATAGCCTAACAGCTTGTTCAATGTGCATCATTTACCGCCGTCCTCTGTGTAATCGGGAATTTAAATGACCATCAACGGTAAAAGATTACTGATCGGTGGTCGCATCATGCTGCCAGTTGGTACTTTGTGTCTGTTACACAGCAGTGTGTCTGACTGTGAACGGATGTTTCTGGCTGTAAATGATTGTATCTCACTGTGTGCCAGGCTGTATGTCCGACTGTGACTGTGTGTATCACTGTGAAAATCTGTGCATCTGACTGTGACCTCCAGACTATGACTGTGTCTGACAACATACAGTTGTTTTTTTTTTTAAATTCGTTTATTAGCAACAAAATAAGTGATGTTACATACATTTTGTATCCAAGATTATTAAACATAGTGTATGATACACATAAATCATGCATTGGTAAGCAGACAATAAAACATAACTGTCACCTATATCCAGCATTGTCTTGTGATTATTAGATTTATTAAATCGATTGTAACATGTGAATTATGTAAATAGAAAAACTCGTAAAACCAGAACTCCTAAAATAAAACTGTACTCTTAACTACTAACTCGCCGCAATGCCTCGCGCCTACCTCTCCACGTGAAATCCCCAGACCACGATGAGTCTACAGGGTAAGATGGGAAGAATTCCACCTACCCCAGATCTTTTCAAATTTTCCCGGACATCCTCTATTTTGATACAACGTGCGTTCATATGGAATGATCGAATTAACCAAATCAATCCAAGCTCTTGTAGATGGGTTCGAGCTCCCCATCCACCGCAAAGCCAGTACCTTTCGTGCCATAAAGAGCGTTTTGCGTAGGAAAATATCAATGCAATGATCCCAGGACTCCTCCTCCCACACCCCAAATATGCAAACTAGTGGGTCAAGGGGAACTGGAATTGACAGCAATGTTGCAAGTAGTGATATCACCTCTCTCCAATATTGAAGAACAACAGGGCATCTCCATATCATGTGGATGAAGTCTGCATCTAGAGCCCGGCATCTCATACACTCAGATGTTTGAAACCTACCCATCTTAAAGAGCCTTACCGGGGTTAAGTATGATTGGTGTAGTATGTATAGCTGGGTCATCCTATTGTTAACTGATGGGGATACTTTAATTGGAGATTCAAGAATGTCATCCCATTCCTCCTCTTGTACATTGGAAAGAAGTCCCCCCCACTTCCCTTTAATGGAATTGACAGTCGACATGGCTCCCGAAGATAGCAGATAGGTATATAAGGAGGAGATAAGGCCCTGGGGGCCCTGCGATTTAAGAATTCCTATCAAGGGTAAAGAGGATATAGCCCGACCTACACCTGCCTGTCTCATGTATGATTGTATGGCTGACCGTAACTGTAGATATCGGAAGAATTGGGATCTCGGTACGTCATACTTAGTTTGCAATTGCTCAAAGGACACAAACACCCCACCATCATACAAATCACCCACTGAGGAGACACCATGCCCAATCCAAAAGTCCGCTGATGGGTGATTCAATAAAGTTGAGAAATAACCGTTCCTCCACAGTGGCATCTCCGCTATAATATCTGTGAATCCTACAGTTTTTTTAATTTGTCTCCAAACTGACCGCGCCAAGCGAAGCAAGGGCAACATGCGAGGGATATTAATTTTCTCCAACTCTAAAAAGTTCAATGGACAGTCAGTTTGAGCTGCATGAAGTAAATGACTTTCAGAGTTAGGGAGGCAATTATTGGGCATCCATTTATTGAGTGCTTTAACCTGACCGGCCAAATAATATAAATAGAAGTCTGGCAACGCAGCCCCACCCCCCTGCCTTGGTCTCTGCAGCGTAGACAGTCTAAGTCTGGGCCTGGATTTCCCCCATATGAAAGATGTGATTTGAGAGTTCAGACCCATGAAGAAGAATTTAGGGACTAGCACAGCAATATGTTGAAGACAGTAACAGAGCTTAGGGAGCAGTATCATTTTGATTAAGTTGATACGGCCAGCTACAGACAATGGAAGTTTGCTCCAAGTTGCAAATTTAGATTTAACTAATTCTAATAACGGAAATATATTAAGTTGTAGATCAGATCTATTACAGTGAGATATATGTATACCCAGGTATTTAAAGCTAGGTACAATAGGAAGGGAGGAAAGGGTCCCAAGACCGGGCATCGGAATATGGGAGAGAGACATCAACGCCGATTTGTCCCAATTTATGTATAAGCCTGAGTGTCTACTGAATCTGTCCACAGTAGCGATTACCCGTGGTAGTGTTACTTCCGCCTCATCCATAAATATCACCATGTCGTCAGCATATAGGCCAATGGTGTCCACACGACCAGCTATATTTATGCCTTTAATGTCTGTAGATGATCTTACACGTATCGCCAGGGCCTCTATTGCGAGGGCAAAGAGGGCCGGGGAGAGGGGACACCCCTGGCGGGTCCCTCTATATAATGAAAAAGATTTGCAGATGGAACCGTTAACAATTATACGGGCCTTGGGTTTCATATACAATAGACCTACCCATTTCAAAAATTTATCCCCAAAACCATATTTTTGTAAACATGCTAATAGGAAGGGCCATTCAAGAGAGTCAAAGGCTTTGGCCGCATCCAAGGATGCCAGAGCCCAGGAGTTATCTAGTTCCAATGAGCTGTATTGAACTACTGACTGGACCCTTCTAATGTTAATCGAAGTATTTTTGCCCGGCATAAAACCCGTCTGGTCTGGATGTACAAGGTCCAATATAATCGAATTAAGTCTAGTAGCTAGGATTTTAGTGAAGATTTTATAGTCTACATTTACTAGCGAGATAGGCCTATAAGATCCACACTCCAGCGGGTCCTTCCCTTCTTTTTTAAGTACAATAATATTTGCTTCATAGAACGTGTCGGGCATAGAACCCCCCTCCCACGCCCCCTGGAACACTCTCAACAAAAGTGGTGCTAGTATATCATGATATTTCCTATATAATTCAATGGGAAACCCGTCTGGGCCAGGAGCCTTCCCAGAGGCCATATCCATCAGAGCATTTTCAACCTCCTCCAAGGTAAACTCCATAAAGGCTCGCTGAGCTGGGGTCAGTAGAGGAAATGTCACATCTGATAAATAGTCCAGGTTTTCCTGAATATCAAAGTCACACTTAGATGTATATGGCGACTTATAATAATCGTGAAAGCAGCGAAGTATCTCCTCAGTCGAGGACACCAACGATCCGTCTGGTGTTCGAATCTGTAGTATAGTATTGGAGACACTATGTTGGCGTACCAGAAAAGCCAAAAATTTGCTAGCCTGGTTTCCCAATTCAAAAAAGGATTGACGGGTAAAAAATAATTTACGCTTAGATTTGGCATCTGTATGCTGAACATATAACCTCTGGGAAGTCAACCACTCAAGTCTATTACCGTTAGTTGGATCAGAAATATATGCAGTCTCCGAATCTTTTAGTCGTTGTTCCATCTCGTCATCCTCCCTCGAAGTTACCCTTTTTATGTAAGATATCGTAGAAGAAAGACACCCCCTTAGATATGCCTTAAGGGTATCCCAGAATAGATTAGTGTCTTGGGGTTCCGGGTGGGATAAAATAAAGCCCTTCAACTGGTCCACAGTTCTATCATTGGAATCTATTAACTTGAGCCAAAATGGATTCAATTTCCACACTATGCCATTATTTGAGTGCCCAAATTTAAGTTTAAGGATAACCGGGCTGTGGTCAGAAATTCCTCTATTGCCATGTTCAATACTATCCACCACTGTCGCCAATCCCACGGATCCGAATATATAATCCAGGCGAGAGAGGGAACGTCTGGTAGATGAGTGGCAGGTATAGCCCCTTACCCCCGGATGACGCGTTCTCCACAAATCCAACCAACCACTACCCTCCATAAACAAAGCCAAAGGGGATGGAGTCTGAGAGGAGGGTTCCCCTGCTATGTCATCGCCCAGTCTCAACCTATCCAAGCGGGTGTCCATTACCAGATTGAAATCTCCCATGCATATGACATTTGCGTCCGGATAGCTTAAGGCAAAGCTCATTGCCATCCGGAGTATTGAAAGATTAGCTGGAGGGGGGTTATAAACACATAATATGACATATTCACGAGAGTTAATTAATGCGTATACAAAGACAAATCGACCTTCAGAGTCCCTCTTAGCCTCCCTCACCTCCCATCTAACGTCTCTGTGGATTAACAGCGAAACCCCTCTTGAATAACTAGTGTGGAACGCGTGTATGGACCACTGCACCCACGGTTTCTGTACACACCGGGCCGTGTCCCTAGTCAAATGTGTCTCAACCAACGCTACAATGTGTGGGTGATGACGCTTGATCTGTGAAAATACCTTTATCTTTTTCCGGGGAGCTTTAATACCCCGCACATTCCAGGTCATGCATATTATTTCAGACCCCATACTTACTCATAAAAAAAAAAATATAATAAACAATGTTGTCCAGGAAGGGCCTAGGGATAACACATAGAGGTCGAGATATCCACTGGCGGCGATTTCTACCTTCATAACAAATAGAACAAACATAGAAAGAAAAACAAACCGAAAACCAAACAGAGTAGGAGCTTCGTCTCATGCTCCTATTATCAAGTGAAAATGGGGATACCCTCGCTAAATTAAGCGTTCGGTATTGTTGGTAGGTTAGGCACCCATATGGAAAGCTCCACTATAGAATTATCCACTCAAGTACTTTAGAATGTCTTTACATTGGACACCTTGTGGACCCGTAACCACTCAGTCACCTCCTCTGGATCAGTGAAAAATATAGAGGAACCCTCATGGGCGATCCGCAGACGAGCAGGATAAATCATGGAGTATACAACATTCCGGTCTCTGAGTTGTTTCTTAATTTCTTGGAACCGTGCCCGCTGTTTCTGAAGCTCCATGGAGAAATCCGGAAATATCGAGATTGTGGCATTGTGGAACTTAATAGGGCTCTTCTGTCGTGCCAGACGCAGGATAGCATCCCTATCTTTGCAATTGAGAATACGCGCCAAAAAAGGTCTCGGCGGAGCTCCAGGAGGGAGGGGCCTCGCAGGGACCCTATGGGCTCTCTCCACAGAGAAGGTTGAGGAGAATTCTCCTTCCAGAGAAGTCTTAAGCCAGTCCTCTAGGAACTCCTCAGGTCGCTGGCCCTCCGCGCGCTCTGGTAGACCAATAATACGAATATTATTCCGACGTAGTCTATTCTCCAGGTCATCCGCTTTTTGTTTCCAGGCGTTTATGGAGCCAGCCACCTTTGTCAATTTAGTCTCCATGGGCGGAATGGTATCTTCTATTTGTGACACTCTCGTTTCCACCTCTGCGATGCGACCTCCCATAGTCTGCATATCTAGTCTTAGACGGCCCACCTCAGTGTGTACATCCTCTATCTTTTCAGTAAGAGAGGATCTAGTTAAGGAGATAGCCTGCATTAATTGCTCAGAGGCCTGTTTAAGGGTTAACTCCTCTTGTTCCCCTTCCTCAGTACTATCAGAAGGACGACCTTTACGCTGAGTCTGTGAGGGGTTGTTTCTGAGGGTCCGTCCACCATCCGGGGGATCCTCTCTGGCAAATTTTTTAAGCCTATCAGCCGTTCCTGATCCTTTAGAGTGCTGCATAGTTGACAGGAATGAGAGGCAGCAGAGTAACTAGAGTTATGATCTGAAATATGTCGTTTTAATGTCAGATAAACAGTAGAGCCGGCAGAAACTGCCCACGTGTTGCTATGAGGCAGCCCTGGACATGCAAAGTCCTTCCAGCAGTAAGCACCTCTGCCCCCAGATAACAGCAGAGTTCTGTGCCCCAAGGGGGGGGGGGAGCCTGCAGCAGCGGCAAAGGCAGCAGAGGGGGAGGGGAGCCAGACCCTCCAAATTATTAGCACCAGTAGGGAAGATGTCTTTAAATGGGGGGCAAGCGGGGCCCAATTTTCCAGAGCACTCACCGCTTGTCCCTTAATGTATCACAGGATGAGCGTCCACCTCCCAAGCGGCGCTGCAGATCTAGTGCTCGGCGCCGCGTCTCCTCTCACCAGATCGTGCGCCTCTGTATTAACTGCCGCCCACGCCGGTACCGCCGATCGAGACTCCTCAGCTCCCGGTGTATTAGAGTCCAGCCGCCGGGATCAAAGGGTGCTGGCGCCGCTGCGCTCCTCAGAGCGCGCGCTTGTAAAATGGCCGCCACTCCACACAGGGCTCACCACTACCGCAGGCTCCGCCGGCTCCCTGCTCTCCTCCGGATCTCACACAGCCTCCCGCAGTGGTCACACGCTCCCCAGGGTCCAAGGGGGACTACAGCTCACAGGTAGCCCGCTCTTTAAAGGGGTCTGAGTGGCAGGATAATGTCAGGATTTGGGAGCTCTCTCAGGGTACGTCTTCTCTCTTTGGCTACATAGCCACGCCCCACAACATACAGTTGTGCGCTAAAGTTTACACACCCCGGCAGAATTTTTGCTTTCTTGGCCTTTTTTCAGACAATATGAATGATAACACCAAACCTTTCCTCCACTCATGGTTAGTGTTTGGGTGAAGCCATTTATTGTCAGACTACTGTGTTTTCTCATTATAAATCATAATGACCCAAAACATCCAAATGACCCTGATCAGAAGTTCACATCCCCTGGTAATTGTGGCCGATAACATGCACAGACATTGACACAAATGGGTGTGAATGGCTACTAAAGGAAACATCCTCACCTGTGACCTGTTTGCTTGTAATCAGTGTGTGCATAAAAGCTGAGGGAGTTTCTGGGATCCAGACAGACTCTTGCATCTTTCATCCAGCCACTGATGTTTCTGGATTGTGAATCATGAGGAAAGCAAAAGAATTGTCCACGGATCTACGGGGAAAGGTAGTTGAACTGTATAAAACAGGAAAGGGATACAAAAAGATATCCAAGGAATTGATAATGCCAGTCAGCAGCGTTCACACTATGATTAACAAATGGAAAATCAGGGGCTCTGTAAAAACAAAATCACGGTCAGGTAGACCAACAAAAATGTCATCCACAACTGCCAGGAAAATTGTTCGGGACGCAAAGAAAAACCCACAAATGACATCAGCTGAAATACAGGACTCTCTGAAAACTTGCGGTGTGGCTGTATCAAGATGCACAATAAGGAGGCACCTGGGCTACATGGTCGAGTCGCCAGAAGAAAGCCATTACTGCGCAAATGTCACATGGTATCTCTCCTACTATATGCAAAACAGCACAGAGACAAACCTCAAAACTTCTGGAACAAGGTAATTTGGAGTGATGAGACCAATATTTAACTTTTTGACCACAACCATAAACGTTACATTTGGAGAGAGGTCAACAATGCCAATGATGAAAGGAACACCATTCCTACTGTAAAGCACAGAGGTGGATTGCTGATGTTTTGGGGATGTGTGAGCTACAAAGGGACAGAAAACTTAATAATAATAATAATTTTATTTATATAGCGCCAACATATTCCGCAGCGCTTTACAAATTATAGAGGGTCAAACTTGGTCAAAGATGAAGGAAAGATGAATGTAGCATGTCATCAGCAAATACTGGAGGCAAATTTGCACTCATCAGCCCGGAAGCTGCACATGGGACGTACTTGGACATTCCAACATGACAACGATCCAAAACACAAGGCCAAGTCGACCTGTCATTGGCCACAGCAGAACAAAGTGAAGGTTCTGGAGTGGCCATCTCAGTCTCCTGACCTCAATATCATTGAGCCACTCTGGAGAGATCTCAAGCGCGCAGTTCATGCTAAACCGCCCAGGAATTTACAGGAACTGGAGGCTTTTTGCCAAGAAGAGTAGGCAGCTTTACCATCTGAGAAAATAAAGAACCTCATCCAAAACTACCACAAAAGACTTCAGTCTGTCATTAATATGAGAGGGGGCAATACACGGTATTAAGAAATGGGATGTGTGAACTTTTCATCAGGGTCATTTGGGTGTTTTGGGTTGTTATTATGATTTATAAAGAAAAGACACAGTAGTCTGACAATAAATGGCTTCACCCAACTACTAACCATGAGTGGAGAAAAAGTTTTGGTGTTATCATTCATATTCTCTGAAAAAAAGTCGCCCATGTTCATTGTTATTTCATTACCCTCTGTATCTTACGATTATGGTACGTGGAGCCCACCCCTCGTGTGTGCTGTGGGTGATTATGGCCCAGGTCCCTCTGGACGGACGTCAGGGTGTTTGGGCACCAGCTTACAGTTATAAATAGCTGCCCCTGGCCTGAAGCTTCCTCTTTTATCCTGGAAGCTTCGGTCTGGCCCGCCCTGCCTGTAGTTATTATTATTATTATTATTATTATTTATTATTATAGCGCCATTTATTCCATGGCGCTTTACATGTGAGGAGGGGTATACATAATAAAACAAGTACAATAATCTTGAAAAATACAAGTCACAACTGGTACAGGAGGAGAGAGGACCCTGCCCGCGAGGGCTCACAATCTACAAGGGATATGTGAGGATACAGTAGGTGAGGGTAGAGCTGGCCGTGCAGCGGTTTGGTCAATCGGTGGTTACTGCAGGTTGTAGGCTTGTCGGAAGAGGTGGGTCTTCAGGTTCTTTTTGAAGGTTTCGATGGTAGGCGAGAGTCTGATATGTTGTGGTAGAGCATTCCAGAGTAGGGGGGATGCACGAGAGAAATCTTGTATGCGATTGTGGGAAGAGGAGATAATAGGGGAGTAGAGAAGGAGATCTTGTGAGGATCGGAGGTTGCGTGCAGGAAAGTACCGGGAGACGAGGTCACAGATGTATGGAGGAGACAGGTTGTTCTGTCTAGTTCTGTATTTCTTGTGGTTTTACATGCGCGGTCAAGTGCAAGATGTTTACGCCATTCTCTGTTACAGATGTTGTAACATCATTGGGTCTAATAATGGAGAATAAACTTGGGGGGTTGACGACGGACATGTCTGAGGGGAATAAATTGGCTGGTAAACCTGAGATATGATGTATCCATGTGCCTTACAAAGCTGTAAAAAAAAATGAAGCGGCGACCCACCCCCGATTAACATAAGTTACTTGTATCTTCGTTAAACAGCGTCTGTCAGCGCAGAATGACTGTTCAAACCAAGCCCAGGCACTCTGAGCATCACAGGGGCCAGACATCTAAGTACACCTTCCCACCTGCATATTTCCCCATCTATCTCCACTCTTCTCTCCATGAATCCAGTTGTCAATCAAAGAAGAGAGGGGGAAGATACAGGAAAAACATGCAGGTGGAACAGTGCACTGAAATGTTTGGCCCCGCCCTGATGCACCGGGCGCCTGTACTTGATTTGAACCATCATTCTGTGCTGACAGGGGCCCTTAAAGCTATAGCTGACTGTGTGACCAACTGTATGTCTGACTGACTGTCTGAATCTGACTGTGACTGAATTTGTATCTGACTATGAGTCACTGTGTGTGACTGTGTCTGTGTCCAACTGAAACCGTGTTTGTGTGACTCAGACAAAGAACGCCGATGTGTGCTCAAAACGAGCTGCCTTTGCCCTCATGCAACATGGAATCTATTTTTTATGTAATTGTCACGATAATGTGAATACGCCATGTTTGAGTATCTACCTAAAAGTACCTTGGCTTTTCAGACACACGCTGTGGGCCCTTCAGACCCCCCTCTTCCCACTCTGCCTGTGTGTGTAATCCAAAACCCCTCATTTCCCCCCTCCCTCAGGAATTTATATGGCTTCAAAGTGAAAGTACAAGTAGAAGCACATGGAAAAAAAAAACAGGATTCTTTGTCCTTGCAAATGTAAATATCAAAACACCTGTCACGCCGCAAGCGGCGTTAAAGGGGCAGGACGGCGTACTGGAACCCGCACCTGTCCCTACCACTTAATGGGGCCCTGGCTTTCCCTTATCTCGGGGGTACCTATGATGGTTAGGAGGCCTGAGCCGCCAGCGTATCCCTGTCTCCTGTGCTGCCCTATAAGTGGCCCCCTCTCCCCCCCAGGGAGGTGGACCGCACCAGTGTATAAACACAACAATAACAGGGTATACAGACAAGGTAACTAAAAGACACAAACTCACCAAATACTCACACAACCACAGAGGAAACACAGAGAAGGGAAGAGAAGGAGAAAACTAGGAAGGAAAACAGGTTTAACTTGCAACCAAAACAGCAGACACCAATCTCTGTAATAAATCTCCAGCTCCAAATATCAATCTCCTTCAACCTCCAAGCCAGGCAGCAGAACTGATCACTGACACTAGCTGAAGTCAGGACTGGGTCTATATAGAGGAGGAGATTACAAAAATCCACTTCAGCTGAGAGACCCAGCTCAGAGCAACTTAGCAAATAAGGTTAACTCCTGTATTGCTGGCACAAAGCAGCCAGGTCAAAATACAGGAGAGGAACTTCTGTTCACTGTGTGTGAACGAGACCCAGAGTGCTGAGGTTCTCTGGAACCTCTCTGTCGTGGTAGCCCCGTGACAGCACCATTTAATGATAGAAGTGGGACAAATACATTTTTGACATGGGCTTCGGTAGAACTATCAGCCAATGAGTTTTCTAGGTTCCAGAACCAGCACAATTGAGAAACGGATTACTACGGAACTGGGTCACCCAGTTACCCCATGCCTATACTTAAACGAATTCTTATTGCGCGCTGAGCATAGCGACATCTTTCTACGAGGTTCCTTCGCCAAGATATGTGGGATGATGTGTTTTCATAATGCTAAGACAGGGGAGTGTCCATCCTCTAAGTGAGGTCACCACAGGGGGAGGGCTTTGGTTTTAGGCTAGGAAATAACTGAGTGAGACAGCCATCTTCTCGTGTTTTTGTCTGGGGTCTAGCTGCTACACATATGTGCTAAGCATCTAGATGTGTCCCCTCATCCACAGCACACAGTCCACCATAAGATAAGATGACATAACGAAATGTAAGTGTTTTCGACCTTTATCCCATTTTATTTGTAATTGCATTGTATATATGATATTTGTATTCTTTATAATATCTTTTTATACCTCTGTAAACACTGCTTTACTTTTTTGGAGTAAAATATAAAATTACTAGCTTGTCTTTCCTTGCTCTATAACATACGATCACATCCTTTGAAGTTAATTACGTTACTAATCTGGGTTGGCTCCAGACCCATTAATAATTAAGAAATCGGACTGGGGGCAGTCGATTTGTCCTGTGTGTTTGGGAGTCTTTGTAGCATCGGCGGCGTTGATAATTATTGTTCCTGCCTGAGTGGGAGTAGCTATATTGCCCTCGCTGCCCCTTAGCCAGTACATAGCAGGCAGCCTTTCTGGCAATTAATTATCCTGAGTGCAGTACCTGGTCTGACCTGAGGGTAAGGGGGGCGCCAGAGAGCTGCAAGTTCCAAACTGGAACTGGGAAGTGGGATATAGATAAATCCCCTTCAGAAAGAACCAGGGGCAACCAAACAACCCCGGTTCATGACAAATTGGTGTGAGTGGTGGGGATGATAAAGGTATCTTCCCCGTGAACCATGACATAGTACTTTTAGGTAGATACTCAAACATGGCATATTCACATTATCGTGACAGTAATTTAATAAAGGACTACTTTTTAGAGGAACTGGAACTAATACCTTTTTCACTGGATTTAATATGTTTTGTGAAAACAAAGTTCCGTGCACTTGAGCCACAACGGTGAGCTGGTTTTCCCAATACTCCTTTTTTTGTTTCTGTGACTAACTGTGAACGTTTCTGACTGTGTGCGACTGCCTGACTATGAATGATTGTGTATGACTGTATGTGACTGTGACCAAATGTAAGTCTAACTGAAACTGTGTGTCTGACTTTGTTACTGTGTGTCTGACTGTCTTAGTTACTGTGTGCCTGACCGTCTTACTGTGTGTCTGTCTATCTTACTGTGTGTCTGACTGTCTTACTGTGTGTCTGTCTATCTTACTGTGTGTCTGACCGTCTTACTGTGTGTCTGTCTATCTTACTGTGTGTCTGACCGTCTTAGTTGCTGCATGTCTATCTTACTGTGTGTCTGACCGTCTTAGTTACTGCATGTCTATCTTACTGTGTGTCCGACCGTCTTAGTTGCTGCATGTCTATCTTACTGTGTGTCCGACCGTCTTAGTTGCTGCATGTCTATCTTACTGTGTGTCCGACCGTCTTAGTTGCTGCATGTCTATCTTACTGTGTGTCCGACTGTCTTCGTTGCTGCATGTCTATCTTACTGTGTGTCCGACTGTCTTAGTTGCTGCATGTCTATCTTACTGTGTGTCCGACTGTCTTCGTTGCTGCATGTCTATCTTACTGTGTGTCCGACTGTCTTCGTTGCTGCATGTCTATCTTACTGTGTGTCCGACTGTCTTAGCTGCTGCATGTCTATCTTACTGTGTGTCCGACTGTCTTAGCTGCTGCATGTCTATCTTACTGTGTGTCCGACTGTCTTAGTTACTGCATGTCTATCTTACTGTGTGTCTGACTGTCTTCGTTACTGCATGTCTATCTTACTGTGTGTCTGACTGTCTTCGTTACTGCATGTCTATCTTACTGTGTGTCTGACTGTCTTCGTTACTGCATGTCTATCTTACTGTGTGTCTGACTGTCTTCGTTACTGCATGTCTATCTTACTGTGTGTCTGACTGTCTTAGTTGCTGCATGTCTATCTTACTGTGTGTCTGACTGTCTTAGTGGCTGCATGTCTATCTTACTGTGTGTCTGACTGTCTTAGTGGCTGCTTGTCTATCTTACTGTGTGTCTGACTGTCTTAGTTACTGCATGTCTATCTTACTGTGTGTCTGACTGTCTTTGTTACTGCATGTCTATCTTACTGTGTGTCTGACTGTCTTAGTTGCTGCATGTCTATCTTACTGTGTGTCTGACTGTCTTAGATGCTGCATGTCTATCTTACTGTGTGTCTAACTGTCTTAGATGCTGCATGTCTATCTTACTGTGTGTCTGACTGTCTTAGTGGCTGCTTGTCTATCTTACTGTGTGTCTGACTGTCTTAGATGCTGCATGTCTATCTTACTGTGTGTCTGACTGTCTTAGTGGCTGCTTGTCTATCTTACTGTGTGTCTGAATGTCTTAGATGCTGCATGTCTATCTTACTGTGTGTCTGACTGTCTTCGTTACTGCATGTCTATCTTACTGTGTGTCTGACTGTCTTAGTTACTGCATGTCTATCTTACTGTGTGTCTGACTGTCTTAGATGCTGCATGTCTATCTTACTGTGTGTCTGACTGTCTTAGATGCTGCATGTCTATCTTACTGTGTGTCTGACTGTCTTAGCTGCTGCTTGTCTATCTTACTTACTGTGTGTCTGACTGTCTTAGTTACTACATGTCTATCTCAGTGTGTGTCTGTCTTTCTTACTATGTGCATGACTGACTTACTGTGTGTCTGATTGTCTTAGTTACTGCGGGTCTGACTTTCCTACTTACGGTGTGTCTGACTGCCTTACTGCATGACCGGCTGTCTTAGTGTCTGACTGCCTTAATGCGTGTCTTACTGTCTTATTTACTGTGTGTGACTGTCTTAGTTACTGCGTGTCTGTCTTACTGTGTGACTGACTGTCTTAGTGTCTGTCTTACTGCATGTCTTTGCACCGCCCCAGAGTCCTGGTCGTTGCAGTAATGTCGCTCTGCCACTAAGGGGAGTGATATTATATCTGATGGCACTAAAGGAGTTCACCTGACCAGGTATCACAGTCACACATTACACTTCACACTCCGGCCACCAGAGGGAGTGGTTCTATCTATTAGGCCACTCCTCACACTCTGGTAAAACTGGGGGTTGGACAGGAAGTTAGGCAGAAAGCAGCCCGGGAGAGCTCCAGGGAGGACCTGTCAGGGGTGGGTTCCTGGCAGGGGCCTTGCAGAAAGGACAGATTGTATGGAGCCGCGCCTGCACTACCTTGCGGCGGTATCTCAAGAAAGGACACGAAGCAAAGTATATTGTGGAGAAGTGAGAAGCGGGATCATAGTACGAAGGAGATAGAACCAGAAGGAGTCGTGCCCCTAAGACCGCGGCAACATCCTTCTGAGGCACGTAGCCGGTGGCCGGAGCACCAAGGAAGTAACAGACTCTACGCATTACTTCGAACAGCGGCAGGACAGTTAATTATAGGTTGGCTGTCTGACCTAAATAACCTAAACAGACATAGGAGGCAATCGTAGGAGAGGGGCGTCTCTAGGGTCCCAGAATAACTCCAGGCCTACCTGTCATACGGGTGCGTCTTATCCATATTATCTGGGGGACAGAGAGAGAGAACATCTACAACAGACACGACAGTTGTGAGGACTATCCCGTGGTGCTCAGCAGGGTAGCACTACAACACTCAGTCAGCCCTGTTAGCAGTGCTATGGATTGCGGACCCTGAAGCCTTCAGTAAAGAGGTAAAGAGACTGCAACCCTGCGTCCTCGTTATTCATCGCGTCTTGCACCACGCACCATCACCTTTCATTGGACGCCCCTTAGCAGGGTCACGGACCGGGTCTAGCCACCGTGACAACCCTAGAACTGAGCCAGAGAGGCCCGGTACCGAGTATCCCGCGGCCCTGCGTCTGGGGGTGCTCCATCTTACTGTCTTACTTACTGTGTGTCTGCCTTACTGCGTTTCTGACTGTCTTACTGCGTGTCTGATTATGTTACTGTGTGTCTGCCTTACTGCGTGTCTGATTATGTTACTGTGTGTCTGACTTTCTTGTTTCCTGCGTGTCTGGCTGTCTTAAGGTACCGTCACACTAGACGATATCGCTAGCGATCCGTGACGTTGCAGCGTCCTCGCTAGCGATATCGTCCAGTGTGACAGGCAGCAGCGATCAGGCCCCTGCTGTGCTGTCGCTGGTCGGGGAAGAAAGTCCAGAACTTTATTTCGTCGCTGGACTCCCCGCAGACATCGCTGAATCGGCGTGTGTGACACCGATTCAGCGATGTCTTCACTGGTAACCAGGGTAAACATTGGGTAACTAAGCGCAGGGCCGCACTTAGTAACCCGATGTTTACCCTGGTTACCATCCTAAAAGTAAAAAAAACAAACACTACATACTTACCTACCGCTGTCTGTCCTCCAGCGCTGTGCTCTGCACTCCTCCTGTACTGGCTGTGAGCGTCGGTCAGCCGGAAAGCAGAGCGGTGACGTCACCGCTCTGCTTTCCGGCCGCTGTGCTCACACAGACAGTACAGGAGGAGTGCAGAGCACAGCGCTGGAGGACAGACGGCTGTAGGTAAGTATGTAGTGTTTGTTTTTTTTACTTTTAGGATGGTAACCAGGGTAAACATCGGGTTACTAAGCGCGGCCCTGCGCTTAGTTACCCGATGTTTACCCTGGTTACCGGCATCTATGGTCGCTGGAGAGCGGTCTGTGTGACAGCTCTCCAGCGACCAAACAGCGACGCTGCAGCGATCCGGATCGTTGTCGGTATCGCTGCAGCGTCGCTAAGTGTGACGGTACCTTTACTTTGTGTGTTTTAGTTGCTTCGTGTCTGACTTTCTCACTTTGTGTCTGACCGTCTTACTGTCTGTCTGATTGTCTAAGTTACTGCATGTCTGATGGTCTTATTGTGTCTGACTGTCTGACTGCGTGTCTTAGGCTATGTGCATACATTGCAGATTTGCTGTTGTAAAATTCTGGGCGGATTCTTCATCTCTTGGCAGAAATCCAATATCAAAATGTGGTTTTGATGTGGATTTGATGATGATTTTATGCAGTTTTCTCTGCGGATTTGTCTGTGAATTTGCAAGCTAAATAAAGATATATTATTTAACAAAAAAAAATAATTGTGATGTAATTTCCTTGTCCAACCTCTTCTTTTACATTCTCCATTGTAGACCATAATATCATAATATCATTACATACCATGTTCAAATATAATGTTTACACACCCAAAACAAATATAAGTAATTATAATATATGTAAATATATATATACACTGTATACATATATATATATATATATCATCAATATACCTAATTTGGACGTGTCCCTGTGTCTGTGCACAATGAGTCATCCACAGTTGGGCGTAACCATGGATACCTAAGGAGAGGAGCTCCCCCTGGTGGCGAGTTAAGGCATAAGCCTTTTTTGAATGTTAGCCTGTGAGGCAACAGTGTGAGGCAAGATTACAAAGATGGATGAAATTGAGCGCGCTGCTGCACGTCGAGAAGCGAATCGCATACGGATGCGTAACCTGCGTCTTAATGAAACAGAAGATGAACAAAATTGTCGAAGAA
This sequence comes from Ranitomeya imitator, assembly GCF_032444005.1. NCBI lineage: Eukaryota > Metazoa > Chordata > Amphibia > Anura > Dendrobatidae > Ranitomeya > Ranitomeya imitator. Next base: position 6,344,473 of record NC_091284.1, on the reverse strand, counting down.
CTGCTGATGCAGCCCGACAGAGGGCGGCCAGAGCAAGAGAAACGAATGAAGTAACTGAATCACGTAGAGCATCTAATGCTGCACGACAACGAGCAACACGCAGTGCACAAAGTGATACACACATTTCCCAAAAAAGAGAACAAGATAGAATACGTGTCCAAAATGCAAGAGCCACTCGATGACGGCAAGTTATATTTGCCGCTAGAGGACTTCTCAATGAAATTGATGAGACACGTATTGAAGAGCGCTATGCTGGCGGATGGACATTTCGATGTCAGTTCTGCCAATCTAAAAATTTCAAAGACGAAATGGCGCAGGACACAACATTCCCTTCCTGCTGCAAGAGCGGGCGCATCCAACTACGTCCCATCCGTATGGATGATCAATTAGTCAAGTTGAGGAAAGGAGAGAATCAGCACTCGAATAACTTTATGGCTAATAGAAGGCAATACAATAGCTCGCCTGCTCTGGCATCAATGGGAGCACAAGTAGCGCCACCTCCTGGGCACGGTCCATACTGTTCTCGAATTCATGAACAGATTTACCACAGAACTGCCCCATTGCATCCCGCTGGGGGTAGTGCTCCCAAGTTTGCCCAGATTTATATCTTGGACAGTGAAGAAGCATTAAGTACGAGAAGTCAAGGAAATAAAAAGAGCCCCCAGCACTGCTATCATCACTAGGAGAGAACATGAAAGCAATTCACCCACCGGCGGGAGCCTTCACAATGATGAGGGAATGTGACAGAGGAAGAGAGGATTGATGAATTAGAAAATGGAGATCCACTCCAAATAACAATGTCAATTACAAATGACTACGACGATGACCAGAGGCTACAATGCACCAAGGTGCAAAGAAGTCGCTATAATTGATCAAAATGCAATGAGTGAACCCCCATATAATAGGGACATCAGAGTTCACCTCAAAAGTGGAAACCAAACTGTACAAATCAGCTTTCTTCACAGAAGGTGTGATGCAATGACAGATCCACTGCTACTCCCATATGGGGACAGTGGATGGACGATACAAGTGTCCAACATCAAGGAATTGGTGACCTTCATCTACCATCCAGACCAGTGGATCAAGATCGAGAAAAGAAAATCACCCCGTCGCAGGACTATGCATACAGGCTCGCCAATCGTCACCAGTTCAATCCCCTTTTAAATGCTGGGAAGTTGACACAAGAATCTATCGCTGACAGTTACGTCAAAATTGAATCCAACAGGATCGAATATATAAAACAAAATCATAAGGCATTACGCGTCGACAGTTATGCCGGTGTTATGGATCACATCCATAATGCTGAGTTACACCATTTACATCCATAATGCTGCATTATACTAGAAGGATGGAAAAAAACAACGGGCTCAATTTGGGAAAACAATTGCCCGAATGCATACAGTCTCTTTAACAGATGGTGAGCTGTATTACCTAAGACTCTTTTTACTTCACGTAAGAGGAGCAAAGTCTTATGCTGACTTAAGGACTGTCAATGGAGTCGTACATGACAGGTATAAAAATGCGTGCATTGATCTTCATCTTTTGGAAGACAATTCCCAATGGGAAGACGGTATAACGGATGCAATCACTTTCCAAATGCCCTACCAACTTTGCGAATTATTTGCTATAATTTGTGTATATGGGGAACCAGCTAAACCATTGGCATTATGGCAAAAATATAAAACTGAATTTATGGAGGATTACACCAGGCGGTATACTCCAGACATTGCTGAGCAACTGACTCTTCGTGATATTAATGAAGTGCTCGTAAGCAATTAAAAGTGCTGTGCTGACTACGGATTGCCAACTCCAGTAAATGTTCCAGATGAAATACTGGACCAACTGAATTATTCTGTAATAAAGCAGGAGGCTGAGCAATTGAAAGCTATGCTTAATGAAGCTCAGAAATCAGCTGTCGATGCAATTATGCAAGCAGTCAATGCTGCATCACAGCCAGACGACACTTGCTCACACTGTTTTTTTCTGGACAGCCCAGGAGGCAGTAGGAAGACATTTTTGTACAACTGCTTGCACAAGGCACTTCATGTAGAAAAGAAGTCTATTTACTCAGTAGCCTCTACTGGATTGGCGGCTACATTACTACAAAACAGTAGCACCTACCATTCCAACGCTGTGGATAATTTGTTCCAAGACATATGTGGAAAAAAAAAGAATAAAGACCATTGGGGGAAAAGTTTTCATAAACGATGGTGACTTTCGTCAAACCCTACCAATAGTGGAAGGTGGAAAAAAGAGCCCAAATTGTACAGTCCACCATTAAATACTCAAAATCCTGGAATCGGTTTTCACGGTTCCAGTTACAACAGAATATGAGAACGTCTCAGGATGAAGTCGAGTACAACTCATGGTTACTGAAACTTGGCAATGGAGAGTTGTCAAATGTATATGGTCTACCAGAAGATACAATTGAAATCCCGAATTCTTTTATTGAAGATGGTGATTTAATTACAGCTATTTTTGGTGACTCAATTGAGATTACCGATGCAACGGTAGAGGCAATTGCCAATAAAGCGATTCTTACGCCATTGAATGATGACGTTCACGCCTTCAACGACAAAATTCTTCGTCAAGTTCAAGGCGAACACTCAACATATCGCTCCGTCCATACAATTGCGGAGGAGGAGGGTGTGATTCTCAGAGATTACCCTGTAGAGTTTCTTAACTCTTTGATTCCCACTGGGATGCTTCCTGATGAACTAAAGCTGAAACCAGGAGCTGTAATTATGCTCCTGTGTAATCTTGAAGGAAACCTGTCACCCCCAAAATCTACGGTGAGCTAAGCCCACCAGCATCAGAAGCTTATCTCCAGCATTCTGTAATGCATTCTGTAATGCTGTAGATAAGCCCCCGATGTATCCTGAAAGATGAGAAAAAGAGGTTATATTTTACTCACCCAGGGGCGGTCTGATCCGATGGGTGTCGCGGTCCGGTCCGGGGCCTCCCATCTTCATACGATGACGTCCTCTTCTGGTCTTCACACTGCGGCCCCGGCGCAGGCGTACTTTGTCTGTCCTTTTGAGGGCAGAGCAAAGTACTGTGGTGCGCAGGCGCTGGGCCTCTCTGACTTTTCCTGGCTCCTGCGCACTGCAGTACTTTGCTCTGCCCTCAACAGGACAGATCAGTACGCCTGCACAGGAGACGCAGCAGAAAGACAAGAAGAGGATGCCATTGTAAGAAGAATGGACCCAGACCGCGACACCCATAGGACCGGACCGCAGCGGGACCGCCCCTGGGTGAGTATAATCTAACCTGTTTTTCTCATCTTTCAGGTTACATCGGGGGCTTATCTACAGCATTACAGAATGCATTACAGAGTGCTGGAGATAGGCCCCTGATGCAGGTGAGCTTAGCTCAGATACGATTTTGGGGGTGACCGGTTCCCTTTAACAGAATGCATGGCCTTTGTAATGGCACAAGGCTTTATGTGAAAAGCTTTAAATGGAAAAGCAAAGGGCCAGACAGTTCTTATTCCAAGAATTGACCTGATTTCCAAAGATGTAAACTTGCCAGTCCAGATGTGACGCCGTCAGTTTCCTGTCATGTTGGCTTTTGTAATGACCATCAATAAATCTCAGGGACAGTCCTTGGATATTGTAGAAATGTATTTGCCTCTCCCAGTGTTTTCACACGGGCAGTTATATGTGGCTTTCTCCAGGGGAAGGAAAAGCCAACAAATAAGGGTCAAAATATTTGAGACACACCAGCAAGGTAAACTTATTCTTAACGTTGACAAATGGTTTACTGTCAACTGTGTGTACAAAGAAGTCTTTTATTAAGCTTCTTAACAATTGTAAAAGCCAAAATATTTTGTGCACAAAAGTGGGACTAACTCCTAGCCGTGGTCTACGGACCAAACATTGGGCATGTGTAGGACCTTGAGGACAGATCCCAAGTGCGCTCAACCATGTGAAATAGCTTATGCTCAGCAATATTGAGGAATAGCGCTATTGGATAGCTCTACCAGTTCATTTCCTTTAGGAATAGGGCTGTGGGATAGCTCTACCCATTCACTTTCTTCATGGATAGCGCTGTCGGATAGCTCTACCCGAACAGTATTAACTACACAGGGTAGGAGTGGCAGGAGAGGTACGCCAGGTATTTATGTTTGCTATTAGTCTGCACATACGCCAGTCTGGTGCGTGGGTACACCCCATTGCGTGGCTCGTAATCACCACGCGCGCGAAGGGCGTGCAGTCACTCGTATATATGTAATACCAAGTATGAGACTGTGGCCTCTGTTACAGCTAGGGGGCGCTGTTTGTTCTCCCCAGGTTGTGCATGCAGACGGATGTAGTCCATAGGTGTTCATGAGAGTCACGCATTTCCGGTCCTGGTTTTCCATGTGGCTCAAGGCCACAGGTTTGTGTGTGTTTAAAAACCCTGCAGTAAGGGGTATGGGTGTGTCAGGTGTCAGGTGCAACCTCCTTATCAGTCTGGTGTGTGCTGATGTGCAGAGTGCTGGCTGAGTGCATGGAGGCAGAGGCCAGCAGAGCCAGCACCCACGGCAGCTGAATAGCCTGGTACCCACAGCATATACAGCGATGCAAGTCGTCATTGGTAACTGGTCTCAGATGTGGACAGTCCCGTGCCCAGAGGTGGATGTCCTGTGCCCGAAGGAGTCAGATATGGACAGTCCTGTACCCAGAGGTGGATGTCCTGTGCCCGAAAGAGGACTGGCATGTGTAACGATTGCAAACAGGTGGATATGGTGCCCGGCTGCTATCCGGAGGATATCCTGGACTATGTACAGCTGTGTGAGTAAAGAGACTGTGATACAGTGATGCAGGACACCCACGAGAACTAGTCGGAGGGGGCTGATGTGTGTAGTCTGCAACATATGAGGCTGTGCGTATGGAGATGTATGGAGACTGTGATATGGCGTGCGGTCGCCCAGGGAAACTGGACAAGCGAGGTCTGGCCTGTTCAGAGACCACAAATCTAAAGTTATATGATATGTATTGCTATGAACTGGTGTGAACTGAACACTGATAATATCCACTGAAGTTATATGCATTTATGTGAATTGGACTTTAATGCTGTGAAGAAACACATTAAAAGAGACTTTTGTGTTTGAACTTTGTGGGTCACTGCCTCTTCACTACGAATGATGGTACTGCAGCCTTACACAAGCCAGAGGTTTAGTAATGAACGGGTGTCAGTCAGATATCCTCATTAATAAAATGATACATAGAGTTAAATGAAAGATACAGGTACACACGAAATCTGCGTGAAACGCAATATCTGTTTAATTTTCAAAAAATATTTAACAAAAAATTGCGTGAGCTCGCGTAATTTTCTTAACTAGCATAGGGAAAGCGGACGGCTGAGGGCTGATGTTAATATTCTGGAAAGGAGCCAATAGCCATAAAGGTACCCAGGCTATTAATATCAGCTCACAGATGTTTGCTTAGCCTTTACTGGCGAGTTTACAGGGTAACCCCAGAAAAAAATTGACATGGGGTCCCCGTAAAAAAATCGAACCAGCAAAGGCTAGGCAGACAGCTGCAGGCTGATATTAATGGCCTGGGAAGGGGCCATATATATTGTCACCTCCCAGGCTAAAAACATCGGCTCTCAGCCGCTCCAGAAATGGCACATCTTATAGATGCGCTAATTCTGGCACTTGCCCTGTAGCGGTGGCAAGTGGGGTAATATTTATGGGGTTGATGTCACCTTTGTACTGTTCGGTGACATCAAGCCCACGGATTCGTTTTGGAGAAGCATCAATAAGACACCTATCTGTTACTAATCGCATAGTTATATGGTCAATAAACACACAGCCAGAATAAAGTCCTTTAACTGAAATAATCACACAGACTCTTTTATTGATTTTAAATTTACCATATTACTGCATCGCCTAATTCCTGAATCTCTTGATCTTCTGCAAAAATAAAATAAACCAACAAATACTCCCTGTCCAACGAAGTCCATTACCGAGTGTCCCACGACGATCTCACGAGTAGAAGAAGTCACATCGGAAGAGGAGACCGCTCTACTCGGCCTCCGGCGATACACTGACAGGAGGATAGTGCTCCTGCAGTGCATCACTGAGAGTTCACCAGAGTTCGTGCTCTCACTTACGGCACTGCTTGGGAGGACGTCTCTCGGAGAGCCGCAATCTGTTGCAGAATCAAATTGTTGGTTTGCTGCTGCAGCTGAAACCCCTGCAACTTCTATTGCTGCGCATTAGAGAGGGCCAACTGTCTTAGTATTTCCTTCATCTTGTCATCAGGCTTAGGCTGCAGCATTCATTCAAAATCAGCGAGAAACTGGTCTTTACAAAGCCCTAATCCCTGACTAGAGGCTATATTCAGCCACTCTCCCTGCTCCAGCAACTCTCTTTCCCTCCCTACACTAAATGCAGAATGTATGTGATACAAACAGCAAAGCACATGGTGCCTGTCCTTTTATAAGCCCTGATGATGTAACACAGGCAGCCAATCAAAGCAATGCCACAAACAAGATGGTTACGACTTTACAGTGACTCACAGGCAATCCCTGCATGCTTATTGGCTATTTAACAGGCGCCAAACAAACAGGGCAGGGATTCGAATTTTTAAATGAGCACCGGCTAATGCTCGATGAGTGCCAAGCACATCCGAGTACTTCGATATATGAGTGATATCAGAGATCACCGAGCACGTTTGTTCATCCCTAATTACAATGCATCACATCAAAACAACACACGCATCTTCAAGAGGGAACATGGGCAACATGCCTGTCTCCATACAACGTCAAGGAATCTGGTTTTATTGAAGATTCATAGTTAAGTGCCCCACTCACTGATATTTATTGACCTATGGAAGTTAAGGACACTTTCAGGATCCTTTTTTCAAATGAAAAATAGATCATAAATTAATATTCTTTATAAAACTACATTTCCAACTTAATGGGCATTATTTATAATTTATTCTTTTTTTAATAAAACCTGATAAAGAGGTTTGTATAAGCAGGTGTGAATCACGTGCCCATTGCGGTCCCTTGACTTTGAGATTTGCCCATTTTAAGTGAAGAAAATGTTTGTCAGTACTACTTCTAACAAGGTCATTAAAAAGGTTTTCTTTAAGGATGGGATTGTGGGATCATCTTGTAAATATATTATGGCACAGTTCAGCCCAAGTTGGTGTTGCAAGTTTGTATATAAAGCAGATACAGTATATCCATGGCCTTTCATACCTTTTATCATGTACTCTTGTAGAAATATTAGAAAAACCGGAGGAAAACTAGGAGTTTTTGTATAAAAAGTAACAAAAGCTTTATTATAAACCAATACAAAACAATTAAAAACACAGACAAAGTGATGAAAGTGTTAATAAACAAAGACACCAGATATAAGTGGCCCTCAGTTCAATACCACATACATCATTGCATCAGTGCAATTATCAGATAAATCTAGTAAAGACAAACCCCCCCTGAGGTCATGTGCACACATTCAGTATTTTTCGTGGTTTTTTTGCGTTTTTTCGCTATAAAAACGCGAAAAAAACGCTTACATATGCCTCCTATTATTTACAGTGTATTCTGCATTTCTTGTGCAAATGTTGCATTTCTTTCCGCGAAAAAATCGCATTGCGGAAAAGAAAGCAACATGTTCATTAAATTTGCGGAATTGCGGGGATTCCGCACACCTAGCAATGCATTGATCTGCTTACTTTCTGCATGGGGCTGTGCACACCATGCGGGAAGTAAGCAGATTATGTGCGGTTCGTACCCAGGGTGGAGGAGAGGAGACTTTCCTCCACGGACTGGGCACCATATAATTGGTAAAAAAAAAGAATTAAAATAAAAAATCGTGATATACTCACCCTCTGATGGCCCCGGAGTCTTCCCGCCTCTCAGCGGTGCATGCTACCGCTTCCGTTCCTATACAGGTCCTTCTCAAAAAATTAGCATATAGTGTTAAATTTCATTATTTACCATAATGTAATGATTACAATTAAACTTTCATATATTATAGATTCATTATCCACCAACTGAAATTTGTCAGGTCTTTTATTGTTTTAATACTGATGATTTTGGCATACAACTCCTGATAACCCAAAAAACCTGTCTCAATAAATTAGCATATCAAGAAAAGGTTCTCTAAACGACCTATTACCCTAATCTTCTGAATCAACTAATTAACTCTAAACACATGCAAAAGATACCTGAGGCTTTTATAAACTCCCTGCCTGGTTCATTACTCAAAACCCCCATCATGGGTAAGACTAGCGACTAGTGTTGAGCATTCCGATACCGCAAGTATCGGGTATCGGCCGATATTTGCGGTATCGGAATTCCGATACTGAATTCCGATACTTCCCGCGTATCGGATACCGGAATCGGAAGTTCCCAGAATTCAAATTGAACGCAGCAGCCAATGAGGAATGAATGAAAGTGTGGGCACATCCTGTTTAGCATGGTGGGCATGTAAGTACTGGCAAGGCTTGGATTGGCTGCTGAAATGATGTCACTCTGCACTATAAAAAAGCGCTGCCGCCATTTTGCGCTCACTCTGCTGTGATTTCAGTTAGGGACAGGACGCTGTGTTCTAACTGAGGGCCAGTTGAGCTAGCTAATTGCTTTATTTTCCTTTCCAAAGGCTAATTTAGCAAAACGCTGTGTGTTCTTCACTGTTCACCTTGCTCTTGCCTTGCAGCGCTGTTTTAACAGCGTTCTGCAAGGTCTCTGTGTGTGTGTGTGTGTGCAGCTCACTCTGTAGTCTGTGTGCAGCCATATACCCGGTATTCAGCTCAGGGGGGGTTCACACTGCCTCACACAGTTGTTCTTTTTTGCTCTTAGTGCAGCCTGCTGCACATTTTTTCTCAAATTTCCTATTAGTGTTTTTCCACCAGTCTCCAGCTCTATTGTGGAAAAACACTACATAGGATAACCTAGAGGGGGGTTTTTGGGCCTTGCAGCGCCGTTTACGGCTGTCTGCACGGTCTCCGTGTGAGCCCAGCTCGCCCTGTAGTCTGTGTGCAGCCATAGCCGGTTGGATTCAGCTCAGGGTTCGTTACTGGCTCATACCTTGAGAAAAATTTTCCTTTTTTTCAAATAGTGCAGCCTGTTTAAAATTTGAAAAAAAAAATTCCTATTAGTGTCTTTCCACTCGTATCCAGCTAAATAGTGGAAAAACACTATATAGGATAACCTAGAGGAGGGTTTTTTGGCCTTGCAGCGCCGTTTACGGCTGTCTGCACGGTCTCCGTGTGAGCCCAGCTCGCCCTGTAGTCTGTGTGCAGCCATAGCCGGTTGGATTCAGCTCAGGGTTCGTTACTGGCTCATACCTTGAGAAAAATTTTCCTTTTTTTCAAATAGTGCAGCCTGTTTAAAATTTGAAAAAAAAAATTCCTATTAGTGTCTTTCCACTCGTATCCAGCTAAATAGTGGAAAAACACTATATAGGATAACCTAGAGGAGGGTTTTTTGGCCTTGCAGCGCCGTTTACGGCTGTCTGCACGGTCTCCGTGTGAGCCCAGCTCGCCCTGTAGTCTGTGTGCAGCCATAGCCGGTTGGATTCAGCTCAGGGTTCGTTACTGGCTCATACCTTGAGAAAAATTTTCCTTTTTTTGAAATAGTGCAGCCTGTTTAAAATTTGAAAAAAAAAAAATTCCTATTAGTGTCTTTCCACCAGTCTCCAGCTCAATTGTGGAAAAACACTACATAGGATAACCTAGAGGTTTTTTTTGGGGCCTTGCAGCGCCGTTTACGGCTGTCTGCACGGTCTCTGTGTGAGCGCAGCTCGCCCTGTAGTCTGTGTGCAGCCATAGCCGGTTGGATTCAGCTCAGGGTGCGTTACTGCCTCATACCTTGAAAAACAATTTCCTTTTTTTCAAATAGTGCAGCCAGTTTAAAATTTGAAAAAAAAAATTCCTATTAGTGTCTTTCCACTTGTATCCAGCTAAATAGTGGAAAAACACTATATAGGATAACCTAGAGGAGGGTTTTTTGGCCTTGCAGCGCCGTTTACGGCTGTCTGCACGGTCTCCGTGTGATTTAAACTAGCTCTGTAGCCCGATCTGCACCAAAAAAAAGGTTAAGTTCACCAAACACAACTTAACACTTGTGTAGGCCACATTTGAAAAATAATAAAGTTTAGTCCACAATTTACAACATTAGTGTTTCTTACACCTGTTAGGAGGAGCATTACAGGAATAAGCACACTAAGGCCTTAGTACTTTTCTGCTTATCTTTATCTGTCAACCAAGATGAAGAGGGCAGGGAGTAAGGCACGTGGGCGTGGGCGCGGAGCAGGGAGAGGAGCAGGGAGAGGACGTGGTGATTCTGTGCCTGCTGCGGGCGCCGGTGACTCGTCGTCACTCAGTTTCAGCAGGGAACAGTCCTTCATGCGCAGCTTTGTCGGAGAGCGCCGTGCACCGCTGCTGCGTGAAGACCAAATTGAAGCCGTTGTCGGGTGGATGGCAGCTAACGCCTCGGCATCGACTTCAGTTAGTGCCACATCCTCTCAGGCACAGAGCACTGGAGAGCAGCCATCTGTCTCTTCACCACCTGCCAAATTGGCCAGGCAGTCAGAGAGCCCAGGACAGGAGCCGTCTCTACTTCTGTTCTCTGAATCTCTTGGCTTGGAAACAGGGGGCCAGCCAAGCAGCATTGGAGAAATGGAAGAAGAGGCAGTGTGCAGTGATGCCCAACACCTTTTTCTCTCTGACTCTGAAGAGGCAGGTGGGCCAGTGCCTCCGGTGACCACAGCGCAGTACGCATCTGATGATGAAACTCAGGTGCCGCTTTCTCGTGCGTACTGTGCTGCTGAGACTACCCAGGAGGAGCAGTTGGTGGCAGAGGGTAGTGGAGATGATGAGGTCCTTGACCCATCGTGGCGTGAGGAACAGGAAGGTGGTGGGAGCAGCTCAGAGGAAGAGCTTCCTCTTACGGGCCAAAGAGGGAGAGGGAGGGGGAAGACTGCGGAGCCTGTAGCCTCCACTTTGGCACCCGTTAGGAGCCTGTCTCTTTCCAAAGCCAAAAAGGGCGCTCCCAAGACTTGCAGTGCCTGGTCCTTTTTTGACACAGTTGCAGATGACATTTGTTTTGTCAAATGCAAGCTGTGTCATCATAAAGTAAAAAGAGGGAAAAATGTCAGCAACCTCAATACCACAAATATGTGGAAACATGTGCGGACCAGGCACGCGGTGGAGTTACAGAAACACACTGAAGATGTAGGCCAACCAACAGCGGCAGCTACCACCTCTTCAGCTCGTGTTGCCTCTTCCTCCAGCTCACGCACAGCTGGTTTGGCTTCCTCCCAGAGACCTTGTGTAATTCCACCCACAGCACCACCTTCCCAGTCATCCTCACACTCCCAGTCTACTCTACAGCCATCGGTAGTACAGGCATGGGAGAAAAGGCGGGCATTCTCGGCCAACCACCCCCGAGCACAGGCTCTGAATGCAGGCATTGCCAAACTGTTGTCCCTGGAAATGCTCTCGTTCAGGCTGGTGGAGACTGACAGCTTCCGTGACTTGATGGCATTGGCAGTCCCACAGTACAAGGTGCCCAGCCGCTTTTACTTCAGCAGGCAGGCTGTCCCTGCCCTGCACAGGCATGTTGAGGCAAACATAAAACATGCGCTACTGAACGCCGTCAGTAGCAAGGTCCACCTCACCACCGATGCGTGGACCAGTCAGCATGGACAGGGGCGATATGTTTCCCTCACTGCCCATTGGGTTAATGTTGTTGAGCCAGGTACAGATCGTGCGAGTGGCGCAGGACGTGTCCTGCCCACTCCAAGGATTGCAGGAATCCAGTCTGTACGCATCGACTCCTCCTCTTACACCAGTTCCTCTGATTCCTCTCTGCAGGATCCGTCACAGTCCACCCCCACATGGACCCGTGAACGTTTACCTATGACCGACATGAGCACAGCCGTGGCCAAACGTCAGCAGGCCGTCTTGAAACTAGTTTCATTGGGGCATCGAAGCCACACAGCGCAGGAGCTCTGGAATGCCATAAAGCAGGAGAGCGATGTGTGGTTACTGCCAGCGAATCTCCAGCCAGGCATGGTAGTGTGTGACAATGGCCGAAATCTGGTGGCAGCTTTGGCCCTTGGCAACCTCACTCACATCCCATGTCTGGCACATGTGCTCAATTTGGTTGTGCAGAGTTTTCTGAGGGACTATCCGGATCTTGATGCCCTGCTGCACAAGGTCCGCCTAGAGTGTGCTCACTTGCGGCGTTCCAGCTTGGCCAGATCCCGCATTGCTGCTCTGCAGCGCCGATTCCGCCTTCCGGAACACCGCATCATATGTGACCTACCTACCCGGTGGAATTCCACGTTACATATGTTGGAGCGGTTGTGTGAGCAGCAGCAAGCAGTTATGGAGTACCAGCTGCATCAGGCGCAAAGAAGTCGCAGTCAGCGCCGATCAGACTTCACAACCACAGAGTGGGCCACTATGAAGGACGTCTGCCAGGTTTTGCGTCCTTTTGATTATTCCACGCGGATGGCAAGTGCAGATGATGCACTAGTCAGCATGACTGTCCCCCTTATCTGCCTGCTTCAGCAAACTTTGCAAGGGTTAAGGGATGATGTGGTGGAAGAGGTGGAGGATGAGGAGTCACCTTTTCCATCAGCTTCTGGAGAGTCAGCGCCACGTGGTTCCTCACAAAGGGGTACGCAGGGGCCAATTTGTGAGGAGGATGAGGAGGAGTCAATGGAGGAGGAAGAGCTCCGTCCAGAGGAGGGAGCGACACAATTGTCCAGTGGTCAGTGTGTACAGCGAGGGTGGGGTGATGACGAGCGGGCAGAGATCATGTCTCAAGCAGGGGACAGCGTTTCTGGGCCGGTTGGCACTCTGCAGCACATGGTGGATTTCATGCTGCAGTGCCTGAGAAACGACCGCCGCATCGACCACATTCTCAACATGCCTGATTATTGGGTGTTCACCCTCCTCGATCCTCGCTACCGGGACAACGTCCAAAACCTCATCCCTGCGTTGACCCGGGAGCGTAAATTGCGGGAGTACCACGACACACTGGTGAATTCCATCATCTTCTCCTGTCCAACTGAGAGGAGTGCTGCTAGTGCTTTACAAAGCAGCTCAGTGCGTCGAGGCAGTGGGGGAGGCTCTGCCCAAAGAGGGAGCAGAAGCAGTGCCTCTGCCCAAGGCAAGCCCAGTATGGCACAACTCTGGCACACTTTTGTGTGCCCGCCCCAAATGTCTACACCATCACCGGCGGCTCCAGTCAGCAGGAGGCAACGGTTCCGTCAGATGGTGACAGACTACATGGCTTGCCCTCTTACTGTACTCCCAGACGGCTCTTCCCCGTTCAAGTTTTGGGTCTCTAAGCTGGATACATGGCCAGAGCTAAGCCAGTATGCATTGGAGGTGCTGGCTTGCCCTGCGGCTAGTGTCTTATCGGAACGTGTCTTTAGTGCCGCAGGTGGTGTACTAACAGACCGTCGCATGCGACTATCCTCCGATAACGTTGACCGGCTTACTTTCCTGAAAATGAACCAGGCCTGGATCTCGCAGGAATTTGCCACTCCTCTGCCTGATTAAGTAATTGGGTGTCATCCAGGTCTCCTGCTGTGTTCATCTTTCTACCACCTGAACTGCTATTCCTGGGCTCCAACACCGCCAGTTGCGGCTCAGAAGTGCAGGCTGCACAGTAAAAACATACGACCCAGTGTTATTGGGTTTCAGTAACGTCAGCTGATCCCCAGCTGTGTAGCCGGCAATGTGTCCTGCGACCGCCACGCTGGCACAACAACCTAAATGTAAGGGAACCTGTCCCCCCCCCCCCGTCGTTTGTTACTGAAAGAGCCATCTTGTGCAGCAGTAATGCTGCACAAGGAAAAGGTAGCTCTTTTTTTTAGCTCTTTGCACACGCAGAACTTAACACTTATAAAATGTGTTCACTGATACCGTTATACCGTCCCGGAGCTGGGACTTTCCTTCGTAATGTGACGCAGCACAGCCGTCATTCCTACCCCCTTGGTGCCATGCGCTGCCTCCTCAGCGTTGTTTTAAGCTGTCACGGAGCCTGCGCTGTTCTGTTATCCCTTGGGCATGCCCTATTTGCGCTGCCTGTCTTCTGACATAATTTGGTGTCAGGCTGGCTGCGCCTGTGCGGCCGCGGTGCCCGAGATCCCGCCTCGCAGTGTCTTCTGATTGAGTCACACTGCGGGCCTGGGATCCATGGGCATGCGCAGTGCATATCTTCCCCTCGGGCTCTCGCTCATTTCCCTCCGCCTTCTTTAGACTGTGCGCCGTCAGCTGATCCCTAGCATGCCACGGCCGTGACACCGCACAGTCTGAAGAAGAGGGAAGGAGGGGAGTGAGAGTCGAGGTTATGCACTGTGCATGCCCATGGTTCCAAGGCCCGCAGTGGGATTACGTTAGATGAGACTGCGAGGTGGGATCTGGAGCAGCGTGGACGCACAGGCACTGACAGCCTGACACCAAATTATGTCAGAAGACAGGCAGCGCTAATTGGGCATGGCCAAGGGCTAACAGAACAGCGCAGGCTCCGTGACAGCTTAAAACAACGCTGAGGAGGAAGCGCACGGCATCAAGGGGATAGGAATGACAGCTGTGCTGTGTCCCATTACGAAGGAAATTCGCACCTCCGGAACGGTTTAACGGTATAAAGGGACACATTTTTAGTGTTTACTTCGGTGTTTGCAAGGAGCATAATTAAAAGAGCAACCTTTTCCTTTTGCATCCTTAGTGCTGCACAACATGGCTCTTTCAGCTACAAACGTCTTGGGGGGGGGGGATAAAGGTTTCCTTTCAACTTGCTCCAATCAGGCTTCGGCCTACACTCTGTTCCTCTGCTCCTCCTGCTGTCCCTGGGCTCTAACACCGCCAGTTGGTGCCTGGAAGTGCTGTGTGCACAGTCAACAGTCGCTCCTCTGTTATTGGGGTTCAGTAACGTCAGCTGATCCCCAGCTGTGTGTGCGGCAATACCTCCAATCTGCTCCTCCTGCTGTCCCTGGGCTCTAACACCGCCAGTTGGTGCCTGGAAGTGCTGTGTGCACAGTCAACAGTCGCTCCTCTGTTATTGGGGTTCAGTAACGTCAGCTGATCCCCAGCTGTGTGTGCGGCAATACCTCCAATCTGCTCCTCCTGCTGTCCCTGGGCTCTAACACCGCCAGTTGGTGCCTGGAAGTGCTGTGTGCACAGTCAACAGTCGCTCCTCTGTTATTGGGGTTCAGTAACGTCAGCTGATCCCCAGCTGTGTATCCGGCAACGTGTCATGCGACCGCCACGCTGGCACAACTAAAATGTAAGGGGACCTGTCCCCCCCCCCCCCTAGGCGTTTGTTACTGAAAGAGCCACCATGTGCAGCACTAATACTGCACAAGGGAAAGGTCGCTCTTGAAATTATGCTCCTTGCAAACGCTGAACTACACACTCATGTAATGTGTCCCCTCACACCGTCCAACCGTCCCGGAGGTGGGACTTTCCTTTGTAATGTGACGCAGCACAGCCGTCATTGCTACCCCCTTGGCACCGTGCGCTGCCTCCTTAGCGTTGTTTGATTCCGTCATGGACCCTGCGCTGTTATGTTATCCCTTGGCCATGCACAGTTTGCGCTGCCCGTCCTCTGACATCATTTGTTGTCGTCCTGGCTGCGCCTGTGCGTCCACGCTGCCCGAAATCACACCTCGCAGTGTCGTCTAATGTGATCCCACAGTGGGCCTGGTATCCATGGCCATGCGCAGTGCATATACTAGCCTCTCACTCCCCTTCTTCACGCTTCTTCAGACTAGGCGGCGTCAGCTGATCCCTAATAGCATGCCACGGCCGTGACGCCGCACAGTCTGAAGAAGCAGGAAGGAGGTGAGTGAGAGGCGATGATATGCACTGCGCATGCCCATGGATCCCTGGCCCGCAGTGGGACTACATTAGATGACACTGCAAGGTTGGATCTCGGGCAGCTTGGACGCACAGGCACTGCCAGCCTGACACCTACATGATGTCAGAAGACGGGCACCGCTAACTGTGCATGGCCAAGGGATAACATTACAGTGCGGGCTCCGTGACAGAACCAAACAACGTTGAGGAGGTGGTGCCCGGCACCAAGGGGGTTGGAATGACGGCTGTGCTGTGTCACATTACAAAGGAAAGTCCCACTTCCGGGATGGTTTGACGGTGTGAGGGGACACATTATATGAGTGTGTACTTCAGCGTTTGCAAGGAGCATAATTTTCGGAGCCACCATTTTCCATGTGCAGTATTACTGCTGTACAAGATGGCTCTTTCAGCAACAAATGCCTGGGGGGGGGGGGTTAAAGGTTCCCTTTCAACTTGCTCCACTGCAGGCTTCGGCCTACACTCTGCTCCTCTTTGATTCCCTGGGTTTCAACACTGTCAGTTGCCACCTGGAAGTGTTGTCTACACAGAAAAAACACTAGGTGATGTGTCAGTGGCGTTCAGCACCGCCAGCTGTTCCCCTGCTGTGTAGTCGGCAACGTGTCCAGCACAAGCCACGCTGGCACAACAGAACAAAAGCTGCCACCAGTGCAGGCTTCGGCCTACACTCTGCTCCTCTCCTCCTCCTGCTGACCCTGGGCTCAAACACCGCTAGTTTTTGCCCGGAAGTGCTAGCTGCACAGAGAAAAACACCAGCCAATGTGTTAGTGGGGTTCAGCAACGCCAGCTGTTCCCCTGCTGTGTAGCCGGCAACGTGACCTGCAAACGCCATGCAGGCACAGGAACTGAAATTAAAAGGGAACCTGGCCCCACCCCCCCAGGTGTTTCTATGTATAACAGCCACCTAGTACAGCAGTACTGCTGCATTTGTACAAGGTGGCTGACTTTTTCTCCTTGCCCACGTGTAACTCAACACGTACAAAATGTGTCTCATTGAGACCATTCCACTGTCCCTGAGGTGTGACTTTCCTTTGTAATGATACGCAGCACCCCCCTTGGTAGCGTTTCCCGTCTTTTGTCATCATGGTTAGCTGGCTGCGCCTGTGCATCCGCCCTGCTAGAAACAACGCCCCTCGTTGTCATATTTATTTTGTCAGCGAGGGTGTGGTTTATGGGCACGAGCAGTGCATATGTTCGCCTGTCTTAACTCATCTCCTTCCGCCTTCTTCAGACTGTGCGGCCTCCTGGCCGTGGTAGGCGATAAGGGATCAGCTGAGGCCGCCCAGTCTGGAGCAGGTGTAAGGACATGTGTAAGCGGCAAACCTATTTACTGCACAAGGCCACGAATCCCAGCCACGCAGTGTGATTTTTTGAAAACACACTGTGGGTCTGGGATTCATGTCCATCGCTAACCGCAACGGCCGACATGAAATGAGGTCAGAAGACAGGAAGCGCTCACAGCGCATGGCCAAGGGATCACAATAGCGCAGACTCCTGTGCAGCAAATAACAACGCTCAGGAATCTGCGCCCAGTACCTAGGTGCAAATTTTGACACCTGTGCTGCGTCTCGTTAAAAAGACAAGTCACGCCTCCACAACTGTTTGACAGTATAATGGGCTAAATAGTGTACGTGTTTTAGTCAGCGTGTGCAAGGAGCAAAACAAATAGAGCAACCTTTTACTTGTGCAGCATTAATGCTGCACAAGGTGTGGCTCTTGTACCTTGCAACACCTGAGGGGGGGGTTAAAGGTAACCTTTGAAATTGGTTCAACTAGGCTTCGGCCTACACTCTGCTCCTCTACTCCTCCTGCTGACCCTGGGCTCAAACACCGCTAGTTTTTGCCCGGAAATGCTAGCTGCACAGAGAAAAACACCAGCCAATGTGTTAGTGGGGTTCAGCACCGCCAGCTGTTCCCCTGCTGTGTAGTCGGCAACGTGTCCAGCACAAGCCACGCTGGCACAACAGAACAAAAGCTGCCACCAGTGCAGGCTTCGGCCTACACTTTGCTCCTCTCCTCCTCCTGCTGACCCTGGGCTCAAACAACGCCAGTTTCTGCCCGGACATGCTAGCTGCACAGAGAAAAACACCAGCCAATGTGTTAGTGGGGTTCAGCACCGCCAGCTGTTCCCCCGCTGTGTAGCCGGCATCGTGTCCAGCACAAGCCACGCTGGCACAACCGACCAAAAGCTGCCACCAGTGCAGGCTTCGGCCTACACTTTGCTCCTCTCCTCCTCCTCCTGCTGACCCTGGGCTCTAACACCGCTAGTTTTTGCCCGGACATGCAATCTGCACAGAGAAAAACACCAGTCAATGTGTCAGTGGGGTTCAGCAACGCCAGCTGTTCCCCTGCTGTGTAGCTTGCAACGTGACCTGCAAACGCCACGCAGGCACATGAACTGAAATTGAAGGGAGCCTGCCCCCCACCCACAGGTGTTTCTATGTATATCAGCCACCTTGTACAGCAGTACTGCTGCATTTGTACAAGGTGGCTGACTTTTTCTCCTTGCCCACGTGGAACTCAACACGTACAAAATGTGTCTCATTAGAGACCATTACAATGTCCCTGAGGTGTGACTTTCCTTTGTAATGACACGCAGCACCACCCTTGTTAGCGCTGCCCGTCTTTTGACATCATTGGTTAGCTGGCTGCGCCTGTGCATCTCCCCTGCTCGAAACAACGGCCCTCGGTGTCTTATTTTTTTGGACAGCGAGGGTGTGATTGATGGGCATGTGCAGTGCATATGTTTGCCTGTGTTCACTCATCTCCTTCCGCCTTCTTCAGACTGGGTGTCCTCATGGCCGCGGCAGGCGATAAGGGATCAGATGAGGCCGCCCAGTCTGAAGCAGGTGTAAGGACATGTGTGAGCGGCAAACATATTTAGTGCACCAGGGCACGAATCCCAGCACCGCAGTGTGATTTTTTAAAAACACACTGTGGGTCTGGGATTCATGTCCATCGCTAACCGCAACGGCCAACATGAAATGAGGTCATAAGACAGGAAGCGCTCACAGCGCATGGCCAAAGGATCACAAGAGCGCAGACTCCTGTACAACAACTAACAACGCTCAGGAAGCTGCGCCCATGCAAAAAGGTGTTGTTTTCGACACCTGTGCTGCTTTTCTTTAAAAAGACAAGTCACGCCTCCACTACTGATTAACAGTATAATGGGCTAAATAGTCTACGTGTTGCATTCAGCTTGTGCAAGTAGAAAAATTAATAGAGCAACCTTTTACTTGTGCAGCATTAATGCTGCAGAAGGAGTGGCTCTTGTACTTTGTAACACCTGAGGGGGGGTTAAAGGTAACCTTTGAAATTGGTTCAACTAGGCTTCGGCCTACACTCTGCTCCTCTCCTCCTCCAGCTGACCCTGGGCTCTAACAACGCTAGTTTTTGCCCGGAAATGCTAGCTGCACAGAGAAAAACACCAGCCAATGTGTTAGTGGTGTTCAGCACCGCCAGCTGTTCCCCCGCTGTGTAGCCGGCATCGTGTCCAGCACAAGCCACGCTGGCACAACCGACCAAAAGCTGCCACCAGTGCAGGCTTCGGCCTACACTTTGCTCCTCTCCTCCTCCTGCTGACCCTGGGCTAAAACAACGCCAGTTTCTGCCCGGACATGCTAGCTGCACAGAGAAAAACACCAGCCAATGTGTTAGTGGGGTTCAGCACCGCCAGCTGTTCCCCTGCTGTGTAGCTTGCAACGTTTCCTGCAAACGCCACGCAGGAACATGAACTGAAATTGAAGGGAGCCTGCCCCCCACCCCCCCAGGTGTTTCTATGTATAACAGCCACCTTGTACAGCAGTACTGCTGCATTTGTACAAGGTGGCTGACTTTTTCTCCTTGCACACGTGGAACTCAACAAGTACAAAATGTGTCTCATTACAGACCATTACAATGTCCCTGAGGTGTGACTTTCCTTTTTAATGACACGCAGCACCCCCATTGTTAGCGCTGCCCGTCTCCTGACATCATTGGTTGGCTGGCTGTGCCTGTGCGTCCCCCCTGCCCGACACAACGCCCCCCGTTGTCTCATATATTTTGACTGCGAGGGTGTGATTGATGGGCACGAGCAGTGCATATGTTCCCCTGTTTTCACTCCCCTCCTTCCGCCTTCTTCTGACTGTGCGGCCTCATGGCCGCGGCATGCGATAAGGGATCAGCTGAGGCCGCCCAGTCTGAAGCAGGTGTAAGGACATGTGTGAGCGGCGAACATATTTACTGCACAAGGCCACGAATCCCAGCACCGCAGTGTGACTTTAGGAAAAGCCACTGTGGGTCTGGGATTTATGGCCATCGTTAACCGCACCGGCCAACATGAAATGAGGTCATGAGACGGCCTGCACTAACAGGGTATTGCCAAGGGATAACACAAGAGCGCAGTTTCCTGTACTGCAAATAACAACGGTAAGGAATCAGCGCACAGCACCTAGGTGTAAATTTGTACACCTGTGCTGCGTCTCCTAAAAAAGACTAGTAGTCACGCCTCCACTACTGTTTGACAGTATAATGGGCTAAATAGTGTACGTGTTTAATTCAGCGTGTGCAAGGAGCAAAATTAAATAGAGCAACCTTTGACTTGTGCATCAATAATGCTGTTCAAGGTGTGGCTCTTGTACCTTGCAACACCTGAGGGGGGGGTTAAAGGTAACCTTTGAAATTGGTTCAACTAGGCTTTGACCAACACTCTGCTCCTCTACTCCTCCTGCTGACCCTGGGCTCAAACACCGCTAGTTTTTGCCCGGAAATGCTAGCTGCACAGAGAAAAACACCAGCCAATGTGTTAGTGGGGTTCAGCACCGCCAGCTGTTCCCCTGCTGTGTAGTCGGCAACGTGTCCAGCACAAGCCACGCTGGCACAACAGAACAAAAGCTGCCACCAGTGCAGGCTTCGGCCTACACTTTGCTCCTCTCCTCCTCCTGCTGACCCTGGGCTCAAACAATGCCAGTTTCTGCCCGGACATGCTAGCTGCACAGAGAAAAACACCAGCCAATGTGTTAGTGGGGTTCAGCACCGCCAGCTGTTCCCCTGCTGTGCAGCTTGCAACGTTTCCTGCAAACGCCACGCAGGCACATGAACTGAAATTGAAGGGAGCCTGGCCCCCACCCCCAGGTGTTTCTATGTATAACAGCCACCTTGTACAGCAGTACTGCTGCATTTGTACAAGGTGGCTGACTTTTTCTCCTTGCACACGTGGAACTCAACAAGTACAAAATGTGTCTCATTACAGACCATTACAATGTCCCTGAGGTGTGACTTTCCTTTTTAATGACACGCAGCACCCCCATTGTTAGCGCTGCCCGTCTCCTGACATCATTGGTTGGCTGGCTGTGCCTGTGCGTCCCCCCTGCCCGACACAACGCCCCCCGTTGTCTCATATATTTTGACTGCGAGGGTGTGATTGATGGGCACGAGCAGTGCATATGTTCCCCTGTTTTCACTCCCCTCCTTCCGCCTTCTTCTGACTGTGCGGCCTCATGGCCGCGGCATGCGATAAGGGATCAGCTGAGGCCGCCCAGTCTGAAGCAGGTGTAAGGACATGTGTGAGCGGCGAACATATTTACTGCACAAGGCCACGAATCCCAGCACCGCAGTGTGACTTTAGGAAAAGCCACTGTGGGTCTGGGATTTATGGCCATCGTTAACCGCACCGGCCAACATGAAATGAGGTCATGAGACGGCCTGCACTAACAGGGTATTGCCAAGGGATAACACAAGAGCGCAGTTTCCTGTACTGCAAATAACAACGGTAAGGAATCAGCGCACAGCACCTAGGTGTAAATTTGTACACCTGTGCTGCGTCTCCTTAAAAAGACTAGTAGTCACGCCTCCACTACTGTTTGACAGTATAATGGGCTAAATAGTGTACGTGTTTAATTCAGCGTGTGCAAGGAGCAAAATTAAATAGAGCAACCTTTGACTTGTGCATCAATAATGCTGTTCAAGGTGTGGCTCTTGTACCTTGCAACACCTGAGGGGGGGGTTAAAGGTAACCTTTGAAATTGGTTCAACTAGGCTTTGGCCAACACTCTGCTCCTCTACTCCTCCTGCTGACCCTGGGCTCAAACACCGCTAGTTTTTGCCCGGAAATGCTAGCTGCACAGAGAAAAACACCAGCCAATGTGTTAGTGGGGTTCAGCACCGCCAGCTGTTCCCCTGCTGTGTAGTCGGCAACGTGTCCAGCACAAGCCACGCTGGCACAACAGAACAAAAGCTGCCACCAGTGCAGGCTTCGGCCTACACTTTGCTCCTCTCCTCCTCCTGCTGACCCTGGGCTCAAACACCGCTAGTTTTTGCCCGGAAATGCTAGCTGCACAGAGAAAAACACCAGCCAATGTGTTAGTGGGGTTCAGCAACGCCAGCTGTTCCCCTGCTGTGTAGTCGGCAACGTGTCCAGCACAAGCCACGCTGGCACAAGAGAACAAAAGCTGCCACCAGTGCAGGCTTCGGCCTACACTTTGCTCCTCTCCTCCTCCTGCTGACCCTGGGCTCAAACAACGCCAGTTTCTGCCCGGACATGCTAGCTGCACAGAGAAAAACACCAGCCAATGTGTTAGTGGGGTTCAGCACCGCCAGCTGTTCCCCTGCTGTGCAGCTTGCAACGTGACCTGCAAACGCCACGCAGGCACATGAACTGAAATTGAAGGGAGCCTGGCCCCCACCCCCAGGTGTTTCTATGTATAACAGCCACCTTGTACAGCAGTACTGCTGCATTTGTACAAGGTGGCTGATGTTTTCTCCTTGCCCACGTGGAACTCAACACGTACAAAATGTGTCTCTTTGAGACCATTCCACTGTCCCTGAGGTGTGACTTTCCTTTCTAATGATACGCAGCACCCCCCTTGGTAGCGCTTCCCGTCTTCTGACATCATTGGTTGGCTACTTGCGCCTGTTCGTCCGCCCTGCCTGAATAAAATGCTCCTCGTTGTCTTAATTATTTTGACTGCGAGGGTGTGATTGATGGGCACGAGCAGTGCATATCTTCGCCTGTCTTAACTCATCTCCTTCCGCCTTCTTCAGACTGTGCAGCCTCATGGCCGCGGCATGCGAGAAGGGATCAGCAGAGGCCGCCCAGTCTGAAGCAGGTGTAAGGACGTGTGTGAGCGGCCAAAATATTTACTGCTCAAGGCCACGAATCCCAGCACCGCAGTGTGGCTTTATGAAAAGACACTGTGGGTCTGGGATTTATGGCCATCGTTAACCGCACCGGCCAACATGAAATGATGTCATAAGATGGGCAGCGCTAACAGGGCATTGCCAAGGGATAACACAAGAGCGCAGACTCCTGTACAGCAAATAACAACGCTCAGGAAGCTGCGCCAAGCACCAAGGCGTTATTTTGGACACCTGTGCTGCGTCTCATCAAAAAACCAAGTCACGCATCCACTACAGTTTGACTGTAGAATGGGGTAAATTGTGTATGTCTTTCATTCAGCGTGTGCAAGTAGACAAATTAATAGAGCAACCTTTCACTTGTGCAGCATTAATACTGCACAAGGTGTGTCTCTTGTACTTTGTAACACCTGAGGGGGGGGTTAAAGGTTTCCTTTGAAATTGGTTCAACTAGGCTTCGGCCTACACTCTGCTCCTCTCCTCCTCCTCCTGCTTCAACACGGGCTCTAACATCGCTAGTTTTTGCCCGCAAGTGCTAGCTGCACAGAGAAAAACACACGCCATTGTGTTAGTGGGGTTCAGCAACGCCAGCTGTTCCCCCAGTGTGTAGCCGGCAAAGTGTCCTGCAAACGCAACGCAGACACAAAGCTGCCTCCAGTGCAGGCTTCGGCCTACACTCATCTCCCCCTGCTTACCCTTTGCTCCAACACCGCTAGTTGGGGCTCTAGGAAGACAATCTTTAATAGGCAAGGCAACGCATCTGGGTTCCAGCACCGCCAGCTGGTTCTCGGCAGTGTTCTTGTCACAGGTACTCCCTCGTGCTAAGCCTGGTTTCAGCACCGTCAGCTGTTTCCGGGTTGTGTCAAGCTCACTGAGACACCTATGCTTGCCCCGTCGTGGTGCGGTCGAGTTAGCCAACTCCAGGGTGCCTCCAGTTTAGGAGCTTCCTATGTGGGCTGCGTGAACTGGTAGTCAAGGCTGGTTCTGTAGTGCCAGTAGGCCCAGCTCCCCCTGTAGGACTGTTGGGGTTCGGTAACTGCGGCTGCCTCGCGGCCTAGCTGTTCTCTCCTCTCCTGTGGGCCTTGGGGTCCACCACCTGGTTCCAGCACCGTCAGCTGGTTCCGGGCCGAGCCTTTGACTTAGGTGCCTCCTCCTGGGTATCCGAGTTCCGCCAACGCCAGGCGGTCCTTGGTAGTGCTTTTAAGCGCGGGCACCTACAGCTTAGTAACCGGGTTCCAGCACCGTCAGCTGGTCCTCGGTCGTGCCATTGGCTCTTGCACACTGGGGCAACGCATCCGGGTTCCAGCACCGCCAGCTGGTTCTCGGCAGTGTTCTTGTCACAGGTACTCCCTCGTGCCAAGCCTGGTTTCAGCACCGTCAGCTGTTTCCGGGTTGTGTCAACTTCACTGAGACGCCTATGCTTGCCCCGTCGTGGTGCGGTCGAGTTAGCCAACTCCAGGGTGCCTCCAGTTTAGGAGCTTCCTATGTGGGCTGCGTGAACTGGTAGTCAAGGCTGGTTCTGTAGTGCCAGTAGGCCCAGCTCCCCCTGTAGGACTGTTGGGGTTCGGTAACTGCGGCTGCCTCGCGGCCTAGCTGTTCTCTCCTCTCCTGTGGGCCTTGGGGTCCACCACCTGGTTCCAGCACCGTCAGCTGGTTCCGGGCCGAGCCTTTGGCTTAGGTGCCTCCTCCTGGGTATCCGAGTTCCGCCAACGCCAGGCGGTCCTTGGTAGTGCTTTTAAGCGCGGGCACCTACAGCTTAGTAACCGGGTTCCAGCACCGTCAGCTGGTCCTCGGTCGTGCCATTGGCTCTTGCACACTGGGGCAACGCATCCGGGTTCCAGCACCGCCAGCTGGTTCTCGGCAGTGTTCTTGTCACAGGTACTCCCTCGTGCCAAGCCTGGTTTCAGCACCGTCAGCTGTTTCCGGGTTGTGTCAACTTCACTGAGACGCCTATGCTTGCCCCGTCGTGGTGCGGTCGAGTTAGCCAACTCCAGGGTGCCTCCAGTTTAGGAGCTTCCTATGTGGGCTGCGTGAACTGGTAGTCAAGGCTGGTTCTGTAGTGCCAGTAGGCCCAGCTCCCCCTGTAGGACTGTTGGGGTTCGGTAACTGCGGCTGCCTCGCGGCCTAGCTGTTCTCTCCTCTCCTGTGGGCCTTGGGGTCCACCACCTGGTTCCAGCACCGTCAGCTGGTTCCGGGCCGAGCCTTTGGCTTAGGTGCCTCCTCCTGGGTATCCGAGTTCCGCCAACGCCAGGCGGTCCTTGGTAGTGCTTTTAAGCGCGGGCACCTACAGCTTAGTAACCGGGTTCCAGCACCGTCAGCTGGTCCTCGGTCGTGCCATTGGCTCTTGCACACTGGGGCAACGCATCCGGGTTCCAGCACCGCCAGCTGGTTCTCGGCAGTGTTCTTGTCACAGGTACTCCCTCGTGCCAAGCCTGGTTTCAGCACCGTCAGCTGTTTCCGGGTTGTGTCAACTTCACTGAGATGCCTATGCTTGCCCCGTCGTGGTGCGGTCGAGTTAGCCAACTCCAGGGTGCCTCCAGTTTAGGAGCTTCCTATGTGGGCTGCGTGAACTGGTAGTCAAGGCTGGTTCTGTAGTGCCAGTAGGCCCAGCTCCCCCTGTAGGACTGTTGGGGTTCGGTAACTGCGGCTGCCTCGCGGCCTAGCTGTTCTCTCCTCTCCTGTGGGCCTTGGGGTCCACCACCTGGTTCCAGCACTGTCAGCTGGTTCCGGGCCGAGCCTTTGGCTTACGTGCCTCCTCCTGGGTATCCGAGTTCCGCCAACGCCAGGCGGTCCTTGGTAGTGCTTTTAAGCGCGGGCACCTACAGCTTAGTAACCGGGTTCCAGCACCGTCAGCTGGTCCTCGGTCGTGCCATTGGCTCTTGCACACTGGGGCAACGCATCCGGGTTCCAGCACCGCCAGCTGGTTCTCGGCAGTGTTCTTGTCACAGGTACTCCCTCGTGCCAAGCCTGGTTTCAGCACCGTCAGCTGTTTCCGGGTTGTGTCAACTTCACTGAGACGCCTATGCTTGCCCCGTCGTGGTGCGGTCGAGTTAGCCAACTCCAGGGTGCCTCCAGTTTAGGAGCTTCCTATGTGGGCTGCGTGAACTGGTAGTCAAGGCTGGTTCTGTAGTGCCAGTAGGCCCAGCTCCCCCTGTAGGACTGTTGGGGTTCGGTAACTGCGGCTGCCTCGCGGCTTAGCTGTTCTCTCCTCTCCTGTGGGCCTTGGGGTCCACCACCTGGTTCCAGCACCGTCAGCTGGTTCCGGGCCGAGCCTTTGGCTTACGTGCCTCCTCCTGGGTATCCGAGTTCCGCCAACGCCAGGCGGTCCTTGGTAGTGCTTTTAAGCGCGGGCACCTACAGCTTAGTAACCGGGTTCCAGCACCGTCAGCTGGTCCTCGGTCGTGCCATTGGCTCTTGCACACTGGGGCAACGCATCCGGGTTCCAGCACCGCCAGCTGGTTCTCGGCAGTGTTCTTGTCACAGGTACTCCCTCGTGCCAAGCCTGGTTTCAGCACCGTCAGCTGTTTCCGGGTTGTGTCAACTTCACTGAGACGCCTATGCTTGCCCCGTCGTGGTGCGGTCGAGTTAGCCAACTCCAGGGTGCCTCCAGTTTAGGAGCTTCCTATGTGGGCTGCGTGAACTGGTAGTCAAGGCTGGTTCTGTAGTGCCAGTAGGCCCAGCTCCCCCTGTAGGACTGTTGGGGTTCGGTAACTGCGGCTGCCTCGCGGCCTAGCTGTTCTCTCCTCTCCTGTGGGCCTTGGGGTCCACCACCTGGTTCCAGCACCGTCAGCTGGTTCCGGGCCGAGCCTTTGGCTTAGGTGCCTCCTCCTGGGTATCCGAGTTCCGCCAACGCCAGGCGGTCCTTGGTAGTGCTTTTAAGCGCGGGCACCTACAGCTTAGTAACCGGGTTCCAGCACCGTCAGCTGGTCCTCGGTCGTGCCATTGGCTCTTGCACACTGGGGCAACGCATCCGGGTTCCAGCACCGCCAGCTGGTTCTCGGCAGTGTTCTTGTCACAGGTACTCCCTCGTGCCAAGCCTGGTTTCAGCACCGTCAGCTGTTTCCGGGTTGTGTCAACTTCACTGAGACGCCTATGCTTGCCCCGTCGTGGTGCGGTCGAGTTAGCCAACTCCAGGGTGCCTCCAGTTTAGGAGCTTCCTATGTGGGCTGCGTGAACTGGTAGTCAAGGCTGGTTCTGTAGTGCCAGTAGGCCCAGCTCCCCCTGTAGGACTGTTGGGGTTCGGTAACTGCGGCTGCCTCGCGGCCTAGCTGTTCTCTCCTCTCCTGTGGGCCTTCGGGTCCACCACCTGGTTCCAGCACCGTCAGCTGGTTCCGGGCCGAGCCTTTGGCTTACGTGCCTCCTCCTGGGTATCCGAGTTCCACCAACGCCAGGCGGTCCTTGGTAGTGCTTTTAAGCGCGGGCACCTACAGATTAGTAACCGGGTTCCAGCACCGTCAGCTGGTCCTCGGTCGTGCCATTGGCTCTTGCACACTGGGGCAACGCATCCGGGTTCCAGCACCGCCAGCTGGTTCTCGGCAGTGTTCTTGTCACAGGTACTCCCTCGTGCCAAGCCTGGTTTCAGCACCGTCAGCTGTTTCCGGGTTGTGTCAACTTCACTGAGACGCCTATGCTTGCCCCGTCGTGGTGCGGTCGAGTTAGCCAACTCCAGGGTGCCTCCAGTTTAGGAGCTTCCTATGTGGGCTGCGTGAACTGGTAGTCAAGGCTGGTTCTGTAGTGCCAGTAGGCCCAGCTCCCCCTGTAGGACTGTTGGGGTTCGGTAACTGCGGCTGCCTCGCGGCCTAGCTGTTCTCTCCTCTCCTGTGGGCCTTCGGGTCCACCACCTGGTTCCAGCACCGTCAGCTGGTTCCGGGCCGAGCCTTTGGCTTACGTGCCTCCTCCTGGGTATCCGAGTTCCGCCAACGCCAGGCGGTCCTTGGTAGTGCTTTTAAGCGCGGGCACCTACAGCTTAGTAACCGGGTTCCAGCACCGTCAGCTGGTCCTCGGTCGTGCCATTGGCTCTTGCACACTGGGGCAACGCATCCGGGTTCCAGCACCGCCAGCTGGTTCTCGGCAGTGTTCTTGTCACAGGTACTCCCTCGTGCCAAGCCTGGTTTCAGCACCGTCAGCTGTTTCCGGGTTGTGTCAACTTCACTGAGACGCCTATGCTTGCCCCGTCGTGGTGCGGTCGAGTTAGCCAACTCCAGGGTGCCTCCAGTTTAGGAGCTTCCTATGTGGGCTGCGTGAACTGGTAGTCAAGGCTGGTTCTGTAGTGCCAGTAGGCCCAGCTCCCCCTGTAGGACTGTTGGGGTTCGGTAACTGCGGCTGCCTCGCGGCCTAGCTGTTCTCTCCTCTCCTGTGGGCCTTCGGGTCCACCACCTGGTTCCAGCACCGTCAGCTGGTTCTCGGCAGTGTCTTTTGCTCTTGTACCTTCTGCTCCCCATCCTGGTTCCAGTACCGTCAGCTGGTTCCGGGCAGAGCCTTTGGCTTAGGTGCCTCCTTCTGGGTATCCAAGTTCCACCAATGTCAGGTGGTCCTTGGTAGTGCTTTCAGGCACGGGTACCTCCTGCTTAGTAACCGGGTTCCAGTAACGTCAGCTGGTCCTTGGTAGTTCCATTGGCTCTTGGACATTCGGCTACCCATCCGGGTTCCAGTACCGTCAGCTGGTTCTCGGCAGTGTCTTTTGCTCTTGTACCTTCTGCTCCCCATCCTGGTTCCAGTAACGTCAGCTGGTTCCGGGCAGAGCCTTTGGCTTAGGTGCCTCCTTCTGGGTATCCGAGTTCCGCCAACGTCAGGCGGTCCTTGGTAGTGCTTTTTAGCACGGGTACCTCCTGCTTAGTAACCGGGTTCCAGTAACGTCAGCTGGTCCTCGGTAGTTCCATAGGCTCTTGAACCTTCGGGTAGCCATCCGAGTTCCAGTTCCATCAGCTGGTTCTTGGCATTTTCTCAGCCTTCTTGTACCTTCTGCTACATTTCCAAGTTGAAGACCCTAACGTCGACAACCCGGAAGACCACCCCGATGACGACGACCCGGAAGACCACCCCGATGACGACGACGACGACGGCGGAGACGACGACGGCGGAGACGACGACGGCGGAGATGACGACACTGGAGACGACGACCCTGGAGACGACGACATGGAAGACCGAGAAGCAGAAGAACAAGAGGCTGCAGAACAAAGAGCAGAAGAACATTAAGCATAAGACTTAATATCAGAGCAAAAGATATTATCTAAATTATATGCAGAAGAAGACTAAGCAGTGTATGGGGGTGAGTCCGTTCCTCCTCGTGGTGCCCCTGGATAAAGCCTGATGCTGCAGGCCAAACTGAACGCGGACAAATGTAACTTTTGTGACTGGCAGAACGGAAGGTGTAATCTTCCAACTTTTATAGATAACAACTACGGGAATGCCTGTCACAAATGAGAATATGATGAAGAAGTAGAATAGGAAGAATAATAACAGTGGAATAAAAAGAATATGTAGAATAGGAAGAATAATAATAGTTGAAGAAAATGAATATGAAGAATGTAATAAAAAAAAAAAAATAGGTAGAAGATGAAGAAGAAGATGAATAAGGTGAAGAAGTTGATGTCAAAGATGCTGATGATGATGAAGATGAAAGTGTGGGAAAAGAAAAAAAAAAAAGAAAAAAAAGAAGGGGAAGGGCGTGGAATAGTGAAACATCAATATCTGACAAAATAAAAAAAATTTACATAGTCAATATCTTTTTCAATCCGAACGTCTTTAAAAAAAAAAAAAAACATGGTATTCTATTTGATTGGACTAATCCTCATTGCCTTTAATGTCTCCGCCACCTCCCCCATACATCCTACATTATTCTTAGTTGTTTTCCTTCATGTAGAATGAACCTACAAGGAAAGAAAGGGTTTATTTTAATTCCGATATTTTGGTCCCATTGACTTGCATTGGGATCGAATATCGGTATCGGCGATATCCGATATTTTTTGAATATCGGCCGATCCAAACCGATACCGATACTTTCCGATATCGGAAGGTATCGCTCAACACTACTAGCGACCTGACAGATGTCAAGATGGCCATCATTGACACCCTCAAGCAAGAGGGTAAGACCCAGAAAGAAATTTCTCAACAAATAGGCTGTTCCCAGAGTGCTGTATCAAGGCACCTCAATGGTAAGTCTGTTGGAAGGAAACAATGTGGCAGAAAACGCTGTACAACGAGAAGAGGAGACCGGACCCTGAGGAAGATTGTGGAGAAGGACCGATTCCAGACCTTGGGGAACCTGAGGAAGCAGTGGACTGAGTCTGGTGTGGAAACATCCAGAGCCACCGTGCACAGGCGTGTGCAGGAAATGGGCTACAGGTGCCGCATTCCCCAGGTAAAGCCACTTTTGAACCATAAACAGCGGCAGAGGCGCCTGACCTGAGCTACAGAGAAGCAGCACTGGACTGTTGCTAAGTGGTCCCAAGTACTTTTTTCTGATGAAAGCAAATTTTGCATGTCATTCGGAAATCAAGGTGCCAGAGTCTGGAGGAAGACTGGGGAGAAGGAAATGCCAAAATGCCTGAAGTCCAGTGTCAAGTACCCACAGTCAGTGATGGTGTGGGGTGCCATGTCAGCTGCTGGTGTTGGTCCACTGTGTTTCATCAAGGGCAGGGTCAATGCTTTATGGTGATGAAGATTTCATTTTTCAGCACGACCTGGCACCTGCTCACAGTGCCAAAACCACTGGTAAATGGTTTACTGACCATGGTATTACTGTGCTCAATTGGCCTGCCAACTCTCCTGACCTGAACCCTCATGCCACGCCGCATTGAAGCAGTCATTTCTGCCAAAGGATTCCCGACCAAGTATTGAGTGCATAACTGAACATTATTATTTGTTGGTTTTTTTGTTTGTTATTAAAAAACACTTTTATTTGATTGGATGGGTGAAATATGCTAATTTATTGAGACAGGTTTTTTGGGTTATCAGGAGTTGTATGCCAAAATCATCAGTATTAAAACAATAAAAGACCTGACAAATTTCAGTTGGTGGATAATGAATCTATAATATATGAAAGTTTAATTGTAATCATTACATTATGGTAAATAATGAAATTTAACACTATATGCTAATTTTTTAAAAAAAATTTTTATTATTTTTAAACATTCTATCTTTTACTATTGATGCTGCATAGGCAGCATCTACAGTAAAAAGTTGGTCACACTTGTCAAACACTATGTTTGTGTGACCAACCTGTCAGTCAGTTTTCCAAGCGATGCTACAGATCGCTTGGAAAACTTTAGCATTCTGCAAGCTAATTTCGCTTGCAAAATGCTAAAAAAAAAACGCGGAAAAAACGAAAAAAAAAAATGCGGATTTCTTGCAGAAAATTTCCGGTTTTCTTCAGGAAATTTCTGTAAGAAATCCTGACATGTGCACATACCCTGAAGGTATCCCGCATAAACACAACCCTCATTATCATAAACCAAGGTCATTGTGGCACCAGCCATCAATTATAGTAACCTATGGGTGTGTTCATTCCACGGACCACTGGTAATTATAAAAGGTACCGCCGTATCATATGCCCGGCCTGGTGGGTCTGAAAATGGGTACAAAAAGAGAGCATGTCTCACCTACGTGCGTTTCGCCGCTGTCAGCATTCGCTTTCTCAAGGGGAAGTGTGGTTTGGGCTGTCTGCAGGACCTTAAGAGTCCATGGAAACACATCATGTGACCATCACCTGACTCCACCTAATCAGCGCTGTGTAAGTATTGCGCATGCGCCTGCCGCCGTCCAGGTTAACCCACCCCTGCCCGGGCGTACCCGGCCGCACACATGTGTGGGCACCAAAAGGTCCTAGTCACGACCGCAGCAGGATGTTGCCGGACAGGGGGGGGGAAGCGTGGACCGCCAGCACGCGCACACGCACCACAGCTGGAGATCTTAAAGGTATAGCCCTGAATATATACACATCAATTAACCATCGATACAACAACAATACAGAAATAGGAATCTTATCAACAAATTTAAAATATCGATGATAGGTGTAAATTCCGTTCCAGATCTAAAGGGCAGAATTAACTCATTCCTCTTCATATATTTTGGAAATATTCGGATCCAAAGGGAGCCAGTATTGTGACATTTATCCAGAAGAAGCCTGAATAAAATATATTACAAGAAAAATTATATTTGTTAAAAACAAAACACACATATATAGATTAAAATACAGGTAGATAGGATTTTTTTTATATAGGGGTTAAAGGTGCGATGATTTTACATAAAGGGGCAAAAATTCTAGGAATCATTTAGGCCAGCAGGTTTCATGGTTTCCAAGGTCATAATCCATTTCAATTCAGGTTGTGCCAGAAGTTTTTTTACATTACTACCCCTAATGCCTCCATGTACCACGCCTATACCTCTAACCTTAAAATCTTTATGGTTGCAGTTATGGACCATCCTGAAATGTTTCGGGATGGTCTTGAGGGTCGACACATACTCCACTGTTTTGGCTGCGCCAATGTCCCGTACGTGTTCTCTAACACGCACCCTCAGTTCCCGTGATGTTAATCCTATATAAATAAGCGGACAATTACATGTAGCATAATAGATCACATTGTTGGTATTACAAGAGATCTGATCTCAAATTCTTTGTGATCCACAGAACTGAACTTCAACGTTTGGAGGACATTGGCGCTAGCCATGCAGTGGCCGCATTTAAAAGAACCTTTCCTGGGTTTAGAAATGCCAAAATGGTTTGTAGTTGGTGCTACATAGTGGCTTGTTATTAACAGGTCCTTAAGATTTTTTGATCTGCGGGAGGTCATTAACGGTCTGTCTGTCAAATATTGCGCTAGGGAGGGCTCAGCACTGAGAACTGGCCAATGTTTAGTTAGAATGGCCCGCATATTATCCCACTCGTGGTTAAATGCCAAAATAAAGTGTATCCTCTCCTCCTACTTTTCCTTTTTAGTTTTGTGGTATAATAGCGAATCCCGAGACACCGACCTAGCCCTATTATAGCCATTTTTAATACATCTCTGGCTATACCCTCGTTGTCTAAATCTTTCCTTAAGATCCAAGGCCTGACTTTCAAATTTTTGGTCTGTCGAGCAGATCCGCCTCACCCTCAAGAACTGTCCAACTGGGACGGCCCTCACGGTGGAAAAACTGTGTGCTGACTTGGCATGTATCAGAGCGTTAACTGATGTTGTTTTTCGAAAGACATCCGTCTGGATGGTAGAAGAAGAATCCACCTCCAGGCTGATGTCTGAAAAATCAATTTTGGCATAGTCATATCTATACATGAATTTGATGTTAAAAATATTAGTATTTAATTCAGCCATAAAGTCATCCAACTGCTGCACCGTCCCCCGCCAAAACAACAG
This sequence comes from Ranitomeya imitator, assembly GCF_032444005.1. Lineage (NCBI taxonomy): Eukaryota > Metazoa > Chordata > Amphibia > Anura > Dendrobatidae > Ranitomeya > Ranitomeya imitator. Next base: position 6,311,169 of record NC_091284.1, on the reverse strand, counting down.
GACATCATCAATATAGCGCAGCCAACACAGCACATGGTCGGCGGCCCCTGCACACGACTCGCCAAAGACCAACCTCTCCCAGTAACCCAGGAAGAGGTTGGCGTACGTGGGGGCACAGGCCGCACCCATGGCCGCGCCACGCATTTGTTGGTAAAATTGGTCTTTGAAGGTAAAAAAATTGTGGGTTAACACAAAGTGCAGCAGCTGCAAAATGAGCTCAAAGAGAGGGACGTCCAGATTGGAGGATTCCAGGAAAAAGCGGACTGCCTGCAGACCATCATCATGATTGATGCAGGTATAAAGTGTCTCCACGTCGGCGGTAACCAATATGGTACCCCTTTCCACAGAGACACCGTCAACCCTAGCCAGGACATCGGTAGTGTCCTTTACAAGCGAAGGTAAAATCTCAACTAAGGTCTTCAAATAAAAATCAATGAACTTACATGTGGGATCACATGGACCCTCAATCCCTGACACAATAGGACGTCCCGGTGGGTTGACGTCGTCCTTGTGTATTTTGGGGAGTACAAAGGTCGGTGTCTTAGGAAACAAAACTATGAGCCCATATAAAACTTTCTTATTGATAATCCCCAAATCAAACGCTCTAACCAAGATTTTCTGGAGCTGAGTCGAGAAGGACACCATCGGATTATAACTCAATTTAGTATACACATTGGTGTCACGTAACTGGCGGAAAGCCTCCCGCTCGTATTTCACAATGGGCCAGACCACAATATTCCCCCCCCCCCCTTGTCCGCTGCTTTGAATACTACATCATCTAAAGCAGTGGTCCCCAACTCCAGGCCTCGAGGGCCGCCAACAGTGCAGGTTTTCAGGATTTCCTTGGTATTGCACAGGGGTTGGAATCATCACCTGTGCAGATGATCACATTACCACCAATGCAATACTAAAGAAATCCTGAAAACCTGTACTGTTGGCGGCCCTCGAGGCCTGGAGTTGGGGACCCCTGATCTAAAGATTGTAATTGACGGATACTCTCCCTTTGTCTCTGGGTAAGGTTATCATAGCGGCGGTGTGTGGATAGTTTTTTTGAGATCCTCTGATACAAGTTTGGTAAATACTTCTACCGCTGGACAGAGTGACAAGGGGGGGAATTTCGTTGATCTCGGGATTTGCTCCTCGAGTAATTTCTCCAATATCCGAATGGTGTCCCTCTCAGCAGGGCTCCAAGTTCCAACCTTCTAGATCACTGCCTCCCTTGCAATGTAATTTTTTCAAGATCAATTTGCGTGAAAATAAATGGGGGTCCTTTAGCGCTGTAAAATAATTAAAGCTGTTAGTTACTTAATACCTCTAACTGTGTGTTAGTAAGCTCATCTTCAGATAAATGTATTACATGAAGCCCCCTGGGACTTGTTCTCAGACTGTTTACTCTACGTTCCTTTTTTGGCATTTTGCCTGGTGTTCATTTTTCTAATATTGTCACTCGTTGAAGCTCCATCGTTTTCCATATCTGGTCGGTTCTTTTTCCTAGACTGCTGCATATGTCCTTTTGTTGATCTTACTGACATGGACCATGATCGTGATTGGGAGTCACTCCTATAATAAGGGCGTGACCTCTCATTTAAATTCCGCCATTTACACATCCTATTCTGTTATCGTTCACATGCCGTTGAAATTTTTTTGATTTAGTTTGTTGTATTTCATTAGCCCATTTTTGTACCTCTTCTTGTATCTCTACATAAATTTTTTTTAGGGCCTCAGATGGCATACTCTTTTTAATATTACCGTAGTTTGTAGCTCTTCCATCTCCCCTTCAATGGTTTGCAGAGATTCTGCATTCATCTCCTTCAATATTTCCATAAAGCCAAATGAGCATGTGTTGGCATGATTTTCCCATTTATCACGTATTCCTGGATTTTCCACTGGGAAGGAGGGGAACCTCTGTTTTAAAAATCAACAATCTATCTGGGCTAGACAATGCATAATGTGAAATGTGAAGGTCCAGACTGTATATAAGGCCGTGTTTACACCGTGCAGAAATACGGTGGTTTTGTTTTCTGCATGATCCGCAGAAAACTACACAATAACAATCTTATTCTATCAATAAAATTATTGTCTTTTTGCTGCATTTTTTGCACCTTTTCCCTCTTATTTGATGTGTTTCTGGTGCAGATGTGAAGCTGCATTATTAATGTGTTTTTATGTACAGAAACGTTTTGCAGTTTCATACTGGCATTTTTTAGGCTCCACATAAAAGAAAAGAAAAATAAGCACCAAATACGCAGAGTTCAGCAGCGTTCTTGGTCGCACAGTTTAGCAGAGTCCTTGGGCGCACAGTTCAGCAGCCTCCTTAGGCGCACAGTTCAGCAGAGTCCTTGGGCGCACAGTTCAGCAGCATCCTTGGGCACACAGTTCAGCAGCCTCCTTGGGCGCACAGTTCAGCAGCCTCCTTAGGCGCACAGTTCAGCAGAGTCCTTGGGCGCACAGTTCAGCAGCCTCTTTGGGCGCACAGTTCAGCAGCCTCCTTAGGCGCACAGTTCAGCAGAGTCCTTGGGCGCACAGTTCAGCAGCCTCCTTGGGCGCACAGTTCAGCAGCGTCATTGAGCACACAGTGCAGCAGAGTCCTTGAGCACACAGTTCAGTAGTCTCTTTGGGCGCACAGTTCAGCAATGACCTTGGATGCACAGTTCAGTTGACTCTTTGGTCGCACAGTTCAGCCGCGTCCTTGGTTACACAGTACAGCAGAGTACTTGGGCGCACGGCTCAGTAGTCTCCTTGGACTCACAGTTCAGCAGCGTCATTGAGCACACAGTTCAGCAGAGTCCTTGGGCGCACAGTTCAGTAGACTCCTTGGGCACACAGTTCAGCAGCGTACTTAGGCGCACAGTTCAGTAGACTCCTTGGGCGCACAGTTCAGCAGTGTCCTTGGGCGCACAGTTTAGAAGAGTCCTTGGGCGCAAAGTTCAGCAGTGTCTTTGGGCGCACAGTTCAGCAGAGTCCTTGGGCGCACAGTTCAGCAGCGTACTTGGGCGCACAGTTCAGTAGACTCCTTGGGTGCACAGTTCAGCCGCTTCCTTGGGCGCACAGTTCAGCAGAGTCCTTGGGCGCACAGTTCAGCCGCTTCCTTGGGTGCACAGTTCAGCAGAGTCCTTGGGCGCATAGTTCAGCAGAGTCCTTGGGCGTACAGTTCAGTAGTCTCCTTGGGGGTACAGTTCAGCAGCGTCCTTGGTCGCACAGTCCAGCAGAGTCCTTGGGTGCACAGTTCAGTAGTCTCCTTGGGCTCACAGTTCAGCAGCGTCCTTGGGCACACAGTTCTGCAGAGTCCTTGGGCGTACAGTTCAACAGTGTACTTGGGCGTACAGTTCAGTAGACTCCTTGGGCGCACAGTTCAGCCGCTTCCTTGGGCGCACAGTTCACCAGAGTCCTTGGGCGCACAGTTCAGCAGAGTCCTTGGGAGCACAGTTCAACAGTGTACTTGGGCGTACAGTTCAGTAGACTCCTTGGGCGCACAGTTTAGCCACTTCCTTGGGCACACAGTTCAGCAGAGTCCTTGGGCACACAGTTCAGCAGAGTCCTTGGGCGCACAGTTCAGCAGCCTCCTTGGGCGCACAGTTCAGCAGCGTCATTGAGCACACAGTGCAGCAGAGTCCTTGAGCACACAGTTCAGTAGTCTCTTTGGGCGCACAGTTCAGCAATGACCTTGGATGCACAGTTCAGTTGACTCTTTGGTCGCACAGTTCAGCCGCGTCCTTGGTTACACAGTACAGCAGAGTACTTGGGCGCACGGCTCAGTAGTCTCCTTGGACTCACAGTTCAGCAGCGTCATTGAGCACACAGTTCAGCAGAGTCCTTGGGCGCACAGTTCAGTAGACTCCTTGGGCACACAGTTCAGCAGCGTACTTAGGCGCACAGTTCAGTAGACTCCTTGGGCGCACAGTTCAGCAGTGTCCTTGGGCGCACAGTTTAGAAGAGTCCTTGGGCGCAAAGTTCAGCAGTGTCTTTGGGCGCACAGTTCAGCAGAGTCCTTGGGCGCACAGTTCAGCAGCGTACTTGGGCGCACAGTTCAGTAGACTCCTTGGGTGCACAGTTCAGCCGCTTCCTTGGGCGCACAGTTCAGCAGAGTCCTTGAGCGCACAGTTCAGCCGCTTCCTTGGGTGCACAGTTCAGCAGAGTCCTTGGGCGCATAGTTCAGCAGAGTCCTTGGGCGTACAGTTCAGTAGTCTCCTTGGGGGTACAGTTCAGCAGCGTCCTTGGTCGCACAGTCCAGCAGAGTCCTTGGGTGCACAGTTCAGTAGTCTCCTTGGGCTCACAGTTCAGCAGCGTCCTTGGGCACACAGTTCTGCAGAGTCCTTGGGCGTACAGTTCAACAGTGTACTTGGGCGTACAGTTCAGTAGACTCCTTGGGCGTACAGTTCAGCCGCTTCCTTGGGCGCACAGTTCACCAGAGTCCTTGGGCGCACAGTTCAGCAGAGTCCTTGGGAGCACAGTTCAACAGTGTACTTGGGCGTACAGTTCAGTAGACTCCTTGGGCGCACAGTTTAGCCACTTCCTTGGGCACACAGTTCAGCAGAGTCCTTGGGCGCACAGTTCAGCAGAGTCCTTGGGCGCACAGTTCAACAGTGTACTTGGGCGTACAGTTCAGTAGACTCCTTGGGTGCACAGTTCAGCTGCTTCCTTGGGCGTACAGTTCAGCAGCATCCTTGGGCGCACAGTTCAGTAGACTCCTTGGACGCACAGTTGAGCAGAGTCCTTGGGCACACAGTTCAGTAGTCTCCTTGGACGCACAGTTCAGCAGCGTCCTTGGGCGCATAGTTCAACAGTATACTTGGGTGCACAGTTCAGCAGAGTCCTTGGGCGCACAGTTCAACAGTGTACTTGGGTGCACAGTTCAGCAGCGTCCTTGGGCGCACAGTTCAACAGTGTACTTGGGTGCACAGTTCAGCAGAGTCCCTGGGCGCACAGTTCAGTAGACTCCTTGGACGCACAGTTGAGCAGAGTCCTTGGGCGCACAGTTCAGTAGTCTCCTTGGACGCACAGTTCAGCAGCGTCCTTGGGCGCATAGTTCAACAGTGTACTTGGGTGCACAGTTCAGCAGAGTCCTTGGGCGCACAGTTCAACAGTGTACTTGGGCGTACAGTTCAGTAGACTCCTTGGGCGCACAGTTCAGCAGCGTCCTTGGGCGCACAGTTCAGCCACGTCCTTGGGCGCACAGTTCAGTAGTCTCCTTGGGCTCACAGTTCAGCAGCGTACTTGGGCACACAGTTCAGCAGCGTCCTTGGGTGCACAGTTCAACAGTGTACTTGGGTGCACAGTTCAGTAGACTCCTTGGGCGCACAGTTCAGTAGTCTCCTTGGACGCACAGTTCAGCAGCGTACTTGGGAACACAGTTCAGCAGCGTCCTTGGGTGCACAGTTCAACAGTGTACTTGGGTGCACAGTTCAGTAGACTCCTTGGGCGCACAGTTCAGCAGCGTCCTTGGGCACACAGTTCAGCAGCGTCCTTGGGCGCACAGTTCAACAGTGTACTTGGGTGCACAGTTCAGTAGACTCCTTGGGCGCACAGTTCAGCCGGTTCCTTGGGCGCACAGTTCAGCCACGTCCTTGGGCGCACAGTTCAGCAGCGTACTTGGACGCACAGTTCAGTAGACTCCTTGGGCGCACAGTTCAGCAGCGTCCTTGGGTGCACAGTTCAGCCACGTCCTTGGGCGCACAGTTCAGTAGTCTCCTTGGGCTCACAGTTCAGCAGCGTACTTGGGCACACAGTTCAGCAGCGTCCTTGGGTGCACAGTTCAACAGTGTACTTGGGTGCACAGTTCAGTAGACTCCTTGGGCGCACAGTTCAGTAGTCTCCTTGGACGCACAGTTCAGCAGCGTACTTGGGCACACAGTTCAGCAGCGTCCTTGGGTGCACAGTTCAACAGTGTACTTGGGTGCACAGTTCAGTAGACTCCTTGGGCGCACAGTTCAGTAGTCTCCTTGGGCTCACAGTTCAGCAGCGTCCTTGGGCGCATAGTTCAACAGTGTACTTGGGTGCACAGTTCAGCAGAGTCCTTGAGCGCACAGTTCAACAGTGTACTTGGGCGTACAGTTCAGTAGACTCCTTGGGCGCACAGTTCAGCCGCTTCCTTGGGCGTACAGTTCAGCAGTGTCCTTGGGCACACAGTTCAGTAGTCTCCTTGGGCTCACAGTTCAGCCGCTTCCTTGGGCGCACAGTTCAGCAGCGTCCTTGGGCGCACAGTTCAACAGTGTACTTGGGTGCACAGTTCAGTAGACTCCTTGGGCGCACAGTTCAGCCGCTTCCTTGGGCGCACAGATCAGCAGCGTCCTTGGGCGCACAGTACAGCAGAGTCCTTGGGCGCACAGTTCAACAGTGTACTTGGGCGTACAGTTCAGTAGACTCCTTGGGCGCACAGTTCAGCCGCTTCCTTGGGCGTACAGTTCAGCAGCATCCTTGGGCGCACAGTTCAGTAGTCTCCTTGGGCTCACAGTTCAGCAGCGTCCTTGGGCACACAGTTCAACAGTGTACTTGGGCGCACAATTCAGTAGACTCCTTGGGCGCACAGTTCAGCCACGTCCTTGGGCGCACAGTTCAGCAGAGTCCTTGGGCGCACAGTTCAGCAGCGTCCTTGGGCGACAGTTCAACAGTGTACTTGGGTGCACAGTTCAGTAGTCTCCTTGGGCTCACAGTTCAGCAGCGTACTTGGGCACACAGTTCAGCAGCGTCCTTGGGTGCACAGTTCAACAGTGTACTTGGGTGCACAGTTCAGTAGACTCCTTGGGCGCACAGTTCAGTAGTCTCCTTGGACGCACAGTTCAGCAGCTTACTTGGGCACACAGTTCAGCAGCGTCCTTGGGCGCACAGTTCAGTAGACTCCTTGGACGCACAGTTGAGCAGAGTCCTTGGGTGCACAGTTCAGTAGTCTCCTTGGACGCGCAGTTCAGCAGCGTCCTTGGACGCACAGTTCAGTAGACTCCTTGGGCACACAGTTCAGTAGACTCCTTGGGCGCACAGTTCAGCAGCGTCCTTGGGCGCACAGTTCAGTAGACTCCTTGGGCGCACAGTTCAACAGTGTACTTGGGTGCACAGTTCAGCAGAGTCCTTGGGCGCACAATTCAACAGTGTACTTGGGCTTACAGTTCAGTAGACTCCTTGGGCGCACAGTTCAGCAGCGTCCTTGGGCGCACAGTTCAGTAGACTCCTTGGGCGCACAGTTCAACAGTGTACTTGGGTGCACAGTTCAGCAGAGTCCTTGGGCGCCCAGTTCAACAGTGTACTTGCGCTTACAGTTCAGTAGACTCCTTGGGCGCACAGTTCAGCCGCTTCCTTGGGCTCACAGTTCAGCAGCGTCCTTGGGCGCACAGTTCAGTAGTCTCCTTGGGCTCACAGTTCAGCAGCGTACTTGGGCGCACAGTTCAGCAGCGTCCTTGGGTGCACAGTTCAACAGTGTACCTGGGTGCACAGTTCAGTAGACTCCTTGGGCGCACAGTTCAGTAGTCTCCTTGGGCACACAGTTCAGCAGCGTCCTTGGGCGCACAGTTCAACAGTGTACTTGGGCGCACAGTTCAGTAGACTCCTTGGGCGCACAGTTCAGCCTCTTCCTTGGGCGCACAGTTCAGCCACGTCCTTGGGCACACAGTTCAGCAGAGTCCTTGGGCACACAGTTAAACAGTGTACTTGGGTGCATAGTTCAGTAGACTCCTTGGGCGCACAGTTCAGCCGGTTCCTTGGGCGCACAGTTCAGCCATGTCCTTGGGCGCACAGTTCAGCCGCATCCTTAGGCGCACAGTCCAGCCGCTTCCTTGGGTGCACAGTTCAGCTACATCCTTGGGCGCACAGTCCAGCCGCTTCCTTGGGCGCACAGTTCAGCCACGTCCTTGGGTGCACAGTTCAGCCGCATACTTAGGCGCACAGTCCAGCCGCGTCCTTGGGCGCACAGTTCAGATACGTCCTTGGGCGCACAGTCCAGCCGCGTCCTTGGGCGCACAGTTCAGATACGTCCTTGGGCGCACAGTCCAGCAGCGTCCTTGGGCGCACAGTCCAGCCGCGTCCTTGGGCGCACAGTTCAGCCGCGTCCTTGGGCGCACAGTTCAGCCGCGTCCTTGGGCGCACAGTTCAGCCACGTCCTCGGGCGCACAGTTCAGCCGCGTCCTTGGGCGCACAGTTCAGCCGCGTCCTTGGGTGCATAGTCCAGCCGCGTCCTTGGGCGCACAGTTCAGATACGTCCTTGGGCGCACAGTTCAGCCGCGTCCTTGGGCGCACAGTTCAGATATGTCCTTGGGCGCACAGTTCAGCCGCGTCCTTGGGCGCACAGTTCAGCCGCGTCCTTAAGCGCACAGTTCAACAGCGTTCACTGCATCCGATCCTGAAACCATCAACCCATCGGATCACATCCCAGCGGACACAACAGAGAGATGACCCCAAGAAACCAGACATCTTCTGGATGGTCGACCTCTGCACCTCACACTTGAAAGAACTGAAGGAAACCTCCCGGACACTTATCAAACATCAAAACTGAAAAATCCCATAATATTCAAAAACCCAACTGATGGGGAATGTAGACTGTGAGCCCCAATGTGGACAGTGATGATATCTGTACAGCGCTGTAGTATATGAAGGTGATATAGAGAGTACAATAAAGAAATCTAGAGGGCTCTACAGTGACACCTAGTGGCTGAAAATGTCCTACATCCCATAGAGCCAATTATAAATCACCACTGTATGAGAATTACAACTAAGGAACATTCGAATACACGCACAGTGACATCTAGTGGCCACAGAAATGATTACATCCCATGGAGCAAATGAACATCCATCGCGCTGCGGACCCCTACTGGCAGCCACAATAGAACTGCACAGGACATCCACCACCAGGGGGCAGGTTTTGACTCCCTGCAGCCACATTCTGTACCTGCCACCTGCTGTTTTCCCCCTTTTCTTCTATGATGATCAGCTGTAATTCACCAGATTGATGAGCTTTTAACTGATGAAGATTTTGGTGTAAAGTTGAAAACGTTCAAGGTTGGTTGTCAAAAATAGGGGACCCCACGCCATTTTTTTAAATTATTTACATAATAACTATTCTTGATAACCAGCCTTGCTGAAGCTGACAGCTGAGAGTTGTAGCCCTCAGCTGTGTGTTTTACCTGGCTAGTTAGCAAAAATATTTATTTACAGCACAGGAGTGGCTGATGACTACTCCCATCCGCTGCTCCTGCTCTCACTGTTATTAGCGGCAGCAGGTGTCGGATGATGGGAGCAGTAGTCCCACCAGCTGACACCAGTGACCGGAGGTGAAGTTTATACCTCCGATCATAGCTGAGCGCTCCGGCTGTCATCTTACAGCGTGGTTACCGCGGCTTTCTGACCGGCGAGGAGGATTTCACCGCTGATCAGAAGCAGTGCTTGCAGCGCAGCTATCCACATGACAGCACGACAAACACCCGGGCAGCCGAACCCGAACAGTGACATGGACTTACTGGTGACGTCAGTGTTCGGTGTCCGTGCCCGAACAGCATATTTTTGGTATGGACACCGAGCTTTACTGTTCGGGTTCGGCCATCTCTAATAGTGAGAGATGTACAGGAGGCGTTACGCCATCCACTCATAGTCACCCCCGCTCTTCTGCTTGGTACTGTGCTGCCTGCTCACCATCCACTCATAGTCACCCCCGCTCTTCTGCTTGGTACTGTGCTGCCTGCTCACCATCCACTCATAGTCACCCCCGCTCTTCTGCTTGGTACTGTGCTGCCTGCTCACCATCCACTCATAGTCACCCCCGCTCTTCTGCTTGGTACTGTGCTGCGTGCTCACCATCCACTCATAGTCACCCCCACTCTTCTGCTTGGTACTGTGCTGCCTGCTCACCATCCACTCATAGTCACCCCCGCTCTTCTGCTTGGTACTGTGCTGCCTGCTCACCATCCACTCATAGTCACCCCCGCTCTTCTGCTTGGTACTGTTCTGCCCGCTCACCATCCACTCATAGTCACCCCTGCTCTTCTGCTTGGTACTGTGCTGCCCGCTCACCATCCACTCATAGTCACCCCCGCTCTTCTGCTTGGTACTGTGCTGCCTGCTCACCATCCACTCATAGTCACCCCCACTCTTCTGCTTGGTACTGTGCTGCCCGCTCACCATCCACTCATAGTCACCCCCGCTCTTCTGCTTGGTACTGTGCTGCCCGCTCACCATCCACTCATAGTCACCCCCGCTCTTCTGCTTGGTACTGTGCAGCCTGCTCACCATCCACTCATAGTCACCCCCACTCTTCTGCTTGGTACTGTGCAGCCTGCTCACCATCCACTCATAGTCACCCCCACTCTTCTGCTTGGTACTGTGCTGCCTGCTCACCATCCACTCATAGTCTCCCCCACTCTTCTGCTTGGTACTGTGCAGCCTGCTCACCATCCACTCATAGTCACCCCCACTCTTCTGCTTGGTACTGTGCTGCCTGCTCACCATCCACTCATAGTCACCCCCACTCTTCTGCTTGGTACTGTGCAGCCTGCTCACCATCCACTCATAGTCACCCCCACTCTTCTGCTTGGTACTGTGCAGCCTGCTCACCATCCACTCATAGTCACCCCCACTCTTCTGCTTGGTACTGTGCTGCCTGCTCACCATCCACTCATAGTCACCCCAGCTCTTCTGCTTGGTACTGTGCTGCCTGCTCACCATCCACTCATAGTCACCCCCGCTCTTCTGCTTGGTACTGTGCAGCCTGCTCACCATCCACTCATAGTCACCCCCGCTCTTCTGCTTGGTACTGTGCAGCCTGCTCACCATCCACTCATAGTCACCCCCGCTCTTCTGCTTGGTACTGTGCTGCCTGCTCACCATCCACTCATAGTCACCCCCGCTCTTCTGCTTGGTACTGTGCAGCCTGCTCACCATCCACTCATAGTCACCCCCGCTCTTCTGCTTGGTACTGTGCTGCCTGCTCACCATCCACTCATAGTCACCCCAGCTCTTCTGCTTGGTACTGTGCTGCCTGCTCACCATCCACTCATAGTCACCCCCGCTCTTCTGCTTGGTACTGTGCAGCCTGCTCACCATCCACTCATAGTCACCCCCGCTCTTCTGCTTGGTACTGTGCAGCCTGCTCACCATCCACTCATAGTCACCCCCGCTCTTCTGCTTGGTACTGTGCAGCCTGCTCACCATCCACTCATAGTCACCCCCACTCTTCTGCTTGGTACTGTGCTGCCCGCTCACCATCCACTCATAGTCACCCCCACTCTTCTGCTTGGTACTGTGCTGCCCGCTCACCATCCACTCATAGTCACCCCCGCTCTTCTGCTTGGTACTGTGCTGCCCGCTCACCATCCACCCATAGTCACCCCCGCTCTTCTGCTTGGTACTGTGCTGCCCGCTCACCATCCACTCATAGTCACCCCCACTCTTCTGCATGGTACTGTGCTGCCCGCTCACCATCCACTCATAGTCACCCCCACTCTTCTGCTTGGTACTGTGCTGCCTGCTCACCATCCACTCATAGTCACCCCTACTCTTCTGCTTGGTACTGTGCTGCCCGCTCACCATCCACTCATACTCACCCCCACTCTTCTGCTTGGTACTGTGCTGCCCGCTCACCATCCACTCATAGTCACCCCTACTCTTCTGCTTGGTACTGTGCTGCCCGCTCACCATCCACTCATAGTCACCCCCACTCTTCTGCTTGGTACTGTGCTGCCCGCTCACCATCCACCCATAGTCACCCCCGCTCTTCTGCTTGGTACTGTGCTGCCCGCTCACCATCCACTCATAGTCACCCCCACTCTTCTGCATGGTACTGTGCTGCCCGCTCACCATCCACTCATAGTCACCCCCACTCTTCTGCTTGGTACTGTGCTGCCTGCTCACCATCCACTCATAGTCACCCCTACTCTTCTGCTTGGTACTGTGCTGCCTGCTCACCATCCACTCATAGTCACCCCTACTCTTCTGCATGGTACTGTGCTGCCTGCTCACCATCCACTCATAGTCACCCCTACTCTTCTGCTTGGTACTGTGCTGCCCGCTCACCATCCACTCATAGTCACCCCCACTCTTCTGCTTGGTACTGTGCTGCCCGCTCACCATCCATTCATAGTCACCCCCACTCTTCTGCTTGGTACTGTGCTGCCCGCTCACCATCCACTCATAGTCACCCCCACTCTTCTGCTTGGTACTGTGCTGCCCGCTCACCATCCACTCATACTCACCCCCACTCTTCTGCTTGGTACTGTGCTGCCCGCTCACCATCCACTCATAGTCACCCCTACTCTTCTGCATGGTACTGTGCTGCCCGCTCACCATCCACTCATAGTCACCCCTACTCTTCTGCTTGGTACTGTGCTGCCTGCTCACCATCCACTCATAGTCACCCCCCCTCTTCTGCTTGGTACTGTGCTGCCCGCTCACCATCCACTCATAGTCACCCCTACTCTTCTGCTTGGTACTGTGCTGCCTGCTCACCATCCACTCATAGTCACCCCCACTCTTCTGCTTGGTACTGTGCTGCCTGCTCACCATCCACTCATAGTCACCCCCACTCTTCTGCTTGGTACTGTGCTGCCTGCTCACCATCCACTCATAGTCACCCCCACTCTTCTGCTTGGTACTGTGCTGCCCGCTCACCATCCACTCATAGTCACCCCCACTCTTCTGCTTGGTACTGTGCTGCCTGCTCACCATCCACTCATAGTCACCCCCACTCTTCTGCTTGGTACTGTGCTGCCTGCTCACCATCCACTCATAGTCACCCCTACTCTTCTGCTTGGTACTGTGCTGCCTGCTCACCATCCACTCATAGTCACCCCCACTCTTCTGCTTGGTACTGTGCTGCCTGCTCACCATCCACTCATAGTCTCCCCCACTCTTCTGCTTGGTACTGTGCTGCCTGCTCACCATCCACTCATAGTCACCCCCACTCTTCTGCTTGGTACTGTGCTGCCTGCTCACCATCCACTCTTAGTCTCCCCCACTCTTCTGCTTGGTACTGTGCAGCCTGCTCACCATCCACTCATAGTCACCCCCACTCTTCTGCTTGGTACTGTGCTGCCTGCTCACCATCCACTCATAGTCACCCCCACTCTTCTGCTTGGTACTGTGCTGCCTGCTCACCATCCACTCATAGTCACCCCCACTCTTCTGCTTGGTACTGTGCTGCCTGCTCACCATCCACTCATAGTCACCCCCACTCTTCTGCTTGGTACTGTGCAGCCTGCTCACCATCCACTCATAGTCTCCCCCACTCTTCCGCTTGGTACTGTGCTGCCTGCTCACCATCCACTCATAGTCACCCCTACTCTTCTGCTTGGTACTGTGCTGCCTGCTCACCATCCACTCATAGTCACCCCTACTCTTCTGCTTGGTACTGTGCTGCCTGCTCACCATCCACTCATAGTCTCCCCCACTCTTCCGCTTGGTACTGTGCTGCCTGCTCACCATCCACTCATAGTCTCCCCCACTCTTCTGCTTGGTACTGTGCAGCCTGCTCACCATCCACTCATAGTCACCCCTACTCTTCCGCTTGGTACTGTGCTGCCTGCTCACATGACTGCTCACCATCAGCTCCCCTGTTGGTGCCCTTTTCAAAGGCAAACCCCATACTGCAGGCCCTCACCTCCCAACAAATCAATCCATATGCACTGGATATCGGAAGCTTTGCTGCCCTAAATAACCCAGAAACAGCCACAAAATATTCCAAAAAAATGTTCATTTTTGGTCCTAAATTCCTTCTCTTCAGATAAGTTAGGAGCTAGAAGCGGGCAGTTGGGAGGTCCGCGGTCTGCTAGTGTAGCGGGGCTTCTGCCAGACATTGTAGTATCCCGCCTGCAGAATGGACCAGCAGCTGCCCTATGGGAACGTTATGTCTGTCCGCCCCACACAGCAGAGCGGTACTGTCACTGATATTAGATGGCCGCCTGACATCACTGATATGGAGAATATGCAGAAACACATGTGAATCTTGTAACAGCGGACATTCATCTTACCCCATCATTGATCACGTCTCGCACTGCGTCCAATGTAAAATGCAGCGAGGAAAAGAGGAGCAGTCGTCACACTCAGCGCCACAACACCGCCGATTACAGACTTCTGGAGGCAACTCATGCAAGTAGCTTGTGAGGACCCTGCTAAAATAGAAAGGTACGAAACATCAATAGGTGACCTGATCTGTGGGGTCCCAACCCTACATGTCATCTCCTCTACGTTTCCAACCCTACATGTGATCTTCTCTAGCTGTCCCCAATCCTACATGTGATCTCCTCTAGCTGTCCCCAACCCTACATGTGATCTCCTCTACGTTTCCAACCCTTCATGTGATCTAGTCTACGTTTTGAACCCTACATGTAATCTATTCTACATGTGTTGTCATTCTTACATAAAATCAACTCTAAATGCTCTCAAGTCTATAAATGTGATCTACTTTTCAGAAATTCAGCCCTGCTGAAGATCTGCTTTACATGTTCTCAACCCTACATCAAATCCAATTTAAATGTTGAGAATCCTATGAGATCTACTGGATTCAACTGTGCAATTGCCACATTTCAGTCTCTGAGCTCCTGTCTTCTGTCTCTGAGCTCCTGTCTTCTGTCTCTGAGCTCCTGTCTTCTGTCTCTGAGCTCCTGTCTTCTGTCTCTGAGGTCCTTGGCCGGTTCTTTTGACCTCATGATTCTCCTTTGGTCTGTCATGCACTGTGAGCTGTGAGGTCTTATATAGACAGGAGTGCACCGCTCCAAATCAAGTCCTATCAGTTTAATTACACACAGCTGGACTCCAATGAAGGAGTAGAACCATCTGAACGAGGATCACAAGGAAATGGACAGCATGGGACTTACATATGAGTGCCTGAGGAAAGGGGCTGAATACTTATGACCATGTGACATTTTAGTTTTTAATTTTTAATAAATTTGCAAACATTTCTGCATGTTTTATCTTCAGTGAAGATGGGGTGCAGAGTGCACATTAATGAGAAAAAATGAGCTCAATTTACCAAATGGCTGCAATGAAACAAAGAGTGAAAAATTTTAAGGATTCTGAATACTTTCCGTACCCACTGTATATCAAGGAATGTTTGAGGTAGACATTTAAAAATTGTTACTGAGGGCATCATAAACACCCTTAAAAAATGTATAGAGGGTAGCATGATCAACACCCTGTTGATATTGTGGTGGAGGAGGACATAGTAACATAGTAACATAGTTAGTAAGGCCGAAAAAAGACATTTGTCCATCCAGTTCAGCCTATATTCCATCATAATAAATCCCCAGATCTACGTCCTTCTACAGAACCTAATAATTGTATGATACAATATTGTTCTGCTCCAGGAAGACATCCAGGCCTCTCTTGAACCCCTCGACTGAGTTCGCCATCACCACCTCCTCAGGCAAGCAATTCCAGATTCTCACTGCCCTAACAGTAAAGAATCCTCTTCTATGTTGGTGGAAAAACCTTCTCTCCTCCAGACGCAAAGAATGCCCTCTTGTGCCCGTCACCTTCCTTGGTATAAACAGATCCTCAGCGAGATATTTGTATTGTCCCCTTATATACTTATACATGGTTATTAGATCGCCCCTCAGGACGACACAAAAAAGACAAAATCCTGAAGCGTGTACCCATGTTTGAGTGGGAAGCAGTGCATGGGAATAGACCAGAAATAAAGCACTGGATCTGAGTTTATGTTCAGCTGCTGTCATCCGGTGGTGTATAGACGTCCGGCCCAATCCAGCCCTTGTTCAGTTTGATAAGAGCCAGCCTGTCAGCATTTTCAGTTAACATGCGGATGTATAATACCCCCGATGGCCTAAAAACCCATTTTCACAAAATGCTAGCGGCAGGGCCATCCAACAACCTTTTCACATTGGTCTGACTTCAAGAGTGGTGTTCTGTGCCCCCTCCAAAGTGGAACAGGAAGCTGGATCAACATGATGTGTTTGTCGTGCTCTTGCAGCAGGTTCAGGTTTATCTTGGCCATGGCCTCCGCCTCTGCGCTCACCATCAGCATCACGTCCACTTTCCCATCCCTTACCTTACTACTTTCTTTCTCGTTGTTTTTGGTGGCCGGGGTTGCATCAGATGTGGTTGAACAAGTGGCTTCCTGCAGTTTTTGTGCATGTTCTAAGGTACCGCATACCCGTCCATCCAGTCCTGTTTTGCCACCTCCTGTTCCAAATAGGGTCAGGGGAGACAGGTATAAACGTATGGCTGTCAGTAAACGCATGCCAGGTACGGACCTGAATGTGAGTGATTTTGTGTGGTTGTCTACCAGGAATTTCAGGTTGAGAGTTCCTTCCTGGAAGTTGGGACCTAGATTCATTGGTCCCTATAAGATAACCGCCATCATTGGTCCAGCAGCATTTTGTCTTGAGCTACCTCAGGCTCTTAAGGTCTACAACGTTTTTTCACAGGTCTTTGCTCAAGAGATATGTGGAACCCCTTGAGTACTCACTCCTACCGCATCCCCCAACTAAAGGTTGATGGAAACCTAGAGTTTCAAATTTTGAGGATTGTAGATTCTCGCCTCCGATGTCGTTCCCTGCAATACTTGGTGCATTAGAGGGGTTATGGTCCAGAAGAAAGGATGCGGGTTTCTGCATCAGAGGTGAATGCCCCCAGGTTGGTTGGTTCCTTCCACAACTCTTATCCTGAGAAACCTGGTCTTGAGTGTCCAGAGGCCACTTTTAGAAGGGAAGGTACTGTCACGGATGTGTCAGAGGCTGCAGACTGTTGCACTGCATCTGTCTGTAGAAGGTCTCAGCAGTTTGCTTTCAAGACTTCTGCCTGGTCCTTCTGATGCTAGGACCCAGTGGCCACCTCCCCCTATCCTATTTGCACTTCAATGTTGAGGCTTGAAGGATGCCAATGTTTTTCTCTGTGTCTACTCAAGGTAAGTGTTCCCTTGTTTTGTGTATCCTAGCTGTCTTTAGTGGTAGTGATGATTGACTAGCGCTCATCCTGTCCTTTTCCGCTGCAGGGCTTATCGTCAGGGTCAGACAGGGATTAGGTATCCTGATTGGCGATAGGTGCAAAACCTAATATAGGGATGATAGGACAGACAGGGTGACATTAGATCTGTCTAGGGGTCTCCACTCCCCCCTTCCCTAGGGTTTGGTTCCCCTTCCCCTATCCCTTTGTGTTGGACTTAGTCTGTCCTACACTGTGTATGACAGCAGTAGCAATATAGCAATGCTATTGAGATCCAACCAAGTCTGGCTGTATGCTTTTGACGCACAACTGTGGCAGTATAAATGAAGGGCTGTTGTTGTACTTGAAAGGAATATACATTTGGTTGAATACCTGGCTAATACGCAGCTACAATTCTTTCTGCAGCATCTCTCCCTACGCTGCCTGTACCCAATGACGCTATAAGGCCAGCCAATCACAGTATTGCCACAACCAAGATGGCTATGGCATTACAGTGACTGGCAGGCAATCCCCGCATGTTTATTGGCTGTCTAAAAAGAATCAAACGGGGCGGAGACTTGAGCTCCCTCTCAATCATTCAAAAAATACTTCCCGAATCACGAGCACCATGAGGACAGTGAAGCTCGAGAGAGTGACGAGTAGTGACGAGCACGCTCGCCCATCACTAGTGACTATGAGCAACTAGACAGGCCATGATTTTACCAAAATAATTTCTAAGATGTTTATGTTATTGATGGGTGTGGGTTCAACCAGAGGACACTTCTTCAGCTCCAAGTCCCAATTCACTCTCCATTGAAGTAAGAGTGAGAACCAGTATAAGGACAAGACCCCAATTTTCAGGGTCAGAAGGTGTCCTATGGTTGGACCTCCATCTGTATGGAATGCCTGACAAACAACATTGTAATCTGGTGACCTGAACATCTTACCCCATGATATCAGGTGTTCTAGTAATCTACTAATTTTATATGACTTCAATGCCAGATCCCTCATCTTCTAGGAGACACGCCTCATTAGTTAACCCTATGAGTGTCTTCTGTGACACATCTGTTCTATGATGTAGAATCTGAATGTAGCTGTGAACAGGTCACTACAACAGGTCACTACTCAGTCAGAAAGGTAACCGTATACCTGGACAGATCACCACTAACTATAAGGCCGGGGTCACACTACAGCGTAATACGGACGAGTGATATACGGTAGAAAATCACATAGCACTCGGACCAGTATTCTTCTGTGGCGCAGCCGACATCCCTGTTATTTTACTCACCAGGACAAGTCATCACTCATCAGGAAATGTCAACACTAACCATGGAAGGTCACCATTCACCAGAAAAGGGCACCACTCATGAGTTTATGTCATCACTCCCCAGGACAGCTCATCACTCACCCACAAAAGTGACCACATACCAGGAATGGTCACCTCTCACCAGGACAGGTCAAAACTCACCAGGACAGGTCACCTCATACCAGGAAAGTTCATCAGTCACCACGGAATATCACCATTCAACAGGGAAGTTCACCAGAACCGGTCACCACTCACCAAGATTGGTGAACACTTATCAGGGTAGGTCCTCATTGCCTCGGACAGGTAACCACTCACCAGGACAAGTCACTACTCACCCGGGAAGGTGACCACATACCAGGACAGGTCACCCGTCACCACAGCAGGTCATCAGTCACCACAACAGGTCACCAGTCACTGTGGACGTTCACCAGGAAAGGTCATCAGGACAGGTCACCACTCGCCAAGACAGGAGACCACTTACCACGTCAGGTGACCACTCATGAATATAGGTCACCACTCACCAGTACAGGTCACCACCCACCAGAGAATGTTAACACTCACCAAATAAGTTCACCACCCACAAGGACAGGTCATCATTCACCAGAACAGGTCACTACTTACCTAGACAAGTCATCACTCATCAGGGAAGGTCAACACTCATCATTCACCAGGAAAGGGCACCACTCACCAGTGCAGGTCATCATCAGTCACTAGAGAAGGTCACCACTCACTAGGGTAGGTAACTACTCAACAGGAGAGTCCATCACTCACCCAGAAAGGTAATCACATACCAGGATAGGTCTTCACTTACTAAGACAGGTCACCACTCACCAGGACAGGTCACCACCCACCAGTACAGGTCACCACCCATGAGGACAGGTCACCATCCACCAGGACAGGTCACCACCCATGAGAACATGTTTCCACTCATCAGGGCAGGTGAGCACTCACCAGGACAGGTCACGACTCACTAGGACAGTCCCCACACCCAAAGATAGGTCATGGTTCACCAAGTCAGGTCACCACTCACCAGGACAGGAAAGGTAGGTGCTGCTTGTATTTCTTTTCTTGAGACTGTTTTCCACAGAACAATAAACATCCCATGGTCCAGATAATGATGATGTGCCATTAACCCTTCTCTGTTCACTTGTGCCATTTTTCCACAATGATGTCCCATTCACTGAAAGATTGAAGATGAGATCTGATCCCTTCTCAACAGAGCAAATAATTCCTAGGCTGCCATTATGACATGAGAACTCCAGGATGGGGTCTGATGGTGGAACTAAGAGATAAAAAAATGAATATAAGCAAGGGGATAAAATACTCCATGAAATCCTCAGAGCTGGCACTGTGTCTATGACTGTCAGGGAATGCTGGGAGATGTAGTTTCCAACCAGCTGGTGAGCAGTGTCTTGGAGACCACTGGTGTGGGAAATTACTACACCCCATGTACTAAAATATAATGACATACCAGAACTGACCATATAAAATGACCATATTTATAAGGAAAACTCAAAATAGATATATGAAAACATAAGAGAACCAAGAGTTTTTAAATCCAAAAAGAATAAGAAAAATATACCCCAACGCGCGTTTCTGAAGAAGCAGCGGTGAAACGCGCGTTGGGGTACCTGTGTGGTGGGTGTTTGGCTTTCCTGGGTAAGACATGATTTACTGAATATATGCACTATTGACACTTTTATCTTAGGAATCGTGGGGGCATGATCATTTAGCCATATGGATTATTATTTTTGTAATCAAGCAGCTCCCGTGATCCTTGGTGTCGTTCCCCATTTATAGGAGAGTTATTCTGTGGTTACTCTTTTTGATATATGTGCACACTTGTGCCTTCCAGCTTTTATATTTGGTTGCTGGGATATATTATTTATTTATATCTTTGAGTACCTCTCCCCTCTTTCTGTAGGATTGCCCACCCCCGCCAGTTTGCGTTATCGTTCATTAGACCTATCCAGTGATTTCTCTGTGTATTGTATTGTATTGTATGTATTTCTTTTATGTCTAGTGTGTGTTTTTTGTATTAATATTAAAGGTATTTTGATAGTTATTTCTCTGGACATTTGTGATTATTTATGGATATATATTTTTCTTATACTTTAGGATTTAAAAACTTTTGACCCCATGTACTAAACCTACATGTGCAAATTATAACCCATAAAATGTAAAAAGACCCAAGAGTTGTGTAGGAACATTAAATAATTGTTGCTTTACAGTATGTAAGAAAGAAAAGCTATCCACATATGAGCAGAATAAATCCCCGGAAATCTTTTAATCCAGCATCTGAAATCCTGATAATCCAGTGCCGGACTGCAAGTTTATATAAAGACTGATGACACAAAAGCAGCTTCTAGCGTCCTCAGATTGTTCCAGAGTGTCTACCACCACTACCGGTTCTCTATCAGAGATGAGGCCTGGAAATAACCACAGCTCTGATCACTGATGCCAGCCAGGAGAAACCCTGAAAAAAGAGCAGATGCCCTAACACCAGACAGGAGAAGCCCCAACATGAGGGAAAGGCGAAGACTTGACAACGAAGAGGAGAAGCCCTGAAAATGGAGTGAAGAAGACCTGAAAGCAGAGAGAGAAGAGGGGTTGAGACTGGAGAACGAAAGTTCAGACAGCGGAGAGGAGCCCTCACATCACAGAGGAACAACCTTGACACACGAGTGGAGAAGCCATGACACCAAAGAGGAGAAAATCTAACACCAGATAGGAAAAGTCCAGACACCAAAAAGGAGAAGACCCAACATCGGAGATGAGATGCCATGATTCCAGAGAAGAACAGCCATAATACAGAAGAGGAAAAAAACTGACAGCAGAGAGGAAAATCCCTGACACTGGAGAGAGGAGGCCACGGGTGGCACCACTCACCTGGACAGACCAGGGATAGCACCACTCACCTGGACAGGGCAGAGATGGCATCACTCACCTGGATAGGCCAGGGATGGCATCACTCACCTGGACAGGCCAGAGATGGCACCACTCACCTGGACAGACCATGGATAGCACCACTCACCTGGACAAACAAGGGATGGCACCACTCACCTGGACAGGCCAGGGATAGCACCACTCACCTGGACAGGGCAGAGATGGCACCACTCACCTGGACAAACAAGGGATGGCACCACTCACCTGGACAGGCCAGGGATAGCACCACTCACCTGGACAGGCCAGGGATAGCACCACTCACCTGGACAAACAAGGGATAGCACCACTCACCTGGACAGGCCAGGGATAGCACCACTCACCTGGACAAACAAGGGATAGCACCACTCACCTGGACAGACCAGGGATAGCACCACTCACCTGGACAAACAAGGGATAGCACCACTCACCTGGACAGACCAGGGATAGCACCACTCACCTGGACAGACCAGGGATAGCACCACTCACCTGGATAGGCCAGGGATAGCACCACTCACCTGGACAAACAAGGGATAGCACCACTCACCTGGATAGGCCAGGGATAGCACCACTCACCTGGACAGACCAGGGATAGCACCACTCACCTGGATAGGCCAGGGATAGCACCACTCACCTGGACAAACAAGGGATAGCACCACTCACCTGGATAGGCCAGGGATAGCACCACTCACCTGGACAGACCAGGGATAGCACCACTCACCTGGATAGGCCAGGGATAGCACCACTCACCTGGACAAACAAGGGATAGCACCACTCACCTGGATAGGCCAGGGATAGCACCACTCACCTGGACAGACCAGGGATAGCACCACTCACCTGGATAGGCCAGGGATAGCACCACTCACCTGGACAAACAAGGGATAGCACCACTCACCTGGACAGACCAGGGATAGCACCACTCACCTGGACAGACCAGGGATAGCACCACTCACCTGGATAGGCCAGGGATAGCACCACTCACCTGGACAAACAAGGGATAGCACCACTCACCTGGATAGGCCAGGGATAGCACCACTCACCTGGACAGACCAGGGATAGCACCACTCACCTGGATAGGCCAGGGATAGCACCACTCACCTGGACAAACAAGGGATAGCACCACTCACCTGGACAGGGCAGAGATAGCACCACTCACCTGGACAGGCCAGGGATAGCACCACCCACCTGGACAAACAAGGGATGGCACCACTCACCTGGACAAACAAGGGATGGCACCACTCACCTGGACAGGGCTGGGATGGCATCACTCACCTGGACAAACAAGGGATAGCACCACTCACCTGGATAGGCCAGGGATAGCACCACTCACCTGGACAGACCAGGGATAGCACCACTCACCTGGATAGGCCAGGGATAGCACCACTCACCTGGACAAACAAGGGATAGCACCACTCACCTGGACAGGGCTGGGATGGCATCACTCACCTGGACAAACAAGGGATGGCACCACTCACCTGGACAGGGCTGGGATGGCATCACTCACCTGGACAGACCAGGGATAGCACCACTCACCTGGATAGGCCAGGGATAGCACCACTCACCTGGACAAACAAGGGATAGCACCACTCACCTGGACAGGGCAGAGATAGCACCACTCACCTGGACAGGCCAGGGATAGCACCACCCACCTGGACAAACAAGGGATAGCACCACCCACCTGGACAAACAAGGGATGGCACCACTCACCTGGACAAACAAGGGATGGCACCACTCACCTGGACAGGGCTGGGATGACATCACTCACCTGGACAAACAAGGGATAGCACCACTCACCTGGACAGACCAGGGATAGCACCACTCACCTGGATAGGCCAGGGATAGCACCACTCACCTGGACAAACAAGGGATAGCACCACTCACCTGGACAGGGCAGAGATAGCACCACTCACCTGGACAAACAAGGGATAGCACCACTCACCTGGACAGACCAGGGATAGCACCACTCACCTGGACAAACAAGGGATAGCACCACTCACCTGGACAGACCAGGGATAGCACCACTCACCTGGACAGGGCAGAGATTACACCACTCACCTGGACAAACAAGGGATAGCACCACTCACCTGGACAGGCCAGGGATAGCACCACTCACCTGGACAAACAAGGGATAGCACCACTCACCTGGACAGACCAGGGATAGCACCACTCACCTGGACAAACAAGGGATAGCACCACTCACCTGGACAGACCAGGGATAGCACCACTCACCTGGACAGGGCAGAGATAGCACCACTCACCTGGACAAACAAGGGATGGCACCACTCACCTGGACAAACAAGGGATGGCACCACTCACCTGGACAGGGCTGGGATGGCATCACTCACCTGGACAAACAAGGGATGGCACCACTCACCTGGACAGGCCAGAGATTACACCACTCGCCTGTATAGGCCGGGAATGTCACCACCTGTTCAGGCCAGCTTGCAACTACTCACCAGGACAGGCCGAGGATGTGACATTGGTTTTCTTCCACATCAGATGGTTTCCCACAAAACAGTGGACATCCCATGGTCCAGGTGACGACGTTGTGACATTAACACTTTTCTCTTCATTTGTGTAATTTACCAACAAATATTTTCCATTCTCGGACAAAGAAAAGATGAGATCAGATCCATTCACCACAGAGCAGGATATCTCCAGGCTGCCATTGTGGAGACACCCGACTACCAGCACAGGGTCGGATACTGGAACTAGAGGAAAATAGAAGATGAAAAAAAATTAAGTGCGGCCCCAGACCTAAGACTCTACATATGGACGCGGTCTCCCGCCTCTAGCATTTCAGCAATTACAAAACAACATCTCATAGTGATCTATAAACCTGTAACTGTCAGAAGAGTGAGAGTTATAGTTTCCGAGAGCTTGATCTTTCTTCTGCTGCCTTTGGACATTATGGTAGTGATGAGGATCATTCAGACGCACCAGGTCCAGTTTTATTTCAATATCTTGCTTACCTTGTGGGGTAACTCTTCTGTGCAGTGGATATCTAATATTTGCCACATCACTGCCCTCATTAAAAGAACCTTCATCATCCTCACTGTCAACAGCTCTATGTTTCCTGTTAATCATCTCCACCCTACTATGGAGCCAGAAGATGCCTTCATTTGTCCAGCTGGACATTTTTCATGTTATACTTCTATCACGCTTAAGAAGTAAAACTTCTTAAGAAGGATGTTCCATATTATTAAGCAGTGGCAGATTTCAAGCACTATGGGATAAGAAAAGGATCTCTGCTGCTCACATAGTGCAATGCCTCAGTTAAGGTGTGAAAACATTGGATATTTCATGGAAACTTAAGTGTGATCATCGCACTGTGAAGAGATTTGTGGCTGATACAGAGCACAAACATGTTTTTGCAGAAAAAGGCAGAATGAAGAAGGTTCCTGCAAATAAAGGCATAATGAGAAAGGTATCTCCCATCAAATTTATCAGATTAAGAGAGCAGCTGCTAAAATGTAGCAAACAAGTATGTGAAGCTGCTGGAAAGCCTGCAATTGTCCATGAATCTACTATTTGGCAACCCATAAACAGCGCTCACAAGCAGAGACAGATGCAATAACTAGCAGAAGCTCCAATGTTACAAGGAATTTGGTCTGGCAAGATGTTATTTATTAAAATTGCTTCTGATGTCAGTAAATGTGACGTTTTAATGCTGCAGATTCCATAAATGATCATTTTCAGTTCTTTACAACCAGAAAATGTTTGGACTTTTGTTGTGCAGAAGAATTTGCTCCTGTCTGAGTTTTCGTTTTAGTTTTGGAATAAATCCTGATCTCATTGGGAGATTGGTCCCATAAATGTGATTTATCCTCTAGCGATCGATGGTTGGACGTTAGACGACTCATCTGTGTCCAGGAAAATCAGAGGAAAGTAGTATTTGTGTAAGAACTTGGAGCACGTTGTAGATTTCTCTATGCTACACTTTATATTACATTTATCAATATATACTCACTTGTTATACTGGGTGATTGCTGGATTTGATGCAATTCATATATACATTATATATGCACAGCTCCGCACTCTAAGTGATAGATACACACCGCCATACGCCTCATTGTATTTATATACAGTATATTTATTACACTTGATACCATGTTTATTATATTGTCTCTAATGGTTTGTGTAATATCCGCGCCTCCCCTGATTTTGGCCTTGTCATGTTTTTTTTTTTTCTTCCGCATTGGGCTGTCCATATAATTTTGCACTTAGTATATTACATGTTTGGATTGGATTTTCGGCTCTATATATTATGTATTTCAGAGGTGATCCGATTCCCTACAAGAGTGATCCCACCATTGTCTCCTCCTATAGATTCATTCTCCTGCAGCAGGAGCAGCACCCACCTGGACATTTCACCTGAGATTTCCCGGTCTCGCCGTCACTGACCCGATTTCTGGCAGAACACGTAATATTCCATGGTCCTGGTGAGGTCGTGGAGACATGAACCTCGCTGGCTTTCTCCGCTGTCCTGGATGAGTTCTTCAGCAATGAAATTCCATTTACTGAAATGGAAAACTGAGGATCATCCCCAGAGATGATGCCGCAGACGATGGCGGCTCCACCGTCCGGAAGACATGACACACTCAGGAGAGGCTCTGATACCGCGGCTGGGGAGGGAAACATATAAAGATGTATGAGCACACGGGACACCATCAGAGAGCCTCAGGCCTCCTCCATCATGTCATGCGAGTACGAGGCGACCATAGCGGACGATCGGTAGATATATCAGTAATAAAGGCGCCATACACTGCTCACACTCTTCATTCACTACACCTCACACTTACCTTGTGTATGGAGGATATAGGACTGAGTGAACACCTTTACTCCAGATGAGCTGTACACGGTGAATATATAATTCCCGCTGATGTTCCTGGTGACATTGCTCACGGTGAGACGTCCGTCCAGGGAGACATTATAGTTGGGGAAGGTAAGCTTTGGCATTTCACAACGTTTACGCCTGGCGATCCAGGAATCGTTTCCAGATCCTTTCTGCCTAAAGCTCCAGATAAACTCATCACACTTCTGAGGTACTTCATCTCTGGTCAAGTTATAAGTCACAGGTAGGAGAACATTGGAGCCCAGGCGGACGTATCGTTCTGTACGGGTACCAGCCTCGGGGTCCAGGCCTGCAACTGAGAACATTCACTGAGGACATTATTTTACATTACAGTCACAGGATCACAGAGTATCATGGTGCTGGACGAGAGGAGTCCAGCTCAGGAGAAGACACCGACCATCTCACACCCAGCGATGGCTGCCATCATACATCAGAAGAGTCGCTGGTAGCACAACGCTATTTGTTTCTACACCTGATATTCTGATCCTCCTCCGGCCAACAGTTGTGTGTGTAATAATATATATATACTGTATATACACCCAGTACATTGTTATATATAGGACATACGTCCCGGGATTGTCACACAAACCATAACATATTTAGGATCAGATCCTCCATGAGAAGCTGAGGCCACGAGGGATACGGACATGATACTGGGATCCCTGGGACCTAAGATGGGTGGGTCCCCATATTTGAGCAGTAACTGGTTTTCCCCCATCATTACCTCCTGGGCACACGCTGGATGTATTCCAGGTCCCTGTCTGGTTGACGTCTCGTCCTCCGCTGTTCATATTGTTGGTGCTCGGCTTCGCTGATGGAACATTTACACATTTGCACATTATCGATCCTGAATTAGGACCACGGCTCAAAATATCACATTGCTGTTGCACTTCACTAATTTCAAAATATTGGAGAAAATGTATTTGTGCCTACGAGAAGGGATTCAGGCACCATGACTTACCTTCCTTTGCACTTTCTTTGCCTTGGTTGTGATCATCGCTGATGTTTTTGTTTGCCGATGTTTGTGTCAGGGACCCTCCCTTCCCTGCAGCTGAGCATGAAGATGAGCAGTGATCAGAAAGATTGACATCAGGCATCAGGGAGAATCTCTCGCAAGGTATGAAAGTATCATGTTCTGTATCTAACCTCAAATGAGGTGATAATGATAGAGATAGCTCTATATCATATATCCACATCCAATATATATTTATACCAAAAGCATCAGTGTGAAACGCGCGTCGGGGTGGTTCTGATGATATCCATGATTTTGTGATTACACTATGGGTAAGCAATGATTTATCTTAGCTTTATTCTAATGGACTAGCCGGAGTAAAAAGGTGTCTCTATTAGACTACACATATGCATTGTATTTTGGAAGCCATTTTATTTAATTTCATCATCAGCTGAATAGACTTGTTACTTATGTCTTAAATCACATCTGGTTTACCATCACCACTTTTGCTTTATTTGAATTACCCTTTTTGTTGATTCCTCATTCATGTGTCTTCCTTTTTGTATGATGATGTCTTTTTAAATATGTTCAATAAAATATGATTGATGATATATTGTCTTTGTGAGTGGTTATTGGATATTTTGTATCCATATGTAGGTAATTATATGACTGATCCATTGCATATAACAGTTTCTTAAACATAAACCCCTAGACGAAGCTTTCCTCAGCGAAACGCGCGTCGGGTGTCGTGGGTCCCTGGCTGGTGGTTTACATTAGGTAAATATGTTCCTTCCTCTTGCTATATTCTGAGTATGTGATTATATTCCCTGACGCTGCAGCTTGCGGTGATTTTGCACCTTATATTTTTTCACTTTTATTTGTATACTTGCGATTTTGCACATTTATGGTTACATATCAACTAATGTTATGATATATATGCACTTGCTTCAGGTGCATTATCATTAACAGCTGCCACGTCGGGTGAATTGTTAATTATATTCATATGGTCTTTTAATAGGTGGTTATTTCTACTATAATGATATTGATACTCTGAAGGTAACTTTATATTGATTATTACCACTTTTCCAGCCATACCTGTCGGTTGTTCATGCATTTCTTTGGTTTCCCTTAGTTTTATGTATCATACATATGTTTTTATCTTTGACATAAATAAAAATTATATATTTTATTTGCTTTTCGCCTAGTGCTCTTTTGGTGTTACAGTTTCTTAAACTATTAATGGGGAGACGGACATTAATATGTCTCTAGCCAGGATTAATATGTTTTGTGAATATTCAATATGTATACAAATTGCCTTTTCAGAGAGGAAGAAGACTTCTTGGGGTAGCAATCTCCAAACTCGCCATTCTTTAAGAAGCTTTGCCATATGACTTAGGGTACCGTTACACTTAACGATTTACCAACGATCACGACCAGCGATAAGACCTGGCCGTGATCGTTGGTAAGTCGTTGTGTGGTCGCTGGAGAGCAGTCACACAGACAGCGCTCTCCAGCGACCAACGATGCCGAAGTCCCCGCGTAACCAGGGTAAACATCAGGTTACTAAGCGCAGGGCCGCGCTTAGTAACCCGATGTTTACCCTGGTTACCATTGTAAAAGTTAAAAAAAACCACTACATACTCACATTCCTGTCGCGTCCCCCAGCGTCAGCTTCCCTGCACTGTGTAAGCGCCGGCCATAAAGCAGAGTGGTGACATCACCGCTGTGCTCTGCTTGTGACACTGTGACGGTGACACTGGGGTACGCAGGGAAGCTGACGCTGAGGAACGCGACAGGAATGTGAGTATGTAGTGTTTTTTTTTTAACTTTTACAATGGTAACCAGGGTAAACATCGGGTTACTAAGCGCGGCCCTGCGCTTAGTAACCCGATGTTTACCCTGGTTACCAGTGAAGACATCGCTGGATCGGTGTCACACACGCCGATCCAGCGATGTCTCCAGGGAGTCCAGCGACCAAATAAAGTTCTGGACTTTATTCAGCGACCAACGATCTCCCAGCAGGGGCCTGATCGTTGGTCGCTGTCATGCATAACGATTTCGTTAACGATATAGTTGCTACGTCACAAAAAGCAACGATATCGTTATGTGTGACGGCACCTTTAGGATAAAAGCCAAACCAGATACCTGCAACCACATCCCATCTGTAGACATGTGTTTCGGGGAGTTTAGTCCTCATTAGTCCAAAACATGATGTCTGACGGCCTGCATTCAAGGCCTCTGAGGGTCTATGAGGGAACGTCTCTCCATCTTGGGAGTACAAATATATAATGCACACATCTATACACTAACATACAGAACCAGTCAAAACTTTGCACACCCCTGATCATGGATCAGTTCCCCTTGTTCCTATTTTATCTTGCACGTCGTAGATTCAGATAGAAGGCAGCAAAACCACAAAGGAAGGAAAGAAGGAGCCCTTAATCTGGTAGACTGGGACAATATCCTCAGAAATAAGAATACAGATAATAAATGGGAAATGTGTAAGAACATCCTAAATAGGCAGTGTAAGCGGTTTATACCTTGTGGGAATAAAAGGACTAGAAATAGGAAAAACCCAATGTGGCTAAACAAAGAAGTAAGACAGGCAATTAACAGTAAAAAGAAAGCATTTGCACTACTAAAGCAGGATGGCACCATTGAAGCTCTAAAAAACTATAGGGAGAAAAATACTTTATCTAAAAAATAGTGATGAGCGAATATACTCGTTACTCGAGATTTCCCGAGCATGCTCGGGGGTCCTCCAAGTATTTTTTAGTGCTTGGAGATTTAGTTTTCATTGCCGCAGCTGAATGATTTACATCTGCTAGCCAGCATAAGTACATGTGGGGATTCCCTAGCAACCAGGCAACCCCCACATGTACTTATGCTGGCTATCAGATGTAAATCAGGCATGCTCGAGAAATCTCGAGTAACGAGTATATTCGCTCATCACTACTAAAAAACTAATTAAAGCTGCCAAGGAAAACAGGATCATGGGGGGCATTAAAAGAGATCTGGATACACATAATGAGAGCATTATACTGCCTCTGTACAAATCCCTGGTTAGACTACACATGGAGGACTGTGTACAGTTTTGGGCACCGGTGCTCAGGAAGGATATAATGGAACTAGAGCGAGTACAAAGGAGGGCAACAAAATTAATAAAGGGGATGGGGGAACTACAATACCCAGATAGATTAGCGAAATTAGGATTATTTAGTCTAGAAAAAAGACGACTGAGGGGCGATCTAATAACCATGTATAAGTATATAAGGGGACAATACAAATATCTCGCTGAGGATCTGTTTATACCAAGGAAGGTGACACACATGATAATCCAACTACACACAAACCAGATGGGATAGTAGTTGCTACATAACGTTGTAGAAGTGAAGTCTTCTTCTTGGTGGTCCTCAGTAGAGGCTTCTTCTTATTTATTATCCTCAGTAGGGGCTTTCTCTTGTTCATAGCCTCATAGAATGGTAGAGTTGGAAGGGACCTCCGGGACCTCCTGGGTCATCTGGTCCAACCCCCGGCTCAAAGCAGGATTCACTAAATCATCCCAGACAAATGTCTGTCCAGTCTCTGTGTGAAGACTTCCATTGAAGGAGAACTCACCACCTCTCGTGGCCGCCTGTTCCACTCATTGATCACCCTCACTGTCAAAAAGTTTTTTCTAATATCTAATCTGTGTCTCCTCCCAGTTTCCTCCCATTGCTTCTAGTCTTTCCTTATGCAAATGAGAATAATGATGATCCTTCTACACTGTGACAGCCCTTCAGATATTAGTACACAGCTATTAAGTCTCCTCTCAGTCTTCTTTTTTTGCAGCTAAACATTCCCAGATCCTAGATCCTACAGAGAACTGTGGAGTATAACGTCCAAAAAAATCAGAAACTGTGAACTTAACTGATGGGTAACTGACCTCCCTGTCCAAATGTGAACACTTACCGAAGGCTAATGTCTGCATGCTTGGGTGTCCATATTCACCGAAGCATGCAGACATTAGCCTTCGGTAAGTGTTCACATTTGGACAGGGAGGTCAGTTACCCATCAGTTTTTTAATGAGACCACCTTGACGATGGTTGATGGGCTCACACTATTTGGCCAAATTCTGTGCTAAGCGTCTCAAAAAATTTTTTTTCCTAATGTTCAAAAAGCAATTTTGCTATTCATATTTTATGTATTTCATATTTGACGTGTTTTGGCACGATAGAGTGCAACCTTTTTTTGTATATTGTATATGGAGGTAGCTGCTCCTGGTATGCACCTATTAACACTAGTTTGGATGTGCCAGTCTTTTTTCTGTCATGTAAAAAAAAGCAGGTAAGGATGGTGGAACAATGAGCAATTAAATAAATTGTATTCTATCACTTGGAGAATATTCCACCAAACAAATACTGTATATAATTCTCCTGAGACTATCACAACAAAAAGGAACAAATCCAGGGACGCCACCAGGTGATCCGACGCCAAAATAAAACATTGGTCATTAGAATAGTGACGTGCCCACAGGGCAGTGGGGTACTCGGTACCAGGACCGGTCGCAAAGGGGGATGTCACGGTGGCTACGACCCGGTCCGTGGCCCTAGGCATCAATGTTAAAGGGGGTTAAATGTTCAAAGTTTGTCATGACGCCACCTGTGGAGTTCGGTCAGTAGAGGGACTGATGCTGCATTAAAGGGGTCCCCTGGGGTATGTTGTGGCAGTCCAGATGTTACACTTCCCACAGGTGAAGCGGGGTGCCCAGGGTTCCTATGGTGTGTGGCGTAGATGGTGTAGCTGGTGAATAAATGGAGGAGACATGGGATAAGTCTTTACCTGGTTTACTTCTGGATGGCAGGCCACAGCCCAGGGCACTGGCAATAGGTTGGTTAGGAGTCCGTGCAGTCCAGAGACAAGCGTGGTCCCTTGGGTAGATCAGGTAGGGGTCTTCCACTCTGCACTCACTGTCTCTGAGGTCCCTGCTCTCACTAAGTGTCTCAAACAAGGTCCTTATTCGTTCTCCTGTCCTGGGACAGGTACCTGCATGGCAGGCAGCTTGAGCCGTGCCTACTGGGGTCCTTTCATGGTGACTCCAGGCTCTAAGATGCTGCTGAGCCACAGGTAAATATGGGCAAGGTCTATGTAATTCAATGCCCTCCGGTTCTGCTCTGTGTATTATAATCCACATAAGCCTCGGGCTCCCGGTACCCGGCTGCTGTGCACTGACTCCGTGGAGGCCTTCCTCGTGGCCTCTTGGAGTCCTGTATTTCCACTGTGCTCCGTCCCTGTCTGTCTTCGCACACAAACTGTCTGTAATAGCTGAACTCGCTCCGCCTCCAAACCAGGATCTTTATTCAGGGAAGCTGCCCTAAAACAGGGTTTTGAGCTCCCCCTCCTGGCCTGGACTTGGAAGGTGTGTGTGTTAACTTACCAAAGGGAATCCCACTTGTCTCCAGACATAGCACTACCCTCCCCGAGAGGAAGGCAGCACTACTGTGGTACCAGAGCTCCTGGGGTGCCACAATAGCCCCCCAAATCAAGCAGAGTAACAATAGAATGAGGCAGATGATTGTCACCTTCCTATAGTCCATACACTGGTACCAGGACCTGGTATCTGCAGCAGATTCTCGCCCTCCCAAAACACAGCACCAATAACAACGACAACCCCCAAACATGTGTCTTTCCCTTTCTACCTCCCTCTTGGGATCAGCCCCCTGTTTGCACAGAGGTGCTCACACCCCAGCCCCTTAAACATCAATTTTATTTATTTCAAGGCATGGAAGAGGCTCAAAAAGTCTTGAATTCATCCAGTCTGCAGGCCTTTATATCAGAGAAGAGAGGAGCAAAGACACAGATTCCCCCAACACACCAGATGCAAGATGTGGAATGCTAATGGAGGGCCCGATTGCCTTATGGTCCATGGAGGCTGCCAGGGGTGACGCTGTTACAGCCACTTCCCTCCTCGAGTTCTGTACGTGTAGATAGAGCTCACATGACTCGCTGCTCCTCCTGCCTGGACAATCGATTAGCACTTTGATGTTTGCTCACATTGATACTGTAAGGTAAAGTTGAATGATTGAATGATTGGCTCGAGTTTTGCTTTCCCGTTAGCTTATATTCTACTTCCTGCACCCACTGCAGCATTATAGATCTCCCACATTGTTTTCTAAGAGAATATCTGCAGGCAGGTCACTCATCACCCCAACCACACATTGCTTAGCCCCAAAACCAAAGTCCAACTTCACACTCGCTTTAGGAATATTCCTCCATTTTCATGCAACAAACTGAATGATAATCCCCGATTCTTGCTCTATTGCCTCCAGTCAAACCACTCTGGGATCAGAGAAGAGCGGCCAGGATGGTGAGCAGACAGCAAAGTATGTCCTACGAGGAACGGGTACAGGATTTGGGAGCGTTTAGCTGCAAAAAAGAAGACTGAGAGGAGACTCAGTCTATGTGCACACGTTGCGGATTCTCTGTGGTTCCAGAAACGCTGCATATCTGCAATTGATTTACAGTTCTTTTTGGGCAAGTAACCGCTTAATGTCCCCACCACGGATCCCAAGGATATGCTGGATGCCCCTGACCAGGAAAGATTTAGGGTCGCTCTGGTGAAACGCTCGAAAATGCCTTGGTATGGTTTTTAACTGGGTCACATCCGTGACCCATGGACCTATTATTGTACAATCATATTATTCTATTGGAATTTTGTCCTACACCTTTTATTGTCATGCCGTCATATTATGTATTGATTGCTCTTTGAACTGTAAGTACGCACAATAACAGTTCTGCTTTTATCTAACTTCATATTTAATAAAGTTTGTTCACGGTTGTTAAATATTGGCATGCTCTTTGACTCATTTTTCTCCTGTTATATTAGATATGCTTTGAGTTGTTTTGCCCTCTGTTAATAGGCTACTAGATGCATGGTAATATTACTGGATTAATGTGTCTTCGGGACTATTCTTTATACTTTTCCCACATATCAGGCTTCAAACATAAAGATACCAAACGTAAATTTTTGGTGAAGAATCAACAAGTGGAACACAATTGTGAAGTTGAACGAAATTTATTGGTTATTTTACATTTTTGTGGAAATTCATAAACTGAACAGTTGGGCGGGCAATATTATTCGGCCCCTTTACTTTCAGTGCAGAAGTTCATTGTGGATCTCTGAATGATCCAATGTCCTAAATGCCTAATGATGATAAATATAATCCACCTGTGTTTGATCAAGTCTCCGTATAAATGCCCCTGCTCTGTGATAGTCTCAGGGTTCTGTGTGAAGCACAGAGAGCATAATTAAGACCAAGGAACACAACAGGCAGGTCCGTGATACTGCGGTGGAGAAGGTTAAAGCCGGATTTGGATACGAAATGATTTCCAAACCTTTAAACATCCCAAGGAGCACTGTGCAAGCGATCTAATTGAAATAGAAGGAGTATCATACCACTGCAAATCTACCAAGACCCGGCCGTCCCTCTAAACTTTCATCTCAAACAAGGAGAAGACTGATCAGAGATGCAGCCAAGAGGCCGATGATCACTCTGGATGAACTGCAGAGATCTACAGCTGAGGTGGGACAGTCTGTCCATAGGACAACAATCAGTCGTACACTGCACAAATCTGGCCTTTATGGAAGAGTGGCAAGAAGAAAGCCATTTCTCAAAGATATCCATAAAATGTGTCGTTTGCAACAAGCCACCTGGGAGACACCAAACATGTGGAAGAAGCTGCTCTGGTCAGATGAAACCAAAATCAAACCTTTTTGTCAACAATGCTAAACGATATGTTTGGCATAAAGGCAACACAGCTCATCACCCTGAACACACCATCCCCACTGTCAAACATGGTGGTGGCAGCATCATGGTCTGGACCTGCTTTTCTTCAGCAGGGACAGAGAAGATGGTTAAAATTGATGGGAAGATGGATGGAGCCAAATACAGGACCATTCTTGAAGAAAACCTGTTGGAGTCTGCAATAGACCTGAGACTGGGACGGAGATTTGTCTTCCAACAAGACAATGATCCCAAACATAAAGCAAAATCTACAATGGAATGGTTCACAAATAAACGTATCCAGGTGTTAGAATGGACAAGTCACAGTCCAGACCTCAATCCAATGGAGAATCTGTGGAAAGAGCAGAAAACTGCTGTTCACAAACGATCTCCATCAACATCACTGAGTTCCAGCTGTTTGCCAAGAAGAACGGGCGAGAATTTCAGTCTCTCGATGTACAAAACTGATAGAGACAGACCCCAAGAGACTTGTAATCGCAGCAAAAGGGGCGCAACAAAGTATCAAGTTACAGGGGACGAATAATATTGTACGCCCCACTTTTCAGTTTTTGAATTTCCACAAAAATGTAAAATTTAAATTTTGTTCAACTTCACAATTGTGTTCCACTTGTTGTTGATTCTCCACCAAAAATTTACATTTGGTATCTTTATGTTTGAAGCGTGATATGTGGGAAAAGGTTGAAAAATTCCAGGGGGCCGAATACTTTCGCAAGGCACTGTATCTGATGGGCTGTCACATTGTAGAAGGCTCATCATTATTCTCATCTACACATAGAAACACAAGAAGCAATGGAAAGAAACTGAATGGGAGAAGATTCAGATTAGATATTAGAAAAAATGTTTTAACAGTGAGGGTGATCAATGAGTGGAACAGGCGGCCACAGGAGGTGGTGAGTTCTCCTTCAATGGAAGTCTTCACTCAGGGGCTGGACAGACATCTGTCTGGGATGGTTTAGGGACTCCTGCATTGAGCCAGGGGTTGGATATTATGGCCCTGGAGGTCCCTTCCAACTCTAACATTCTAGGATTCTATTATTCTCTGGTGAGAAGTGCCACATAAACTAAGAACTCTCTGACCGCCATTCATGACCTCCTCTAAGTGCGTTCTGTAATGATTAAATAAACTCATGGCTGTATCCTGCATCCCATCAACCCCTAGTGGTCACACATGGGTGTCTGAGTCATTAGGCAAATCAACAGTCAACTCTTCCTCCATTGTACTTGGCTGTAGATAACTAATAGACCGACATGGTGCAGGGTCATTCCTCAATCGATCAGCAGGGCAGGTAGCTTGCATGTGCCCCAGCTGCCCATATGCATAACATCCGTGTTGCACTCCTTCCCGTTTGCATTCTGGGGAAGGAATATCCATCTGTAGGTGTGTGAGGTCCTTGTTGGGGTTGAGGGTGACTCCTCCACTGGATAGTTGGGCATGTAGCCCACAGATGCCTGGGATGCCCACAACCATAAGCTGTACGTTCTATTCTCCCTGCCAGCCGCATTCCAGAAGACGAGGTTGGAGGAACTGGAGTGACATTCGCACTTGTAAAGAGATGAGGTGGTGGTCTCCTGGAATGGTGAACATTGGGTACTGAAGGACAGTGTGTGACAGAGCACATACAGCGGACCGGAGAACAATCCAACAACCTTATTGTGTCACTAGAAGAATATTCCACCAAACAGATATAATTCCCCAAGGTCTGTAACACAGCAACAGGTAGGAACCAATCTGGGGGCGCCACCCGGTAATCCAACACCAAGGAATATAAAACACTAATCCTTAGAGTAACTCCACAAATTCAGCAGAGTAACCAAAGTGGGTGACAGCGGTACATAGCGGTTGATCTACAGACGACTATAGTTCATACAGTGGTACCAGGATCTGGTCACAGCAGCAGATCCTCGCTCTTCCAAGACACAGCACACAACCACAAAAATGTGTATTTCCCTTTCTGCTTGTCTTTTGGGATCAGCCCTCCCGGGTGGGCAGGGGTCTTCACACCCAGCCCCTTAAACAACGCTTACATTTAATTCAAGGCCTGGAAGAAGGTCCCTGACATTCTGCCTCCTGCCAGTCTGCAGTGCTGTATATCAGGGCGGCCCCCTGCAGACAGCAACAAAGCAGCGATACACCACCAGAGGCAGGACAAGGAATGCTGATTGAGGGTTTGCATTATGGTCCATGAAGACAAACTCAGGGTGGCACAGTTGCACTAAGCATCAGAAGTATGGAGATAATCACATCAGCAAGGAGTCTTTGTGGTTTGGTCCTGATGAAGTGGTTTGGAAACCTTCAAATGTGTCGACAAATAAACCGCACTCATGCTTCACCTCCATGTGTGATCGCATTTCTGGATCCCTGGGAAGCGCGGACTTTGAACCACCTTATTCCTCGTTCATTGCATTGTATCTCATTGGTGGTCCTGCTGCAGCCATTACTTGTTTCTATAGGTGTTTTGACTGTCACAGCCCTATCAGGTAAGCATACCTATAACATCTTATACCACTTGGCTATCAGATAAGACCCTCTTTGCGTTTTTGTCTCTCCAGCTTTACCGTTTGTTTTTATCAGCAAGGAATGGACACTCACAGGAAAACCAAATGTTCTCACTTTTGTGTGCTTCCTCATTAATATCCAAGAAGTATCGTTTCTCCTTGCGGAGATTGACATGCTAAGCATGCCGAGATGAGGAGACCTAAAGTTGCAATGCTCCTCTGGGAAATATGCTAATTATGCAAATTGTCTCTTCAGAGAAGAAGAGAACTAGAACTCTAGTGCCACCTATTGGAAGGTAGCAATCCTACAAATCAATGTTGACCCCTTATGACTTAGGATAAAAGCCAAACCAGATTCTCAATTTGCAGACACTGTGTTTCGGGGTACTGCCCCTCATCAGTGCAAAGTGTGAGTTCTGGAGGTCTGGTTCCTCATTAACAAACAGATGCTGACAAGCTGGTGAAGATAGTTGCCTCTACGTAGATAGGCCGTCTCCAGTCCACACCAGGGACATCACTTGGCTCAATAAAAATGCAACATTTCATTACATTTTATATGCACTGTACCTTTAGTATAATAAATCTACAATTTAATAAGTATGTTTCTTGCTGCCCAAAAGGTGCCCACAACCTTGCAGAGGGGAAGTACAGCCTGGTTGTGATACCCTGTGTATGCCAAGAGGCAAGAACTGTATCTGTCAGGATCTTAGGCAAGCTGGGTGTGTAGTATATAACACCATGGCCTGCCTCCTTGCATGGATCCCTATCCCCCACCATGCAGAGACACCAACGTACTCACCAACCCAGGCCTTGTAGTGAGCTCCCTGTCCTCTGCTTGCTGTGGGCAGTGAGCTCCTGGTCCTCCTTTCCCTAGCTTAAAGCTTAGGGCACACGAGTAGGAACTTCCTGATTCTTAAGAGACAGTGCGTACACTCATAATGTGTCCTCAGCCTATTGCTGCGAGTCACTTAGTACTTAAGGCACCTCCACCTGTTGTGAGGTGCCTGAACAACATTTTCTATCAGTGTGTTTGTGCAACTGCTAGTTGCCAGGTCCTTTCCTGTTTCTTGCCACTTTGGGAGCTGAATACCCAGGCTTGAACCCTGAATCTGTACATTTATCTGATCTTTCATGTTTCTGTCATGCTGGGGACTACATACCCAGTCCTGATCCCTGCTCCAGTACCTGTGTCTGTCCTTGTCTGAAGAAGGACTAAACCCTGAACCTGTTTGTATCTTAGTCTGGATCTTTTCCACATATTATGCCTTCAGTTTGAATCTACAATGTGCACATTCCAATAAGGACAGTGAAACATTGCATGCGCAGGGGTGTGTGGACTTCTAACTGGTAATGCACATGTATACCTTACACACATCATACATACATCTGCAGCTCATACACTTACAGGAGCTGTGACTGTGACCCTCACCTCCTTATATGACGCTACCTCGGCCCCCCATAGTAATGGCCCTCCATGTACATCACACTCACACCTGACGGTGCATAGTCCAAGCCTCCATGTTGTCACGTACCTTGTCCCATGGACAGTAGGACGCACAGTACACACAGACGCCACATTTTACTGATCTTCTTACTGACAAGTGAAAAGGGGAAGTTATGGTGAAAAGCGAAAACCGGAAGAAAAAGAGAAGTCTCCAGCAGAAGTGCTGCGCTTCCTGCCGCTCTGCTGGACATTATATTTACACCTCACTGCCGCCTTATATCCTTCTGGGGTCTGGTCGGATGTTGGTTTGCGTCCTAGCAGCCCAAAAAGTCTGGATTATAAGTCTCCTCTGTATACAGGTCCTGGGCCGAGCTATGTGTCTCCACAGTTACAAAGTCTGATCCTGCTGTGATCCACCCTCATGAGAAGTGTATTATGAGGTTCTGCAGCAGATGAGGCACCTGGCTGATGACAGGACCACTGCTTTGAATTTATGTTCAGCCCTACACAGGATATTAGGAGAAACAGCTGAGGACAGGGCTGCATCCTGCGGAGTCATTCCTCTTAGGTTTCTTTCACACTTCCGTCGGTATCGGACCGTCACGAAGTATCGGCGCGACGTAACGACAGAAGTGTTTGCTTTCACATTTCCGTCTGCGTTCCCGAGCAGGAAAGATCGTCACAGCGATATATGTGCAGAGTGAAACACTGGATGCGACGTACGGAAAAACGTTTCCTTGAACGTTTTTCCGAGACTACGGTCCGCCAAAACCCGACGCATCCAGTGGACGACGCATGCAACGTATGGCCATACGTCGCAGTGCATCGCTAATGCAAGTCTATGGACAAAAAACGCATCCTGCGGGCAACTTTGCCTTACAAAGGAGCTGGATAGATATGTTACAATGTAACATACATGCTCACACTCAGCATCGGGGGCAGAAACTCTACCAGTGATCACCAGGCTGCTCCGCTCTCGCCTTTTCCACAGACATAAATTGCCATTAAATCACTTTATGATGTAATTACACATTTCAAGGTGTCTCACATTATATTATATATATTGTCTATTGAGTTGTAAATCTGCATTGGCACTTTAATATAAATATGGTGATTTACTCGCTAGGGGGATCTTGTGATCGACTGGTGTTGCTTGAATATTTATGGGCTATTGTGTGGGTATTGTTGCCCTTCTTAAATATGGCGACCGTGTATCGGTTTTGTGCGTTACCAGTGCCCATGTCCCTGACGCGGGCATTGATCGCAGCATCGCTCCAGGCGCCTTTTCTGTGGTGGACGCGGTTTATTGACGTCACTGGGGAATTCCCCATGACCCGCACCGCCATATTGGCGCCGGAGGTAATGGGACGAGCGGCGCCGTTTTGTCATTTACATGCGCCGCCACATGGGAACGCTTAGAGGGATATAAAAGCCGGATACTGGGGACATTTAGATCATACTGGCCCCAAAAGGAAGCCGAAAGCGAAACACGCGTCGGGGTGCGTGTGTGCACCTATGGAAAAGGATATGGGTAAGAATATATAATTGGAACACTTGTTCTTCTTACATGAAGGGTTTCTTACTCTGCGGTCCGAGACTGATTTTGAATTGAAGGATATGTGGTTCCCCATACCCATGTGTTAGTAGGGGACTGTAGCCACTCTGGATATTATGCACTGGCACTTTATTATTGGAATATTGCTGGTTATATTGAAAAAATCTTCCACTGCTCGATTACTTCTGTGCCTATACCCCGGGTTTCTGTGGTGCAACACATTCTTTCATGGGTGCACCTGTACCGTATATTCAAATAGTTTGTTTGTGATACTTGGATTTTGATTGTCATTTAATTGTATTTTATGGTAATTTTCCATGGTAAATAAAATATACCTTTTTGTTTAGTACCTTTTTTGTGATTTTTATGCTTCAAGTCATGTATTCTATGCTATTGGGAAGCTTCACAATGTATTATCTCAAGTAGTTTTTGGATGGTTTCCGAGGACTATTATTACAGTACTAGATGGTGGCCCGATTCTAACGCATCGGTTATTCTAGAATATGTATGTAGTTTGTTTATGAAGTTTTCAGAATAATGCAATTTATACACAGGATGCGGCCGGCCGCGACCAATTAGCGAAGCGTGGTTCAAATTTCGCACCAATTCGCGGGCGGACTGTGACTGTCGCTGATTGGTTGCGCCCAGCCGCGAACAATCAGTGATGCCAGGGTGAGCTCCAGGGTTTTTGAGGGCCGCGGGCGAAAGAGTCTCAGTGGGCCGACCTCTTTAACACATACCACGATTCATGATGCACAGATACAGCAGAGAAATATAGCACAGCCAAGTAGTATATAACAGCCCACGTAGTATATAACACAGCCCACGTAGTATATAACACAGCCCATGCAGTATATAACACAGCCCACGTAGTATATAGCACAGCCACGTAGTATATAACACAGCCCACGTAGTATATAACACAGCCCATGTAGTATATAGCACAGCCCATGTAGTATATAACACAGCCCACGTAGTATATAACACAGCCCACGTAGTATACAGTACAGCCACATAGTATATAGCACAGCCATGTAGTATACAACACAGCCCATGTAGTATATAACACAGCCCACGTAGTATATAACACAGCCCACGTAGTATATAACACAGCCCACGTAGTATACAGCACAGCCACGTAGTATATAA
The DNA here is from genome assembly GCF_032444005.1 of Ranitomeya imitator. Taxonomy (NCBI): domain Eukaryota; kingdom Metazoa; phylum Chordata; class Amphibia; order Anura; family Dendrobatidae; genus Ranitomeya; species Ranitomeya imitator. The sequence goes on along the minus strand of NC_091284.1, from coordinate 6,269,855 downwards.
CACAGCCACGTAGTATATAGCAGAACCAGGTAGTATATAGCCTAGCCACGTAGTATATAGCACAGCCACATAGTATATAACACAGCCCATGCAGTATATAACACAGCCACGTAGTATATAGCCCAGCCACGTAGTATATAGCACAGCCATGTAGTATATAACACAGCCACGTACAGTAGTATATAGCAGAGCCACAAAGTATATAACACAGCCGCTTAGTATATTGCCCAGCCACATAATATATAACACAGCCCACGTAGTAAATAGCACAGCCCATGTAGTATATTGCCCAGCCACGTAGTATATAGCACAGCCACATAGTATATAGCACAGCCACGTAGTATATAACACAGCCCATGTAGTATATAGCACAGCCACGTAGTATATAGCACAGCTACGTAGTACATAGCACAGCCCACATAGTATATAGCACAGCCCACATAGTATATAGCACAGGCCACGTAGTAAATAGCACAGACACATAGTATATTGCCCAGCCACGTAGTATATTGCCCAGCCACGTAGTATATTGCCCAGCCACATAGTATATTACTCAGCCATGTAGTATATTGCCCAGCCATGTAGTATATAGCACAGAGATGTAGTATATAACACAGCCCACGCAGTATATAACACAGCCCACATAGTATATAGTAATGTGGGCTGTTGTGAATTCTGTTGTCGGGCTCCCTCCTGTGGTCATGAATGGTACTTCGGCTGGTTCTGTCCATGGACTTCCTCTGGTGGGTGTTTCTGAGTTTCCTTCCACAGGTGACGAGGTTAATTCGTTAGCTGGCTGCTCTATTTAACTCCACTTAGATCTTTGCTCCATGCCACCTGTCAATGTTCCAGTATTGGTCTAGTTCACTCCTGGATCGTTCTTGTGACCTGTCTTCCAAGCAGAAGCTAAGTTCCAGCTTGTATTTCTTTTGTTTGCTATTTTTCTGTCCAGCTTGCTATTTTTATTGTTCTCTTGCTTGCTGGAAGCTCTGGGACGCAGAGGGAGCGCCTCCGCACCGTGAGTCGGTGCGGAGGGTCTTTTTGCGCCCTCTGCGTGGTCTTTTTGTAGGTTTTTGTGCTGACCGCAAAGTAACCTTTCCTATCCTCGGTCTGTTCAGTAAGTCGGGCCTCACTTTGCTAAATCTATTTCATCTCTGTGTTTGTATTTTCATCTTTACTCACAGTCATTATATGTGGGGGGCTGCCTTTTCCTTTGGGAAATTTCTCTGAGGCAAGGTAGGCTTTATTTTTCTATCTCTAGGGCTAGCTAGTTTCTTAGGCTGTGCCGAGTTGCATAGGGAGCATTAGGCGCAATCCACGGCTATTTCTAGTGTGTTTGATAGGATTAGGGATTGCGGTCAGCAGAGTTCCCACGTCCCAGAGCTCGTCATTAATTATCAGTAACTATCAGGTCATTCCGTGTGCTCTAAACCACCAGGTCCATTATTGTCCTGACCACCAGGTCATAACAGTGGGCACCATATCTGTTAAAAAAAGAATTACAATAAAAAATAGTTATATACTCACCTTCCGTCGGCCCTCGGATCCAGCCGAGGCGTTTACCGATGCTCCTCGCGACGCTCCGGTCCCGAGAGTGCATTGCGGTCTCACAAGATGATGACGTACCGGTCTCGCGAGACCGCTACGTCATCATCTCGCGAGACCGCAATGCATGGACCGGTCACCGGAGCGTCACGAGGAGCGGGAAAGGCCTGGGCTGGATCTGGCGGTAGGATGTCGGGAACTGGAAGAGCACTGCGTTACACAGTGGAACACTGCTTCCCTGGGAAAGCACCATGCTGTTTTAGATACTGCCACCATGAGATAACCCACTGCGCTCCCCCCATGAGATAACCCACTGTACTCCCCCCATAAGATAAACTACTGCTCTCCCCCATGAGAACGCACTGTGTTTCCCCATAAGATAACCCACTGCGCTCCCTTCATGAGATAACCCACTGTGCTCCACCATAACATAATCCACTACGCTCTCCCATAATATAAACCACTGCGCTCCCCACATGAGATAACCCACTGTGCTCCCCCATACGATAACCCACTGTGCTCCCCATAAGATAAACCACTTGGCTCCCCACATGAGATAACCCACTATGCTCCTGCAGCGCCCCAGTGTCCTGGTCATTGCAGTAATATCGTTCTTCTCTAGGGGGGAGTGATGTTACCTTTGGAGGCAAAGAAAGACAACTGAATCCAGGTATCACAAACATGCAACACATTTCGCACTCCAGGCCACCAGGGGGAGCTATGCTCCTATTTATTAGGGCACTCCTCACACTTTGGTAAAACTGGTCGCCTGGGGAGGAAGTTAGACAGTTGCTGGCTAAGCTTTGCTCAGGTAGTTGGTCCCTGACAGGGGTGGGATCCTGTCAGAGGCTGAGACAGAAGGACACGGAGCTGTGCCTGCCCTGAGTGCGGCAGCTTCTAGAAAGAGACATTGAAGGAGGACTGTATTGTAGAGAGGGTGAAGAAGTCGTAGCAAAGGAATGGATATCAGAGGAGTTCGACCCTGCACAGGCTGCCTCCTTCTGAGGCGCAGGATCCCGGTAGCCGGAACACCGAGGGAGCAACAGTCCTTTATGCCTTGCTCCAGAGACCAGCAGGACAGCTAATTTCACATTACCTGCCCATCCTATACCCAGGAGGCAAGTTGGCACCGCTTAGAGGCTGGGGTGTTGTGAGTTCTGTTTTTGGGCTCCCTCTGGTGGTTACTGATGGTACTGGGTGATTTGTGTTCTGCTGTCTCTGGTGTCCACCTGTTCTATTAGGATTTGGGAGTTTCCTATTTAACTGGGCTTTCTTGTCATTTCCCCGCCGGCTATCAAGGTTATCAGAGTGTTTTGTTACCTCAGCTTCTGGCTTCAGTAATCTTCAGGACAAGCTAAGTTTTTGATTTTCTTGTTTCACGTTTTGCTTTATTTTTGTCTTGTCCAGCTTGCATATAATTGTTTCTTTGCTGCTGGTTGCTCTAGTGGGCTGTAATTGCTCCTCATGTTCCATGAGTTGGAACATGAGTTCAAGTAATTACAGGATGGTTTTTTGAAGGGTTTTTTGCTGACCGCGCAGTTTACTTTTGTATCCTCTGCTATCTAGTTTTAGCGGGCCTCATTTTGCTGAATCTGTTTTCATACTGTGTATGTGCCTTCCTCTCATTTCACCGTCATTATATGTGGGGGGCTGCTATTTCTGTGGGGTATTCCTCTGGAGGCAAGAGAGGTCTGTGTTTCTTCTAATAGGGGAAGTTAGATCTTCGGCTGGTGCGAGACGTCTAGGATCAACGTAGGCACGTTCCCCGGCTATTGTTATTTGTGTGTTCAGGTTTAGGGTCGCGGTCAGCTCAGGTTCCATCACCCTAGAGCTCGTTGGTGCTTGTCCTTTTGTGATTCCCTGCCATTGGAATCATGACAGTATAGCCGGCCAAAATGTTTGTGCTGAAGTAGGAGGAAAAGTAGTCTGAGGAAGTTTTTTTTTTTTGTTTTTTTTCTCTCCTCTGAGGTTGCTGCCTAGCCTTAATTGCAGCCTGGCTGATTTTTTTTTTCCTCCTCTTAATCCTTGAATGGCTCTGACCTTAGCTGTTTATCATGGACGTCCAGAGTTTAGCTTCCAGCTTGAATAATCTTGCTGCTAAGGTTCAAAATATACAAGATTTTGTTGTACATGCTCCTATGTCTGAACCTAGAATTCCTATTCCAGAGTTCTTTGCTGGAGATAGATCTAGTTTTCTGAATTTTAGGAACAATTGCAAGCTGTTCCTTTCTTTGAAATCTCGCTCTTCTGGAGACCCTGCTCAGCAGGTTAAGATTATTATATCTTTCCTGCGGGGTGACCCTCAAAATTGGGCATTTGCATTGGCACCAGGGGATCCTGCGTTGCTTAATGTGGATGCGTTTTTTCTGGCATTGGGTTTGCTCTATGAGGAACCTAACCAGGAGATTCAGGCTGAAAAAGCTTTATTAGCTCTCTCTCAGGGGCAAGATGAAGCAGAAATATATTGTCAAAAATTTCGGAAATGGTCAGTGCTTACTCAGTGGAATGAGTGCACCCTGGCTGCAAAGTTCAGAGATGGCCTTTCTGAGGCCATTAAAGATGTTATGGTGGGGTTCCCTGCGCCTACGGGTCTGAATGAGTCTATGACTATGGCTATTGAGATTGATCGGCGTTTACGGGAGCGCAAACCTGTGCACCATTTGGCGGTGTCTTCTGAACAGGCACTTGAGACAATGCAATGTGATAGAGTTCAGTCTAGAAGTGAACGGCAAAACTATAGGCGGAAAAATGGGTTGTGCTTTTATTGTGGTGATTCAGCTCATGTTATATCAGCATGCTCTAAACGCACAAAAAAGGTTGATAAGTCTGTTGCCATTAGTACGTTACAGTCTAAGTTCATTCTGTCTGTGACTCTGATTTGCTCATTATCATCCATTTCCGTCGATGCCTATGTAGATTCAGGCGCTGCCCTGAGTCTTATGGATTGGTCATTTGCCAAGCGATGTGGGTTTAGTCTTGAGCCTCTGGAAGTCCCTATTCCTTTGAAGGGAATTGACTCTACACCTTTAGCTATGAATAAACCTCAGTACTGGACACAAGTGACCATGCGTATGACTCCCGTTCATCAGGAGGTGATTCGCTTCCTGGTGTTGTATAATTTACATGATGTTCTAGTACTTGGTCTGCCATGGTTACAAACTCATAATCCAGTCCTTGACTAGAAAACAATGTCTGTGTTAAGCTGGGGATGTCAGGGGGTTCATGATGATGCACCTCCGATTTCTATCGCTTCATCTACTCCTTCTGAGGTTCCTGTATTTTTGTCTGATTATCGGGATGTTTTTGAGGAGCCTAAGCTCAGTTCGCTTCCTCCTCACAGGGATTGCGATTGTGCTATAGATTTAATTCCTGGTAGTAAATTTCCTAAAGGTCGTTTGTTCAATCTGTCAGTGCCAGAGCATACTGCTATGCGGGATTATGTTAAGGAGTCCTTGGAAAAGGGACATATCCGTCCATCTTCGTCCCCTTTGGGAGCAGGTTTTTTTTTCGTGGCCAAAAAAGATGGGTCCTTGAGGCCTTGTATAGATTATCGTCTTTTGAATAAGATTACCGTAAAATATCAGTATCCTTTGCCTTTGTTGACTGATTTGTTTGCTCGCATTAAGGGGGCTAAATGGTTCACTAAGATTGATCTTCGGGGTGCGTATAATCTTATACGAATAAAGCAAGGTGATGAGTGGAAAACCGCATTTAATACGCCTGAGGGTCATTTTGAGTATTTGGTAATGCCTTTCTGACTTCCTAATGCTCCTTCAGTCTTCCAGTCCTTTATGCACGATATTTTCCGTGAATATCTGGATAAATTTATGATTGTGTATTTGGATGATGTTTTGTTTTTTTCTGATGACTGGGAGTCTCATGTTCAGCAGGTCAGGAAGGTGTTTCAGGTCCTGCGGGCTAATTCCTTGTTTGTAAAGGGCTCAAAGTGTCTCTTTGGAGTCCAGAAGATTTCTTTCTTGGGGTATATTTTTTCCCCTTCTACTATTGAGATGGATCCCGTCAAGGTTCGGGCTATTTGTGACTGGACGCAGCCTGCATCTCTTAAGAGTCTGCAGAAGTTCTTGGGCTTTGCTAATTTCTATCGTCGTTTTATAACTAATTTTTCTAGTGTTGTTAAGCCTTTGACGGATTTGACTAAGAAGGGTGCTGATGTTGCTGATTGGTCTCCTGCGGCTGTGGAGGCCTTTCAGGAACTTAAACGCCGGTTTTCTTCTGCTCCTGTGTTGCGTCAGCCTGATGTTTCGCTTCCTTTCCAAGTTGAGGTTGATGCTTCCGAGATTGGAGCGGGGGCGGTTTTGTCACAGAGAAGCTCCGATTGCTCGGTGATGAAGCCATGTGCGTTCTTTTCTAGAAAATTTTCGCCTGCTGAGCGGAATTATGATGTGGGTAATCGGGAACTTTTGGCCATGAAGTGGGCATTTGAGGAGTGGCGTCATTGGCTGGAGGGTGCTAGACATCGTGTGGTGGTCTTGACTGATCACAAAAATCTGATTTACCTCGAGTCTGCCAGGCGTCTGAATCCTAGACAGGCTCGTTGGTCACTGTTTTTCTCTCGTTTCAATTTTGTGCTTTCATACCTGCCAGGTTCAAAGAATGTGAAGGCGGATGCTCTTTCTAGGAGTTTTGTGCCTGACTCCCCTGGAAATTCTGAGCCCACTGGTATCCTTAGGGATGGGGTGATTTTGTCGGCTGTCTTCCCAGACTTGCGACGTGCTTTGCAGGAGTTTCAGGCGGGTAAACCTGATCGTTGTCCGCCTGAGAGACTGTTTGTTCCGGATAGTTGGACCAGTAGAGTCATCTCCGAGGTCCATTCTTCTGCGTTGGCAGGTCATCCTGGAATATTTGGTACTAGAGACTTGGTGGCCAGGTATTTTTGGTGGCCTTCCTTGTCGAGGGATGTGCGTTCTTTTGTGCAGTCTTGTGAGGTTTGTGCTCGGGCTAAGCCTTGCTGTTCTCGAGCCAGTGGATTGTTGTCACCTTTGCCTATCCCGAAGAGGCCTTGGACGCACATTTCCATGGACTTTATTTCGGATCTCCCTGTCTCTCAAAAAATGTCTGTCATCTGGGTTGTGTGTGACCGCTTTTCTAAAATGGTTCATCTTGTACCCTTGCCTAAGTTGCCTTCCTCCTCTGAGTTGGTCCCTCTGTTTTTCCAGAACGTGGTTCGTTTGCATGGGATTCCGGAGAACATCGTTTCTGACAGGGGATCCCAGTTTGTGTCTAGATTTTGGCGGACGTTCTGTGCTAAGATGGGCATTGATTTGTCCTTTTCGTCTGCATTCCATCCTCAGACGAATGGCCAGACGGAGCGAACTAATCAGACCTTGGAAACTTATTTGAGGTGTTTTGTTTCTGCTGATCAGGATGACTGGGTTACCTTTTTGCCGCTGGCCGAGTTTGCCCTTAATAATCGGGCTAGTTCTGCTACCTTGGTTTCTCCTTTCTTTTGTAATTCGGGGTTTCATCCTCGTTTTTCCTCTGGTCAGGTGGAGCCTTCTGATTGTCCTGGAGTGGACATGGTGGTGGATAGGTTGCATCAGATTTGGAGTCATGTGGTGGACAATTTGAAGTTGTCCCAGGAGAGGGCTCAGCAGTTTGCTAATCGCCGTCGCCGCGTGGGTCCTTGACTTCGTGTTGGGGACTTGGTGTGGTTGTCTTCTCGTTTTGTTCCTATGAAGGTCTCTTCTCCTAAGTTCAAGCCTCGGTTCATCGGTCCTTATAGGATCTTGGAAATTCTTAACCCTGTGTCGTTTCGTTTGGATCTCCCGGCATCGTTTGCTATTCATAATGTGTTCCATCGGTCGTTGTTGCGGAGGTATGAGGTACCTGTTGTTCCTTCGCTTGAGCCTCCTGCTCCGGTGCTGGTGGAGGGAGAATTGGAGTATGTTGTGGAGAAGATCTTGGATTCTCGTGTTTCCAGACGGAAACTCCAATATTTGGTCAAGTGGAAGGGTTATGTTCAGGAGGATAATTCTTGGGTGGTTGCCTCTGATGTTCATGCTGATGATTTGGTCCGCGCTTTCCATAGGGCTCATCCTGGTCGCCCTGGTGGTTCTCGTGAGGGTTCGGTGACCCCTCCTCAAGGGGGGGGTACTGTTGTGAGTTCTGTTTTTGGGCTCCCTCTGGTGGTTACTGATGGTACTGGGTGATTTGTGTTCTGCTTTCTCTGGTGTCCACCTGTTCTATTAGGATTTGGGAGTTTCCTATTTAACCGGGCTTTCTTGTCATTTCCCCGCCGGCTATCAAGGTTATCAGAGTGTTTTGTTACCTCAGCTTCTGGCTTCAGTAATCTTCAGGACAAGCTAAGTTTTTGATTTTCTTGTTTCACGTTTTGCTTTATTTTTGTCTTGTCCAGCTTGCATATAATTGTTTCTTTGCTGCTGGTTGCTCTAGTGGGCTGTAATTGCTCCTCATGTTCCATGAGTTGGAACATGAGTTCAAGTAATTACAGGATGGTTTTTTGAAGGGTTTTTTGCTGACCGCGCAGTTTACTTTTGTATCCTCTGCTATCTAGTTTTAGCGGGCCTCATTTTGCTGAATCTGTTTTCATACTGTGTATGTGCCTTCCTCTCATTTCACCGTCATTATATGTGGGGGGCTGCTATTTCTGTGGGGTATTCCTCTGGAGGCAAGAGAGGTCTGTGTTTCTTCTAATAGGGGAAGTTAGATCTTCGGCTGGTGCGAGACGTCTAGGATCAACGTAGGCACGTTCCCCGGCTATTGTTATTTGTGTGTTCAGGTTTAGGGTCGCGGTCAGCTCAGGTTCCATCACCCTAGAGCTCGTTGGTGCTTGTCCTTTTGTGATTCCCTGCCATTGGAATCATGACACTGGGGCATGATAGAGTCCCTGTAAAAAGCCTCAAGCCACCGGTCATATGGGTTTGTCTTATCCATCTGGGGGACAGAGAGAGACATAACATCTGTAACATCTACAACAGTTGTGAGGACCGTGCCCCCACACAGTATAATGTTCCCACAGAACCACCATCCCCCACACAGTATAATGTTCCCGCAGAACCGCCATCCCCCACACAGTATAATGTTCCCCCAGAACCGCCATCCCCCACACAGTATAATATTCCCACAGTACCGCCATCCCCCACACAGTATAATGTTCCCACAGTACTGCCATCCCCCCACACAGTATAATATTCCCACAGTACCTCCATCCCCCCACACAGTATAATGTTCTCACAGTACCGCCATCCCCCACACAGTATAATATTCCCACAGTACCGCCATCCCTCCACACAGTATAATGTTCCCACAGTACCGCCATCCCCCACACAGTATAATATTCCCACAGTACCTCCATCCCCCCACACAGTATAATGTTCCCACAGTACTGCCATCCCCCCACACAGTATAATGTTCCCACAGTACCGCCATCCCCCCACACAGTATAATGTTCCCACAGTACCACCATCCCCCACACAGTATAATGTTCCCCCAGTACCCCCATCCCCCACACAGTATAATGTTCTCACAGTACCGCCATCCCCCACACAGTATAATGTTCCCACAGTACCACCATCCCCCACACAGTATAATGTTCTCACAGTACTGCCATCCCCCCCACACAGTATAATGTTCCCACAGTACCGCCATCCCCCACACAGTATAATGTTCCCCCAGAACCGCCATCCCCCACACAGTATAATGTTCCCACAGTACCACCATCCCCCACACAGTATAATGTTCTCACAGTACTGCCATCCCCCCCACACAGTATAATGTTCCCACAGTACCGCCATCCCCCACACAGTATAATGTTCCCCCAGAACCGCCATCCCCCACACAGTATAATGTTCCCACAGTACCACCATCCCCCACACAGTATAATGTTCCCACAGTACCACCATCCCCCACACAGTATAATGTTCCCACAGTACCACCATCCCCCACACAGTATAATGTTCCCACAGTACCGCCATCCCCCACACAGTATAATGTTCCCCCAGAACCGCCATCCCCCACACAGTATAATGTTCCCACAGTACCACCATCCCCCACACAGTATAATGTTCCCACAGTACCACCATCCCCCACACAGTATAATGTTCCCACAGTACCGCCATCCCCCACACAGTATAATATTCCCACAGTACCGCCATCCCCCACACACACAGTATAATATTCCCACATTACCGCCATCCCCCACACAGTATAATATTCCCACAGTACCGCCATCCCCCACACACAGTAGAATATTCCCACAGTACCGCCATCCCCAATAAAGGCAAAGAGACTGCAATCTTGTGTCCTCGTTCTTCACTGCACCTCACACCATCCACCATCTATACACTGGGAAGCCCTGGGGACATACTTCACCTGTGGGGAGGTATACCATCTAGCTGCCATAACATCACCCCAGCGGACCCCTTAAAAAAGCGTCGGTCACCCTGACCGAATACCACAGGTGGTGTCACGAACTATCCCTTTAACAACGCACGTCCAAAGGGCCACGGACCGGGTCAGCCACCGTGACATCCCCCTTGAGAACCAAAGGACCTGATACTGAGTACCCCTTGCCTACAGGGGCGCTCCACTCCCCCATAAGATAACCCACTGCGCTCCCCCATAAGATAAACCACTGCGCTCCCCCATAAGATAAACCACTGCGCTCCCCATGAGATAGTGCACTGTGCTCCCCCAAAAGATAGTGCACTGTGCTCCCCCAAAAGATATCCCACTTCTGTATTGTGACGCCAGCTGAGGTGACTGGCCAGGGAGGGCCAGCGCTACAAGTGGGGTCCCCAGGGGATAGATGGTAATGCAGCAAGATGAATCACTCCCCTCAGCAGGAGCATGCCCTTGGGGCAATGATGGGACTTGTAGTGCGCAGTGCAGCAGAAAGAAGCAAGGAGGCAAAATAATTCAGTCTTTGCCTTTACTAATGATGGCTGCAGGTTGAATCCGGGGTGCTGGTCACTAGGTTCAGGCTCCGGCCGGCTCACTAAGTGGGTAGAATGAGCCTTCCTTTCTGTGTCTGTCTCTTTGGAGATTCAGCAGCTTATGAGCTGATCTGTGCTCCCTGCTTGTCTATTCTCAGCAGCTCCAGCCAGCATACATTTCTGGCCCCTTTTGGAAGCTGTCCTCTCGGGCCCAGCTCTGAACTCTCTGTAATGTGTCGCTTCTAGTGCTGGAGGGGTGACCAGAGGACCTGCAGTCCCTCCCCGATCTCCAGATTCTGCTCCCAGGATTTGCACTCCCTGGTAGCCTTGGGCTCTGGTGCCCTGTTCTCTTCTTATCCTGTTAGTACACCTGCCAGTGTGGAGATATAGTGGGCATCCTGGTTTCACATCACTGATGCCAAGATGCGCAGTGACAAATCTCTCCCCTCATATACCGTGTCAGTGACCCTGTCACACTCCCTAAAGGCAAAGTCTGCAGGAACTGTTTGGGAATACACGTCAGAACATGGTTTTATTGTATTGTATAAGTAATGTAAAATGTGAAACTCCATTGAATCTCATAGGCACTAATGTTCGCAGCCAATGTAACATATTGTGACTAATGTATAATTTTCTTTATGTGTAACATCTAGGGAAAGTTTAGGGTTAAGTATGGGACATAGGTCTGGCATAGGCCTTATGTATTAAGGTTGAAAAGGGAAAGATTCAGTTGTGGGCACATTAGACAAAGGAATTAGGTGAAAGGTGAAGTTTCCCCAGCAACAGACTGCTGGAACAGACAGGTTATGATACAGTTACATGTTTGGGGCCAGCCCAGCTTGGGAAAGGAGCAGGGTCAAATAAGAAGGGGAGCATGTCCTGGTTTTAGTCAATTTCAAAGAGAAAAAAAAAAAAAAACTCCAAGTAAATGTGGCGCTAAGCACCTACGGATTTTTTGAATTCATCCACTTCAAGTGAAAAATGTTAACAAATTCATTTATTTTCTCAAAATAAAAAAATAAAATATATTTGTAAATGTGTCTCTTTTCTGGTTTTAGTCAGACAGATAGTGTGAGATTAGATGGAAGTGATAGCAGTAGTTCAAAGCCAGAGGGCTGGAGGACACGAAAAGTACAGACTGTTCGGGCAGTATGAGGCCACTGTTTTCTGCGGATATTTCTGCAATTTCCAGGACCTTCAGCCAGAACTATACACTGAGAAGTGTGTCTTATTCCCTTCCCACAAAAGGAAGCCAGAGGGAGAGACATGTGAAGGAGACGGGACAGGACTCATGAGAGCTGCGGAGTCGGGTGGAGTATCGCAGAGGCTACGGGAGCCATTAAGCAAAGGGATAGCTCAGGCTGAGTGTACAAAGAACATGGAGACTGTTGTGAATTCAGCTTTTGGGCTCCCTCCGGTGGTTGTAGAGGGTAATGCAGTTGTGCCTGGACTGCAGGAGTGGACAGGTGTATCTACTAATTGCAAAATTGACTGGGGTATATAGCTTTGCAGGACTCTTTAGTCAGTGCCAGTTGTCCATTGTTTTTGGAGGATTCACTTCCATGCTGGTCTCTCCAGTTTGCTGTGCTTTTCTACAAAGATAAGTCCTGGCTTATCTTTGGGAGGATAGGGAAGAAAAACATTAGACTCGAACAAAGACGACCCAGGAAAACATACTCAGAAGGGAGGTAAGAACATTTCTAAAACAATCCACAGTGAGGAGATTGGAACAAAACAAAATCCTCTAAACTGCATGCTCGCAAACGCCAGAAGCCTGACAAACAAGATGGAAGAACTAGAAGCAGAAATATCTACAGGTAACTTTGACATAGTGGGAATAACCGAGACATGGTTAGATGAAAGCTATGACTGGGCAGTTAACTTACAGGGTTACAGTCTGTTTAGAAAGGATCGTAAAAATCGGAGAGGAGGAGGGGTTTGTCTCTATGTAAAGTCTTGTCTAAAGTCCACTTTAAGGGAGGATATTAGCGAAGGGAATGAGGATGTCGAGTCCATATGGGTTGAAATTCATGGAGGGAAAAATGGTAGCAAAATTCTCATTGGGGTCTGTTACAAACCCCCAAATATAACAGAAACCATGGAAAGTCTACTTCTAAAGCAGATAGATGAAGCTGCAACCCATAATGAGGTCCTGGTTATGGGGGACTTTAACTACCCGGATATTAACTGGGAAACAGAAACCTGTGAAACCCATAAAGGCAACAGGTTTCTGCTAATAACCAAGAAAAATTATCTTTCACAATTGGTGCAGAATCCAACCAGAGGAGCAGCACTTTTAGACCTAATACTATCTAATAGACCTGACAGAATAACAAATCTGCAGGTGGTCGGGCATCTAGGAAACAGCGACCACAATATTGTACAGTTTCACCTGTCTTTCACTAGGGGGACTTGTCAGGGAGTCACAAAAACATTGAACTTTAGGAAGGCAAAGTTTGAACAGCTTAGAGATGCCCTTAATCTGGTAGACTGGGACAATATCCTCAGAAATAAGAATACAGATAATAAATGGGAAATGTTTAAGAACATCCTAAATAGGCAGTGTAAGCGGTTTATACCTTGTGGGAATAAAAGGACTAGAAATAGGAAAAACCCAATGTGGCTAAACAAAGAAGTAAGACAGGCAATTAACAGTAAAAAGAAAGCATTTGCACTACTAAAGCAGGATGGCACCATTGAAGCTCTAAAAAACTATAGGGAGAAAAATACTTTATCTAAAAAACTAATTAAAGCTGCCAAAAAGGAAACAGAGAAGCACATTGCTAAGGAGAGTAAAACTAATCCCAAACTGTTCTTCAACTATATCAATAGTAAAAGAATAAAAACTGAAAATGTAGGCCCCTTAAAAAATAGTGAGGAAAGAATGGTTGTAGATGACGAGGAAAAAGCTAACATATTAAACACCTTCTTCTCCACGGTATTCACGGTGGAAAATGAAATGCTAGGTGAAATCCCAAGAAACAATGAAAACGCTATATTAAGGGTCACCAATCTAACCCAAGAAGAGGTGCGAAACCGGCTAAATAAGATTAAAATAGATAAATCTCCGGGTCCGGATGGCATACACCCACGAGTACTAAGAGAACTAAGTAATGTAATAGATAAACCATTATTTCTTATTTTTAGGGACTCTATAGCGACAGGGTCTGTTCCGCAGGACTGGCGCATAGCAAATGTGGTGCCAATATTCAAAAAGGGCTCTAAAAGTGAACCTGGAAATTATAGGCCAGTAAGTCTAACCTCTATTGTTGGTAAAATATTTGAAGGGTTTCTGAGGGATGTTATTCTGGATTATCTCAATGAGAATAACTGTTTAACTCCATATCAGCATGGGTTTATGAGAAATCGCTCCTGTCAAACCAATCTAATCAGTTTTTATGAAGAGGTAAGCTATAGGCTGGACCACGGTGAGTCATTGGACGTGGTATATCTCGATTTTTCCAAAGCGTTTGATACCGTGCCGCACAAGAGGTTGGTACACAAAATGAGAATGCTTGGTCTGGGGGAAAATGTGTGTAAATGGGTTAGTAACTGGCTTAGTGATAGAAAGCAGAGGGTGGTTATAAATGGTATAGTCTCTAACTGGGTCGCTGTGACCAGTGGGGTACCGCAGGGGTCAGTATTGGGACCTGTTCTCTTCAACATATTCATTAATGATCTGGTAGAAGGTTTACACAGTAAAATATCGATATTTGCAGATGATACAAAACTATGTAAAGCAGTTAATACAAGAGAAGATAGTATTCTGCTACAGATGGATCTGGATAAGTTGGAAACTTGGGCTGAAAGGTGGCAGATGAGGTTTAACAATGATAAATGTAAGGTTATACACATGGGAAGAGGGAATCAATATCACCATTACACACTGAACGGGAAACCACTGGGTAAATCTGACAGGGAGAAGGACTTGGGGATCCTAGTTAATGATAAACTTACCTGGAGCAGCCAGTGCCAGGCAGCAGCTGCCAAGGCAAACAGGATCATGGGGTGCATTAAAAGAGGTCTGGATACACATGATGAGAGCATTATACTGCCTCTGTACAAATCCCTAGTTAGACCGCACATGGAGTACTGTGTCCAGTTTTGGGCACCGGTGCTCAGGAAGGATATAATGGAACTAGAGAGAGTACAAAGGAGGGCAACAAAATTAATAAAGGGGATGGGAGAACTACAATACCCAGATAGATTAGCGAAATTAGGATTATTTAGTCTAGAAAAAAGACGACTGAGGGGCGATCTAATAACCATGTATAAGTATATAAGGGGACAATACAAATATCTCGCTGAGGATCTGTTTATACCAAGGAAGGTGACGGGCACAAGGGGGCATTCTTTGCGTCTGGAGGAGAGAAGGTTTTTCCACCAACATAGAAGAGGATTCTTTACTGTTAGGGCAGTGAGAATCTGGAATTGCTTGCCTGAGGAGGTGGTGATGGCGAACTCAGTCGAGGGGTTCAAGAGAGGCCTGGATGTCTTCCTGGAGCAGAACAATATTGTATCATACAATTATTAGGTTCTGTAGAAGGACGTAGATCTGGGTATTTATTATGATGGAATATAGGCTGAACTGGATGGACAAATGTCTTTTTTCGGCCTTACTAACTATGTTACTATGTTACTATGTTACTATGGCTTTGTTTTTGCTGTCCACCTGCTGTGGACCTTATAGTTCTGTGCATATTCATGTTTTTGTCTTGTCCAGTTTTGTCTGTGAAGGATTTTTTGCAGCCAAGCTGTGTCTCGGGAGATGCAGATATACCCTCCATGTCTTTAGTCAGATGTGGTGATTTGTATTTTCTGTGGTGGATATTTTCTAGTGTTTTAATACTGACTGCATAGTACTCTGTTCTGTTCTTTCTTTTTAGCTAGTATGGCCTCCTATGCTAAAATCTGATTTCATATCTGCGTTTGTTATTTCCCTCTCCTCTCACAGTCAATATTTGTGGGGGGGGGCTATCTATCCTTTGGGGATTTTCTCTGAGGCAAGATAGGTTTCCTGTTTCTGTCTTTAGGGGTAGTTAGATCTTAGGCTGTGCCGAGGGGTCTAGGGAGTGTTAGGTATCCCCCACGGCTACTTTTAGTTGTGCTGCTAGGTTCAGGGTTTGCGGTCAGTACAGGGACCACCTTCTCCAGAGTCCGTCTCATGCTGCTCCTAGGCCACCAGATCATGACAGGAGACCTGCTGTGCTGTAACATCAGCTAGACATGGACTGCTAGGTAACAAAGTGTCCACTGTTGAATGTGCCCTTACTCCATAAGCCAAGAAGCATCAAAAGCAAAAAAATCTTTATTTAAAACATGACACCAAAAAGAGAGAAAACCGCAGGATCAGAGACGCGATAAAAAGGCAGCGGAAAAAATGCACGTTCCCTTATGTATGTGCGGCTGTTCCTGGAAACAGCAGAGGCCTGCGGCCAAACCATGACAGTTATACACCACACCCACGGCACAAGGGAGACAGAACACAACTTTCTTGTAGGGTGCCAGGGTGTGGAAACAGAGCAGCCCCTCACTCACGACAGCTGCCAAAAACCAGGAAGCAACAAAAATAAAAAAATCTTTATTTAAAACACAACACCAAAAAGAGACAAAACTGCACCATCAAAGACGTGAAGAAAAAGTCCCCTGATTTACCTGATGCAGCAATGCTGCAGACAGTCTGCAACATGAAACCTCAGCAGGTCCTCATCCTGGGAACGTGGCCTAACAGTCCTTTCACGCAGTGACCGGTGCGTAGGTGCATGGTGCTCGTATGTGAGCAGAGATCTTCGGGGACCTTACTACCAGCTATCGGTTACCTGTAGTGCATCTCTGAGCTCGGTCCGGCGTGCCTGTCTGCGGGGGACCTTACTACCAGCTATAGGGCGGTCACCAGATACTGATGATGGAGGGGATGGGCGGTCACCAGATACTGATGATGGAGGTGACGGGCGGACACCAGATACTGATGATGGAGGTGACGGGCGGACACCAGATACTGATGATGGAGGTGACGGGCGGACACCAGATACTGATGATGGAGGAGACGGGAGGTCACCAAATACTGATGATGGAGGAGACGGGCGGTCACCAGATACTGATGGTGGAGGAGACGGGCGGTCACCAGATACTGATGATGGAGGAGACGGGCGGTCACCAGATACTGATGATGGAGGAGACGGGCGGTCACCAGATACTGATGATGGAGGAGACGGGCGGTCACCAGATACTGATGATGGAGACGAGCGGTCACCAGATACTGATGATGGAGGGGATGGGCGGTCACCAGATACTGATGATGGAGGTGACGGGCGGAAACCAGATACTGATGATGGAGGAGACGGGAGGTCACCAAATATTGATGATGCAGGTGACGGGCCGACACCAGATACTGATGGGATTTACATTTCTCTTTTCTTCAGTCATTTTGCATTTTGGTAACTAATAATAAACTATTAATCATTCTATTTTTTTAAGCTTCTTACATTTTTGCGGCCTAAAAATTTTGTACAGTTTGTTGTGGCCTAACTGGGGTCACGATACAACCACTAATAATCTTTTACCGATTGGCGGTGGTTTAATAACAGGCAGATCGCGGTAAATGATGCACCGAGCAGCCGTGGTTCTCGGCAGTGCGAGTCCCGATTACACACTACCATGCACCGCCGAGAATGATGATGTTTTGTGCTGCACAAAGAATCATTTCACCCAGGGCTGCCACTAGAAATTTCGGGGCCCATACTGGCAACATTTTCGGGCCCCATTAAGACTTCGCCCAGGCTCCACCATCGCTCCACAACCAATGTTCCACCGCCCACTCTTGGAAAAACTCAACTTCTCCACCACATCCTCACCAGCAGATATTGACAGTTCCCATCAAACACCAGATCACATTCAAAGCCAGCAGCTTTTGTTCTAGCCAAAAGAATTTTTAAGCTGCCACCACACCACAGTAGACTCTTTCGACCATGCCCTACTCGTCTCTAAACTAATAAAAATAAATATATTTTTATGTATTTTTCTTTAACCCCTTTCTGACATTAGACGTACTATCCCGTTGAGACGACCACCGACAGGATAATACGTCTAACGCGATCAGCCGCGCTCACGGGGGGAGCACAGCCGATCGCGGCCGGGTGTCAGCTGACTATGGCAGCTGACATCCAGCACCATGTGCCAGGAGTGGTCACGGACCGGTCCTGGCACATTAACCCCCAGCACACTGCGATCAAAGATGATCGCAGCATTCCGGCAGCACAGAGAAGCATCGTGCAGGGAGGGGGCTCCCTGCATGCTTCACTGAGACCCTTGGAGCAACGTGATGTTATCGCGTTGCTCCGAGGGTCTTCTACCTCTTCCTCCTTGCAGGCCCGGATCCAAAATGGCCACGGGGGGCCTTCCGGGTCCTGCAGGGAGGTGGCTCTCAAGTGCCTGCTCAGAGTAGGTGCCGGGAAGCCTCCCTGCAGTGCCTGTGTGATCGCTGATCTGACTCAGTGCATTGCAGTGTCAGATCAGCGATCTGTCACTTTACTGTGATGTCCCCCCTGGGGCAATGTAAAAAAGTTTAAAAAAAATTATATTTACATGTGTAGAAAAAAAAAATCCCAAATAAAGAAAAAAAAAAAAAAATATATATATATATATATATATATATATATATATATTGTTCCCATAAACACATTTCTTTATCTAAATAATAAATAAACAATAAAAGTACACATATTTATTATCGCTGCATCCGTAATGACCCAACCTATAAAACTGTCCCACTAGTTAACCCCTTCAGTGAACACCGTAAAAAAAACCGAGGCAAAAAACGATGCTTTATTATCATGCCGCCAAACAAAAAGTGGAATAACACGCGATCAAAAAGTCAGATATAAATAACCATGATACCACTGAAAACATCATCTTGTCCCACAAAAAATGAGCCACCATATAGAGTCATCAAAGAAAAAATAAAAAAGTTATAGTCCTCAGAATAAAGCGATGCAAAAATAATTTTTTTTATATAAAATAGTTTTTATCGTATAAAAGCGCCAAAACATAAAAAAAGATATAAATGAGGTATCGCTGTAATCGTTATGACCCGAAGAATAAAACTGATCAAAAATGTCACGTGCCCGAAAATGATACCAATAAAAATGTCAACTCGTCCTGCAAAAAACAAGACTTCACATGACTCTGTGGACCCAAATATGGAAAAATTATAGCTCTCAAAATGTGGAGACGCAAAAAATATTTTTTGCAATAAAAAGCATCTTTCAGTGTGTGACGGCTGCTGATCATAAAAATCCGCAAAAAAACCCGCTATAAAAGTAAATCAAACCCCCCTTCATCACCCCCTTAGTTAGGGAAAAATAATACAATTTTAAAAAATGTATTTATTTCCATTTTCCCATTAGGGAAAGCTCTTCAACTCCAAGGACGTCCACCCATTTCTTCTGATACATGTTGGCACCAATGACACGGCAAGGAAGGACCTACCGACAATCTGCAAAGACTTTGAAGAGTTGGGGAAGAAAGTAAAGGAACTGGATGCACAGGTAGTTTTTTCTTCTATCCTTCCAGTAGACGGGCATGGCACCAGGAGATGGAACAGGATCCTTGATGCAAACAACTGGCTAAGACGATGGTGCAGACAACAAGGATTTGGATTCCTGGACCACGGTGTGAATTACTGGTATGATGGACTCCTCGCCAGAGACGGACTACACCTCAACAAACCTGGGAAACACACATTCGCCAGAAGACTCGCTACACTCATCAGGAGGGCGTTAAACTAGAAGAAGAGGGGACGGGAAGAAAAACATTAGACTTGAACAAAGACGACCCAGGAAAACATACTCAGAAGGGAGGTAAGAACATTTCTAAAGCAATCCACAGTGAGGAGATTGGAACAAAACAAAATCCTCTAAACTGCATGCTCGCAAACGCCAGAAGCCTGACAAACAAGATGGAAGAACTAGAAGCAGAAATATCTACAGGTAACTTTGACATAGTGGGAATAACCGAGACATGGTTAGATGAAAGCTATGACTGGGCAGTTAACTTACAGGGTTACAGTCTGTTTAGAAAGGATCGTAAAAATCGGAGAGGAGGAGGGGTTTGTCTCTATGTAAAGTCTTGTCTAAAGTCCACTTTAAGGGAGGATATTAGCGAAGGAAATGAGGATGTCGAGTCCATATGGGTCGAAATTCATGGAGGGAAAAATGGTAACAAAATTCTCATTGGGGTCTGTTACAAACCCCCAAATATAACAGAAAGCATGGAAAGTCTACTTCTAAAGCAGATAGATGAAGCTGCAACCCATAATGAGGTCCTGGTTATGGGGGACTTTAACTACCCGGATATTAACTGGGAAACAGAAACCTGTGAAACCCATAAAGGCAACAGGTTTCTGCTAATAACCAAGAAAAATTATCTTTCACAATTGGTGCAGAATCCAACCAGAGGAGCAGCACTTTTAGACCTAATACTATCTAATAGACCTGACAGAATAACAAATCTGCAGGTGGTTGGGCATTTAGGAAATAGCGACCACAATATTGTGCAGTTTCACCTGTCTTTCACTAGGGGGACTTGTCAGGGAGTCACAAAAACATTGAACTTTAGGAAGGCAAAGTTTGACCAGCTTAGAGATGCCCTTAATCTGGTAGACTGGGACAATATCCTCAGAAATAAGAATACAGATAATAAATGGGAAATGTTTAAGAACATCCTAAATAGGCACTGTAAGCGGTTTATACCTTGTGGGAATAAAAGGACTAGAAATAGGAAAAACCCAATGTGGCTAAACAAAGAAGTAAGACAGGCAATTAACAGTAAAAAGAAAGCATTTGCACTACTAAAGCAGGA
This sequence comes from Ranitomeya imitator, assembly GCF_032444005.1. NCBI lineage: Eukaryota > Metazoa > Chordata > Amphibia > Anura > Dendrobatidae > Ranitomeya > Ranitomeya imitator. Next base: position 6,249,537 of record NC_091284.1, on the reverse strand, counting down.
TGGCACCATTGAAGCTCTAAAAAACTATAGGGAGAAAAATACTTTATCTAAAAAACTAATTAAAGCTGCCAAAAAGGAAACAGAGAAGCACATTGCTAAGGAGAGTAAAACTAATCCCAAACTTTTCTTCAACTATATCAATAGTAAAAGAATAAAAACTGAAAATGTAGGCCCCTTAAAAAATAGTGAGGAAAGAATGGTTGTAGATGACGAGGAAAAAGCTAACATATTAAACACCTTCTTCTCCACGGTATTCACGGTGGAAAATTAAATGCTAGGTGAAATCCCAAGAAACAATGAAAACCCTATATTAAGGGTCACCAATCTAACCCAAGAAGAGGTGCGAAACCGGCTAAATAAGATTAAAATAGATAAATCTCCGGGTCCGGATGGCATACACCCACGAGTACTAAGAGAACTAAGTAATGTAATAGATAAACCATTATTTCTTATTTTTAGTGACTCTATAGCGACAGGGTCTGTTCCGCAGGATTGGCGCATAGCAAATGTGGTGCCAATATTCAAAAAGGGCTCTAAAAGTGAACCTGGAAATTATAGGCCAGTAAGTCTAACCTCTATTGTTGGTAAAATATTTGAAGGGTTTCTGAGGGATGTTATTCTGGATTATCTCAATGAGAATAACTGTTTAACTCCATATCAGCATGGGTTTATGAGAAATCGCTCCTGTCAAACCAATCTAATCAGTTTTTATGAAGAGGTAAGCTATAGGCTGGACCACGGTGAGTCATTGGACGTGGTATATCTCGATTTTTCCAAAGCGTTTGATACCGTGCCGCACAAGAGGTTGGTACACAAAATGAGAATGCTTGGTCTGGGGGAAAATGTGTGTAAATGGGTTAGTAACTGGCTTAGTGATAGAAAGCAGAGGGTGGTTATAAATGGTATAGTCTCTAACTGGGTCGCTGTGACCAGTGGGGTACCGCAGGGGTCAGTATTGGGACCTGTTCTCTTCAACATATTCATTAATGATCTGGTAGAAGGTTTACACAGTAAAATATCGATATTTGCAGATGATACAAAACTATGTAAAGCAGTCAGGGCCGGCTCCAGGTTTTCGAGGGCCCCGGGCGAAAGAGTCTCAGTGGGCCCCCCCCTTTAACACATACCCTGATTTATGATGCACAGATACGGCAGAGAAATGTATAGTACAATGCCAGATTTCACTTCTTACATGAGTGACAGCTATTGTAGATTCTGCAGTGTATATATACAGGAGGAAAGGTGCTGTGCAGTGTATATATACAGGAGAGGTGCTGTGCAGTGTATATATACAGGAGGAAAGGTGTTGTGCAGTGTATATATACAGGAGAGGTGCTGTGCAGTGTATATATACAGGAGGAAAGATGCTGTGCAGTGTATATATACAGGAGAGGTGCTTTTCTGTTTTGAGTTTTTCTATGAAACAAAGACTTTTCTACATAAACAACGTTGTTTGGTTTTGCGGCCCCAACAGATCTGTGCTACAAAGTAACAGGCGGCTCGGGCATTAATGAGGGACCTGATGCTGAATCCTTTCCACAAACCCTAATGACCCAATTAGTGCCCTGTCATTAGAAGCTCATTAAACGCCTCCCTGTCCCGAGCAGTCATGTACGGTATGGGGGGATCCTGCAGCCCACCCCGACTGCTCCATACCATACACTGCCCTCTGTCGTGCTCACTATTATCCTGTGCATTTCTCCGTCATCGTTACCCCATGTTACACTTGTCACCCCCCACTACAGAGTAGCAGGGCAGCCAATGTCACCCCCTCCCGGACCCTAATGGCAGCAGGAAATGTCTGCTCCTCTATTGGGTTGGAACCTGATTTAATCAAGGAATAATGTGGATTTGTTGCCGGTGGCTGCAGGGGAAGGGTTAAGTGATGCCATGTCCGTGGTGGGAGCAGTGGCAGCTGCTGGGACCTGGACAGAGACAACCAATGTTGCTGTGACTGCACAGTGTGACCTGGAGGAGCGAAGCTGAGACGCAGAAATCACCCACATGCCAGCACTGGGCAGAGTTCCTCCAGTCACCAGCCTGGGGCCACGGGGCCCCAATGTACAGCCCACAGCTCAGATTTATCCATGGCAGCAGCTCCCCTTCCTCCTGGCATCTGGTTAACCCCATTTATGCGGGTCGGATTGTTATCTTTAAGGTTCAGCAATAACCTTCATACAGATGGGAAGGGGTTAAGCTTCTTCCTACCCCACTGGTGCAGGTTTGGTGCAGCATGCATGTATTCTGGGAGAGCTGGGTGGCTACAGGCTGCACCCTACCAGCTGCTCCTCTAGACATCACCCACATTTTTAGGCAGCGGAAACAGACAGCAGCAGACTGAGCCACAGCTGCAAGATACCTTTGCACTCAGGCACTGGTAGAACGGAGCTTCTCCGGAATCTGCCTGATAAACTTCAGCACTGTCTGCAGCCACCCAGGGGGGAGAGCAGAGCAGGAGATAACATGCTCTCTCCGCCCACAATGTCACACTGGCTGCCTTCTGTTAACCCCTATGTGTGCCTGCCTGGCTGCACTGACTGAGTGAGAAGATGCTTGTGTCAGAGCTGGCACATAGGGGTTAAGAGAACGCAGCCAGCAGTGACTTTGTGGGGGGAGAGAGCATGTTAACTCCTGCTCTGCTCTCCCAGCTGTATCTATGACAGCTAAGTGGGCCCCCCCTCTCCCCAGGGCCCCGGCATTTGCCCGCTGTGCCGGGTGCTGACGCCGGCCCTGAAAGCAGTTAATACAAGAGAAGATAGTATTCTGCTACAGATGGATCTGGATAAGTTGGAAACTTGGGCTGAAAGGTGGCAGATGAGGTTTAACAATGATAAATGTAAGGTTATACACATGGGAAGAAGGAATCAATATCACCATTACACACTGAACGGGAAACCACTGGGTAAATCTGACAGGGAGAAGGACTTAGGGATCCTAGTTAATGATAAACTTACCTGGAGCAGCCAGTGCCAGGCAGCAGGTGCCAAGGCAAACAGGATCATGGGGTGCATTAAAAGAGGTCTGGATACACATGATGAGAGCATTATACTGCCTCTGTACAAATCCCTAGTTAGACCGCACATGGAGTACTGTGTCCAGTTTTGGGCACCGATGCTCAGGAAGGATATAATGGAACTAGAGAGAGTACAAAGGAGGGCAACAAAATTAATAAAGGGGATGGGAGAACTACAATACCCAGATAGATTAGCGAAATTAGGATTATTTAGTCTAGAAAAAAGACGACTGAGGGGCGATCTAATAACCATGTATAAGTATATAAGGGGACAATACAAATATCTCGCTGAGGATCTGTTTATACCAAGGAAGGTGACGGGCACAAGGGGGCATTCTTTGCGTCTGGAGGAGAGAAGGTTTTTCCACCAACATAGAAGAGGATTCTTTACTGTTAGGGCAGTGAGAATCTGGATTTGCTTGCCTGAGGAGGTGGTGATGGCGAACTCAGTCGAGGGGTTCAAGAGAGGCCTGGATGTCTTCCTGGAGCAGAACAATATTGTATCATACAATTATTAGGTTCTGTAGAAGGACGTAGATCTGGGGATTTATTATGATGGAATATAGGCTGAACTGGATGGACAAATGTCTTTTTTCGGCCTTACTAACTATGTTACTATGTTACTATGTTGGGGCTAAAGTTAGGGTTAGGGTTTGGATTACATATATGCTTGGGAATAGGGTTGGGATTAGGGTTAGGGGCAGGGCCGGCTCCAGGTTTTCGAGGGCCCCGGGCGAAAGAGTCTCAGTGGGCCCCCCCCTTTAACACATACCCTGATTTATGATGCACAGATACGGCAGAGAAATGTATAGTACAATGCCAGATTTCACTTCTTACATGAGTGACAGCTATTGTAGATTCTGCAGTGTATATATACAGGAGGAAAGGTGCTGTGCAGTGTATATATACAGGAGAGGTGCTGTGCAGTGTATATATACAGGAGGAAAGGTGTTGTGCAGTGTATATATACAGGAGAGGTGCTGTGCAGTGTATATATACAGGAGGAAAGATGCTGTGCAGTGTATATATACAGGAGAGGTGCTTTTCTGTTTTGAGTTTTTCTATGAAACAAAGACTTTTCTACATAAACAACGTTGTTTGGTTTTGCGGCCCCAACAGATCTGTGCTACAAAGTAACAGGCGGCTCGGGCATTAATGAGGGACCTGATGCTGAATCCTTTCCACAAACCCTAATGACCCAATTAGTGCCCTGTCATTAGAAGCTCATTAAACGCCTCCCTGTCCCGAGCAGTCATGTACGGTATGGGGGGATCCTGCAGCCCACCCCGACTGCTCCATACCATACACTGCCCTCTGTCGTGCTCACTATTATCCTGTGCATTTCTCCGTCATCGTTACCCCATGTTACACTTGTCACCCCCCACTACAGAGTAGCAGGGCAGCCAATGTCACCCCCTCCCGGACCCTAATGGCAGCAGGAAATGTCTGCTCCTCTATTGGGTTGGAACCTGATTTAATCAAGGAATAATGTGGATTTGTTGCCGGTGGCTGCAGGGGAAGGGTTAAGTGATGCCATGTCCGTGGTGGGAGCAGTGGCAGCTGCTGGGACCTGGACAGAGACAACCAATGTTGCTGTGACTGCACAGTGTGACCTGGAGGAGCGAAGCTGAGACGCAGAAATCACCCACATGCCAGCACTGGGCAGAGTTCCTCCAGTCACCAGCCTGGGGCCACGGGGCCCCAATGTACAGCCCACAGCTCAGATTTAGCCATGGCAGCAGCTCCCCTTCCTCCTGGCATCTGGTTAACCCCATTTATGCGGGTCGGATTGTTATCTTTAAGGTTCAGCAATAACCTTCATACAGATGGGAAGGGGTTAAGCTTCTTCCTACCCCACTGGTGCAGGTTTGGTGCAGCATGCATGTATTCTGGGAGAGCTGGGTGGCTACAGGCTGCACCCTACCAGCTGCTCCTCTAGACATCACCCACATTTTTAGGCAGCGGAAACAGACAGCAGCAGACTGAGCCACAGCTGCAAGATACCTTTGCACTCAGGCACTGGTAGAACGGAGCTTCTCCGGAATCTGCCTGATAAACTTCAGCACTGTCCGCAGCCACCCAGGGGGGAGAGCAGAGCAGGAGATAACATGCTCTCTCCGCCCACAATGTCACACTGGCTGCCTTCTGTTAACCCCTATGTGTGCCTGCCTGGCTGCACTGACTGAGTGAGAAGATGCTTGTGTCAGAGCTGGCACATAGGGGTTAAGAGAACGCAGCCAGCAGTGACTTTGTGGGGGGAGAGAGCATGTTATCTCCTGCTCTGCTCTCCCAGCTGTATCTATGACAGCTAAGTGGGCCCCCCTCTCTCCCCAGGGCCCCGGCATTTGCCCGCTGTGCCGGGTGCTGACGCCGGCCCTGGTTAGGGGTGTGTCAGGGTTAGGGGTGTGGTTAGGGTTACTGTTGGGATTAGGGTTAGGGGTGTGTTTGGATTAGGGTTTCAGTTATAATTGGGGGTTTCCACTGTTTAGACACATCAGGGGCTCTCCAAACACGACATGCCGTCCGATCTCAATTCCAGTCAATTCTGCGTTGAAAAAGTAAAACAGTGCTCCTTCCCTTCTGAGCTCTCCCGTGCGTCCAAACAGGGGTTTACCCCAACATATTGGGTATCGGCGTACTCAGGACAAATTGGACAACAACTTTTGGTGTCCATTTTCTCCTGTTACCCTTGGGAAAATACAAAACCGGGGACGAAAAATAATTTTTGTGAGGAAAAAAAAGATTTTTTATTTTCACGGCTCTGCGTTATAAACTGTAGTGAAACACTTGGGAGTTCAAAGTTCTCACAACACAACTAGATAAGTTCCTTGGGGGATCTAGTTTTCAATATGGGGTCACTTGTGGGGGGTTTCTACTGTTTAGGTACATTAGGGGCTCTGCAAATGCAACGTGACACCTGCAGACCATTCCATCTAAGTCTGCGTTCCAAACAGTGCTCCTTCCCTTCCGAGCTCTCACATGCACCCAAACGGTGGTTCCCCCCACATATGGGGTATCGGCGTACTCAGGACAAATTGGACAACAACTTTTGGGGTCCTATTTCTCCTGTAACGCTTGGGAAAATACAAAACTGGGGGTTAAAAAATAATTTTTGTGGAAAAATGTTTTTATTTTCACGGCTCTGCGTTATAAACTATAGTGAAACACTTGAAGGTTTAAAGTTATCACAACACATCTAGATAAGTTCCTTAGGGGTCTAGTTTCCAAAATGGTGTCACTTGTGGGGGGTTTCAATCTTTAGGCACATCAGGGGCTCTCCAAACGCAACATGGCGTCCCATCTCAATTCCTGTCAATTTTGCATTGAAAAGTCAAACGGCGCTCCTTCCCTTCCGAGCTCTGTCATGCGCCCGAACAGTGGTTTACCCCCACATATGGGGTATCGGCGTACTCGGGACAAATTGGACAACAACTTTTGGGGTCCAGTTTCTCCTGTTACCCTTGATAAAATAAAACAAATTGGAGCTGAAGTAAATTTTTTGTGAAAAAAAGTTAAATGTTCATTTTTGTTTAAACATTCCAAAAATTCCTGTGAAACACCTGAAGGGTTAATAAACTTCTTGAATGTTGTTTTGAGCACCATGAGGGGTGCAGTTTTTAGAATGGTGTCACACTTGGTTATTTTCTATCATATAGACCCCTCAAAATGACTTCAAATGAGATGTGCTCCCTAAAAAAAATGGTGTTGTAAAAATGAGAAATTGCTGGTCAACTTTTAACCCTTATAACTCCCTAACAAAAAAAATTAGGTTCCAAAATTGTGCTGATGTAAAGTAGACATGTGGGAAATGTTACTTATTAAGTATTTTGTGTGACATATCTCTGTGATTTAAGTGCATAAAAATTAAAATTTGGAAAATTGCAAAATTTTCACAATTTTTTTCCAAATTTCCATTTATTTCACAAATAAAAACAGGTAATATCAAAGAAATTTTACCACTATCATGAAGTACAATATGTCACGAGAAAACAATGTCAGAATTACCGGGATCTGTTGAAGCGTTACAGAGTTATAACCTCATAAAGGGACAGTGGTCAGAATTGTAAAATTTGGCCCGGTCATTAACGTGCAAACCACCCTTGGGGGTAAAGGGGTTAAGGGAATGAGTCATATACATTTTTTTAAACAACCATTAATACCACATACAAGGGACAAATATCATGACACCATGACCAGACCACATAGTACCACCACATCGTGAATAAATACTACAATACTGATCATAAATTTAAAGAAAACACAATACTAAGTGCCATTGTACACAGGAACTCTGTATTTACTGTCATTGTACAGGTAATATAGTCAGGGCTGCCACTAGGAATTTCGGGGCCCCATACTGACAAAATTTTCAGACCCCCTTGAGACTCCACCCAGGCTCCATCCCAGCTCCGCCTCCACCCTTCGAACCTTCCACAGTCCCACCGCTCACTCTTGGAAAAACTCAACTTCCCCACTATGTCCTCATCGATCAGATATTATCAGTTCCCATCAAACACCAGATCACATTCATAACCAGCAGCTTTTGTTCTGGCCAAAATAATTTTTACGCCGCCAAAACGATACGGTCGACTCTTTTGGCCGGACCCTACTGTACTCTAACCTATTAACCCCTTAGTGACAGAGCCAATTTGGTACTTAATGACCGGGCCAATTTTTGCAATTCTGACCACTGTCACTTTATGAGGTTATAACTCTGGAACGCTTCAACGGATCCCGCTGATTCTGACATTGTTTTTTCGTGACATATTGTACTTCATGTTAGTGGTAACATTTCTTCGATATTACTTGCGATTATTTATGAAAAAAATGGAAATATGGCGAAAATTTTTAAAATTTTGCAATTTTCAAACTTTGTATTTTTATGCCCTTAAATCAGAGAGATATGTCACGAAAAATAGTTAATAAATAACATTTCCCACATGTCTACTTTACATCAGCACAATTTTGGAAACAAAATTTTTTTTTGTTAGGGAGTTATAAGGGTTAAAAGTTGACCAGCAATTTCTCATTTTTACAACACCATTTTTTTTTAGGGACCACATCACATTTGAAGTCATTTTGAGGGGTCTATATGATAGAAAATAATGAAGTGTGACACCATTCTAAAAACTACACCCCTCAAGGTTCTCAAAACCACATTCAAGAAGTTTATTAACTCTTTACGTGCTTCACAGGAACTGAAACAATGTGGAAGGAAAAAATGAACATTTAACTTTTTTTTGCAAACATCTTAATTCAGAACCATTTTTTTTATTTTCACAAGTGTAAAAACAGAAATGTAACCATAAATTTTGTTATGCAATTTCTCCTGAATACGCCAATACCCCATATGTGGGGGTAAACCACTTTTTGGGCGCACCGCAGAACTTGGAAGTGAAGGAGCGCCGTTTGACTTTTTCAATGCAGAATTGGCTGGAATTGAGATCGGACGCCATGTCACGTTTGCAGAGCCCCTGATGTGCCTAAACAGTGGAAACTCCCCACAAGTGACACCATTTTGGAAACTAGACCCCTTAAGGAACTTATCTAGATGTGTGGTGAGCACTTTGAACCCCCAAGTGCTTCACAGAAGTTTATAATGTAGAGCCGTGAAAATAAAAAATCGCTTTTGTTTACACAAAAATGATCTTTTCGCCCACAAATTCTTATTTTCACAAGGGTAACAGGAGAAATTAGACCACAAAAGTTGTTGTGCGATTTCTCCTGAATACGCCAATACCCCATATGTGAGGGTAAACCACTGTTTGGGCGCACCACAGAGCTTGAAAGTGAAGGAGCGCCGTTTTACTTTTTCAATGTAGAATTGGCAGGAATTGAGATTGGACGCAATGTCGCGTTTGGAGAGCCCCTGATGTGCCTAAACAGTGGAAACCCCCCACAAGTGACACCATTTTGGAAACTAGACCCCTTAAGGAACATATCTAGATGTGTGGTGAGCACTTTGAACCCCCATGTGCTTCACAGAAGTTTATAATGTAGAGCCGTGAAAAAAAAAATCGCATTTTTTCTACAAAAATGATCTTTTTGCCCACAAATTTTTATTTTCACACGGGTAACAGGAGAAATTAGACCACAAAAGTTGTTGTGCAATTTCTCCTGAGTACGCTGATACCCAATATGTGGGGGTAAACCACTGTTTGGGCGCACCGCAGAGCTTGGAAGAGAAAGAGCGCCGTTTTACTTTTTCAATGTAGAATTGGCTGGAATTGAGATCGGACACCATGTCGCGTTTGGAGAGCCCCTGATGTGCCTAAACAGTAGAAATCCCCCACAAGTGACCCCATTTTGGAAACTAGACCCCCCATGGAACTTATCTAGATGTGTGGTGAGAACCTTGAATGCCCAAGTGCTTCACAGAAGTTTATAATGCAGAGCCGTGAAAATAAATTTTTTTTTTTTTTTCCACAAAAAAGATTTTTTAGCCCCCAAGTTTTTATTTTCACAAGGGTAACAAGAGAAATTGGACCCCAAAAGTTGTTGTCCAATTTGTCCTGAGTATGCTGGTACCCCATATGTGGGGGTAAACCACTGTTTGGGCGCACAGCAGAGCTCGGAAGGAAGGAGCGCCGTTTTGGAATGCAGACTTTGATAGAATGGTCTGCGGGCATTATGTTGCGTTTGCAGAGCCCCTGATGTACCTAACCAGTAGAAACCCTCCACAAGTGACCCCATTTTGGAAACTAGACCCCCCAAGGAACTTATCTAGATGTGTGGTGAGAACTTTGAATGCCCAAGTGCTTCACAGAAGTTTAGAATGCAGAGTCGTGAAAATAAAAAATATTTTTTTTTCCACAAAAAAGATATTGTAGCCCCCAAGTTTTTATTTTCACAAGGGTAACAGGAGAAATTGGACTGCAATAGTTGTTGTCCAATTTATCCCGAGTACGCTGATGCGCCATATGTGGGGGTAAACCACTGTTTGGGCGCACGGCAGAGCTCGGAAGGGAAGGAGCGCCTTTTTGGAATGCAGACTTTGATAGAATGGTCTGTGGGCATTATGTTGCGATTGCAGAGCCCCTGATATACCTAAACTGTAGTAACCCCCCACAAGTGACCCCATTTTGGAAACTAGACCCCCCAAGGAACTTATCTAGATGTGTGGTGAGAACTTTGAATGCCCAAGTGCTTCACAGAAGTTTAGAATGCAGAGTCGTGAAAATAAAAAATATATTTTTTTTTCACAAAAAAGATTTTGTAGCCCCCAAGTTTTTATTTTCACAAGGGTAACAAGAGAAATTGGACTGCAATAGTTGTTGTCCAATTTATCCCGAGTACGCTGATGCCCCATATGTGGGGGTAACCCACTGTTTGGGCGCACGGCAGAGCTCAGAAGGGAGGGAGCACCATTTGACTTTTTGAGCGCAAAATTGGCTGTCGCGTTTGGAGACCCCTTGATGTACCTAAACAGTGGAAACCCCCCAATTCTAGCTCCAACCCTAACCCCAACACACCCCTAACCCTAATCCCAACCTGATCCATAATCCTAATCACTAACCCTAACCATAATCACAACCCTTACCCCAAAACAACCCTAATGTCAACCCTAACCATAACCCTAATCAAAACCCTAAATCCAACACACCCCTAATCCTAATCTCAACCCTAACCACAAACCTAACCCTAATCCCAATACACCCCTAATCACAACCCTAACCTTAACCCTAATCCCAAACCTAACCCTAATCCCAAGCGTAACCCTAATGCCAACCCTAACCCTAATACCAACCCTAATCCAAACCCTAACCCTAATCCCAGCTCTAACCCTAACTTTAGCCCCAACCCTAGCCCTAACTTTAGCCCCAACCCTAACCCTAGCCCTAAGGCTACTTTCACACTTGCGTCATTTGGCATTCCGTCGCAATCCGTCGTTTTGGACAAGAAACGGATCCTGCAAATGTACCCGCAGGATGCGTTTTTTGCCCATAGACTTGTATTGCCGACGGATCGTGACGGATGGCCACACGTCGCGTCCGTCGTGCACTGGATCAGTTGTGTTTTGGCGGAGCATCGGCACAAAAAAACGTTCAATGAAACGTTTTTTTTTGTACGTCGCATTCGCCATTTCTGACCGCGCATGCGTGGCCGTAACTCCGCCCCCTCCTCCCCAGGACATAGATTGGGCAGCGGATGCGTTGAAAAACTACAGCTGCTGCCCACGTTGTGCACAATTTTCACAACGTGCGTCGGTATGTCGGGCCGACGCATTGCGACGGCCCCGTACCGACGTAAGTGTGAAAGAAGCCTAACCCTAAATTTAGCCCCAACCCTAACCCTAAATTTAGCCCCAACCCTAACCCTAAATTTAGCCCCAACCCTAGCCCTAACCCTAACCCTAGCCCTACCCCTAACCCTACCCCTACCCCTACCCCTAACCCTACCCCTAACCCTACCCCTAACCCTACCCCTAACCCTAACCCTACCCCTACCCCTACCCCTACCCCTAACCCTACCCCTAACCATACCCCTAACCCTAACCCTAAGCCTACCCCTAACCCTACCCCTAACCCTACCCCTAATTTTAGCCCCAACTGCTGTTCTCCTGCCGGCCGGCAGATGTAGACAGATGGCGGGCGCACTGGGCATGCGTCCGCCATGTTCTTCTGCCGGCGGCCAGGAGGAGCAGCAAGAGGATCCAGGGACCTAGGTGAGTATGCTAGGGTCCCCGAATCCCCCTATTTCTCTGTCCTCTGATGTGCGATCACATCAGAGGACAGAGAATTACACTTTACTTTTTTTTTTTTTTTTTTTCCAGTCGCCGGTAAACAGTTAATTACCGGCGATCGCAAAACAGGGGTCGGTAATACCGACCCCGATCATGCTCTTTGGGGTCTCGGCTACCCCCGGCAGCCGAGACCCCAAAGATTCTCCCGGTGCCGGCCGGCGGGCGCACTGCGCATGCGCCCGCCATTTTGAAGATGGCGGCGCCCACCGGGAGACACGAGGAGCATCGGGGGAGCTAGGTGAGTATTGGGGGGCCACCTGGGACCCCTTTTCTCTGTCCTCCGATGTGCGATCACATCGGAGGACAGAGAAATTAAAAAGAGATCGCTTTTTTTTTTTTTGCGATCGCCGGTAAACGGTTAATTACCGGCGATCGCAAATGCGGGGTGGGTTAAAAACCCCCGAATCATGTTCTCTGGGGTCTCGGCTACCCTCGGCAGCCGAGACCCCGGAGAAAATCGGCCTCTGGGGGGCGCTATGGACTTTTTCCACAGCGCCGTTAATTAACGGCGCTGTGGTTTAAGTACCCTTAGCGGCCGCCGTTAAAAGGCGTATCGGCGGTCGCTAAGGGGTTAAATATAAATACATTTTTATGTATTTTTCTTTAAGGGAATGAGTCACATAAATTTTTTTAAATGACCATTAATACAACATACAAGGGACAAATACCATCACACAATGACCAGACTACATATTACCACCACATAGTGACCCATAATACCACATACAAGGGACAAATGGAATGTCACGCCGTTTACGGCGATAAAGGGGCAGGACGGCGTATTGGAACCCGCACCTGTCCCTGACACTAAAAGGGACCCTGACTTTCCCTTATCTCGGGGGTACCTATGAAGGTTAGGAGGCCCGAGCCGCCAGCATAACCCTGTCTCCTGTGCAGGCCCTATAAGTGACCCCTTCTCCCCCCCAAGAGAGGTAAACTGCACCAGAGTAAATAATATCACCAAAACCGAAAATGAAAAGAAAAAAACAGACTTAGATTAATGCTGCAAGGCGCAGCAAGAAGAAACACCAGAAGAAACGGACACTGCAGTAGAACAACAGCTCTCAGCTAGCTCCTACTCCTGGCTTGGTCAGCTGCAGAATGAACTAACACCGACAGTCAGCTGATGAGCCAGGTGACCTTTTAAAGGATGGAGGGAGTGGTCACCATAAACTTCAGCTGAGCCAGAAGCAATGCAATAACACAAGCGGCCACCAGAGGGGGAAAAACTGCATTAACCCATGATGACCAAAAAGGAAAAAAGGTATTAAACTTAAGCAAACCAGATCTGCCACAAATCCAAAATTGGATCGTGACATGGTCACACCATGATCAGATAACATATTACCACCACATAGTGACTGAATACTACAATACTGATCAATAAAAAAAAAAAACACAATACTAAGGGACATTGTACACAGAAGCTCTGTACATGGTATACAGTGTCAGTGTACAGGTAATACAGTGATCACCAATAACATTATACACAGGACCTCTGTATACAGTGTCAGTGTACAGATAATATAGTTATCACTAGTGACATTATACACAGGAGCTCTGTACAGAGTATACAATGTATAGTGTCAGTGTACAGGTAACACACTGACTCACCAGTGACGTCTCTAGCCAGTGGCTGATAGTTACATACTGCGGCAGAGCAGGGAGCCACGGGAACAAGGAGGAAGAGAGGTGAGTATTTATTTACTGTTTTTTTAATGGGAGCTGCCTTATATTTCAGGGTCTGCCTATGGGGGTGCTGCCTTATACTACAGGGACTGCCTTTGGGTGTGCTGCATTATACTACAGGGTCTGCCTATGGTGCTGCCTTATACTAGAGGGTCTGCCTATGGGGGTGCTGCTTTATACTACAGGGTCTGCCTATGGGAGTGCTGCATTATTCTACAGGGTCTGCTTATGGGGTGCTGCCTTATACTACAGGGTCTGCCTATGGGGGTGCTGCCTTATACTGCAGGGACTGCCTATGGGGGTGCTGCCTTATACTACAGGGTCTGCCTGAGGGGGTGCTGCCTTATACTACAGAATCTGCCTATGGGGTGCTGTCTTATACTACAAGGTCTGCCTATGGGGGTGCTGCCTTATAGTACAGGGTCTGCCTACAGGGTGCTATCTTGTACTACAAGGTCTGCCTATGGGAGTGCTGCCTTATACTGCAGGGTCTACCTATGGGGTGCTGTTTATACTACAAGGTCTGCCTATGGGGGTGCTGCCTTATACTACATGGTCTGCCTACGGGGTGCTGTCTTATATAAGGTCTGCCTATGGGGTGCTGTTTTATACTACAAGGTCTGCCTATGGGGGTGCTGCCTTATACTACATGGTCTGCCTACGGGGTGCTGTCTTATATAAGGTCTGCCTATGGGGGTGCTGCCTTATACTACAGGGTCTGCCTATGGGGTGCTGTCTTATACTACAGGTTCTGCCTATGGGGGTGCTGCTTTATACTGCAGGGTCTGCCTATGTTGTGCTGTCTTATACTACAATGTCTGCCTATGGGGGTGCTGCCTTATACTGCAGGGTCTGCCTATGGAGGCTGCCTTATGCTGCAGGTTCTGCCTATGGGGGTGCTGCTTTACTGCAGGGTCTGCCAATGGGAATGCTGCCTTATACTACAGGGTCTGCCTATGGGGTGCTGCCTTATACTACAGAGTCTGCCTATGGGGGCGCTGTCTTATACTACAGGGTATGCCTATAGGGTGCTGTCTTATACTACAGTGTCTGCCTATGAGGTGCTGCCTTATGATAATGTGTGCAACCTGTAAAGCGCTGCGGAATATGTTAGCGCTATATAAAAAAAATAAAAATAAATAAAGATTATTATTATTAAAGATTACAGAGTTTGCTTATGGGGTGCTGCCTTGTGCTATAGAGTCTGCCTATGGGGGTGCATTATACAATATAGAGTAGGCCTATGGGGAGTGCATTATACTACATTGAGGACTATCTGGTGTATTATGCTATACTAGATTGTGGCCCGATTCTAACGCATCGGGTATTCTAGAATATGCATGTCCCCGTAGTATATGGACAATGAGGATTCCAGAATTCGCGGCAGACTGTGCCCGTCGCTGATTGGTCGAGGCAACCTTTATGACATCATCGTCGCCATGCTGTGCCCGTCGCTGATTGGTCGAGGCCTGGCGGCCTCGACCAATCAGAGACGCGGGATTTCCAAGACAGACAGACAGACAGACAGACGGAAAAACCCTTAGACAATTATATATATAGATGGAGGCTATCTAGGGGGCCATCATACAGTGTGGAGATAACAGTGAGGGGGGCCATCATACAGTGCTGGAGCCATCAAACAGTTGGGGGGCTACTAAGGGGTCAGTATACTGTGTGGGTGGTACTATACAGTGACGGGCATTATACTGTGTATAAGAGAGCAATATGCTGTGTATAGGGGAGCTGTACAGGGGAGACTCGGGACATTATTCAATGTTAAGTGGGAACTTATTGGTATAGAGGAACTCAGGTTACTGTGACTGTCAAAAGGGGCACACAGGGCATTATTACTTTCTAGGGGGCAAAATGTGGGCTCTGTTTTCTAGGGCACTTGTACCCGGCATTACTATATTATAGAGGGGTGCTTTAGAATTTAGAGGGCACAGAGAACCACACAGCAGGTGCAGCAATAGGGGCACATACAGCAGCAGCGGCTCAGTATTGGGGTATCAGGTGCAGTAATAGGGTCACATACGGCAGCAGCGGCTCAGTATTGGGGTATCAGGTGCAGTAATAGGGACACATATGGCAGCAGCGGCTCAGTATTGGGGTATCAGGTGCAGTAATAGGGACACATACGGCAGCAGCAGCTCAGTATTGGGGTATCAGGTGCAGTAATAGGGACACATATGGCAGCAGCGGCTCAGTATTGGGGTATCAGGTGCAGTAATAGGGTCACATATGGCAGCAGCGGCTCAGTATTGGGGTATCAGGTGCAGTAATAGGGACACATATGGCAGCAGCGGCTCAGTATTGGGGTATCAGGTGTAGTAATAGGGACACATACGGCAGCAGCGGCTCAGTATTGGGGTATCAGGTGCAGTAATAGGGTCACATATGGCAGCAGCGGCTCAGTATTGGGGTATCAGGTGCAGTAATAGGGACACATATGGCAGCAGCGGCTCAGTATTGGGGTATCAGGTGCAGTAATAGGGTCACATATGGCAGCAGCGGCTCAATATTGGGGTATCAGGTGCAGTAATAGGGATACATACGGCAGCAGCGGCTCAGTATTGGGGTATCAGGGGCAGTAATAAGGACACATACGGCAGCAGTGGCTCAGTATTGGGGTATCAGGTGTAGTAATAGGGTCACATATGGCAGCAGCGGCTCAGTATTGGGGTATCAGGTGCAGTAATAGGGACACATACGGCAGCAGCGGCTCAGTATTGGGGTATCAGGTGCAGTAATAGGGACACATACGGCAGCAGCGGCTCAGTATTGGGGTATCAGGTGCAGTAATAGGGACACATACGGCAGCAGCGGCTCAGTATTGGGGTATCAGGTGCAGTAATAGGGTCACATATGGCAGCAGCGGCTCAGTATTGGGGTATCAGGTGCAGTAATAGGGACACATACGGCAGCAGCGGCTCAGTATTGGGGTATCAGGGGCAGTAATAGGGACACATATGGCAGCAGCGGCTCAGTATTGTGGTATCAGGTGTAGTAATAGGGACACATACGGCAGCAGCGGCTCAGTATTGGGGTATCAGGGGCAGTAATAGGGACACATACGGCAGCAGCGGTTCAGTATTGTGGTATCAGGTGTAGTAATAGGGACACATACGGCAGCAGCGGCTCAGTATTGGGGTATCAGGTGTAGTAATAGGGACACATACGGCAGCAGCGGCTCAGTATTGGGGTATCAGGGGCAGTAATAGGGACACATACGGCAGCAGCAGCTCAATATTGGGGTATCAGCAGGATGAGGAGGTTGTGCAGGTTGGGAATAGATGGTGATGGGGCTGGAATATGAGAAGTGAAATGTGTCTTTGTTGTTTTCTCTGCAGCCGAGTCCTGGCTGGTAGAAGTTATGTCGGTCTGGGCCAGATGGATTCTATCAGAAAGGACGTCAGCAGTAAGTCACCATCTGTAACTGTGCTGTGATCTCTTATATGCTCTGTAGGGCTGGTATCTACCACTGACCATATGGTGGCAATATCTATGTTGGTCTTTTTATAGAAATTATCTTCAGTAACAGCGCGGTCATCTGCTGAGGTTCTCCTCCACTATTAGGGTGTGTCACCCAGTTGTAATCAAGACTACCTGGTTTGAGGCCCACTCAGAAGCTTCACCCCCCTAACCAAAACCCTAGCTGCACCTCTGTATGAAGTCCTTCATCTTTGCTTTTCTTTTCATGCAGCGCAGACTGCCATCACTTCTTCCAGCCAGGAGTCATCTCTGCATAAAATAACAGTTACGTAGAGCAGGGGTCCACAACTCCAGTCCTCAAGGCCCACCAACATTTCATGTTTTCAGGATTTCCTTAGTCTTGCCCAGGTAATAATTGCATCACCTGTGCAATGCAAAGGAAATCCTGAAAACATGACCTGTTGGTGGGCCTTGAGGACTGGAGTTGGGGACCTCTGACCTAGAGCACCGCTTCCAGAGCACATGCCCCTCTTTTTCCCTTTCTTCTACACTACACATCTGAATATAGATATGCACCCATCATCTATATATATAATTGTCTAAGGGTTTTTCCGTCTGTCTGTCTGTCTGTCCTGGAAATCCCGCGTCTCTGATTGGTCGAGGCCGCCAGGCCTCGACCAATCAGCGACGGGCACAGCAACGATGATGTCATAAAGGACGTAGAAATCCCACGTTTCTGATTCAGCGACAGGCACAGTATCGACGTAGATGTCATAATGGTTGCCATGGCGACGATGATGTCATAAAGGTTGCCTCGACCAATCAGCGACGGGTACAGTCTGCCGCGAATTCTGGAATCATCATTGTCCATATACTACGGGGACATGCATATTCTAGAATACCCGATGCGTTAGAATCGGGCCACAATCCAGTTAATACATAATTGGTTATTATGCAACCCACCATTCCAAATATAAATATATATATATATCTATATATATATACATAATATTGCACTGAGCCCCTTCTAGCTATACATAGCTACTTTCCCCACCTAATAAATATATAAATTAATTAGAACCTGTACTCTTTCCCTCAATTCATTACCAATCACTGCATACTTAACGCCCCCCCCCCCCACACTATATACCTCCCGCTCCCCTATTCGTTATCAACAGCTCTACCCCCTCATTCAATACTTCATTTACTCCCCCACCCTCCAAATCCATTATTATTTGCTCTCTTCAGAATCATCATTTGCTCTCCCCACCCCCACCTTCAATTCAAATGCTGTCCCTCTTCTCTCACTCTCAATTCATCATGTGCAGTCTCCAGTCCCCTCCCCCACTTCATCATGTGCAGTCCCCTTTACCCCCCACATCATCATGTGTAGTCCCCTTTACCTCCATGTCATCCTTTGCAGTTCCTTTTAACCCCCCACTTCATGTGAAGTCCCCCTTTAACCTCCCATCATGTGCAGTCCCCCTTTAACCCCCCACATCATCATGTTACAGTCCTCCATCAATTCCTCCTCCTCCCCTCACCCATTTAATTCATTTTGTACAGAAAACAAAAAAGTTTTGCACACTTACCTCACAGTCGCTCCCCAGCAGCGCGGTTCTGCCTCCAGCGTCCGGAACATGTTGGACGTCATCGCGTACATGCCGTCACCTGACACAGAAGATGGAGAAGGTAACGGCCCCGCACAGCTCCGGGAAAGCTCCCGGGTCCCAGCGCCGACGTGTGCGCCACAGCACGCACCACTTTGCCGCACGATGGGGCCCGATGAACAGTAGCACATAAGCCGGGCCCCTGACCTGTGGGCCCTTCTGTGTACTGCTGTTCACCGCTAATGCCCTGATGGCGGCCCTGATTTCATCTGATGAATGAGCATTTTGCTCGTTCATCGGGTGATTGACAGCCTCTCTACACTGGAGACAATCATGAAATTAACATTTTTAACGCTCGTTCATGGTTGTCTTCTAGTGTAAATGCCCCTCAAGGCTGTATTTACACCAAGAACCGAGAAAGTGCCAGGATACAGTCCTAGGAGACCTCAGAGTGTTACATATGCTTTCAGTCTTTTCAGTCAGAGTCTACTTCTATCTACTGGCTAACACGGTACCGAGATATATATCTTTCCTATTCAGTCAGAGTCAACATTTTCAGTTTATTCTGATGACTCAAACCCCAAATTCACTGATCTCTACAAGTGATGCCGGTGATGACTGCAGTACTGGACGGAGGACTGACACGAGGATGGTGGAGGATGGGTGTGATAGGCCCCTTGTCTGCTGGTAGTACTGAAGGTGCAGGACAGGTGTCAGGTCCATCAGTTCTGGGAGTACATGTTTGTTTGCACTCGTCTGTGCATTCCTGGAGTAGAGGTCTTGACAGCTATACACCTGTGCTTTTTGGATTGTTCTGGTCTCACTGGGGGATCTGGGGGCCCTCAGTGCACCCTAGTTCCGATCTGTGCTGGTGCCAGGCACTGCAGATGGTTTGTAGCTGCTTTTTGCTGATCTAAGGTGCTGATTTAGCTGCAGGGTGGTGCGGCTGTCATCTGTACTGCAGCGAGGTTTGGACGTGATGCCGGAGCTCTGCAGTCATGAATACTTCATCACATCTGCATTATTGAGGAGGGAATCCCCCCCAGTGCAGGGCTGACGCATCACTTACTGCACTGCAGTGCATCCTGGGAGATATGTGCTCAGGTGACTGGGACAGGTGGACTGCTACAATATTCTTATCTGTGCGCACTGCTCTGCTGCATCACTGTGGGCATCACGAGCCCCCACCTTACTCCACTGTAGATATCACCGCAACCGAGCCGTGACTTTACTGTTGACATTGCCGAACCTTCACCGTGCTTCACTGTAGATATAAACGAGCCCCCACCATGCTTCACTGTAGATACCGCCAAGTGCCCGCTATGCTTCATTGTGATATCATCGAGTCCCCACCGTGCTTCACTATAGACATCATCAAGCCCTTGCAATGCTTCACTGTAGACATCACCACGACCGAGCCGTGCCTACACTGTAAACATCGCCAAACCCCCGCCATGCTTCACTGTAGATATAACCGAGCCCTCATTGTGCTTCCCTGTAAACATCACCGCGCCCCCGCCATGCTTCACTATAGATATCGCCAAGTCCTCACCATGCTTCCCTATAGACATCATCAAGCCCCTGCTGTGTTTCAATATAGACATAACTGAGCCCCAGCCATGCTTCACTGCAGATATCCTGAACCCCTGCTGAGCTTCACTGTAGATATCGCTGCGACCAAACCATGCCTTTACTGTAGACATCGCCGAACCCTCAACTTACTTCACTGTAGATATTACCAAGCCCCACCATGTTTCACTGTAGACCTCACCAAGCCCCCGTCATGTTTCTTCACTGTGGACATCACCGATCCTCGCTATACTTCACTGTAGACATCACCGAGCCTCTGCCATACTTCACTATAGACATCACTGAGCCCTCGTCTTTCTTCACTGTAGACATCACCGAGCCCCTGCCATACTTCACTGTAGATATTGTGAGGCAGTGACCGGTGTCAGAGGTAGGGGTCGCTGTGTGTTCTCCCCAAGATGTGCACAGAGGCGTATTGAGGCCATGGGGGTGCATTGCAGTCACAGGCGTAGCTATGATTGCAATTGTGAGGCAGTGACCGATGTCACAGGTAGGGGTCACTGTGTGTTCTCCCTAGGATGTGCATCGAGGAGTATGGAGGCCATGAGAGTGCATTGTAGTCACAGGCATAGCTGTGATTGCAATGCAGACTAAAAATAAGTGTTAGTCTTGGGCATGTTGGTGTCCACGGCAGAGTTGGAAAACCTGATCTGCTCTGGGGTTTTGATATTTTGAAACAGACTGCAGGATGGTAGTCGTGCAGTCTATTTCATTCCAGGCCTGGGTTTTCCATGTGGCTGAAGGCCACAGATCCCAGTTAAAATCCCTGTAGTAAAGGGTTTGGGTGTGTCAGTGTCAGAGTCAGTATCAGTTTGGTGTACGCTAGAGGGCAGAGCAGTCGGCTCTGCAGAACTCCTGTGTGAGGCAACACAGGAAAGCGGAGCTAAGTAGCCATGGGAGCTTAGGCTCCTGGCACCCACAGCATGCACAGAAGTGCAGACACCCGCAGTAAATGGTCAGAGGAGAACTGGCGTGTTTAGTGATTGTAAAGTAAAATATATCGTGTACTGTGTAAAGCTGTCAGTAAAGAGACATTAACACGGTGGTGCAGTCGCCCACAGCAAAAGGTCAGAGGTGGACTGGCATGTTTAGCGACTGTAATCCGGAGGATATGGTTCCCAGCAGCGACCTGGAGGATATCAGGTACTATGTAGTGCTGGGAATTGGACATTAATGGTACATACTTGTATGAATTGGAAATTAATGCTGTGAAGTAACCACATTAAAGAGACTTTGTGTTGGAACTTCATTGGGTCAGTGCCTCCTCACTGCATAAGTGTGCTATCGCTGCACTACATATGGTGGAAAGAATGCAGGCTGTGTGAACTGAGGCATAACACAAAGCATGCTGCAGATCAATGAACAAGCTGACTTTGCTGGAAAAAAATGAAGGAGGTGATCCTCATGCTGCAGCAGGAGCTGCAGTTCCAGCAGCAGCAGCAAGAGGTGCTGCAGCAGCGAGAGGCGTTGTAATTGCAGTGGCAGCAGCAGAAGCAAGAGGCACTGCTGTTCCACCAGCAGCAACAGGAGCAGTTTCACCGGCAGCAGCAAGAGGCACTGCAGTTTCAGCGACAGCAGCAGGAGCTACCGGGTCAGCAGCAGCAGATGGTGGCTCTGCAAGAGGAGACCCCTAAGGTGAGTGACATTCAGCAGTGTATAGAAGAGACCCCTAAGGTAAGGGGCGATCAGAGGGTGCACCAGTGGTCCTTTGTAGAGACTTGTCCCGCCAGATCTCAGGCGTATGATTTATTACAGTAGATGGAGGAGTGGCAACAGCCTGAGACCTTGACCCCGGTCCAGATGGTAGACAGGGTGGTGGTTCACCACTGGTGAGTGCTCTGCCGGCCACCATGCAGCGTTGGGTGGTGCAAGGGGAACTGGACACTCTGGATTAGCTGGTAAAATGGATTAAGCAGTATACAATCAATCATTACTTTGTGTTGGAGCATGGGAAAAGTTCACAATCCACTGGTGAGGCTAACCCGAAGTGAGGGTTAAACAACTCGCGTTTCCCCTAAAGCGGCCATAAGGTCTAGTCGTGCTGCCTTTATTGTTGGAGGTGTCAATGGCCAGGCCATGTGGCTGTAAAAAGTCCCCTGAAATCTGAACCCATGGACTGCAGGTATGCTTCCCGGGTGTCTATGTATGCCCATTCAATCTGTACCACCATTACAGGCACAGCCGACAGCGATGCCCAGCTGTGCCAGGTACTCATGAACGGGTGCCAAACGGAGGCTCTCCTGGACTCGGGGAGCGTAGTGACATTGGTCTGTGGGTCCCCTGTTGCCGGGACAACCCCAAAGGACGGAAAGTGGAGGTGATGGGGATCCATGGGGAAATCCAGGAGTACCTGGACTACAGAGGTTAATTTTTCCACACCATGTGGGGACTTTAAACATGTGATGGGAGAGGTGAAGACCCTTCCATATGGGGCTGTGTTAGGGAGAGACTTGCACCTGTTCTGGTCCCTGTGGGAGACCAAGGTCAACCCTCCTCAGGTAAATGTTGTACCGGGCACAGAACCCAAAGATCACAAGTCAGGGATACCTGCCATAGGAGTCGCCAACCTAGGGACAAAGTGTAATCCCGATAGGTTCCCCCTAGAGGCTGTGGCAGTAGAGGTTGTGGAAACCCCACTGAACCCCGAGCTGGAAAAGTCCCCTGGTAAGTTCGGACAGCTCAGTTCCAGGGTCCCACACAGAGATGCAGGTATAAGAAATGCACGAATAGAAAGAAAGCCAGGAGGAACTGGGAGTGTGTGGTCGTAGAGGCGACAAGGGATGTTGTGAAGAAACCAGATTGTATCTTAATTTCCCAGACAACCATGTTTTTGCAAACCAAAAGAACTGGCTTTTTTTCTGTATATTGGCTTGTGAATTTAAGTGTTTGTTAGGTGGGTCAAGAAGACAGACTTTCCAACTGATATTCTATCTAAAGGTACCGTCACATTAAGCGACGCTGCAGCGCTATAGACAACGATGGCGATCGCTGCAGCGTCGCTGTTTGGTCGCTGGAGAGCTATCACACAGACAGCTCTCCAGCGACCAACAATGCCGAAGTCCCCGGGTAACCAAGGTAAACATCGGGTTACTAAGCGCAGGGCCGCGCTTAGTAACCCGATGTTTACCCTGGTTACCATTGTAAATGTAAAAAAAAAAAACACTACATACTTACATTCCGGTGTCTGGTCACGTCCCTCACCTTCAGCTTCCCGCACTGACTGAGCGCCGGCCGTAAAGCACAGCCGTGACGTCACCGCTGTGCTCTGCTTTACGGCCGGCCGGCGCTCACAGTCAGTGCAGGGAAGCCGAACGTGACCAGACACCGGAATGTAAGTATGTAGTGTTTTTTTTTTTACTTTTACAATGGTAACCAGGGTAAACATCGGGTTACTAAGCGCGGCCCTGCGCTTAGTAACCCGATGTTTACCCTGGTTACCAGTGAAGACATCGCTGAATCGGCGTCACACACGCCGATTCAGCGATGTCAGCGGGTGATCCAGCGACGAAACAAAGTTCTGGACTTTCCCCAGCGACCAACGATCTCCCAGCAGGGGCCTGATCGTTGGTCACTGTCACGCATAACGATTTCATTAACGATATCGTTGCTACGTCACAAAAAGCAACTATATCGTTAACGATATCGTTATGTGTGACGGTACCTTAACATACTGTTTAAGTCTGTAATAGGGACTGTACATAGGGTGTCTAAAGCTTTGTTTATTGATGTGTGCTGATATGCTAATAGTGCTTCTTGATCCCATCACCATTGTTTAACTTTATCTTGATGTTGGACTGAAGGACCCTGGGAAATTCTAAAAAGAGCTTACATGTCTTGGGTATAAAAAAACTCAGCGATCACATCATGGGAGACTGAAGTAACACAGAGCCACCAGCCAGACATTCTGCAAACCACCCAACAGACAAGAGAAAGGACTGCAGCCAATATATCATGGCACCATCATGAGGGACACTGGTCTAGGATGCTATAGGAAACAACCTAGGGGTTTCCGGCTCCGATGGGAAGGACACAGATCTGATCCAGTGACCATCTCTAAACCATGGATATGTTTGGAGAAAGCCAGGTTTGGGACCCGCTGGTCACCTGGTTCCATGGAGATGGTCCGATAAGCCAGGTGGTGACTCTCGTGTCAACTGGCTTTGGACCTTGTATGGACTCTATGGACAGTTCTTGGTCATCTCCCTACGCTTGTCGTTACCTCTTCTCTGTGTGTGTATCACAGGTGGAATAGCGACCCTGGGAGCTCTGACGTCATGTCTACTGGCTTTTAACCTTGTATGGACTCTATGGACTGTTCTCTGTCATCTTCCTACTCTTCTTGATATCTCTTCTCTGTGTGTATATCACAGGTGGAATAGCGATCCTGGGAGCTCTGATATAACATCTACCATTATCCCGGTGAGACAAAGGAAGAATAAGACCCTGTAATGTGCATCATCTTGAGGTAATTGCTGAGATTCTTCTGTTTGCTATTGTGTGTTGTGGTTCAAAAAAGTATTGCCACACTGTTTTACTTTAACCCTGTGTTGTCTGTGTAGTGTATTGCCCACCGGAAGATAGAGCAGGCGTTCAGCGGTATGAGCGCTGGTCCATGAAGTCTTGCTAAAGACAGCCGCGCCAGTGGACGAGAGCACCCACTGACCCCGGTTCTCCACAGATGTGCGCACAAGGAACTCTTTGGCCAGGGGTCAGAGTAAAACGGATAAAGCTCTCGCTAGACAGCAGTGTCAGGAGGCTTGGGTTCCGGTGCAACGTGGTATTGATGTATGCCCGGAGACGCCGGGGTGGACCGCGACGTTTCAGAGTGACGTAGGCACGGGTAAGGGTATGGAGGAAACGGTACTAAGGGCCCGAAGGCAGGTATTTAGGTCATGGGATGAGCTGCCGGGGTAGGGAACTCCAAATAAACAAGGTCAAAACCACCTAAAACTGGCACAAATCTACGGTTAATCAGGAAAGTGGGCACATTGTGGAGGAGGGGCGTCACTAGGGTCCCTATAAAATAGCCTCAGGCCACCACTGTCATACGGGTTTGTTCTATCCATCTGGGGGACAGAGAGAGAGAGAAGTAACAACAGTGAGGACCTTATGGTAGCTAATGCAAGTAGGGACCTACTACGTTACTGTGCGCAAGGGGAAGGCTACAGATTTCCACCTGGATAAGGGGACTCTGGAATTGCTATCAGACCGGCTGAACCCTGCCTACCCTGTCATCTGACACTCTGGACTGTGGATGCTGATGCCTTTAGTAAAGGTAAAGAGACTGCACCCATTGTGTCCTCGTTATTTGCCGCGCCCTACATCACAGACCATCACCATCTACAAATCTGGGAAGCCCTGGGGGAAATACTTCACCTGTGGGAAGGTATACCATCTAGCTGCCATAACATCACCCCAGCGGACCCCTGAGCAGTGTCGGTCACTCTTACCGAATAACACAGGTGGCGTCACAAACACTACCGTTATCTACGAACTCTGCCTTTTAGTTGGGCGCCCCTCATAGGGCCACGGTCCGGGTCGGGCCACCGTGACATCCTCGCTGAGGGAACTGAAGGACCCGGTACTGAGTACCCCATTGCCCTTACGTGGGGGCAATCCACTGTACTGTGGTGTCAGGGCGGGAAGAGGAGGGTGGCTCTCAGGGCGAGAAGCGTGAGAACAGAGAGAATGATGATGAGATTGTAGATCCCACTTGGTTAGAACCCAGAGGCATGGAGCTGAGTAGCTCAGCAGAGGAAATACAGAAGGAGGAAGATGAGGAGGTTACATTGTGGCTTCCCAAACAGACAAGAAGTGATGCAATCATGACAAGCACTGCATCCTTGGCCCCAACTGTTGCTGTGGCCAGCACCAGTAGCGAGTGTTCAGTTCACAGGAGTGGCAAGGGTTGCCTAGCCAGGGCATTTTTCGAGACTGCAAAGGATGACCCATTGTATTCTGTGATCTCTCTGTGATATCAGCATTGTATTCTGTGATATCAGCATTATATTCTGTGTTCTCTGTGATGTCAGCATTGTGTATCATAGAATATTGTGAAATCATGAGATGCAGGATTGAGAACCAGAGTAGTTTGTTCCCACCAGAAGAAGGGAATCTGAGGGTCCATGTTTCGTCTTTCCTTCGTCCATGGCATGCTGCAGTCGGTTGTTGTACACACTGGCCATATCATTGTGTAGATGCCGCCGTGTCATCTGCTGGACCCCACTACCCTGCTGTCATGCCACAGTCACATAGAAGTTCCCCTAGTCCACTCGTAAGACCCCCTGTCAATGAGAAGCTTTCTGGCAAGACCTGAAGCTCTGTTTGTGTAGGTGGCTTGGTGCTACGTGCCCTGAATAAAATCAATCTGTTTGAGAAAGATTTCCATGAAGAATGGCAGGTAGAGGTTACTGATGCATAAAATCCTGCAGGAGTCGGGGTCAAGGCAGATCAGAGGAGGTTTCTAGGTCTCCAGGCTGAATTACTCTTAGAAATAAAAACAATTTCTAAAACTTTCCACAGAACGGCTCAGAAAATGCCCCGGCCATGATCCTGCCCTCAGGGCTGGAAGGCAGGATCATGAGACATAATGAACCTCAACCTCAAGCATCTGAACCTCCTGAGCGTAACATGACCTTGTGTCTCCCGGACCAAATACAAGTCAGGTTATTGAGTTATCTGCTCTGGTAAAATGTAACGTGAATGATCCTTATGGGAACCATTGTTCTGCCGTGAGCCTGTCATTGTGCAATATCACATCGTGTCGTCATCACTGACTACACAATTACTGGAGCTGGTGTGACTGGTTCGCTGACACTAGCCCTTTCACATTTGAGTGACTGATTAGGATTATTGGCACTCTCACAAAGCCGAAGTTATGAAAACTCAATTTTCTTTTAGTCAAACTTCCCTAGCTGAGCCTTCTGCTGGTCAGGATGATCTGGATACATTGGGATATCTCAGATTTCCCTGGTCAGGATGAGCTCCTTCGATTTTGTCCTGGTTCTATCATGTTACCTCATTCTTCACCTGGTTGTATCACATTACCTAAGTCTTCTCATGGTTGTACCTGGTCACCTCAATCTTCTCCTTGCATAAGGTCTTCTCGATCTTCTGGTTGTATCATATTACCTCAATCTTCTCCTTGTTGTATCACCTCCTCCCCTCAGGCTTCCCTCTTAAGGTACCGTTACACTAAACGACTTACCAACGATCACGACCAGCGATACAACCTGGCCGTGATCGTTGGTAAGTCGTTGTGTGGTCGCTGGGGAGCTGTCTCACAGACAGCTCTCTCCAGCGACCAACGATCAGGGGAACGACTTCGGCATCGTTGAAACAGTCTTCAACGATGCCGAAGTACCCGAGTAACCAGGGTAAACATCGGGTTACTAAGCGCAGGGCCACGCTTAGTAACCCGATATTTACCCTGGTTACCATTGTAAAAGTAAAAAAAAAAAAAAACACTACATACTTACATTCCGATGTCTGTCACGTCCCCCGCCGTCAGCTTCCCTGCACTCACTCAGCGCCGGCCGTAAAGCAGAGCACAGAGGTGATGTCACCGCTGTGCTCTGCTTTACGGCCGGCGCTGACAGTCAGTGCAGGGAAGCTGACGGCGGGGGACGTGACAGACATCAGAATGTGAGTATGTAGTGTTTTTTTTTTTTTACTTTTACAATGGTAACCAGGGTAAATATCGGGTTACTAAGCGTGGCCCTGCGCTTAGTAACCCGATGTTTACCCTGGTTACAGGTGAACACATCGCTGGATCGGCGTCACACACGCCGATCCAGCGATGACAGCGGGTGATCAGCAACCAAAAAAAGGTCCTGATCATTCCCCACGACCAACGATCTCCCAGCAGGGGCCTGATCGTTGGTCGCTGTTACACATAACGAGATTGTTAGCGGGATCGTTGCTACGTCACAAAAAGCATGACGTTGCAACGATATCGTTATCAAAACCGTTATGTGTGAAGGTACCTTTAGTCTTCTCCTGAAAATGTTGAAATGTCTAAGATTTCCCTGGTGAGGATGGTCTGCTGCAGTCTTCTCCGGGTTGTATCCCTTTGTCTCATTGTTCTCCTTAATAATTTGCGCTAGTTCCTGGCCAGTTCTGGTTGTCTTCTCTTGGCTACTTTGAAGGGGTATGATCAAGTTATTTAATTGCTTCAGTTAGTTATACAGCATGAAAATAAGCAAGTTTGCAATTTACTTGTTTTTTTCTATCCACTGACATTCTCCTGCAATGACAGATTTTATCTTTTATAGTGTACAGCTGGTTACCACAGTAGTTACGTTCCAGGAAAGGAGTTAACTCCTAACATACTAGTAATCTCTGTCCAATCCATGGATTTATATACAGCAGTAAGCTCCCCTCTCTGCCCCTGAGCTCCTATCTGTTCTTATCAATCCTGTAGAATCACAGTTTCCTGCCACCCTGCATCATGGCTCTCACGGTCCATCATGGTTTTCACTGTCCGGATCTGTATCCTTTTTCAAATGCCCTGTTATCTCAATGTGTAAATACAGGGATGGCAGTGTACAGTCCTGAATGAAACACTGATGGCTGAATTTGTTGTAGCAGAATTTGTGCTGAGTCTTATAGTTCTACTAATAGTACAGCTATGCCATCACTGTAAGGCCGGCGTCACACTTGCGAGTTTTACGGACGTAAGAGCGCAGAAACTACGTCCGTAAAACTCGCATAACATACGGCACAATGATTCTCTATGGGTCTAGTCCTATCAGCCGTATATTACGGATCCGTAATATACGGCGTTCTATGGCCGCACAAAATCGCAGCATGCTGCGTTTGTCACCGTACTGCGCAAGAAATACGCCAATGAAAGTCTATGGAAGCGTGAAAAATATGGATTACACACGGACCAGCAGTGTGACTTGCGAGAAATAGGCAGCGCTGTTAGAGAGAAAAGCCGGTAATTCAGTGCGGTGTACAGTAAAATCACACTGACAGCTTACAGTAGAATAGGTAGAATAAATGTATACACATAGAATAGGTATATATATATATATATATGTCAGTGAGACACATATATGTATATACCGGTATATTAATATTTTTTCCAGCGCTATACAGCTTGAAAGCCGGTAATTCAATTACCGGCTTTTTCTTTCTCCTTCTTAAAACCCGACATGATTTGAGACATGGTTTACATACAGTAAACCATGTCTTCTCTCCATTTTTTTTGCAGATTCCACACTACTAATGTCAGTAGTGTGTATCTGCAAAATTTGGCCGTTCTAGCTCTTAAAATAAAGGGTTAAATGGCGGAAAAAATTGGCGTGGGCTCCCGCGCAATTTTCTCCGCCAGAGTAGTAAAGCCAGTGACTGAGGGCAGATATTAATAGCCTGGAGAGGGTCCACGGTTATTGGCCCCCCCCTGGCTAAAAATATCTGCCCCCAGCCACCCCAGAAAAGGCACATCTGGAAGATGCGCCTATTCTGGCACTTGGCCACTCTCTTCCCATTCCCGTGTAGCGGTGGGATATGGGGTAATGAAGGGTTAATGCCACCTTGCTATTGTAAGGTGACATTAAGCCAGATTAATAATGGAGAGGCGTCAATTATGACACCTATCCATTATTAATCCAATTGTAGTAAAGGGTTAAATAAAACACAAACACATTATTAAAAATTATTTTAATGAAATAAAAACAATGGTTGTTGGAGTATTTTATTCTACGCCCAATCCAGTCACTGAAGACCCTCGATCTGAAACAAACAAAAAAAATAAACCAACAATATACTTACCCTCCGCAGATCTGTAACGTCCAACGATGTAAATCCTTCTGAAGGGGTTAAAACATTTTGCAGCAAGGAGTTCCGCTAATGCAGGCTGCTCCTCGCTGCAAAACCCCGGGGAATGAGCTAAATATAGGTCAATGATCTATATTTAGCTTCATTTGCGGTGAGGCGCCCTCTGCTGGCTGTTCATAGATCGTGGGAACTTACCTAGAAAGCTCTCAGGGAAGAGAGTGGCCAAGTGCCAGAATAGACGCATCTTCCAGATGTGCCTTTTCTGGGGTGGCTGGGGGCATATGTTTTTAGCCAGGGGGGGGCCAATAACCATGGACCCTCTCCAGGCTATTAATATCTGCCCTCAGTCACTGGCTTTACTACTCTGGCGGAGAAAATTGCGCGGGAGCCCACGCCAATTTTTTCCGCCATTTAACCCTTTATTTTAAGAGCTAGAACGGCCAAATTTTGCAGATACACACTACTGACATTAGTAGTGTGGAATCTGCAAAAAAAATGGAGAGAAGACATGGTTTACTGTATGTAAACCATGTCTCAAATCATGTCGGGTTTTAGGAAGGAGAAAGAAAAAGCCGGTAATTGAATTACCGGCTTTCAAGCTGTATAGCGCTGGAAAAAATATTAATATATAAACATATATGTGTCTACTGACTATATATATATATATATATATATATATATATATATATATATATATATATATATATATATATATATAGACAGTATATATATATATTTTTTTTTTTTCTTTTTGGGACACATGGATCACTTCTATAGTGGTATGTTGGTTTTGCAAGCCTGCGAGAAAACCACGCAGTACGGATGCCATACGGATTACATACGGAGGATGCCATGCGCAAAAAACGCTGACACACCCTGCCTGCGGAGGAGCTACGGACCACTATTTTCGGGACTTTTCAGCGTATTACGGCCGTAATATACGGACCGTATTGTTTTACGCTGTGCGTGACGCCGGCCTAACTGTCACTCAAGGAAGTAAGGAGACTGCAGAGCTGTGAGCTCTCAAGAGACAACATGAGAATACCCTTTTAACGTTTGGGGTTAACTTTTTTCCATAAATTAATTATTAATATTGTAATTTAGTTTGGGATATTATAATAATTATGTCTCCGCTCATAAAATGACCTGGAAATCATCCTTTTCCCCCCTCTGTATGGTTCTTTCTCTTGGTCTCCACCTTGGTTACCAACTTGGTGAGGTATATTAACATCTACAGTCAAAGAGAAGAACCACAGTACAAAAATAGTTGTAAATACAGATCGTCAGGACAAGTATAACCATCAACCATAACCATCAACCCCACCAAAACATCACGAGAGCTGATAATGGCAAATACTAAAATCAATAAATAAATTAGTAAATACATCAAATAATAGAATAACTTTGCCCCAATGTATGACAGAGCACAGGCGCAGGTCATGAGAGGGGAATCACAGTGGGTACATGCCCAGATTGTCCATGAAATAGACGTGGCTGTGTGTCCTTCATCTTTCTTCACTAAAGACACATGGCGAAACATGTGTTGGAAGGTGAGGAGGAGGAGAACCCAGCTACATCCATTCCATGGACAATCCTGGTCTGTACTACTGTTATTCCCACCTCATGACCTGCGTCTGTGCTCCACCATACACGGTCCTACAGATATTCGGGAAGTCTTCTTGTCTTTTTGCTTTTCTCTCATCTTCTGTGCACAGTATGTCACTATTGCTGATTTGTGCTGTTTCTCTGGTTGTCAGAGGCCTTTTCTCCCTGTTTTGTAACACAGAAGTGTACATTTAATAAATATATACTTATTTAGTTACTTATTTATTGGCTTTGGTATTTGGTATTTTTCCCCCTCTGGCTTTTTTGAAGGTCCCCACCCCGCTTGGTGTCCAGCAGGGGGCACTGTGGACACATGAGACCAGGCGACGGTGTGGCCAGCAGGTTCTTGGGTTACAGGATAACTTGTGTTCATGGTCACAGAGTAATAAGGACACATTCCAGGAATTTAGTCAGCCAGAGGACTAGTGTCACTTATTCCTCAGGGCCCGCGTCCTCCCCGACCTTCAGCCTATTCAGTCAGTTGGAGGACCAGTGTCAATTATTCCCCAGGGACCGTGTCCTCCCCGACCTTCAGCCTATTCAGTCAGTTGGAGGACCAGTGTCAATTATTCCTCAGGGCCGAGTCCTCCCCGACCTTCAGCCTATGCAGTCAGTTGGAGGACCAGTGTCAATTATTCCCCAGGGACCGTGTCCTCCCCGACCTTCAGCCTATTCAGTCAGTTGGAGGACCAGTGTCAATTATTCCTCAGGGCCGAGTCCTCCCCGACCTTCAGCCTATTCAGTCAGTTGGAGGACCAGTGTCAATTATTCCCCAGGGACCGTGTCCTCCCCGACCTTCAGCCTATGCAGTCAGTTGGAGGACCAGTGTCAATTATTCCTCAGGGCCCGAGTCCTCCCCGACCTTCAGCCTATTCAGTCAGTTGGAGGACCAGTGTCAATTATTCCCCAGGGACCGTGTCCTCCCCGACCTTCAGCCTATGCAGTCAGTTGGAGGACCAGTGTCAATTATTCCCCAGGGACCGTGTTCTCCCCGACCTTCAGCCTATTCAGTCAGTTGGAGGACCAGTGTCAATTATTCCCCAGGGACCGTGTCCTCCCCGACCTTCAGCCTATGCAGTCAGTTGGAGGACCAGTGTTACTTATTCCTCAGGGTCCGAGTCTTCCCCGACCTTCAGCCTATTCAGTCAGTTGGAGGACCAGTGTCAATTATTCCTCAGGGCCCGAGTCCTCCCCGACCTTCAGCCTATGCAGTCAGTTGGAGGACCAGTGTCAATTATTCCTCAGGGCCGAGTCCTCCCCGACCTTCAGCCTATGCAGTCAGTTGGAGGACCAGTGTCACTTATTCCTCAGGGTCCGAGTCTTCCCCGACCTTCAGCCTATTCAGTCAGTTGGAGGACCAGTGTCAATTATTCCCCAGGGACCGTGTCCTCCCCGACCTTCAGCCTATTCAGTCAGTTGGAGGACCAGTGTCAATTATTCCTCAGGGCCGAGTCCTCCCCGACCTTCAGCCTATTCAGTCAGTTGGAGGACCAGTGTCAATTATTCCTCAGGGACCGTGTCCTCCCCGACCTTCAGCCTATTCAGTCAGTTGGAGGACCAGTGTCAATTATTCCTCAGGGCCCGTGTCCTCCCCGACCTTCAGCCTATGCAGTCAGTTGGAGGACCAGTGTCAATTATTCCCCAGGGACCGTGTCCTCCCCGACCTTCAGCCTATGCAGTCAGTTGGAGGACCAGTGTCAATTATTCCCCAGGGACCGTGTTCTCCCCGACCTTCAGCCTATTCAGTCAGTTGGAGGACCAGTGTCAATTATTCCTCAGGGCCCGAGTCCTCCCCGACCTTCAGCCTATGCAGTCAGTTGGAGGACCAGTGTCAATTATTCCCCAGGGACCGTGTCCTCCCCGACCTTCAGCCTATGCAGTCAGTTGGAGGACCAGTGTCAATTATTCCCCAGGGACCGTGTTCTCCCCGACCTTCAGCCTATTCAGTCAGTTGGAGGACCAGTGTCAATTATTCCTCAGGGCCGAGTCCTCCCCGACCTTCAGCCTATGCAGTCAGTTGGAGGACCAGTGTCACTTATTCCTCAGGGTCCGAGTCTTCCCCGACCTTCAGCCTATTCAGTCAGTTGGAGGACCAGTGTCAATTATTCCCCAGGGACCGTGTCCTCCCCGACCTTCAGCCTATTCAGTCAGTTGGAGGACCAGTGTCAATTATTCCCCAGGGACTGTGTCCTCCCCGACCTTCAGCCTATTCAGTCAGTTGGAGGACCAGTGTCACTTATTCCTCAGGGTCCGAGTCTTCCCTGACCTTCAGCCTATTCAGTCAGTTGGAGGACCAGTGTCAATTATTCCCCAGGGACCGTGTCCTCTCCGACCTTCAGCCTATTCAGTCAGTTGGAGGACCAGTGTCACTTATTCCTCAGGGTCCGAGTCTTCCCCGACCTTCAGCCTATTCAGTCAGTTGGAGGACCAGTGTCAATTATTCCTCAGGGCCGAGTCCTCCCCGACCTTCAGCCTATTCAGTCAGTTGGAGGACCAGTGTCAATTATTCCTCAGGGCCCGTGTCCTCCCCGACCTTCAGCCTATGCAGTCAGTTGGAGGACCAGTGTCAATTATTCCTCAGGGCCGAGTCCTCCCCGACCTTTAGCCTATGCAGTCAGTTGGAGGACCAGTGTCAATTATTCCTCAGGGCCCGAGTCCTCCCCGACCTTCAGCCTATGCAGTCAGTTGGAGGACCAGTGTCACTTATTCCTCAGGGTCCGAGTCTTCCCCGACCTTCAGCCTATTCAGTCAGTTGGAGCAGGGGTCCCCAACTCCAGTCCTCAAGGCCCACCAACAGGTCATGTTTTCAGGATTTCCTTAGTCTTGCCCAGGTAATAATTGCATCACCTGTGCAATGCAAAGGAAATCCTGAAAACATGACCTGTTGGTGGGCCTTGAGGACTGGAGTTGGGGACCTCTGGGTTGGAGGACCAGTGTCAATTATTCCCCAGGGACCGTGTCCTCCCCGACCTTCAGCCTATTCAGTCAGTTGGAGGACCAGTGTCAATTATTCCCCAGGGACCGTGTCCTCCCTGACCTTCAGCCTATTCAGTCAGTTGGAGGACCAGTGTCAATTATTCCCCAGGGACCGTGTCCTCCCCGACCTTCAGCCTATTCAGTCAGTTGGAGGACCAGTGTCACTTATTCCTCAGGGTCCGAGTCTTCCCCGACCTTCAGCCTATTCAGTCAGTTGGAGGACCAGTGTCACTTATTCCTCAGGGTCCGAGTCTTCCCCGACCTTCAGCCTATTCAGTCAGTTGGAGGACCAGTGTCACTTATTCCTCAGGGTCCGAGTCCTCCCCGACCTTCAGCCTATTCAGTCAGTTGGAGGACCAGTGTCACTTATTCCTCAGGGTCCGAGTCTTCCCCGACCTTCAGCCTATTCAGTCAGTTGGAGGACCAGTGTCAATTATTCCTCAGGGCCGAGTCCTCCCCGACCTTCAGCCTATTCAGTCAGTTGGAGGACCAGTGTCAATTATTCCTCAGGGCCCGTGTCCTCCCCGACCTTCAGCCTATTCAGTCAGTTGGAGGACCAGTGTCAATTATTCCTCAGGGCCCGAGTCCTCCCCGACCTTCAGCCTATGCAGTCAGTTGGAGGACCAGTGTCAATTATTCCCCAGGGACCGTGTCCTCCCCGACCTTCAGCCTATTCAGTCAGTTGGAGGACCAGTGTCAATTATTCCTCAGGGCCCGAGTCCTCCCCGACCTTCAGCCTATGCAGTCAGTTGGAGGACCAGTGTCAATTATTCCTCAGGGCCGAGTCCTCCCCGACCTTCAGCCTATGCAGTCAGTTGGAGGACCAGTGTCACTTATTCCTCAGGGTCCGAGTCTTCCCCGACCTTCAGCCTATTCAGTCAGTTGGAGGACCAGTGTCAATTATTCCCCAGGGACCGTGTCCTCCCCGACCTTCAGCCTATTCAGTCAGTTGGAGGACCAGTGTCAATTATTCCCCAGGGACCGTGTCCTCCCCGACCTTCAGCCTATTCAGTCAGTTGGAGGACCAGTGTCACTTATTCCTCAGGGTCCGAGTCTTCCCCGACCTTCAGCCTATTCAGTCAGTTGGAGGACCAGTGTCAATTATTCCCCAGGGACCGTGTCCTCCCCGACCTTCAGCCTATTCAGTCAGTTGGAGGACCAGTGTCACTTATTCCTCAGGGTCCGAGTCTTCCCCGACCTTCAGCCTATTCAGTCAGTTGGAGGACCAGTGTCAATTATTCCTCAGGGCCGAGTCCTCCCCGACCTTCAGCCTATTCAGTCAGTTGGAGGACCAGTGTCAATTATTCCCCAGGGACCGTGTCCTCCCCGACCTTCAGCCTATGCAGTCAGTTGGAGGACCAGTGTCAATTATTCCTCAGGGCCCGAGTCCTCCCCGACCTTCAGCCTATGCAGTCAGTTGGAGGACCAGTGTCAATTATTCCCCAGGGACCGTGTCCTCCCCGACCTTCAGCCTATGCAGTCAGTTGGAGGACCAGTGTCAATTATTCCTCAGGGCCCGAGTCCTCCCCGACCTTCAGCCTATGCAGTCAGTTGGAGGACCAGTGTCAATTATTCCTCAGGGCCCGAGTCCTCCCCGACCTTCAGCCTATGCAGTCAGTTGGAGGACCAGTGTCAATTATTCCTCAGGGCCGAGTCCTCCCCGACCTTCAGCCTATGCAGTCAGTTGGAGGACCAGTGTCAATTATTCCTCAGGGCCCGAGTCCTCCCCGACCTTCAGCCTATGCAGTCAGTTGGAGGACCAGTGTCACTTATTCCTCAGGGTCCGAGTCTTCCCCGACCTTCAGCCTATTCAGTCAGTTGGAGGACCAGTGTCAATTATTCCCCAGGGACCGTGTCCTCCCCGACCTTCAGCCTATTCAGTCAGTTGGAGGACCAGTGTCAATTATTCCCCAGGGACCGTGTCCTCCCCGACCTTCAGCCTATTCAGTCAGTTGGAGGACCAGTGTCAATTATTCCCCAGGGACCGTGTCCTCCCCGACCTTCAGCCTATTCAGTCAGTTGGAGGACCAGTGTCACTTATTCCTCAGGGTCCGAGTCTTCCCCGACCTTCAGCCTATTCAGTCAGTTGGAGGACCAGTGTCAATTATTCCTCAGGGTCCGAGTCTTCCCCGACCTTCAGCCTATTCAGTCAGTTGGAGGACCAGTGTCAATTATTCCTGAGGGCCGAGTCCTCCCCGACCTTCAGCCTATTCAGTCAGTTGGAGGACCAGTGTCAATTATTCCTCAGGGCCCGTGTCCTCCCCGACCTTCAGCCTATTCAGTCAGTTGGAGGACCAGTGTCAATTATTCCTCAGGGCCCGAGTCCTCCCCGACCTTCAGCCTATGCAGTCAGTTGGAGGACCAGTGTCAATTATTCCTCAGGGCCGAGTCCTCCCCGACCTTCAGCCTATTCAGTCAGTTGGAGGACCAGTGTCAATTATTCCTCAGGGCCCGAGTCCTCCCCGACCTTCAGCCTATTCAGTCAGTTGGAGGACCAGTGTCACTTATTCCTCAGGGTCCGAGTCTTCCCCGACCTTCAGCCTATTCAGTCAGTTGGAGGACCAGTGTCAATTATTCCTCAGGGCCCGAGTCCTCCCCGACCTTCAGCCTATGCAGTCAGTTGGAGGACCAGTGTCAATTATTCCTCAGGGCCGAGTCTTCCCCGACCTTCAGCCTATGCAGTCAGTTGGAGGACCAGTGTCAATTATTCCCCATTGACCGTGTCCTCCCCGACCTTCAGCCTATTCAGTCAGTTGGAGGACCAGTGTCAATTATTCCCCAGGGACCGTGTCCTCCCCGACCTTCAGCCTATTCAGTCAGTTGGAGGACCAGTGTCAATTATTCCTCAGGGCCCGTGTCCTCCCCGACCTTCAGCCTATTCAGTCAGTTGGAGGACCAGTGTCAATTATTCCTCAGGGCCCGAGTCCTCCCCGACCTTCAGCCTATGCAGTCAGTTGGAGGACCAGTGTCAATTATTCCTCAGGGCCGAGTCCTCCCCGACCTTCAGCCTATTCAGTCAGTTGGAGGACCAGTGTCACTTATTCCTCAGGGTCCGAGTCTTCCCCGACCTTCAGCCTATTCAGTCAGTTGGAGGACCAGTGTCAATTATTCCTCAGGGCCGAGTCCTCCCCGACCTTCAGCCTATTCAGTCAGTTGGAGGACCAGTGTCAATTATTCCCCAGGGACCGTGTCCTCCCCGACCTTCAGCCTATGCAGTCAGTTGGAGGACCAGTGTCAATTATTCCTCAGGGCCCGAGTCCTCCCCGACCTTCAGCCTATGCAGTCAGTTGGAGGACCAGTGTCAATTATTCCCCAGGGACCGTGTCCTCCCCGACCTTCAGCCTATGCAGTCAGTTGGAGGACCAGTGTCAATTATTCCTCAGGGCCCGAGTCCTCCCCGACCTTCAGCCTATGCAGTCAGTTGGAGGACCAGTGTCAATTATTCCTCAGGGCCCGAGTCCTCCCCGACCTTCAGCCTATGCAGTCAGTTGGAGGACCAGTGTCAATTATTCCTCAGGGCCGAGTCCTCCCCGACCTTCAGCCTATGCAGTCAGTTGGAGGACCAGTGTCAATTATTCCTCAGGGCCCGAGTCCTCCCCGACCTTCAGCCTATGCAGTCAGTTGGAGGACCAGTGTCACTTATTCCTCAGGGTCCGAGTCTTCCCCGACCTTCAGCCTATTCAGTCAGTTGGAGGACCAGTGTCAATTATTCCCCAGGGACCGTGTCCTCCCCGACCTTCAGCCTATTCAGTCAGTTGGAGGACCAGTGTCAATTATTCCCCAGGGACCGTGTCCTCCCCGACCTTCAGCCTATTCAGTCAGTTGGAGGACCAGTGTCAATTATTCCCCAGGGACCGTGTCCTCCCCGACCTTCAGCCTATTCAGTCAGTTGGAGGACCAGTGTCACTTATTCCTCAGGGTCCGAGTCTTCCCCGACCTTCAGCCTATTCAGTCAGTTGGAGGACCAGTGTCAATTATTCCTCAGGGTCCGAGTCTTCCCCGACCTTCAGCCTATTCAGTCAGTTGGAGGACCAGTGTCAATTATTCCTGAGGGCCGAGTCCTCCCCGACCTTCAGCCTATTCAGTCAGTTGGAGGACCAGTGTCAATTATTCCTCAGGGCCCGTGTCCTCCCCGACCTTCAGCCTATTCAGTCAGTTGGAGGACCAGTGTCAATTATTCCTCAGGGCCCGAGTCCTCCCCGACCTTCAGCCTATGCAGTCAGTTGGAGGACCAGTGTCAATTATTCCTCAGGGCCGAGTCCTCCCCGACCTTCAGCCTATTCAGTCAGTTGGAGGACCAGTGTCAATTATTCCTCAGGGCCCGAGTCCTCCCCGACCTTCAGCCTATTCAGTCAGTTGGAGGACCAGTGTCACTTATTCCTCAGGGTCCGAGTCTTCCCCGACCTTCAGCCTATTCAGTCAGTTGGAGGACCAGTGTCAATTATTCCTCAGGGCCCGAGTCCTCCCCGACCTTCAGCCTATGCAGTCAGTTGGAGGACCAGTGTCAATTATTCCTCAGGGCCGAGTCTTCCCCGACCTTCAGCCTATGCAGTCAGTTGGAGGACCAGTGTCAATTATTCCCCATTGACCGTGTCCTCCCCGACCTTCAGCCTATTCAGTCAGTTGGAGGACCAGTGTCAATTATTCCCCAGGGACCGTGTCCTCCCCGACCTTCAGCCTATTCAGTCAGTTGGAGGACCAGTGTCAATTATTCCTCAGGGCCCGTGTCCTCCCCGACCTTCAGCCTATTCAGTCAGTTGGAGGACCAGTGTCAATTATTCCTCAGGGCCCGAGTCCTCCCCGACCTTCAGCCTATGCAGTCAGTTGGAGGACCAGTGTCAATTATTCCTCAGGGCCGAGTCCTCCCCGACCTTCAGCCTGTTCAGTCAGTTGGAGGACCAGTGTCAATTATTCCTCAGGGCCCGAGTCCTCCCCGACCTTCAGCCTTGAAGGACAGATGTTACCTCCATTAGTTTGGATTCCCTCTTCCCATCTCCTCGGGGTCTTTACTGTTCTCCACGTGTAGACGGAGCCATATAGGGAGAATGGCGCGGCTTTGTACCTTACATTCGTAAATTTGCGGGGTCCTGTGCATCTGGTGCATTCGACTTTACAAGGGGTCTGCGCTTCCCCGCAGTGAAAACATGTTATGTAATAGACACGGTGCACATCTTTACACCATTGGTCGCTACATGTCAATCATTGATAGCAGAAATCCCAAATGCATATTAGAAAGTTGAGGATGTGGTGAGTAATAGCGCCCACCCCCAAACTAACTAAATCCGCTCCAAAGAAATCATATAAATGAGGAGAATACAAAGCATTGATAGAAAATAGGTAACACATTTTATTTTTATTAATCTATATAAAAGTTTAAATTATTGTACCACAAAATAACACACTAACAAGACGTCACCAGTCAAAATGAAGAAAGACCACCCAAAACACCCCAAAGAAGGGACCCCCATAGTTCAATATGTATCAAAATAACTGATGGTCTGAACCAGATGAGCCAGCACAGCGAAGTATCATAGCCACAGACTTCCTAAAAAGATTAAATGTCACTAAATATCATAATAAGTACAAGGAGTCTGCTGTAAATGAGCAAGGCATATTTCATAGCAACCAGAAGAATATCGAGCCTCTTGTCCATAGTATGTGTCTGAAGTCCATAATAGGTGAGATGGGGACATGGTATAAGTCACAGGTTTCAAAGAAGAAGAAGGGCAGATGGAGGACACAATGGACCCCAAAGTGTCACAGGTTACTAGTGATTCTAAAATAAAAAACATTAAAAACCACACAAAAAAAAAACTATATGTCAATCATAGAGTGGTCTTGGCTGGACTGTTGTGAATTCTGTGGCTGAGTTCACTTCTGTGGTCACAAGTGGTATTGCAGTCTCTGGGCTTCCTCCCTCAGGTGTTTTGGTGAGCTCGTTGGCTGCCTTGCTATTTAGCTCCACCTGAGTCTGTCTTCCTTGCTCCTTGTCAATGTTCCAGTGTTGGATCTGAGCTACTGCATCTTTCCTTGGGCCTGCTGCTCTGCTAGATAAGTGCTTCTAGTTTGTTTTCTGTTTTTTCTGTCCAGCTTGCTATTAACTTTTGCTGGAAGCTCTGAGAAGCAAAGGGGTGCACCGCCGTGCTGTTAGTTCGGCACGGTGGGTCTTTTTGCCCCTTTGTGTGGTTTTCGTTTTAGGGTTTTTTGTAGACTGCATAGTTCTCTTTGCTATCCTCGCTCTGTCTAGAATATCGGGCCTCACTTTGCTGAATCTGTTTCATTCCTACGTTTGTCTTTTCATCTTGCTAACAGTCATTATATGTGGGGGGCTGCCTGTTCCTTTGGGGGTGTTTCTCTGAGGTAAGTCAGGCTTGTATTTCTATCTTCAGGCTAGTCAGCTCCTCAGGCAGTGCCGAGTTGCATAGGTAGTTGATAGGCGCAATCCACTGCTGCTTATAGTTGTGTGAGGATAGATCAGGTACTGCAGTCTACAGAGATTCCACGTCTCAGAGCTCGTCCTATTGTTTTTGGTTATTGCCAGATCTCTGTATGTGCGCTGATTACTGCACGCTGTGTTGCCTGATTGCCAGCCATAACACTGGACCTACCCTGAATACTACTCAGTGAGGCAATGAGACGACTGAGGGGCAATCTAATAACCATGTATAAGTATATAAGGGGACAATACAAATATCTCTCCGAGGATCTGTTTATACCAAGGAAGGTGACGGGCACAAGGGGGCATTCTTTGCGTCTGGAGGAGAGAACCAACATAGAAAAGGATTCTTTACTGTTAGGGCAGTGAGAATCTGGAATTGCTTGCCTGAGGAGGTGGTGATGGCGAATTCAGTCGAGGGGTTCAAGAGAGGATGTCTTCCTGGAGTGTAACAATATTGTATCTTACAGTTATTAGGATCTTTAGAAGGACGTAGATCTGGGGATATTCTGATGGAATATAGGCTGAACTGGATGGACAAATGTCTTTTTTCGGCCTTGCTAACTATGCTACTATGTTACCACTAAATGATGTCCTGTCACGCAGTGCCATATTCCGATACCAAACCACGCCAAATACCAGTACCGTACAGTATAGTGTTCAGATCAGGGCCGGACTGGCCATCGGGCACTTCTGGCAAATGCCAGAAGAGCTGGTGCCAGTAGTGGACCGCTGCACGCTGACTCACCCCCCCTTCCCCCCATCAGCGCCGCCACCGCATTCAACTATACCGGCGTCTACGATGCCAGTACAGTTGAATGCAATGATGGAGGAGAGAGCGTCTGCTGACGCCCCCTCTCCCATCATTCTCCGCTCTGCCTCTGACACTGCGGGTGCACGCGCACTCACTGTGTGCCAGGCAGTGCAGCGGCAGCCACCGAGACAGGAGCAGGGAGCAACGTGGGCACGAGGAGAGATGAGGAGTGTGTTGTTTTTTTTTACTGGACTCTGGGGCTGTGCTGTATACTGCTACATGGGCTGTGTTGTATACTGCT
Organism: Ranitomeya imitator; assembly: GCF_032444005.1. Classification (NCBI taxonomy): domain Eukaryota; kingdom Metazoa; phylum Chordata; class Amphibia; order Anura; family Dendrobatidae; genus Ranitomeya; species Ranitomeya imitator. The sequence goes on along the minus strand of NC_091284.1, from coordinate 6,207,605 downwards.
ACATGGGCTGTGTTGTATACTGCTACATGGGCTGTGCTGTATACTGCTACGTGGGCTGTGCTGTATACTGCTACGTGGGGTGTGCTGTATACTGCTACATGGGCTGTGCTGTATACTACTACGTGGACTGTGCTGTATACTGCTACGTGGGCTGTGCTGTATACTACTATGTGGGCTGTGCTGTATACTACTATGCGGGCTGTGCTGTCACTGTGATGAAAACATACAGAAGGCTATTGACCTCTTAGTTTATCGCAAGGGCTTATTTTAGTTATCCCAAAGGCACAGAACAGGGTATGCTGCCACCACCTTCGATTAACGGGTCCGAAGCTAACCCAAAACAGTAGCGTAATTCCCTTCCAGAGACTTAGGGTACGTTTTAGAGCAGGAGACGAAACTAGTAATTTAAATATTTTACTTCGAAAGATTAGGCAGTGTTTATAAAAATATTACAAGGATGTTACAAACCAGGGATTCAAGCTTCAGGAGGCTAATTTGCATATTCCAGGTGCCTTCTGGGAGAAGCGAAGTCTCCCTAAGCTAGAAGATCGTTGGGTACAGCCGGGACCAGCTGCTTCAAAAGCATCACCAAACCAGGGATTCAAGCTTGAGGAGGCTAATTTGCATATTCCAGGTGCCTTCTGGGAGAAGCGAAGTCTCCCTAAGCTAGAAGATCGTTGGGTACAGCCGGGACCAGCTGCTTCGAAAGCATCACCAAACCAGGGATTCAAGCTTCAGGAGGCTAATTTGCATATTCCAGGTGCCTTCTGGGAGAAGCGAAGTCTCCCTAAGCTAGAAGATCGTTGGGTACAGCCGGGACCAGCTGCTTCGAAAGCATCACCTGTAGGACATTATTGCAAGAGAGCTTGGCTGAGTAGATTACACAAGAAGGAAAACACACAGCAAGTCAGCAGGATCTAGGAGCAACATGGCAGATGTGACAACCTACATGGTGAGCTGCAGCATGTGCTACATGTTCACAGATCGACCAGAAGAAGAATCCAATTTCACCTGTCAGAAGTGTAGACTAGTGGCCCTTTTAGAAGAAAAGGTGCGGGGTCTGGAAGAAAGAATAGCAACTTTGAAACTCATCAAAGAGAATGAAGACTTTCTAGACAGAACAGAAGCATCTCTACTGGTCACAGAAGGTGCAAAAAGTGTCAGAGAACCTCCAAAAGCAGATGAGTGGAAGCATGTGACCAAAAGAAGCAAGAAGACCAAGAAGACCATGGAGAAATCACCAACCACACAACTGAAGAACCGATATCAAATCTTTGTAGAGGATGAAGATGGCACACCTAAGAATGAAGCAATACCAGCAAGCAAAAAAGAAAAGGGCACACAGCAACAAGTGACAGCAAAAAGTACAGCCAAGAAGCAACGAAGAGTGGTGGTGGTGGGAGACTCACTACTGAGAGGCACCGAAGCAGCCATCTGCAGACCGGACATAACTGCAAGAGAAGTATGCTGCCTTCCAGGTGCGATGATCAAGGATGTGACCGATAGGATACCAAAGCTCTTCAGCTCCAAGGACGTCCACCCATTTCTTCTGATACATGTTGGCACCAATGACACGGCAAGGAAGGACCTACCGACAATCTGCAAGGACTTTGAAGAGTTGGGGAAGAAAGTAAAGGAACTGGATGCACAGGTAGTTTTTTCTTCTATCCTTCCAGTAGACGGGCATGGCACCAGGAGATGGAACAGGATCCTTGATGCAAACAACTGGCTAAGACGATGGTGCAGACAACAAGGATTCGGATTCCTGGACCACGGTGTGAATTACTGGTATGATGGACTCCTCGCCAGAGACGGACTACACCTCAACAAACCTGGGAAACACACATTCGCCAGAAGACTCGCTACACTCATCAGGAGGGCGTTAAACTAGAAGAAGAGGGGACGGGAAGAAAAACATTAGACTCGAACAAAGACGACCCAGGAAAACATACTCAGAAGGGAGGTAAGAACATTTCTAAAACAATCCACAGTGAGGAGATTGGAACAAAACAAAATCCTCTAAACTGCATGCTCGCAAACGCCAGAAGCCTGACAAACAAGATGGAAGAACTAGAAGCAGAAATATCTACAGGTAACTTTGACATAGTGGGAATAACCGAGACATGGTTAGATGAAAGCTATGACTGGGCAGTTAACTTACAGGGTTACAGTCTGTTTAGAAAGGATCGTAAAAATCGGAGAGGAGGAGGGGTTTGTCTCTATGTAAAGTCTTGTCTAAAGTCCACTTTAAGGGAGGATATTAGCGAAGGGAATGAGGATGTCGAGTCCATATGGGTTGAAATTCATGGAGGGAAAAATGGTAACAAAATTCTCATTGGGGTCTGTTACAAACCCCCAAATATAACAGAAAGCATGGAAAGTCTACTTCTAAAGCAGATAGATGAAGCTGCAACCCATAATGAGGTCCTGGTTATGGGGGACTTTAACTACCCGGATATTAACTGGGAAACAGAAACCTGTGAAACCCATAAAGGCAACAGGTTTCTGCTAATAACCAAGAAAAATTATCTTTCACAATTGGTGCAGAATCCAACCAGAGGAGCAGCACTTTTAGACCTAATACTATCTAATAGACCTGACAGAATAACAAATCTGCAGGTGGTTGGGCATTTAGGAAATAGCGACCACAATATTGTGCAGTTTCACCTGTCTTTCACTAGGGGGACTTGTCAGGGAGTCACAAAAACATTGAACTTTAGGAAGGCAAAGTTTGAACAGCTTAGAGATGCCCTTAATCTGGTAGACTGGGACAATATCCTCAGAAATGAGAATACAGATAATAAATGGGAAATGTTTAAGAACATCCTAAATAGGCAGTGTAAGCGGTTTATACCTTGTGGGAATAAAAGGACTAGAAATAGGAAAAACCCAATGTGGCTAAACAAAGAAGTAAGACAGGCAATTAACAGTAAAAAGAAAGCATTTGCACTACTAAAGCAGGATGGCACCATTGAAGCTCTAAAAAACTATAGGGAGAAAAATACTTTATCTAAAAAAATAATTAAAGCTGCCAAAAAGGAAACAGAGAAGCACATTGCTAAGGAGAGTAAAACTAATCCCAAACTGTTCTTCAACTATATCAATAGTAAAAGAATAAAAACTGAAAATGTAGGCCCCTTAAAAAATAGTGAGGAAAGAATGGTTGTAGATGACGAGGAAAAAGCTAACATATTAAACACCTTCTTCTCCACGGTATTCACGGTGGAAAATGAAATGCTAGGTGAAATCCCAAGAAACAATGAAAACCCTATATTAAGGGTCACCAATCTAACCCAAGAAGAGGTGCGAAACCGGCTAAATAAGATTAAAATAGATAAATCTCCGGGTCCGGATGGCATACACCCACGAGTACTAAGAGAACTAAGTAATGTAATAGATAAACCATTATTTCTTATTTTTAGTGACTCTATAGCGACAGGGTCTGTTCCGCAGGACTGGCGCATAGCAAATGTGGTGCCAATATTCAAAAAGGGCTCTAAAAGTGAACCTGGAAATTATAGGCCAGTAAGTCTAACCTCTATTGTTGGTAAAGTATTTGAAGGGTTTCTGAGGGATGTTATTCTGGATTATCTCAATGAGAATAACTGTTTAACTCCATATCAGCATGGGTTTATGAGAAATCGCTCCTGTCAAACCAATCTAATCAGTTTTTATGAAGAGGTAAGCTATAGACTGGACCACGGTGAGTCATTGGACGTGGTATATCTCGATTTTTCCAAAGCGTTTGATACCGTGCCGCACAAGAGGTTGGTACACAAAATGAGAATGCTTGGTCTGGGGGAAAATGTGTGTAAATGGGTTAGTAACTGGCTTAGTGATAGAAAGCAGAGGGTGGTTATAAATGGTATAGTCTCTAACTGGGTCGCTGTGACCAGTGGGGTACCGCAGGGGTCAGTATTGGGACCTGTTCTCTTCAACATATTCATTAATGATCTGGTAGAAGGTTTACACAGTAAAATATCGATATTTGCAGATGATACAAAACTATGTAAAGCAGTTAATACAAGAGAAGATAGTATTCTGCTACAGATGGATCTGGATAAGTTGGAAACTTGGGCTGAAAGGTGGCAGATGAGGTTTAACAATGATAAATGTAAGGTTATACACATGGGAAGAGGGAATCAATATCACCATTACACACTGAACGGGAAACCACTGGGTAAATCTGACAGGGAGAAGGACTTGGGGATCCTAGTTAATGATAAACTTACCTGGAGCAGCCAGTGCCAGGCAGCAGCTGCCAAGGCAAACAGGATCATGGGGTGCATTAAAAGAGGTCTGGATACACATGATGAGAGCATTATACTGCCTCTGTACAAATCCCTAGTTAGACCGCACATGGAGTACTGTGTCCAGTTTTGGGCACCGGTGCTCAGGAAGGATATAATGGAACTAGAGAGAGTACAAAGGAGGGCAACAAAATTAATAAAGGGGATGGGAGAACTACAATACCCAGATAGATTAGCGAAATTAGGATTATTTAGTCTAGAAAAAAGACGACTGAGGGGCGATCTAATAACCATGTATAAGTATATAAGGGGACAATACAAATATCTCGCTGAGGATCTGTTTATACCAAGGAAGGTGACGGGCACAAGGGGGCATTCTTTGCGTCTGGAGGAGAGAAGGTTTTTCCACCAACATAGAAGAGGATTCTTTACTGTTAGGGCAGTGAGAATCTGGAATTGCTTGCCTGAGGAGGTGGTGATGGCGAACTCAGTCGAGGGGTTCAAGAGAGGCCTGGATGTCTTCCTGGAGCAGAACAATATTGTATCATACAATTATTAGGTTCTGTAGAAGGACGTAGATCTGGGGATTTATTATGATGGAATATAGGCTGAACTGGATGGACAAATGTCTTTTTTCGGCCTTACTAACTATGTTACTATGTTACTATGTTACAATAAGAGACAATTGAAAGTATGAACAAAGCAATTATAAAATAACAGATTAAATGAGAAAGTAAAAACTCACATGTTCTCAGATCATTTCAGGCAAAACCATGCTGGTAGGCGGAGCCCCAAATGTCCCAGTGCATCAGGAGGTCTGGATAGGAACAGCTCCTCAGGCAAAACTGAAGGCTGGGTTAAGTGGAGTCACCTGCAGCCTGGTGACATCACTAAAGGGGTTGAGTTAACATCGCCCTCCCCTCAGCTATACAGTTTTCCCCAACAATTCTTATAACTGTCATATCTTCGCTGCAAAACATGCCAGAATCACAGCACACCCCTTATTCATCTTCTTTTACAATTGGCTTTCTATTGGTACCAAACGAAAGAATCATTGTACCGTATGCAATCCGTATTTTCTGCACCTCTCATACGTTCGTAAAACTCACTAGTGTGATGCCGGCCTTATAGATGCAGCCTGGTGACATCACTATAAGGGCTGGTTTCCCGGGACCCTCCCCTCTCCTCAGACATACAGATTTCAATAGCTATTCTTACAATTGTCATATTTTCGCTGGAGAATCTGGCAAAATTATAACACACACCTCATCCATCTTGTATTAAAATTAGCTCTCTATTGATACTAAATTCGGGCTAGTTGGGACACACAGTTCCGGAGAAATCCGTACTTTGTACCTGTTGGAATTAGAGGCTCATGCTTACAGTGGCTGACAGATCCGCCGATGGAGTTTCGCAACATGGACTTATTATTTTCCTAGCCTACATCGGTGACCCAATATCTTACTATAACAGAACAAAGAACTGCATGTCTTGAGAGAGATATCAGACCAGTTTTAGCTGGTACAATTGTCTATTGCAACTACAGCGGTCGTATAAATTCTTTTAGTAGGAGGGAATAAGCAAGTTGCCCAGAATCTGGAATTTGCAGCTAGAAGCAATAAAATCTCTTCTGCAGAAGCGCAGAAAGAAGGGGTTTTTAGCCTGCAGCATGGGTGCTAACAGGCAAAGCTACAAAATCATATTACATTTCATATAATATCGTGACATAAGGAGAGGGTGTTCTAGGAACGAGGGAGCTTGTATCGGAAAACAGTACCCAGAAAATCGCAAAACGAGTGGTTGAGGGAGACAGCTGGTCGTCCCACGTCAATTACGGAGTGAGTTGCTGCGGATTGCCCATGAGATCCCACTCGCTGGACACTTCATCAGCAAAATTAAGGCCTGGCTGTCTCAACACTTCTATTGGCCCAAGATAGTGACAGATGTGTCAGACTACTGCCGCTCCTGTGTCACCTGTCAAAGAGTGGGGAAGGTGGGACCTGCTCTTAGGGCTCCCCTGATCCCTTTGCCAGTGATAGAGGAGCCTTTCCAGAGGATCATGGTGGACATTGTGTGCCCGCTGGCCATCCCCAGCAGCTCTGGAAAGTAATACATCCTTACTGTGGTAGACTACGCTACCCGGTACCTACCCAGAGGCAGTGGCTCTGTCCTCAAGTAGGGCAGATAAGGTGGCGGATGCAATGTTGGCTATCTTTTCACGTGTAAGATTTCCCAGGGAGATGCTTACTGATCAAGGGACCCAATTCATGTCTCGCCTAATGGACGCTCTCTGTAAGAGAATGCAGGTGAAGCGTCTGGTATCGAGTGCATATCACCCACAGACCAATGGCTTGTGCAAATGCTTTAATGGTACCCTCAAACAGATGCTCCGCATGCTGGTTGAGACCCAAGGATGCGACTGGGAGCGGTACCTCCCACACCTGCTGTTCGCTTACCGAGAGGTTCCACATGCCTTGACGGGGTACTCCCCCTTCGAGCTCCTGTAGGGCAGGCGAGTCTGTGGACCCCTTGGGTTGGTAAAGGAATCCTGGGCAGAGGAGCCGATCCCTTCTGAAGTGTCCATAGTGGAGTATGTCATGCGCTTCCGTGACAAGATGCAGACTTTGACGCAGTTGGTTCATGACAACATGATGCAGGCTCAGGCTGATCAGAAGCACTGGTACGACCAGAACGCCTGGGAGCGGACCTACTACGTGGGTCAAAAGGTGTGGGTGCTGGTCCCTGTACCCAAGGATAAGCTTCAGGCAGCCTGGGAAGGCGTCCACCAACAGCTCAACCCGGTCACCTACGTGGCCACACTTAACTACGCTCAGGGTAGGCGAAAGGCCTTTCACGTCAACATGATGAATGCTCATCATGAATGTGAACCTTTCATGATACCGGTCTGCAGCCAGCCCAAAGACGGAGAGGAAGACCATCTCCTGAACATGCTGGCCCAAACCAAGGCCGGTAGGTCCATTGAGGACATGGAGGTAAGTGCCTCGCTAACCGAACCCCAGCGGTTGCAGTTGCGGACCAAGCTGAAACCCTTCTGAGCCGTGTTCTCCAACCGACCTGGAAGGACTGAGTTAGCGGTCCACGAGGTGAACATCGGGAATCATGCCCCACTATGGCGAAAACCCTATCGGATCTCCAACGAGGTGCAGCAGGTTATGCGCCAGGAGATCAATGAGATGTTACAGCTGGGGGTAATTCAACGGTCAAAGAATGTGTGCACTTCAACTGTAGTTCTCATGCCAAAGAAGAATTGGACCACCCGGTTCTGCGTGGACTACAGAGGGCTCAACGCCATCACAGCCTCTGACGCGCACCCAATGCCGCGCATCCAGTAGCTGCTTGAGAAGTTAGCTGGTGCAAAACACCTGACCATAATGGATCTGAGTCGAGGATACTGGCAGATTCCCCTGAGCCCCGAGGTGCAGGAGAAGCAAGCCTTTATCACACCCTTCGGACTGTACGAGTCTACGGTCATGCCCTTCGGCTTTCCACTTTCCAGGGGATGGTCAACAACCTGCTTCAGAGACTGGATGTAAAAACCCTGCCGGCATCACTGCATGGCCTTCCATTCCCCACCTGCCTGTTACATGTGTTATGGGCAGCACGGTGGCTCAGTGGATAGCACTGCAGCGCTGGAGTCCTGGGTTCTAATCCCACCTTGGACAACATCTGCAAGGAGTTTGTATGTTCTACCCGTGTATGCACGGGCAGGGCCGGCGTCAGCACCCGGCGCACCTGGGCAAATGCCGGGGCCCTAGAGAGAGAGGGGGGCCCACTCAGCTGTCATAGATACAGCTGGGAGAGCAGAGCAGGAGAACATGCTCTCTCCGCCCACAAAGTCACTGCTGGCTGTGTTCTCTTAACCCCTATGTGCCAGCTCTGACACAAGCATCTTCTCACTTAGTCAGTGCAGCCAGGCAGGCACATAGGGGTTAAGAGAAGGCAGCCAGTGTGACATTGTTTGTGGGCGGAGAGAGCACGTTCTCTGCTCTGATTTCCGCCCCTGGCTGGCTGCAGTGCTCAGCTGCTGAACTTATCAGGCAGATTCCGGTGGAGCTCCTACCAGTGCCTGAGTGAGTGGCGCTGCTATATACTACATAGGCAGCTGGGCTGCTATATACTACGTGGGCTGTGTTATATACTACATGGCTGTGTTTATATGCGATCATGAATCGTGGTATGTGTTAAAGGGGGGGCCCACTGAGACTCTTTCGCCTGGGGCCCTCAAAAACCTGGAGCCGGCCCTGTGCACGGGTTTCCTCCGGGTTCTCGGTTTTCCTCCCACATTCCAAAGACATACTGATAGGGAATTTAGATTGTGAGCCCCATCGGGGACAGTGATGATAATGTGTGCAAAACTGTAAAGCACTGCGGAATATGTTAGCGCTATATAAAAAGAAAGATTATTATTATTACATCAACTCACTCACCCTGTGCCATGCTGTGAGATCTGTCTGCCGCCGGCTCCATGCCATGTGCTCCATGGCCACTTACTCTGTGTACACTTCCTGGCTGTGTGCATAGGGGGCGGCGCCAGCAACTCCGGATTCTTATTGAGACTGTGTGCACCTCCCTAAGGTGTTCCTGGCAAATTGCCTTGAGGCCTCTGATACTTAAGGCATCCTCACCCATTGGAGGATGCCTGAGCAAACTATTTCCCTCAGTTAGCACTTGCTACTGAGCTGCCAGGTCGTGTCTGCTTCCTGTCTCTGAGGGCTGCAATTAGCTGACCTTCATCTGTGTTCTGTTTGTGTATCCATGTCTGTTCCTGTCTGAACTCTGGTCTATGTCCGTTTCTGTTCCTTCTTTGTCGTTTGTCATTTCCCACTCTGCTGTGTGTACCTCCACCTTATCTTTCTGCTCTGTTCGCCACTGTCTGTGATTCTGCTTCTCTCTGCCCTGTTCGCCACTGTCTGTGGTTCTGCTCCTCTCTGCCCTGTTCGCCACTGTCTGTGGCTCTGCTTATCTCTGCTCAGTTCTGTCACAACCTGTGGTTCTGTGCCTCTCAGCTTTGCTCCCCACAACCTGTGGCTCTGCACCCTTTGGCTCTTGGCTTTGCCTCCTGCTGTTCTGGCTCTTGGCATTGTCTCCTGCGGTTCGCTCTTGGCTCCGCCCCCAGCGGCTCCATTCTTGGCTTCACCCCCAGCGGCTCCGTCCTTGGCTCCACCTCCTCCTCTGCCTTCTTCTTCTCTGCTCTTAGCTCAGCCTTCTTCTTCTCTGTTCTTAGCTCCGCCTTCTCCTTTTCTGCTCTTAGCTCCGCCTTCTCCTTTAATGCTCTTAGCTCCGCCTTCTCCTTCTCTGCTCTTAGCTCCGCATTCTCCTTCTCTGCTCTTAGCTCCACCTTCTCCTTCTCTGCTCTTATCTCCGCCTTCTCCTTCTCTGCTCTAGCTCCGCCTCCTGTGGTTCTGCTTTGCATCTGCTCTTGCTCTACCTCTGTTCAGCAACTTGCCGTACATGTCTCTACCTGTTTGTTTATATTCACCAGTCTGAACAGGTTCTTACCTGTTTTCATACACCCGCCTGTATACAAGTTCCTACCAGAGTATCAGCCCTATCCCCTGTCTGCCAGAGTGCCAGCCGTGCCCGTCTGCCTGCCTGTATCTCTGTCAAGCCAGTCTGCCCGTCAGGGCCTCTGCCATACCCGTCCGTCAGCCAGTGTCACAGCCGTGCTTGCCAGCCTGTGTCTTGTCCCTGGTGGGATCAGCATCCACAGTCCGACTCCACCCTGGAGTGGTACCTGGTAGCTTCCTATTGCACAAGTCTGACCTCACCATCAGAGGCTCCAGCGAACACCTAGGAAGCTACTTAGTTACGCCCCTTCCAGGGAAGTTTGGTCTGTGGTCCAGTGGGGCCACACCCCCAGACGCCCACACCAACCAGTCTCGGCGTGAGCGTTACACTGGAGAAGTACACGGTGGCGTCCTTGGATGACATTGCCATCTTCAGTTCCTCCTGGGGTGACCACCTGCAGCATCTTGAGGAGGTGCTCAGGCCACTTCACCGAGCCGGTCTGACCATCAAGCCGGGAAAGTGTCACATGGTCCACTACCTGGGGCACCGGGTAGGTGGGAAGAACATAAAGCCGGAACCTGGAAGAGTGGACGCGATCGTGTACTGGCCCACCCCCAGGACCAAGAAGCAGGTGATGTCCTTTCTGGGCACAGATACTATAGGTGCCTCGTACAGAGCTATAGTAGCCTGGCAAAACCCTTGACGGACCTCAACAGGAAGAAGCTACCCCACATCGTCAACTGGACTGTGAGGGGGCCTTCCAGGCATTGAAAACAGCACTGTGCAACACCCCTGTGTTGAAAGCAATCGACAGCAGTCGACCGTTCTTGGTGCAGACCAATGCCAGCGAGTTTGGCCTCGGTGCTGTGCTCAGCCAGGTTGACTCGGAAGACCAAGAGCACCCCATGTATCTGAGCCGGAAGCTTCTGCTGAGGGAAGTGGACTATTCCACCATCGAGGAGTGCCTGGCCATAGTCGGAGCCCTGCAACGGTTGCAGCCCTACTTGTACGGTCGCACCTTCACTGTGGTGACCAACCACAACCCTCTGTCCTGGCTACAAGCTGTGAGTGGAACAAATGGAAGGTTGCTACGCTGGAGCCTTGCCCTCCAGCAATACGATTTTACAATCAAACACGTATACTTTGTTCTGTGCGATTGGGAATCTTTGCAGCGATGGCAGCATTGATAATTATTGTTCCCGCCTGTGTGGGAGTAGTTATATTTCTCTCGCTGCAGTGTGCCCAACAGCCAGTACATAGCAGGCAGCCTTTCTGGCGACTAATTAACCTAGGTGCAGTACCTAATCTGACCTGAGGGTAAGGGGGTGCCAGAGAGCTGCAAGTTCCAAACCGGAACTGGGAAGTGGGATATAGATATATCCCCTTCCGAAGGATCCAGGGGCAACCAAACAACCCTGGTTTGTGACAAATTGGTGTGAGTGGTGGGGACGATAAAGATATCCTCCCCGGGATCCCTGACCCACTGGTGGGACCCATGACCTAGTGTTGGCAGCACGGTGTGAACCGTGAAAGCCGCACATTGTCACCAGTAGCAGTATCGCATATTGTCACCAGTAGTAGTGCCGCATATTGTCACCAGTAGTAGTGTCACATATTGTCACCAGTAGGAGTATCACATATTGTCACCAGTAGTAGTGCCGCATATTGTCACCAGTAGCAGTGCCGCATATTGTCGCCAGTAGCATTGCCACGTATTGTCACCAGTAGTAGTACTGCACATTGTCACCAGTAGCAGTGCCGCACATTGTCACCAGTAGTAGTGCCGCATATTGCTACCAGTAGCAGTGCCGCACATTGTCACCAGTAGTAGTGCCGCATATTGCCACCAGTAGCAGTGCCGCACATTGTCATCAGTAGCAGTGCCGCATATTGCCACCAGTAGTAGTGCTGCATATTGTCACCAGTAGTAGTGCTGCACATTGTCATCAGTAGCAGTGCCGCATATTGCCACCAGTAGTAGTGCTGCACATTGTCACCAGTAGTAGTGCCGCATATTGCCACCAGTAGTAGTGCCGCATATTGTCACCAGTAGTAGTGCTGCACATTGTCACCAGTAGTAGTGCCGCATATTGTCACCAGTAGTAGTGCTGCACATTGTCACCAGTAGTAGTGCCGCACATTGTCACCAGTATTAGGGTCGCACATTGTCACCAGTAGTAGTAGTGCTGCACATTGTCACCAGTAGTAGTAGTGCTGCACATTGTCACCAGTAGTAGTGCTGCACATTGTCACCAGTAGTAGTGCCGCACATTGTCACCAGTAGTAGTGCCGCACATTGTCACCAGTAGTAGTGCCGCACATTGTCACCAGTAGTAGTAGTGCTGCACATTGTCACCAGTAGTAGTAGTGCTGCACATTGTCACCAGTAGTAGTAGTGCTGCACATTGTCACCAGTAGTAGTGCCGCACATTGTCACCAGTAGTAGTGCCGCACATTGTCACCAGTAGTAGTGCCGCACATTGTCACCAGTAGTAGTAGTGCTGCACATTGTCACCAGTAGTAGTAGTGCTGCACATTGTCACCAGTAGTAGTAGTGCTGCACATTGTCACCAGTAGTAGTGCTGCACATTGTCACCAGTAGTAGTGCCGCACATTGTCACCAGTAGTAGTGCCGCACATTGTCACCAGTAGTAGTAGTGCTGCACATTGTCACCAGTAGTAGTGACCACCGGGTTATGATTTCATCAAAAATACTGAGAAAACTCTGATGGCAAAAACTGACTCCGATCCAACACTCGAGAAAATGAGAAAAATCACTGATCAGGGAACGAGCACTGAGATTGAGAATTGTAATACCATCCTCAACCACAGGAGGCAGTATTATAGTAGTTATATTCTTGTACATAGGAGCAGTATTATAGTAGTTATATTCTTGTACATAGGAGCAGTATTATAGTAGTTATATTCTTGTACATAGGAGCAGTATTATAGTAGTTATATTCTTGTATATAGGAGCAGTATTATAGTAACATAGTAACATAGTTAGTAAGGCCGAAAAAAGACATTTGTCCATCCAGTTCAGCCTATATTCCATCATAATAAATCCCCAGATCTACGTCCTTCTACAGAACCTAATAATTGTATGATACAATATTGCTCTGCTCCAGGAAGACATCCAGGCCTCTCTTGAACCCCTCGACTGAGTTCGCCATCACCACCTCCTCAGGCAAGCAATTCCAGATTCTCACTGCCCTAACAGTAAAGAATCCTCTTCTATGTTGGTGGAAAAACCTTCTCTCCTCCAGACGCAAAGAATGCCCCCTTGTGCCCGTCACCTTCCTTGGTATAAACAGATCCTCAGCGAGATATTTGTATTGTCCCCTTATATACTTATACATGGTTATTAGATCGCCCCTCAGTCGTCTTTTTTCTAGACTAAATAATCCTAATTTCGCTAATCTATCTGGGTATTGTAGTTCTCCCATCCCCTTTATTAATTTTGTTGCCCTCCTTTGTACTCTCTCTAGTTCCATTATATCCTTCCTGAGCACCGGTGCCCAAAACTGGACACAGTACTCCATGTGCGGTCTAACTAGGGATTTGTACAGAGGCAGTATAATGCTCTCATCATGTGTATCCAGACCTCTTTTAATGCACCCCATGATCCTGTTTGCCTTGGCAGCTGCTGCCTGGCACTGGCTGCTCCAGGTAAGTTTATCATTAACTAGGATCCCCAAGTCCTTCTCCCTGTCAGATTTACCCAGTGGTTTCCCATTCAGTGTGTAATGGTGACATTGATTCCTTCTTCCCATGTGTATAACCTTACATTTATCATTGTTAAACCTCATCTGCCACCTTTCAGCCCAAGTTTCCAACTTATCCAGATCCATCTGTAGCAGAATACTATCTTCTCTTGTATTAACTGCTTTACATAGTTTTGTATCATCTGCAAATATCGATATTTTACTGTGTAAACCTTCTACCAGATCATTAATGAATATGTTGAAGAGAACAGGTCCCAATACTGACCCCTGCGGTACCCCACTGGTCACAGCGACCCAGTTAGAGACTATACCATTTATAACCACCCTCTGCTTTCTATCACTAAGCCAGTTACTAACCCATTTACACACAATTTCCCCCAGACCAAGCATTCTCATTTTGTGTACCAACCTCTTGTGCGGCACGGTATCAAACGCTTTGGAAAAATCGAGATATACCACGTCCAATGACTCACCGTGGTCCAGCCTATAGCTTACCTCTTCATAAAAACTGATTAGATTAGTTTGACAGGAGCGATTTCTCATAAACCCATGCTGATATGGAGTTAAACAGTTATTCTCATTGAGATAATCCAGAATAACATCCCTCAGAAACCCTTCAAATATTTTACCAACAATAGAGGTTAGACTTACTGGCCTATAATTTCCAGGTTCACTTTTAGAGCCCTTTTTGAATATTGGCACCACATTTGCTATGCGCCAGTCCTGCGGAACAGACCCTGTCGCTATAGAGTCCCTAAAAATAAGAAATAATGGTTTATCCATTACATTACTTAGTTCTCTTAGTACTCGTGGGTGTATGCCATCCGGACCCGGAGATTTATCTATTTTAATCTTATTTAGCCGGTTTCGCACCTCTTCTTGGGTTAGATTGGTGACCCTTAATATAGGGTTTTCATTGTTTCTTGGGATTTCACCTAGCATTTCATTTTCCACCGTGAATACCGTGGAGAAGAAGGTGTTTAATATGTTAGCTTTTTCCTCGTCATCTACAACCATTCTTTCCTCACTATTTTTTAAGGGGCCTACATTTTCAGTTTTTATTCTTTTACTATTGATATAGTTGAAGAACAGTTTGGGATTAGTTTTACTCTCCTTAGCAATGTGCTTCTCTGTTTCCTTTTTGGCAGCTTTAATTAGTTTTTTAGATAAAGTATTTTTCTCCCTATAGTTTTTTAGAGCTTCAATGGTGCCATCCTGCTTTAGTAGTGCAAATGCTTTCTTTTTACTGTTAATTGCCTGTCTTACTTCTTTGTTTAGCCACATTGGGTTTTTCCTATTTCTAGTCCTTTTATTCCCACAAGGTATAAACCGCTTACACTGCCTATTTAGGATGTTCTTAAACATTTCCCATTTATTATCTGTATTATTAGTTCTGAGGATATTGTCCCAGTCTACCAGATTAAGGGCATCTCTAAGCTGGTCAAACTTTGCCTTCCTAAAGTTCAGTGTTTTTGTGACTCCCTGACAAGTCCCCCTAGTGAAAGACAGGTGAAACTGCACAATATTGTGGTCGCTATTTCCTAGATGCCCGACCACCTGCAGATTTGTTATTCTGTCAGGTCTATTAGATAGTATTAGGTCTAAAAGTGCTGCTCCTCTGGTTGGATTCTGCACCAATTGTGACAGATAATTTTTCTTGGTTATTAGCAGAAACCTGTTGCCTTTATGGGTTTCACAGGTTTCTGTTTCCCAGTTAATATCCGGGTAGTTAAAGTCCCCCATAACCAGGACCTCATTATGGGTTGCAGCTTCATCTATCTGCTTTAGAAGTAGACTTTCCATGCTTTCTGTTATATTTGGGGGTTTGTAACAGACCCCAATGAGAATTTTGTTACCATTTTTCCCTCCATGAATTTCAACCCATATGGACTCGACATCCTCATTTCCTTCGCTAATATCCTCCCTTAAAGTGGACTTTAGACAAGACTTTACATAGAGACAAACCCCTCCTCCTCTCCGATTTTTACGATCCTTTCTAAACAGACTGTAACCCTGTAAGTTAACTGCCCAGTCATAGCTTTCATCTAACCATGTCTCGGTTATTCCCACTATGTCAAAGTTACCTGTAGATATTTCTGCTTCTAGTTCTTCCATCTTGTTTGTCAGGCTTCTGGCGTTTGCGAGCATGCAGTTGAGAGGATTTTGTTTTGTTCCAATCTCCTTGCTGTGGATTTTTTTAGAAATGTTCTTACCTCCCTTCTGAGTATGTTTTCCTGGGTCTTCTTTGGTCGAGTCTAATGTTTTTCTTCCCGTCCCCTCTTCTTCTAGTTTAACGCCCTCCTGATGAGTGTAGCGAGTCTTCTGGCGAATGTGTGTTTCCCAGGTTTGTTGAGGTGTAGTCCGTCTCTGGCGAGGAGTCCATCGTACCAGTAATTCACACCGTGGTCCAGGAATCCGAATCCTTGTTGTCTGCACCATCGTCTTAGCCAGTTGTTTGCATCAAGGATCCTGTTCCATCTCCTGGTGCCATGCCCGTCTACTGGAAGGATAGAAGAAAAAACTACCTGTGCATCCAGTTCCTTTACTTTCTTCCCCAACTCTTCAAAGTCTTTGCAGATTGTCGGTAGGTCCTTCCTTGCCGTGTCATTGGTGCCAACATGTATCAGAAGAAATGGGTGGACGTCCTTGGAGCTGAAGAGCTTTGGTATCCTATCGGTCACATCCTTGATCATCGCACCTGGAAGGCAGCATACTTCTCTTGCAGTTATGTCCGGTCTACAGATGGCTGCTTCTGTGCTTCTCAGTAGTGAGTCTCCCACCACCACCACTCTTCGTTGCTTCTGGGCTGTACTTTTTGCTGTCACTTGTTGCTGTGTGCCCTTTTCTTTTTTGCTTGCTGGTATTGCTTCATCTTTAGGTGTGCCATCTTCATCCTCTACAAAGATTTGATATCGGTTCTTCAGTTGTGTGGTTGGTGATTTCTCCATGGTCTTCTTGCTTCTTTTGGTCACATGCTTCCACTCATCTGCTTTTGGAGGTTCTCTGACACTTTTTTCACCTTCTGTGACCAGTAGAGATGCTTCTGTTCTGTCTAGAAAGTCTTCATTCTCTTTGATGAGTTTCAAAGTTGCTATTCTTTCTTCCAGACCCCGCACCTTTTCTTCTAAAAGGGCCACTAGTCTACACTTCTGACAGGTGAAATTGGATTCTTCTTCTGGTCGATCTGCGAACATGTAGCACATGCTGCAGCTCACCATGTAGGTTGTCACATCTGCCATGTTGCTCCTAGATCCTGCTGACTTGCTGTGTGTTTTCCTTCTTGTGTAATCTACTCAGCGAAGCTCTCATGCAATAATGTCCTACAGGCAAATCCTTATGGCGCGCGGTTTGGTGATGCTTTCCAAGCAGCTGGTCCCGGCTGTACACAACGATCTTCTAGCTTAGGGAGACTTCGCTTCTCCCAGAAGGCACCTGGAATATGCAAATTAGCCTCCTCAAGCTTGAATCCCTGGTTTGGTGATGCTTTCCAAGCAGCTGGTCCCGGCTGTACCCAACGATCTTCTAGCTTAGGGAGACTTCGCTTTTCCCAGAAGGCACCTGGAATATGCAAATTAGCCTCCTCAAGCTTGAATCCCTGGTTTGGTGATGCTTTCCAAGCAGCTGGTCCCGGCTGTACCCAACGATCTTCTAGCTTAGGGAGACTTCGCTTTTCCCAGAAGGCACCTGGAATATGCAAATTAGCCTCCTCAAGCTTGAATCCCTGGTTTGGTGATGCTTTCCAAGCAGCTGGTCCCGGCTGTACCCAACAATCTTCTAGCTTAGGGAGACTTCGCTTTTCCCAGAAGGCACCTGGAATATGCAAATTAGCCTCCTCAAGCTTGAATCCCTGGTAGTAGTTATATTCCTGTACATAGGAGCAATATTATAGTAGTTATATTCTTGTACATAGGAGCAGTATTATAGTAGATATATTCTTGTACATAGGGTCAGTATTATAGTAGTTATATTCTTGTACATAGGAGCAGTATTATAGTAGTTATATTCTTGTATATAGGAGCAGTATTATAGTAGTTATATTCTTGTACATAGGAGCAGTATTATAGTAGTTATATTCTTGTACATAGGAGCAGTATTATAGTAGTTATATTCTTGTATATAGGAGCAGTATTATAGTAGTTATATTCTTGTATATAGGAGCAGTATTATAGTAGTTATATTCTTGTACATAGGAGCAGTATTATAGTAGTTATATTCTTGTACATAGGGAGCAGTATTATAGTAGTTATATTCTTGTACATAGGAGGCAGTATTATAGTAGTTATATTCTTGTATATAGGGGCAGTATTATAGTAGTTATATTCTTGTACATAGGAGCAGTATTATAGTAGTAATATTCTTGTACATAGGAGCAGTATTATAGTAGTTATATTCTTGTACATAGGAGCAGTATTATAGTAGTTATATTCTTGTACATAGGATCAGTATTATAGTAATTATATTCTTGTACATAGGAGCAGTATTATAGTAGTTATATTCTTGTACATAGGAGCAGTATTATAGTAGTTATATTCTTGTACATAGGAGCAGTATTATAGTAGTTATATGCTTGTACATAGGGAGCAGTATTATAGTAGTTATATTCTTGTACATAGGAGCAGTATTAGAGTAGTTATATTCTTGTACATGGGAGCAGTATTATAGTAGTTATATTCTTGTACATAGGGGCAGTATTATACTAGTTATACTCTTGTACATAGGGGCAGTATTATAGTAGTTACAGTCTTGTACATAGGGAGCAGTATTATAGTAGTTATATTCTTGTACATAGGGGCAGTATTATAGTAGTTATATTGTTGTACATAGGAGCAGTATTATAGTAGTTATAGTCTTGTACATAGGATCAGTATTATAGTAATTATATTCTTGTACATAGGAGCAGTATTATAATAGTTATATTCTTGTACATAGGAGCAGTATTATAGTAGTTATATTCTTGTACATAGGAGCAGTATTATAGTAGTTATATGCTTGTACATAGGGAGCAGTATTATAGTAGTTATATTCTTGTACATAGGAGCAGTATTAGAGTAGTTATATTCTTGTACATGGGAGCAGTATTATAGTAGTTATATTCTTGTACATAGGGGCAGTATTATACTAGTTATATTCTTGTACATAGGGGCAGTATTATAGTAGTTACAGTCTTGTACATAGGGAGCAGTATTATAGTAGTTATATTCTTGTACATAGGGGCAGTATTATAGTAGTTATATTGTTGTACATAGGAGCAGTATTATAGTAGTTATAGTCTTGTACATAGGGGGCAGTATTATAGTAGTTATATTCTTGTACATAGGAGCAGTATTATAGTAGTTATATTCTTGTACATAGGAGCAGTATTATAGTAGTTATATTCTTGTACATAGGGACAGTATTATATTAGTTATATTCTTGTACATAGGGGCAGTATTATAGTAGTTATATTCTTGTACATAGGGGCAGTATTATAGTAGTTATATTCTTGTACATAGGAGCAGTATTATAGTAGTTATATTCTTGTACATAGGAGCAGTATTATAGTAGTTATATTCTTGTACATAGGGACAGTATTATATTAGTTATATTCTTGTACATAGGGGCAGTATTATAGTAGTTATATTCTTGTACATAGGGGCAGTATTATAGTAGTTATATTCTTGTACATAGGGACAGTATTATATTAGTTATATTCTTGTACATAGGGGCAGTATTATAGTAGTTATATTCTTGTACATAGGGGCAGTATTATAGTAATTATATTCTTGTACATAGGAGCAGTATTATAGTAGTTATATTCTTGTACATAGGAGCAGTATTATAGTAGTAATATTCTTGTACATAGGAGCAGTATTATAGTAATTACTAGATGGCAGCCCGATTCTAAAGAATCGGGAGTCTAGAATCCATATATACTTTATTTATTCAAATGTAAGAATAATACAATTAATAAATAATAGTAAGAAAGAACAAAAAATGGCTGCACTCACCAGCTCTTGACAATTCTTGTTATTTAAGGTACAGTTACACAGGATCCATGAACATGCTTATGAGGGGAGGGATGAAAGACATCAGACGACAACTTTGCGTGTTGTGGCAAATGCCACAACAACGGTTCTTTGCTTAAGAACAATAATGTAAATAATAAATAATATGTATCAATAACTATGTATAATGGTATGTTCTATGACATTTTAAATTATGTCATTATTATGTGGAAAGGCTCTTAGTGCCCATACTGGCGCATACTTGTGTGCCCATCAGGTATTTTCACAGTAATTTTACATCTGATGGGTTGGTATGAAACGTTTTTAATCATCTCTTGGGCTTAGCTAAGCCTTCATTTTAAATAATTCTAATAGGTACAACAGAAATAAAAGCCTTTTTGTGTACCCAAATTTTTTGTGTTTATTTTTACAGAAGTGTAAAATTTAAGAAATCAACGTTCATAGTACACCGAGGGGCTAATATAAGCATGCCCATCAACCACATCACGGTAGCCTTTGAACTGATGGGTCCTAACTAACTGATTCCTATTTCTTAATACTCAGACCTCTTTCACATCTGCATGTTTCTGATATTTGCAGAAGTAATGTTAAAAACAATACAACTTCCACACTTGGCACCAAAGAACTGACCTACAACACACTTTCAGAGAGGTTTCACATGTACCCATTCAGATGGAGACGTTTATTCTCAGGGAGGTAGGTTTAGAGTAGGACCTCGTATAAGAGAGATGCCGTAAAGGGGCTACGAGGTACACATAAAATTGGCCATTTTTATGCGCTAAAAGCTCTCATTTTTCATATTTCTAGTGCAGTAATGCAGTTTAAATTTCGTGTTTTAAAGTTTGCATGTTTTGGCGCTGCAGTGTGCTGCCCTATTTATTTAACTATATACGAGTTGGCGACTCTAGGTTCAGCACCTGTTCACACTGAGTCTATGTTTGGATGTGCAGGTCAGGTTTTTTGAAACACTTTCAGCAAGTGCCATGCAATGTAGAAGAGGCTTGGAGTTAACTTGCAGTAAATGCAGCAAACGCGGCTTCGGCAATTGCATTAAATGCAGCCACAACAAAAACACTGGTAAGTGGAGATTTTGTGGCGAAAACAGCAGAAACCACATGTGCCGCACCTGCCGCAAGTGAAGTACAAATTCCGTAGACATTGCATGCAACTTACAGCAAGAGTGGCGTGGGTCAGCCCTTAGGCAGGAAGGGCAGAAATAGCCTTTTTTCCACCATAAATTCTCCAAATAGCAGAAAAATGTTGATGTGAAAGCAAAATCTCTATTCTTTCCCTATCTATCTAAAAATGTACCTATCTATATATCTATTTCTATGTACTGTGCAGTGGCGTAGGAAGGGGGGTGCGGGGGGGGCAGTCCGCCCCGGGCGGCACAATGCGGGGGGCGGCCGGCGCTGCAGAAGAAAAAAAAAAAAAAAAAAAAAGACGCCCCTTTAAATCTTCGGGCGGCGCCGTCCGCCGCCACGACCAGGGCCAGCTCCCCCCACCACCGGACCCCGCTCTATACTCACCTCTCCTGGTTCCTGCGGCGCCGGCAGCTGCAGCGTCCTCTGACTCTGCGACGTCTCAGAGCAGAGGGCGCGATGACGTCACTACTGTGCGCGCCGCTCTGCCTCTCTGTCCTGAGCGTCGCAGAGCCGGAGAGATGCTGACTGCACCGGACCTGCGCTAGGAACGGGAGAGGTGAGGATTTTACTTTTTTTTTTTTTTCTTTATGTCTGACTGTCTGGGGCTGGGGCAATGCTGGAGACCATGGGGCAGATTGCTGGACACACTGGGGCAATACATGAGACCATGGGGCAGATTGCTGGACACACTGGGGCAATACATGAGACCATGGGGCAGATTGCTGGACACACTGGGGCAATACAGGAGACTATGGGGCAGATTGCTGGACACACTGGGGCAATACTGGAGACCATGGGGCAGATTGCTGGACACACTGGGGCAATACAGGAGACCATGGGGCAGATTGCTGGACACACTGGGGCAATACAGGAGACCATGGGGCAGATTGCTGGACACACTGGGGCAATACTGGAGACCATGGGGCAGAATGCTGGACACACTGGGGCAATACAGGAGACCATGTGGCAGAATGCTGGACACACTGGGGCAATACAGGAGACCATGGGGCAGATTGCTGGACACACTGGGGCAATACAGGAGACCATGGGGCAGAATGCTGGACACACCGGGGCAATACAGGAGACCATGGGGCAGATTGCTGGACACACTGGGGCAATACAGGAGACCATGGGGCAGATTGCTGGACACACTGGGGCAATACAGGAGACCATGGGGCAGATTGCTGGACACACTGGGGCAATACTGGAGACCATGTGGCAGAATGCTGGACACACTGGGGCAATACAGGAGACCATGTGGCAGAATGCTGGACACACTGGGGCAATACAGGAGACCATGGGGTAGATTGCTGGACACACTGGGGCAATACTGGAGACCATGGGGCAGAATGCTGGACACACTGGGGAAATACTGGAGACCATGGGGCAGAATGCTGGACACACTGGGGCAATACAGGAGACTATGGGGCAGATTTCTGGACACACTGAATACTGGAGACCATGGGGCAGAATGCTGGACACACTGGGGCAATACAGGAGACCATGGGGCAGATTGCTGGATACACCGGGGCAATACTGGAGACCATGGGGCAGAATGCTGGACACACTGGGGCAATACAGGAGACCATGGGGCAGATTGCTGGACACACTGGGGCAATACTGGAGACCCTGGGGCAGATTTCTGGACACATTGAGGCAATGCTGGAGACCCTGGGGCAGACTTCTGGACACACTGGGGCAGATTGCTGGACACACTGGGGGTAATATGCTGGACACACTGGGGCAATGCTGGACACTGGGGGTAATATGCTGGACACACTGGGGCAGACTGCTGGACACACTGGGGAAAGGCTGGACACTGGGGCAGATTGCTGGACACACTGGGGGCAGTGCTGGACATACTGGGGCAGATTGCTGGACACACTGGGGGTAATATGCTGGACACACTGGGGCAGATTGCTGGACAACATGGGGGTAATATGCTGGACACACTGGGGCAGATTGCTGGACAACATGGGGGTAATATGCTGGACACACTGGGGGCAGGACTTGAGGCATGGGCAGAATGTAGATACGGGGCATGATTGGAGACACGGGGCAGGATTGGATCATGGGGCAGGACGGATACGATGGAGGCTGGTGGGGCAGGATGGGGAGATCATATGGGGTAGAATGGATACTCATGAGGGCAGGATGCGAGAACATATGGCTGGAGCCAGGAATGAGAAACGAGGCCAGGGTGGGGAATATTATTACCATAGGGGCTAATTAAGGGATATTATTACTGCAGTGATGTATTTATTTTATTTTTTGAGTGTACTGTTTTAAATGGGGGGGCGGTCCTGTTACTGTGCAGAGTGACACTATATCACCTTTTTTTCTTCATGTGATGTAATGTAGAAGTTGTGAAAAATTAAGTAATGTGTTCTGCAAGCGGAGCTCGAGATAACTGTGTTATTTCCTGCAGAAACGAGTCCTGGCTGGAAGGAATGATGGCGGTCTGTGCTGGATGAAAGATGAAGGACTTCACCTAGAGACGTCACTGGTGAGTCAGTGTTACCTATACACTGACACTATACATTGTATACTATATACAGCGGTCCTGTGTACAATGTCACCAGTGATCGCTGTATAACCTCTACACAGACACTGCATACTAAGTACAGATCTCCTGTGAATACTGGCACTTATGGTGATAGTATTGTGTTTTGTTTTTTATTACTGATCAGTATTGTAGTATTGAGTCACTATGTGGTGGTAATATGTGGTCTGGAAATGGTGCGGTGGTATTTGTCCCTTGTATGTAGTATTATTCGGTCACTATGTGGCCTGGTCATGGTGTGGTGGTATTAAGTCACAGGTGTGGCATGTGGGGGTGACACCATTAGGCCCAGTTTAAGTTCTACAAAACAGGAAAACCGTTTTTGGTAACCTTTGTGTGTATTGAGCCGGGGGGGGGGGGGGGGCGCCAAACTCGGGAACAGCCCCGGGCGGCAAAAGCTCTAGCTACGCCTCTGGTACTGTGTGTGAACAGCCATCCCACCCGTCTCTTACCTGTTCACAAAAACCTCACCCTTTTTAAAACCAAAATGAAATCTCTCAGCAGCTATCCTGCTGGAGCTTCAAATACAGGTTCCTATCACCAAATACTACAGGCATTTGAAGGATACACATCTTACATCTTGTACTTAATGTGTGTTCTACTTACCTATAAAAATATGTATTGATATATCATATTTCTACATTTATGTAGATATGATATAGAGTTATTAACCCTATATGCTAATGAGTACGTATGTTATATACGTATTTCCTACATAAGTACTTAAAATCTATATGTCTATGGCTACACTCATTTTTTTTTTTTTTTCCTTATCTCTACACATAGAATTTGCCTATTGCTGTCTATGTTATTAGAAAAACTGAATAATGAAAAAAAAGAAAAGTAAGTTTAAACTAAAATATTTTTGCACACAATATTAGGTGTGAAGACTTTAGTACTATCAGCCAATAATTGCCCTTGAAGTGGTGTATTAACCACTTTAACCCTCACATTGCAACATTGCTTTACCCTGGAAAAAGCAACATACAATTGACCATGGGCAAAAGCAGGTTCTGGTAGATAAATGCCAACTCGATGGAGGGTCTGGCCTTGAGATTTATTTATGGTCATTGCAAATGCGGGCTTGATGGGAAATTGTCTCCGTCTTAATTTAAAAGGTAATCCAGTCTCTGATGGACACAAATCAATTCGTGGAATGAATACCACATTTCCTGCTGCTGACCCACTAATTACTTTAGCCAGTATGATATTGGCATGTAAGGCAGTGACAATGAGCCGCGTACCATTGCAGAGACCTTTGTTCGTGTTCACATTACGTAATTACATGACAATGGTGCCAATTTTAAGTTTCAGCCGATGTGAAGGCATACCAGTTGGTGTTAGTGAATTCAAAAACTCAAGCGGGTATTGATCGAGGTCATCAGCTTCATCAGGATCGATGGAATCATCACTGATATATTCAGTGTAGTCACCTATCAATAAATCCATGACTTGGGAATTGACTTTCTCAACGTCCTCATTTTTTGGACATAAAATTGCACGAGATGCAGCTGTATTTATACTTTCGGTGTCAATCACATCAATACAAAGATTATCTCCAAAAATTTCAATTATTAAAGAGCCAGTACATACCATGTCTGGAGGAATTTCAATAAAGGCACAGATGATTGGCCTCTGGGAGACCAAAACATCCAACACTGCAGAGACACCATCACGTGTTTCTCAACGCAGTGATTCCAGAACACTGCCCCCATCCCTTATGGGAAATATGCAGATGCATGTAAAGAAGCTGCGGAGACACCATCACGTGTTTCTCGACGCAAGCAGTGAATAGCCAGGCCTTTCCCCGGGAAGGAACAACCACGGGAATGGCAGCATCCTATGAAGGAAAGCCACCTATGCCAAGCATGGTATCCATCCACAGACAGCTGTTTCGGGGTGTATAACACCCCAGTATAACAGTCAGTGAATAATAGGCAGTATATGGAGAAAACACCAAACAAAAGTTCAAAATTGGTGTGAAAATGTCACTGAACCACTTCACAACTAAATATATATAGTTTTGGTAAATGGTATTATCATTTTTTTGACGAAATTCGGCAGGAGCTTGAAGAGCAACGTCACTGGGCCGCCTCCACGCAGTAGAAACTTGCTGTGAGGTAAAAATTCAAAAATCACACCAAAATGGCCGGCGGAGTGTGTCACAGTACGGCACGTTTCTGATTGGTCGCTCGCAGCAGGCGGCAACCAATCAGACACTGGACACTGTTGACGTCACTTATCTCCGGACATTAGCTCCGGACATTAGCTCCGGACAAAGCCACGGAAGTTGGCACAAATTGCAGGAAGTAGTATTCTAGGCAATTATATCTAATATATATAATTGCCTAGAATACTACTTCCTGCAATTTGTGCCAACTTCCTGTCCGGAGCTAATGTCCGGAGCTAATGTCCGGAGATAAGTGACGTCAACAGTGTCCAGTGTCTGATTGGTTGCCGCCTGCTGCGAGCGACCAATCAGAAACGTGCCGTACTGTGACACACTCCGCCCGCCATTTTGGTGTGATTTTTGAATTTTTACCTCACAGCAAGTTTCTACTGCGTGGAGGCGGCCCAGTGACGTTGCTCTTCAAGCTCCTGCCGAATTTTGTCAAAAAAATGATAATACCATTTACCAAAACTATATATATTTAGTTGTGAAGTGGTTCAGTGACATTTTCACACCAATTTTGAACTTTTGTTTGGTGTTTTCTCCATATACTGCCTATTATTCACTGACTGTTATACTGAGAGACTGCCGTTTATTAACCTCTTCTTTGCCACATTGGGTATATTGCTCTATTATTTGCCACATAAGGACATTGTCCATTATTGCCCAGCAATTTCTTAAATAACAAGAATTGTCAAGAGCTGGTAAGTGCAGCCATTTTTTGTTCTTTCTTAGTATTATTTATTAATTGTATTATTCTTACATTTGAATAAATAAAGTATATATGGATTCTAGACTCCCGATTCTTTAGAAGAGGGCTGCCATCTAGTAGTAGTTATATTCTTGTACATAGGAGCAGTATTATAGTAGTTATATTCTTGTACATAGGGGCAGTATTATAGTAGTTATATTCTTGTACATAGGGGCAGTATTATAGTAGTTATATTCTTGTACATAGGAGCAGTATTATACTAGTTATATTCTTGTACATAGGGGCAGTGTTATAGTAGTTATATTCTTGTACATAGGGGCAGTATTATAGTAGTTATATTCTTGTACATAGGAGCAGTATTATAGTAGTTATATTCTTGTACATAGGGGCAGTATTATAGTAGTTATATTCTTGTACATAGGAGCAGTATTATAGTAGTTATATTCTTGTACATAGGAGCAGTATTATAGTAGTTATATTCTTGTACATAGGAGCAGTATTATACTAGTTATATTCTTGTACATAGGGGCAGTGTTATAGTAGTTATATTCTTGTACATAGGAGCAGTATTATACTAGTTATATTCTTGTACATAGGAGCAGTATTATACTAGTTATATTCTTGTACATAGGGGCAGTGTTATAGTAGTTATATTCTTGTATATAGGAGCAGTATTATAGTAGTTATATTCTTGTACATAGGGACAGTATTATAGTAGTTATATTCTTGTACATAGGGGCAGTATTATAGTAGTTATATTCTTGTACATAGGAGCAGTATTATAGTAGTTATATTCTTGTACATAGGGGCAGTGTTATAGTAGTTATATTCTTGTACATAGGAGCAGTATTATACTAGTTATATTCTTGTACATAGGGGCAGTGTTATAGTAGTTATATTCTTGTACATAGGAGGCAGTGTTATAGTAGTTATATTCTTGTACATAGGGGCAGTGTTATAGTAGTTATATTCTTGTACATAGGAGGCAGTGTTATAGTAGTTATATTCTTGTACATAGGGGCAGTATTATAGTAGTTATATTCTTGTACATAGGAGCAGTATTATACTAGTTATATTCTTGTACATAGGGGCAGTGTTATAGTAGTTATATTCTTGTACATAGGAGGCAGTGTTATAGTAGTTATATTCTTGTACATAGGGGCAGTATTATAGTAGTTATATTCTTGTACATAGGAGCAGTATTATACTAGTTATATTCTTGTACATAGGGGCAGTGTTATAGTAGTTATATTCTTGTACATAGGAGCAGTATTATAGTAGTTATATTCTTGTACATAGTAGCAGTATTATAGTAGTTATATTCTTGTACATAGTAGCAGTATTATAGTAGTTATATTCTTGTACATAGGGGCAGTATTATAGTGGTTATAGTCTTGTACATATGAGAAGTATTATAGTAGTTATATTCTTGTACATAGGGGCAGTATTATAGTAGTTATATTCTTGTACATAGGGGCAGTATTATAGTAGTTATATTCTTGTACATAGGGGCAGTATTATAGTAGTTATATTCTTGTACATAGGAGAAGTATTATAGTAGTTATATTCTTGTACATAGGGGCAGTATTATAGTAGTTATATTATTGTACATAGGAGCAGTATTATAGTGGTTATATTCTTGTACATAGGAGCAGTATTATAGTAGTTATATTCTTGTACATAGGGGCAGTATTATAGTGGTTATAGTCTTGTACATAGGAGAAGTATTATAGTAGTTATATTCTTGTACATACGGGCAGTGTTATAGTAGTTATATTCTTGTACATAGGAGAAGTATTATAGTAGTTATATTCTTGTACATAGGAGCAGTATTATAGTAGTTATATTCTTGTACATAGGGGCAGTGTTATAGTAGTTATATTCTTGTACATAGGAGAAGTATTATAGTAGTTATATTCTTGTACATAGGAGCAGTATTATAGTAGTTATATTCTTGTACATAGTAGCAGTATTATAGTAGTTATATTCTTGTACATAGGGGCAATTTTTATTATAAAAACCAAACATAAATATATTATAAATTATAATAAAAACAAAAATCACCCAGAATTACAAGAATTACAAAACACAATTCACTTTGGTCATATATACACAAGTACTAAATAATCAGATCATATTGATGCATAAATTAAAGTGTCCACACCTGGAGGTAGAAGAAAATTAAACAAAAAAAAAAAAAAAGTCATATCATATTTTCTAACTGAATTTTACATTCCTCCATAACTTAATATTTCTCGGACTCCTTCCAACTTCTAGCGATTTTATCCACCGGAGTTCTGACATTACCTGACCAGCCGTAGTGGTGTGATCGAACAGCTCATTGTGCAGTGACACCCGGGTTCAATGATAGTATTTAATGACGCTTATTATAATATACATCGTCTCTCTGTCGATGTTACTAACAGTGGAGGGGACACCATAGATTATGTCAGGATACTTTAGAGTCCGCAGTCTGGGGATTTTTAGATTAGCTGACACTTCCTCCCAGATCTTCCTCCCTCCCCAGCAATCACATATAAAGTGTTCCATAGTCTCCTCCTGCTGACAAACAAGGGGACAATTCCGATCAGAGAGACTCAGATGTTTCAGGTTCCCCCTGACAAAGAGCCAACTATGCAGTGAAAGCCAAGTGACATCAAACAGCTTAGGAGGAAGTCGTTTCCAGTTTAGGAACCTAAGACTTTCCTGCAGGGTGGTGGTGACACAATCTCTCAGGGCCAGTGGAGAGTAGAAGAAAGTCCTACATACATGAGCATACAGGTCTCTTCTCGTACTGCTCTCAATGTAAGACTTCTCCAGTCCCCACCTCCTAACACACTTCAGACCGTAGTCCAGATACTGGGGGAGGTGGTCACCTGTCCATCTCCTCCTCTTGAGACTGCCGCCTCGCACCCAAGATTCTGCAAAAGGCAATATCCAGTACCTGATACTATTTACCCACAGAGAGCTACTGTTTGAGTCCATGTTCCCAAAATTTACCTTTAGAAACAAGGAGTCAAAGAAAACCCTTGGATTCAACATATCCAGCCCACCCTCTCTCTGCCGTAGTTACGTTATTCCCCTCTTTATTAGGTTCAACCTATTCCCCCACAAGAGCTGGAAGAACAGGCTGAAGAGCCTCGCTGAGAAAGATTCTGGCAAAGGGAAAATGACAGAGACATACAAGAAAACAGGGACCAGATAAGTCTTCAACATTGCGACCCTTTCTCTATAGGTCAGCCTCCAGTTCTTCCAACGCTGAACTCTTCTCAAGGTTGACCAGAGACCCGGAGGCCTCTGAGTAACTTCTGATAGACGCAGATAACATCTGGACCTCTCGAGGATTAGAGATCACCAACGTCACATCATCCGCATAGGCAACAACATTCAGAGGCTGGCAATGGGGGACCGGCACCCCCTGAAAATCACACTCCTGCAGTGACCTCAGAAACGGGTCTAGGGCAAAAACGTACAGGAGCGGACTCAGTGGGCAACCCTGTCTCACCCCTGCCTCAACTCCAAAAGTGTCACCCTGCCAACCATTAATCAGAGGAAAGCTCACCGCCTCTCTGTACAATGTCTTCAGCCAATCCACAAATTGTCCTGGAATACCGTACTTTGACAAAGTTGCCCACAGATAGTCATGATCAACCCTGTCAAAGGCTTTAGCCTGGTCCAGACTAACAATATATTTCCCACACCGCAGAGCTTTACATCTCTCAAACATCTCCCGTATCGAGATGACTGCTCCAGAGATGTTCCGCCCTTTTACTGTGCCAAACTGAGAGCCTGCCAACAGTGCTGGGGACAAACAGACTAATCTAGAAAACAGGATCTTTGCTAGAATCTTCCTGTCCACATTCAAGAGGGCAATCGGCCTCCAGTTCTTGATGTCGCTCGGCTCTTTACCTTTAGACAGCAGAATCAACGAGGACACTCTCATGGATGGAGGCATCAGGTGATTTTCTAGACAACTTCTATACACATCCACAAGGATTGGAGCCAGGAGGTCTCTGAATTTCCTATAAAATTCTGCTGTTATGCCATCTGGACCTGGTGCCTTCTTCAGATGTAATTTATCAATAGCCTCCTTAACTTCCTCCACCGTTAACTCTGCTGTCAAAGGAGAAAAGTCCAGATCATTAGTATCAGGCGCAGGAGTTGCCTCCAAGAATTGAGCAATCTTATCTTTATCCAAAACTTTCCTCTGAAACAAGTCAGCATAGTAAGATCTCACCACCTCCAGGATACCCTCCCGTGAATCCTGCAATACACCCTGGATGTCAGCGAGACCCGTGACCATCTTTTTTACTACCCTCTCCCTGCAATTCTCAAAGGGATCAGGGGCCCCTAAAGACCCATAATCCCGTTCAAGAACCAGGGAGGTATACCTACTATACTGATACTGCCTTATCTCAGATTTCAGTCGGTCGATCTTCACTTTGTCATCCCCGCCTGCCGAATATAGTGACTCCAATTCTTTACGCAGCTTTAGGTACTGGCTGTACTTATTCCTCCCTTTATTAACTGACAGTCTCTTTAAGAGGGATCTGATATCCTCCTTGACGTCCTCCCACCAGTCGGTCATGTTGTCATAGAAGTCAACCCTATCTAGATGAAGCTGGATAAGGGAGTAGACACGACTCTGAACATAAGCATCATCCAGGAGACTGGAATTGAGCTTCCACAACCCTCTACCGATCTCCGGACGGTTAGAGGTCCCCAGACAGAAGCACAAGGCGAGGTGATCAGAGTAAGGGACGACCTTCTCACTCAGGGTGTCAACAGCCTCAGTAGGACTCACAAAAGCAAAATCTATCCTACTGCTCCTGTTGGAACATGAATATGTGAATTTTGGCTGTCGACCTTCCTGTGCGAAAACGTCAGTCAGTCCAGCCTGCATTATAATGTTATGTAGGACCTTACCATCCCTGGTCACTGTCCTGCCCGAGGAACTGTCACCTGACGTCAGTATGGCGTTAAAGTCCCCTGCCATCACCACCGGAAGAGAAGTGAAGAGGTATGGCTTAACGTTATTAAATAGCTGAATCCTGTCAGTCACTGTCTGTGGCCCATAGATGTTAATAAGCCGGAGTCGCCTCCCATGAATAGTGACTTCCAGGACCAAACATCTTCCCATGACCACCTCCGTCATCCTATGCACAGTCACATCATTGGTGTTAAACAGGACAGCGACTCCGGCGTAAGGCTCCACAGCCAGTGACCAGAAAGAAGGACCGCACCGCCATTCCCTCTCAGCCTCTCTCATAAGCCCCAGAGATGTCAGTCGTGTCTCCTGCAGGAAAATGACATCGGTGTCCAGATGTGTGAGATGTTCATACACCACATGTCTCGTCCTCCTTGCCTTAATACTGTTGACATTACTTGATGTTAGTGTTAATGAGAACCCCGCCATCACAACACAATAGAGAAGGAGCACAGTAACTGCCATCATCATGAGTCAGGGATGTTCTGTCCACCACCGGTGTCCATGTCAGACTCTACCTGAGGGTCCACAGATAAAGGCTTCCGCTTTGACGGAGGGTGGTCCTCTACGTCCCTGTCACACTCTGCATCAACTTTTCTCAACTCTGTCTCATAATCGTCATCAGTAGACTCAGATAAAATTCCATACTTGTTGGACACAACCATCACTCCTGCAGAATTCTGAACCTTCTTAGTAGCACTCTGACCGGTGTCATATTCTGCCTCAGGTTTACGGGAGGATGTGCTCTTTTTCTTCCTTTTATTGTGATTAACACTCCAGTCATCAGATTCAGACAGTGATGCTGAAGGGGGGGCTACCTGAGGCTGCTGGACCTCCATGTTCCCCTCTGCACCCTCTATACCCTGCTTCTCTGGTGTTACATGACTGGACTCCTGGTGGGCATCTGGGCTGGTCACCATCTTTCCTGACATTAAATCCTCCCTCTCATGCACCCCTGCCACCACATCCTCATCCTCCTGGGCCTCTGCCCCTGCCAGTACAGCCTCATCAGGGAAGACTCTGCAGATATTATGCCAGGCGTCTGGACAGTCCCTGTGAGGGTGGCCCATCTTACCGCAGAGGTTGCACCTAACATCCCGGCAATCCACAGCGACATGGCCGATATCCCCACACAGGCTGCACTTCACCACAGTACAGGCGTTGGCCAGATGACCTTTCCCACCACATTTGAAGCATTTTCTGGGCTGCCCGGGGTAATAACATCTTCCCTTCTCCCTCCCAATGAAGAAGGAGTTGGGTAAATGGGCAGTAATGTTATTGAGTTGGCGCAGTTTCACCACAGCTTTCCACCCCATTGTCCAGATACCATCCTCATCTCTGACCTTGGTGAGTCCAGAGGCGAGGTCACAGTGTCTCCGGAGCCAAACCTCGATGTCCTGTGGGGGAACGGCCTCATTCCAGAAGGTGATGTTTACCGTGACTGTGTCCGGCCTGGAGATAGGAACCAATATAAACTTATTCCAGCCTTCAGCGTCTCTGAACCTGGGGTAACATAGTAACATAGTAACATAGTAACATAGTTAGTAAGGCCGAAAAAAGACATTTGTCCATCCAGTTCAGCCTATATTCCATCATAATAAATCCCCAGATCTACGTCCTTCTACAGAACCTAATAATTGTATGATACAATATTGTTCTGCTCCAGGAAGACATCCAGGCCTCTCTTGAACCCCTCGACTGAGTTCGCCATCACCACCTCCTCAGGCAAGCAATTCCAGATTCTCACTGCCCTAACAGTAAAGAATCCTCTTCTATGTTGGTGGAAAAACCTTCTCTCCTCCAGACGCAAAGAATGCCCCCTTGTGCCCGTCACCTTCCTTGGTATAAACAGATCCTCAGCGAGATATTTGTATTGTCCCCTTATATACTTATACATGGTTATTAGATCGCCCCTCAGTCGTCTTTTTTCTAGACTAAATAATCCTAATTTCGCTAATCTATCTGGGTATTGTAGTTCTCCCATCCCCTTTATTAATTTTGTTGCCCTCCTTTGTACTCTCTCTAGTTCCATTATATCCTTCCTGAGCACCGGTGCCCAAAACTGGACACAGTACTCCATGTGCGGTCTAACTAGGGATTTGTACAGAGGCAGTATAATGCTCTCATCATGTGTATCCAGACCTCTTTTAATGCACCCCATGATCCTGTTTGCCTTGGCAGCTGCTGCCTGGCACTGGCTGCTCCAGGTAAGTTTATCATTAACTAGGATCCCCAAGTCCTTCTCCCTGTCAGATTTACCCAGTGGTTTCCCGTTCAGTGTGTAATGGTGATATTGATTCCCTCTTCCCATGTGTATAACCTTACATTTATCATTGTTAAACCTCATCTGCCACCTTTCAGCCCAAGTTTCCAACTTATCCAGATCCATCTGTAGCAGAATACTATCTTCTCTTGTATTAACTGCTTTACATAGTTTTGTATCATCTGCAAATATCGATATTTTACTGTGTAAACCTTCTACCAGATCATTAATGAATATGTTGAAGAGAACAGGTCCCAATACTGACCCCTGCGGTACCCCACTGGTCACAGCGACCCAGTTAGAGACTATACCATTTATAACCACCCTCTGCTTTCTATCACTAAGCCAGTTACTAACCCATTTACACACATTTTCCCCCAGACCAAGCATTCTCATTTTGTGTACCAACCTCTTGTGCGGCACGGTATCAAACGCTTTGGAAAAATCGAGATATACCACGTCCAATGACTCACCGTGGTCCAGTCTATAGCTTACCTCTTCATAAAAACTGATTAGATTGGTTTGACAGGAGCGATTTCTCATAAACCCATGCTGATATGGAGTTAAACAGTTATTCTCATTGAGATAATCCAGAATAACATCCCTCAGAAACCCTTCAAATATTTTACCAACAATAGAGGTTAGACTTACTGACCTATAATTTCCAGGTTCACTTTTAGAGCCCTTTTTGAATATTGGCACCACATTTGCTATGCGCCAGTCCTGCGGAACAGACCCTGTCGCTATAGAGTCACTAAAAATAAGAAATAATGGTTTATCTATTACATTACTTAGTTCTCTTAGTACTCGTGGGTGTATGCCATCCGGACCCGGAGATTTATCTATTTTAATCTTATTTAGCCGGTTTCGCACCTCTTCTTGGGTTAGATTGGTGACCCTTAATATAGGGTTTTCATTGTTTCTTGGGATTTCACCTAGCATTTCATTTTCCACCGTGAATACCGTGGAGAAGAAGGTGTTTAATATGTTAGCTTTTTCCTCGTCATCTACAACCATTCTTTCCTCACTATTTTTTAAGGGGCCTACATTTTCAGTTTTTATTCTTTTACTATTGATATAGTTGAAGAACAGTTTGGGATTAGTTTTACTCTCCTTAGCAATGTGCTTCTCTGTTTCCTTTTTGGCAGCTTTAATTAGTTTTTTAGATAAAGTATTTTTCTCCCTATAGTTTTTTAGAGCTTCAATGGTGCCATCCTGCTTTAGTAGTGCAAATGCTTTCTTTTTACTGTTAATTGCCTGTCTTACTTCTTTGTTTAGCCACATTGGGTTTTTCCTATTTCTAGTCCTTTTATTCCCACAAGGTATAAACCGCTTACACTGCCTATTTAGGATGTTCTTAAACATTTCCCATTTATTATCTGTATTCTTATTTCTGAGGATATTGTCCCAGTCTACCAGATTAAGGGCCTCTCTAAGCTGTTCAAACTTTGCCTTCCTAAAGTTCAGTGTTTTTGACCAGAACCTGTCCAGGTCACACTGCAGCTTGAAGCTGATCTCGTACCCCTGTCTGTCCAGAAGATTGGACACCGCCAGTATTTCATTTACCACAAACCCCATCTGGCCGCATAGCAGCTCTCTCACCACATACCTGCGCTGTGGCAGATCCTCCTTGGCACCTATGTACTTAAACCGCACCACATTAATGCGCTTAAATGTCTGGCCGGTATATCTGGCGCTGGAAGTGAAGGATGGGGCGCCGCGGCTCCAGGCATTCCTGGGGGGCACCTGCCGGGTCACACTGGGCCGACTGACAGGGAGAGGGTCTGCAGCAGGGGGGGCTGCCACACCTTGTGGACTAGATGGTAACGGGGGATAGTCACACATATCATGCACATTATCATTAGCAGCATCATTATCAGACAGTGCCACGTCCATGACAGAATGTGAAACCTCCCCAACCCCCGACCCCATGGGCACAACATCACCAGCCCCAGTCTGTGCCTCAGCCTCAGCCTCAGCAGCACAAACAGTCTCACAAACACTGTCCTGCTCCTGCATGGGGCATTCTGGGACCTGTGGTGCCTCTGCTGGAGTCTGAAGTGTATGATCTTGTTCACACTCAGCTGCCTCAGTAGCACAAACAGTCTCACATATACAGTCCGGCTCCTGCATGGGGCATTCTGGGACCTGTGGTGCCTCTGTTGGAGTCTGAAGTGCATGCTCCTGTTCACACTCAGCTGCCTCATCAGCACAAACAGTCTCAGAAATACAGTCCGGCTCCTGCGTGGGGCATTCTGGGACCTGTGGTGCCTCTGTTGGAGTCTGAAGTGCATGCTCCTGTTCACACTCAGCTGCCTCAGCAGCACAAACAGTCTCACAAATACAGTCCGGCTCCTGCGTGGGGCATTCTGGGACCTGTGGTGCCTCTGTTGGAGTCTGAAGTGCATGCTCCTGTTCACACTCAGCTGCCTCAGCAGCACAAACAGTCTCACAAATACAGTCCGGCTCCTGCGTGGGGCATTCTGGGACCTGTGGTGCCTCTGTTGGAGTCTGAAGTGCATGCTCCTGTTCACACTCAGCTGCTTGCTGCTGCAGTTTTTTTCCTTCCTGGAAGCAGAAGCGGGCAGCCTGTAACACTGGCCGTGTCCGCTGCTGGGGGGTCCCGGTCTCTACAGCACAGTCCTGCTTATAGTAGGCGAACCGCTCCCGGTTCCTGTAGGTCTCCGCCAGGGGTCCCATGCCCTCCAGCACAGATTCAATGTCCTGCACCACACTTGCCAGCTGCACCCCCAGTGTGTTCAGTCTCAGGTCATACACATCATTACTGGCAGGATTAGTGGTCTTTAGACTATAGATAAAGTCTACCTCCATTTGCAGCGCTTTTTTTTGCTGCTGTAACTCACCCAGCTTTCTGACAAGTCCCGGTATCTCGTCCGCTAGCTGCAGCTCGGGTGCATGCGCCGGCTGCACAGGTTTTGCCTTCACCACGGGTACAGGGGTTTTGAACACAGTCTTGTGCGGTTCCACCACAGATGGCTTTGTGGCTCCTCGGCTGGATGCCGGCTCTGCAGCAGGTTTATCGCTGCCACCTGACTGTGACCGGGTGCGTCCTGACAGCGCCACACTGCCATGTTGCTGTAAGTTCTCCTGGATAGTTTGTCTTTCCAAAGACGTCCGTCTCTGCCTGGAGGCAGGAGAGGTGATTGGTACAGCTGAGACCGATCTCACCTGTGCCTCAGGCAGGGGCGGCTGACTGACCGGGGAGTTACAGGACTTCATACTGTGCTGTGGAACATCACTCACCAACACTTCACCTTCTGGCTTCTTTGCTGGACTTGGAGTAGATTTTCCTCCCAAAACTTTACTTGCAAGTTTTTCTTCCTTCACAGAACTGCTGCAGCTTTGGCCGCTGCATTCACCGGTCTCACAGAGGCTTTGGGATTAATATTCCCATTCAGAGAGGTCTGGGAGCCTTGTCCCAGTGTAGGCCGAGAAGCCTGGGCCTTGCCTGGGGAGCTTCCCCGCCCAGGGTGGCCCCTCCCTGGGCTTGCTCCAGACATGAGGAGAACTACAGACACACAACCTCACAGCTAGGAGGCAGTATTATAGTAGATATATTCTTGTACATAGGGGCAGTATTATAGTAGTTATATTCTTGTACATAGGAGCAGTATTATAGTAGTTATATTCTTGTACATAGGAGCAGTATTATAGTAGTTATATTCTTGTATATAGGAGCAGTATTATAGTAGTTATATTCTTGTATATAGGAGCAGTATTATAGTAGTTATATTACATAGTAACATAGTAACATAGTTAGTAAGGCCGAAAAAAGACATTTGTCCATCCAGTTCAGCCTATATTCCATCATAATAAATACCCAGATCTACGTCCTTCTACAGAACCTAATAATTGTATGATACAATATTGTTCTGCTCCAGGAAGACATCCAGGCCTCTCTTGAACCCCTCGACTGAGTTCGCCATCACCACATCCTCAGGCAAGCAATTCCAGATTTTCACTGCCCTAACAGTAAAGAATCCTCTTCTATGTTGGTGGAAAAACCTTCTCTCCTCCAGACGCAAAGAATGCCCCCTTGTGCCCGTCACCTTCCTTGGTATAAACAGATCCTCAGCGAGATATTTGTATTGTCCCCTTATATACTTATACATGGTTATTAGATCGCCCCTCAGTCGTCTTTTTTCTAGACTAAATAATCCTAATTTCGCTAATCTATCTGGTTATTGTAGTTCTCCCATCCCCTTTATTAATTTTGTTGCCCTCCTTTGTACTCTCTCTAGTTCCATTATATCCTTCCTGAGCACCGGTGCCCAAAACTGGACACAGTACTCCATGTGCGGTCTAACTAGGGATTTGTACAGAGGCAGTATAATGCTCTCATCATGTGTATCCAGACCTCTTTTAATGCACCCCATGATCCTGTTTGCCTTGGCAGCTGCTGCCTGGCACTGGCTGCTCCAGGTAAGTTTATCATTAACTAGGATCCCCAAGTCCTTCTCCCTGTCAGATTTACCCAGTGGTTTCCCGTTCAGTGTGTAATGGTGATATTGATTCCCTCTTCCCATGTGTATAACCTTACATTTATCATTGTTAAACCTCATCTGCCACCTTTCAGCCCAAGTTTCCAACTTATCCAGATCCATCTGTAGCAGAATACTATCTTCTCTTGTATTAACTGCTTTACATAGTTTTGTATCATCTGCAAATATCGATATTTTACTGTGTAAACCTTCTACCAGATCATTAATGAATATGTTGAAGAGAACAGGTCCCAATACCGACCCCTGCGGTCCCCACTGGTCACAGCGACCCAGTTAGAGACTATACCATTTATAACCACCCTCTGCTTTCTATCACTAAGCCAGTTACTAACCCATTTACACACATTTTCCCCCAGACCAAGCATTCTCATTTTGTGTACCAACCTCTTGTGCGGCACGGTATCAAACGCTTTGGAAAAATCGAGATATACCACGTCCAATGACTCACCGTGGTCCAGCCTATAGCTTACCTCTTCATAAAAACTGATTAGATTGGTTTGACAGGAGCGATTTCTCATAAACCCATGCTGATATGGAGTTAAACAGTTATTCTCATTGAGATAATCCAGAATAACATCCCTCAGAAACCCTTCAAATATTTTACCAACAATAGAGGTTAGACTTACTGGCCTATAATTTCCAGGTTCACTTTTAGAGCCCTTTTTGAATATTGGCACCACATTTGCTATGCGCCAGTCCTGCGGAACAGACCCTATATTCTTGTATATAGGAGCAGTATTATAGTAATAATAATAATAATTTTTATTTATATAGCGCCAACATATTCCGCAGCGCTTTACAAATTATAGAGGGGACTTGTACAGACAATAGACATTACAGCATAACAGAAATATAGTTCAATACAGATACCAGGAGGAATGAGGGCCCTGCTGCTCGCAAGCTACAAACTATGAGGAAAAGGGGAGACACGAGAGGTGGATGGTAATAATTGCTTTAGTTATTCGGACCAGCTATAGTGTAAGGCTCGGGTGTTCATGTAAAGCTGCATGAACCAGTTATCAGCCTAAGTATGTAGCAGTACAGACACAGAGGGCTATTACTGCATAAAGTGTATGAGAACATGATGCGAGGAACCTTTTTTTTTTTTTTTTTTTTTTTAAATAGGCCACACAGGGATCGTTAGGTTAATGCATTGAGGCGGTAGGCCAGTCTGAACAAATGAGTTTTTAGGGCACGCTTAAAACTGTGGGGATTGGGGATTAATCGTATTAACCTAGGTAGTGAATTCCAAAGAATCGGCGCAGCACGTGTAAAGTCTTGGAGACGGGAGTGGGAGGTTCTGATTATTGAGGATGCTAACCTGAGGTCATTAGCGGAGCGGAGGGCACGGGTAGGGTGGTAGACTGATACCAGGGAGGAGATGTAGGGTGGTGCTGAGCCATGGAGTGCTTTGTGGATGAGGGTAGTAGTTTTGTACTGGATTCTGGAGTGGATGGGTAGCCAGTGTAATGACTGGCACAGGGTAGAGGCATCGGTGTAACGGTTGGTGAGGAATATGATCCTGGCTGCAGCATTCAGGACAGATTGGAGCGGGGAGAGTTTTGCAAGAGGGAGGCCGATTAGTAGAGAGTTACAATAGTCCAGACGAGAATGAATAAGTGAAACAGTAAGAGTTTTTGCAGAGTCGAAAGTAAGAAAAGGGCGAATTCTAGAAATGTTTTTGAGATGCAGGTAAGAAGAGCGAGCCAATGATCGGATGTAGGGGGTGAATGAAAGGTCAGAATCAAGGATGACCCCAAGGCAGCGGGCATGTTGCTTTGGAGTAATGGTGGAACCGCACACGGAGATGGCAATGTCAGGCAAAGGTAGGTTAGTAGAGGGAGAGAACACGAGGAGTTCAGTTTTTGACAGGTTTAGTTTCAGATAGAGGGAGGACATGATGTTAGAGACAGCGGTAAGACAATCACTGGTGTTTTCTAAAAAGGTCGGTGTGATATCGGGAGCAGAAGTGTATAATTGGGTGTCGTCAGCATAGAGATGGTACTGGAAACCAAATCTACTGATTGTTTGTCCAATAGGGGCAGTATACAACGAGAAGAGTAGGGGGCCTAGGACTGATCCTTGAGGAACCCCAACAGTAAGGGGAAGGTGAGAGGAGGAGGAACCAGCAAAACATACAGTGAAGGATCGGTCAGAGAGATAGGAGGAGAACCAGGAGAGAACGGTGTCCTTGAGGCCGATGGAGCGGAGCATAGTGAGGAGGAGCTGATGATCCACAGTATCGAATGCTGCGGAGAGATCCAAGAGAATTAGCATGGAGTAGTGACCATTAGATTTAGCTGTTAGTAGGTCATTAGAGACTTTAGTGAGGGCAGTTTCAGTAGAGTGTAAAGAGCGGAAGCCAGATTGAAGAGGGTCAAGAAGAGAGTTATCTGAGAGATAGCGGGTAAGACGGGAGTGGACCAGGCGTTCGAGGAGTTTAGAGATGAAGGGAAGATTAGAGACAGGTCTATAATTTGCGGCACAGTTTTGATCGAGGGATGGTTTTTAAGTAATGGATGTATGATGGCATGCTTAAATGAGGAGGGAAAAATACCGGAAGTGAGGGAAAGGTTGAATATTTTTGTTAGGTGAGAGGTGACAGCCGGGGAAAGGGACTGGAGGAGATGTGATGGAATGGGGTCACTGGTGCAAGTGGTCGGGCGAGAAGATGCAAGGAGCCTGCTTACTTCTTCTTCTGTAACTGCTTCAAAGTCAGAGAGTGAACTAGATGCAGTGGGGGAGGGAGGACAGTGCATGTTATGAAGAGATTGGGAGATGATTTCCTGTCGAATGTGGTCAATTTTTTCTTTGAAGTAATTGGCCAGATCGTCAGCACGGAGATCCGTGGTTGGGGCCTGCACTCTTGGGTTGAGTAGGGACTGGAACGTGTCAAAGAGACGTTTAGGGTTATTGGACAGGGAGGTGATGAGGGTGTTGAAGTAGGTTTGTTTGGAGAGGTGAAGGGCAGAATTGTATGTCTTTAGCATGAACTTATAATGGATGAAATCTTCGGGTAGATTAGATTTTCTCCACAGACGTTCTGCGCACCTGGAGCACCGCTGCAGGAAACGTGTTTGCAGCGTGTGCCACGGTTGTTGCCGTCTGTGCCGAGTTGTTTTATGTATAGGAGGAGCAGCTTCATCCAGAGCACTTTGCAGGGTTTCATTGTAATGCTTCAATGCAGAATCAGGACATGAGATGGAGGAGATTGGGGCCAATGAGGACTGCAAGTTCTTCATAAGTTTCTGGGTGTTAATGGCCTGTATGTTTCTATAAGTGTGGAAAGTGGGGGTGACCTGAGCGGGAAGGCAGTTCTTGATAGAGAATGAAAGAAGGTTGTGGTCAGAGAGTGGTAGAGGGGAGTTTGTGAAATCATCCACTGAGCAAAGCCGGGAGAAGACCAAGTCAAGGGAGTTTCCATCTTCATGTGTTGGAGAGTTAGTATGCTGCGAGAGGCCAAAAGAGGAGGATAGCGATAAAAGGTGAGAAGCAGATGGGGAGAGAGGAAAAGCAATGGGGATGTTGAAATCACCCATGATAAGGGTGGGGGTGTCACAGGAGAGAAAGTGTGGAAGCCAGGTGGCAAAGTGATCCAGGAACTGATGAGAGGGGCCGGGAGGACGATACACCACCGCCACTCGCATGGCGGTATAGTAGTTATATTCTTGTACATAGGAGAAGTATTATAGTAGTTATATTCTTGTACATAGGAGCAGTATTATAGTAGTTATATTCTTGTACATAGGAGCAGTATTATAGTAGTTATATTCTTATATATAGGAGCAGTATTATAGTAGTTATATTCTTGTACATAGGTGCAGTATTATAGTAGTTATAGACTTGTATATAGGAGCAGTATTATAGCAGTTATATTCTTGTACATAGGAACATTATTATAGCAGTTATATTCTTGTACATAGGAGCAGTATTATAGTAGTTATATTCTTGTACATGGGGCAGTATTATAGTAGTTATATTCTTGTACATAGGAGCAGTATTATAGTAGTTATATTCTTATATATAGGAGCAGTATTATAGTAGTTATATTCTTGTACATAGGTGCAGTATTATAGTAGTTATAGTCTTGTATATAGGAGCAGTATTATAGCAGTTATATTCTTGTACATAGGAACATTATTATAGCAGTTATATTCTTGTACATAGGAGCAGTATTATAGTAGTTATATTCTTGTACATAGGAGCAGTATTATAGTAGATATATTCTTGTACATAGGCGAAGTATTATAGTAGTTATATTCTTGTACATAGGCGAAGTATTATAGTAGTTATATTCTTGTACATAGGAGCAGTATTATAGTAGTTATATTCTTGTACATAGGCGAAGTATTATAGTAGTTATATTCTTGTACATAGGAGCAGTATTATAGCAGTTATATTCTTGTACATAGGAACATTATTATAGCAGTTATATTCTTGTACAGAGGAGCAGTATTATAGTAGTTATATTCTTGTATATAGGGGCAGTATTATAGTAGATATATTCTTGTACATAGGAGCAGCATTATAGTAGTTATATTCTTGTATATAGGAGCAGTATTATAGTAGTTATATTCTTGTATATAGGAGCAGTATTATAGCAGTTATAGTCTTGTACATAGGAGCAGTATTATAGTAGTTATATTCTTGTACATAGGAACATTATAATAGCAGTTATATTCTTGTACATAGGAGCAGTATTATAGTAGTTATATTCTTGTACATGGGGCAGTATTATAGTAGTTATATTCTTGTACATAGGAGCAGCATTATAGTAGTTATATTCTTGTATATAGGAGCAGTATTATAGTAGTTATATTCTTGTATATAGGAGCAGTATTATAGCAGTTATATTCTTGTACATAGGAGCAGTATTATAGTAGTTATATTCTTGTATATAGGAGCAGTATTATAGTAGTTATATTCTTGTACATAGGCGAAGTATTATAGCAGTTATATTCTTGTACATAGGAGCAGTATTATAGTAGTTATATTCTTGTATATAGGAGCAGTATTATAGTAGTTATATTCTTGTACATAGGCGAAGTATTATAGTAGTTATATTCTTGTACATAGGGGCAGTATTATAGTAGTTATATTCTTGTATATAGGAGCAGTATTATAGCAGTTATATTCTTGTACATAGGAGCAGTAACATAGTAACATAGTAACATAGTTAGTAAGGCCGAAAAAAGACATTTGTCCATCCAGTTCAGCCTATATTCCATCATAATAAATACCCAGATCTACGTCCTTCTACAGAACCTAATAATTGTATGATACAATATTGTTCTGCTCCAGGAAGACATCCAGGCCTCTCTTGAACCCCTCGACTGAGTTCGCCATCACCACTTCCTCAGGCAAGCAATTCCAGATTCTCACTGCCCTAACAGTAAAGAATCCTCTTCTATGTTGGTGGAAAAACCTTCTCTCCTCCAGACGCAAAGAATGCCCCCTTGTGCCCGTCACCTTCCTTGGTATAAACAGATCCCCAGCGAGATATTTGTATTGTCCCCTTATATACTTATACATGGTTATTAGATCGCCCCTCAGTCGTCTTTTTTCTAGACTAAATTATCCTAATTTCGCTAATCTATCTGGGTATTGTAGTTCTCCCATCCCCTTTATTAATTTTGTTGCCCTCCTTTGTACTCTCTCTAGTTCCATTATATCCTTCCTGAGCACCGGTGCCCAAAACTGGACACAGTACTCCATGTGCGGTCTAACTAGGGATTTGTACAGAGGCAGTATAATGCTCTCATCATGTGTATCCAGACCTCTTTTAATGCACCCCATGATCCTGTTTGCCTTGGCAGCTGCTGCCTGGCACTGGCTGCTCCAGGTAAGTTTATCATTAACTAGGATCCCTAAGTCCTTCTCCCTGTCAGATTTACCCAGTGGTTTCCCGTTCAGTGTGTAATGGTGATATTGATTCCCTCTTCCCATGTGTATAACCTTACATTTATCATTGTTAAACCTCATCTGCCACCTTTCAGCCCAAGTTTCCAACTTATCCAGATCCATCTGTAGCAGAATACTATCTTCTCTTGTATTAACTGCTTTACATAGTTTTGTATCATCTGCAAATATCGATATTTTACTGTGTAAACCTTCTACCAGATCATTAATGAATATGTTGAAGAGAACAGGTCCCAATACTGACCCCTGCGGTACCCCACTGGTCACAGCGACCCAGTTAGAGACTATACCATTTATAACCACCCTCTGCTTTCTATCACTAAGCCAGTTACTAACCCATTTACACACATTTTCCCCCAGACCAAGCATTCTCATTTTGTGTACCAACCTCTTGTGCGGCACGGTACACAATATATAGTAGTTATATTCTTGTACATAGGCGAAGTATTATAGCAGTTATATTCTTGTATATAGGAGCAGTATTATAGTAGTTATATTCTTGTATATAGGAGCAGTATTATAGTAGTTATATTCTTGTACATAGGCGAAGTATTATAGTAGTTATATTCTTGTATATAGGAGCAGTATTATAGTAGTTATATTCTTGTATATGCGAGCAGTATTATAGTAGTTATATTCTTGTATATAGGAGCAGTATTATAGTAGTTATATTCTTGTACATAGGGGCAGTATTATAGTAGTTATATTCTTGTACATAGGCGAAGTATTATAGTAGTTATATTCTTGTACATAGGAGCAGTATTATAGCAGTTATATTCTTGTACATAGGAGCAGTATTATCTAATATATAATTGCCTAGAATACTACTTCCTGCAATTTGTGCCAACTTCCGTGGCTTTGTCCGGAGCTAATGTCCGGAGCTAATGTCCGGAGCTAATGTCCGGAGATAAGTGACGTCAACAGTGTCCAGTGTCTGATTGGTTGTCGCCTGCTGCGAGCGACCAATCAGAAACGTGCCGTACTGTGACACACTCCGCCCGCCATTTTGGTGTGATTTTTGAATTTTTACCTCACAGCAAGTTTCTACTGCGTGGAGGCGGCCCAGTGACGTTGCTCTTCAAGCTCCTGCCGAATTTCGTCAAAAAAATGATAATACCATTTACCAAAACTATATTTAGTTGTGAAGTGGTTCAG
The DNA here is from genome assembly GCF_032444005.1 of Ranitomeya imitator. Classification (NCBI taxonomy): domain Eukaryota; kingdom Metazoa; phylum Chordata; class Amphibia; order Anura; family Dendrobatidae; genus Ranitomeya; species Ranitomeya imitator. The sequence continues at coordinate 6,162,659 of NC_091284.1, read as the reverse complement.
TGACATTTTCACACCAATTTTGAACTTTTGTTTGGTGTTTTCTCCATATACTGCCTATTATTCACTGACTGTTATACTGAGAGACTGCCGTTTATTAACCTCTTCTTTGCCACATTGGGTATATTGCTCTATTATTTGCCACATAAGGACATTGTCCATTATTGCCCAGCAATTTCTCTGCAATGTAAACTGCCTATTTATTAATATCTGCATTCCTGCAAAGAACTATTGCCTATTATTAACTGGCTATTTTCCTACTACCTGACACTGCCTCTTATTAACCTGTTGTTTGCCACCACCACGCTTAAAGCTGTTTAGCTTAGCCAACATGAGCTCTAATAGTAAGGATACTAATGACACAGAGCCCAAAGCTGCTGATGGCGCACGTAAGATTAGGTCTGATAGAAAGTATACTAATAATGCAGAGCAAAAAGACGCCGATGCCGCACGTAAGCGCAAACAGCGTGCTAACAAGAGTACAGAGGATAGATGCAAGCGCATGGACACTGTTAAGTATACTAATGACACAGAGTCCAAAGCTTATGATGGCGCACGTAAGATCAGGTCTGATATAAAGTATGGTAATGATGCAGAGCGAAAACGTTGATTTCTTAAATTTTACACTTCTGTAAAAATAAACACAAAAAATTTGGGTACACAAAAAGGCTTTTATTTCTGTTGTACCTATTAGAATTATTTAAAATGAAGGCTTAGCTAAGCCCAAGAGATGATAAAAACGTTTCATACCAACCCATCAGATGTAAAATTACTGTGAAAATACCTGATGGGCACACAAGTATGCGCCAGTATGGGCACTAAGAGCCTTTCCACATAATAATGAAATAATTTAAAATGTCATAGAACATACCAATATACATAGTTATTGATACATATTATTTATTATTTACATTATTGTTCTTAAGCAAAGAACCATTGTTGTGGCATTTGCCACAACACGCAAAGTTGTAATCTGATGTCTTTCATCCCTCCCCTCATAAGCATGTTCATGGATCCTGTGTAACTCTACCTTAAATAACAAGAATTGTCAAGAGCTGGTGAGTGCAGCCATTTTTTGTTCTTTCTTACTATTATTAATTAATTGTATTATTCTTACATTTGAATAAATAAAGTATATATGGATTCTAGACTCCCGATTCTTTAGAATCGGGCTGCCATCTAGTAGTAGTTATATTCTTGTACATAGGAGCAGTATTATAGTAGTTATATTCTTGTACATAGGAGCAGTATTATAGTAGTTATATTTTTGTACATAGGAGCAGTATTATAGTAGTTATATTCTTGTACATAGGGGCAGTATTATAGTAGTTATACTCTTGTACATAGGAGCAGTATTATAGTGTTATATTCTTGTACATACGGGCAGTATTATAGTAGTTATATTCTTGTACATAGGAGCAGTATTATAGTAGTTATATTCTTGTACATAGGAGCAGTATTATAGTAGTTATATTCTTGTACATAGGAGCAGTATTATAGTAGTTATATTCCTGTACATAGGGGCAGTATTATAGTAGTTATATTCTTGTACATAGGGGCAGTATTATAGTAGTTATATTCTTGTACAGAGGAGCAGTATTATAGTAGTTATATTCTTGTACATAGGAGCAGTATTATAGCAGTTATATTCTTGTACAGAGGAGCAGTATTATAGTAGTGATATTCTTGTACATAGGAGCAGTATTATAGTAGTTATATTCTTGTACATAGGAGCAGTATTATAGTAGTTATATTCTTGTACATAGGAGCAGTATTATAGTAGTTATATTCTTGTACATAGGAGCAGTATTATAGTAGTTATATTCCTGTACATAGGGGCAGTATTATAGTAGTTATATTCCTGTACATAGGGGCAGTATTATAGTAGTTATATTCTTGTACATAGGGGCAGTATTATAGTAGTTATATTCTTGTACATAGGACCAGTATTATAGTAGTTATATTCTTGTACATAGGAGCAGTATTATAGTAGTTATATTCTTGTACATAGGAGCAGTATTATAGTAGTTATATTCTTGTACATAGGAGCAGTATTATAGTAGTTATATTCCTGTACATAGGGGCAGTATTATAGTAGTTATATTCTTGTACATAGGGGCAGTATTATAGTAGTTATATTCTTGTACATAGGAGCAGTATTATAGTAGTTATATTCCTGTACATAGGGGCAGTATTATAGTAGTTATATTCTTGTACATAGGGGCAGTATTATAGTAGTTATATTCTTGTACATAGGAGCAGTATTATAGTAGTTATATTCTTGTACATAGGAGCAGTATTATAGTAATTATATTCTTGTACATAGGAGCAGTATTATAGTAGTTATATTCTTGTACATAGGAGCAGTATTATAGTAGTTATATTCTTGTACATAGGAGCAGTATTATAGTAGTTATATTCTTGTACATAGGAGCAGTATTATAGTAGTTATATTCTTGTACATAGGAGCAGTATTATAGTAGTTATATTCTTGTACATAGGGGCAGTATTATAGTAGTTATATTCTTGTACATAGGAGCAGTATTATAGTAGTTATATTCTTGTACATAGGGGCAGTATTATAGTAGTTAAATTCTTGTACATAGGGGCAGTATTATAGTAGTTATATTCTTGTACATAGGAGCAGTATTATAGTAGTTATATTCTTGCACATAGGAGCAGTATTATAGTAGTTATATTCTTGTACATAGGGGCAGTATTATAGTAGTTATATTCTTGTACATAGGGGCAGTATTATAGTAGTTATATTCTTGTACATAGGAGCAGTATTATAGTAGTTATATTCTTGTGCATCGGAGCAGTATTATAGTAGTTATATTCTTGTACATAGGAGCAGTATTATAGCAGTTATATTCTTGTACACAGGGGCAGTATTATAGTAGTTATATTCTTGTACATAGAGTCAGTATTATAGAGGTTATATTCTTGTACATAGGGTCAGTATTATAGTAGTTATATTCTTGCACATAGGGTCAGTATTATAGTAGTTATATTCTTGTACATAGGAGCAGTATTATAGTAGTTATATTCTTGTACATAGGGGCAGTATTATAGTAGTTATATTCTTGTACATAGGGGCAGTATTATAGTAGTTATATTCTTGTACATAGGAGCAGTATTATAGTAGTTATATTTTTGTACATAGGAGCAGTATTATAGTAGTTATATTCTTGTACATAGGGGCAGTATTATAGTAGTTATACTCTTGTACATAGGAGCAGTATTATAGTGTTATATTCTTGTACATACGGGCAGTATTATAGTAGTTATATTCTTGTACATAGGAGCAGTATTATAGTAGTTATATTCTTGTACATAGGAGCAGTATTATAGTAGTTATATTCTTGTACATAGGAGCAGTATTATAGTAGTTATATTCCTGTACATAGGGGCAGTATTATAGTAGTTATATTCTTGTACATAGGGGCAGTATTATAGTAGTTATATTCTTGTACAGAGGAGCAGTATTATAGTAGTTATATTCTTGTACAGAGGAGCAGTATTATAGTAGTGATATTCTTGTACATAGGAGCAGTATTATAGTAGTTATATTCTTGTACATAGGAGCAGTATTATAGTAGTTATATTCTTGTACATAGGAGCAGTATTATAGTAGTTATATTCTTGTACATAGGAGCAGTATTATAGTAGTTATATTCCTGTACATAGGGGCAGTATTATAGTAGTTATATTCCTGTACATAGGGGCAGTATTATAGTAGTTATATTCTTGTACATAGGGGCAGTATTATAGTAGTTATATTCTTGTACATAGGACCAGTATTATAGTAGTTATATTCTTGTACATAGGAGCAGTATTATAGTAGTTATATTCTTGTACATAGGAGCAGTATTATAGTAGTTATATTCTTGTACATAGGAGCAGTATTATAGTAGTTATATTCCTGTACATAGGGGCAGTATTATAGTAGTTATATTCTTGTACATAGGGGCAGTATTATAGTAGTTATATTCTTGTACATAGGAGCAGTATTATAGTAGTTATATTCCTGTACATAGGGGCAGTATTATAGTAGTTATATTCTTGTACATAGGGGCAGTATTATAGTAGTTATATTCTTGTACATAGGAGCAGTATTATAGTAGTTATATTCTTGTACATAGGAGCAGTATTATAGTAATTATATTCTTGTACATAGGAGCAGTATTATAGTAGTTATATTCTTGTACATAGGAGCAGTATTATAGTAGTTATATTCTTGTACATAGGAGCAGTATTATAGTAGTTATATTCTTGTACATAGGAGCAGTATTATAGTAGTTATATTCTTGTACATAGGAGCAGTATTATAGTAGTTATATTCTTGTACATAGGGGCAGTATTATAGTAGTTATATTCTTGTACATAGGAGCAGTATTATAGTAGTTATATTCTTGTACATAGGGGCAGTATTATAGTAGTTAAATTCTTGTACATAGGGGCAGTATTATAGTAGTTATATTCTTGTACATAGGAGCAGTATTATAGTAGTTATATTCTTGCACATAGGAGCAGTATTATAGTAGTTATATTCTTGTACATAGGGGCAGTATTATAGTAGTTATATTCTTGTACATAGGGGCAGTATTATAGTAGTTATATTCTTGTACATAGGAGCAGTATTATAGTAGTTATATTCTTGTGCATCGGAGCAGTATTATAGTAGTTATATTCTTGTACATAGGAGCAGTATTATAGCAGTTATATTCTTGTACACAGGGGCAGTATTATAGTAGTTATATTCTTGTACATAGAGTCAGTATTATAGAGGTTATATTCTTGTACATAGGGTCAGTATTATAGTAGTTATATTCTTGCACATAGGGTCAGTATTATAGTAGTTATATTCTTGTACATAGAGGCAGTATTATAGTAGTTATATTCTTGTACATAGGGGCAGTATTATAGTAGTTATATTCTTGCACATAGGGTCAGTATTATAGTAGTTATATTCTTGTACATAGAGGCAGTATTATAGTAGTTATATTCTTGTACATAGGGGGCAGTATTATAGTAGTTATAGTCTTGTACATAGGGGCAGTATTATTGTAGTTATTGTCTTGTACACAGGGGCAGTATTATAGTAGTTATCGTCTTGTACATAGGGGCAGTATTATAGTAGTTATATTCTTGTACATAGGGGCAGTATTATAGTAGTTATATTCTTGTACACAGGCGGTAGCATTATAGTAGTTATATTCTTGTAGATAGGTACCATATTATTCTAGTCATACTCTTGTGCGATAGTGTTTATATGTTATGGCCTCTCCTTTTCGCCGGTCTTACAGATGATGATTGGTAGGGGGTAACTCCTCAGGGTTGTGTGCCTGTGAAGTCTGCTCGGCCTGTGAAGTCAGGGTAAGCTGTTTGTCCATATCATGTGATTCATTACTGATTCCTGCTCTGGGGGTGATTCTGTCAGTAGTTGATCTTCAGCCTATGTTCCAGGAAAGGACAAGTTCCTCTCCAGAAGTGCAGCTCTAGTGCTGAGGGCTGCACTTTGTCCTGGACATAGGGTTACACACCCTCCGAAGTTACATAAGACACCTTGGGAGCTTAGTCTTCCGGAATTCTGTGACCTTTGATCCCCGTATCGTCTCCCCACATCAGCTTATAAAACTTTATTACGGCTCTAGTTCTTCTTGGTCTATATAACTACGCTGATAAAACGTGAAGAAGGAGTGTCATGATCACCTTGATTGTGCGGGGGTGACCCTTATCCTATCCTGCAGCAGAGAGCAGAGCAGGAAAGCATGTAAGGACTGATTGCTTTCTTTTCTCCCTAAGACTACACATGGTAAGGTTTTCCTTCTATCTCCCCAGCTTCCTCCACTCCACCATGCTCGGTTATTCCTCCGATACACCATACACGTGCACCCTGAGGGCAGCCGAGCAGGTATATGCTTGCTATAGACAGGTGAGTATATCACAACCAGACCTCGAAGGCCAAGACTGCGGAGACCCGTGTGTTGTAAACCGTGCCTTCCCCCCTACCAACAATCCCGAAAAGACAACACGAACAGGCCTAGATGGGTTGAACTAACCCATAAAGGCAACAGGTTTCTGCTAATAACCAAGAAAAATTATCTTTCACAATTGGTGCAGAATCCAACCAGAGGAGCAGCACTTTTAGACCTAATACTATCTAATAGACCTGACAGAATAACAAATCTGCAGGTGGTCGGGCATCTAGGAAATAGCGACCACAATATTGTGCAGTTTCACCTGTCTTTCACTAGGGGGACTTGTCAGGGAGTCACAAAAACATTGAACTTTAGGAAGGCAAAGTTTGACCAGCTTAGAGATGCCCTTAATCTGGTAGACTGGGACAATATCCTCAGAAATGAGAATACAGATAATAAATGGGAAATGTTTAAGAACATCCTAAATAGGCAGTGTAAGCGGTTTATACCTTGTGGGAATAAAAGGACTAGAAATAGGAAAAACCCAATGTGGCTAAACAAAGAAGTAAGACAGGCAATTAACAGTAAAAAGAAAGCATTTGCACTACTAAAGCAGGATGGCACCATTGAAGCTCTAAAAAACTATAGGGAGAAAAATACTTTATCTAAAAAACTAATTAAAGCTGCCAAAAAGGAAACAGAGAAGCACATTGCTAAGGAGAGTAAAACTAATCCCAAACTGTTCTTCAACTATATCAATAGTAAAAGAATAAAAACTGAAAATGTAGGCCCCTTAAAAAATAGTGAGGAAAGAATGGTTGTAGATGACGAGGAAAAAGCTAACATATTAAACACCTTCTTCTCCACAGTATTCACGGTGGAAAATGAAATGCTAGGTGAAATCCCAAGAAACAATGAAAACCCTATATTAAGGGTCACCAATCTAACCCAAGAAGAGGTGCGAAACCGGCTAAATAAGATTAAAATAGATAAATCTCCGGGTCCGGATGGCATACACCCACGAGTACTAAGAGAACTAAGTAATGTAATAGATAAACCATTATTTCTTATTTTTAGTGACTCTATAGCGACAGGGTCTGTTCCGCAGGACTGGCGCATAGCAAATGTGGTGCCAATATTCAAAAAGGGCTCTAAAAGTGACCCTGGAAATTATAGGCCAGTAAGTCTAACCTCTATTGTTGGTAAAATATTTGAAGGGTTTCTGAGGGATGTTATTCTGGATTATCTCAATGAGAATAACTGTTTAACTCCATATCAGCATGGGTTTATGAGAAATCGCTCCTGTCAAACCAATCTAATCAGTTTTTATGAAGAGGTAAGCTATAGGCTGGACCACGGTGAGTCATTGGACGTGGTATATCTCGATTTTTCCAAAGCGTTTGATACCTTGCCGCACAAGAGGTTGGTACACAAAATGAGAATGCTTGGTCTGGGGGAAAATGTGTGTAAATGGGTTAGTAACTGGCTTAGTGATAGAAAGCAGAGGGTGGTTATAAATGGTATAGTCTCTAACTGGGTCGCTGTGACCAGTGGGGTACCGCAGGGGTCAGTATTGGGACCTGTTCTCTTCAACATATTCATTAATGATCTGGTAGAAGGTTTACACAGTAAAATATCGATATTTGCAGATGATACAAAACTATGTAAAGCAGTTAATACAAGAGAAGATAGTATTCTGCTACAGATGGATCTGGATAAGTTGGAAACTTGGGCTGAAAGGTGGCAGATGAGGTTTAACAATGATAAATGTAAGGTTATACACATGGGAAGAGGGAATCAATATCACCATTACACACTGAACGGGAAACCACTGGGTAAATCTGACAGGGAGAAGGACTTGGGGATCCTAGTTAATGATAAACTTACCTGGAGCAGCCAGTGCCAGGCAGCAGCTGCCAAGGCAAACAGGATCATGGGGTGCATTAAAAGAGGTCTGGATACACATGATGAGAGCATTATACTGCCTCTGTACAAATCCCTAGTTAGACCGCACATGGAGTACTGTGTCCAGTTTTGGGCACCGGTGCTCAGGAAGGATATAATGGAACTAGAGAGAGTACAAAGGAGGGCAACAAAATTAATAAAGGGGATGGGAGAACTACAATACCCAGATAGATTAGCGAAATTAGGATTATTTAGTCTAGAAAAAAGACGACTGAGGGGCGATCTAATAACCATGTATAAGTATATAAGGGGACAATACAAATATCTCGCTGAGGATCTGTTTATACCAAGGAAGGTGACGGGCACAAGGGGGCATTCTTTGCGTCTGGAGGAGAGAAGGTTTTTCCACCAACATAGAAGAGGATTCTTTACTGTTAGGGCAGTGAGAATCTGGAATTGCTTGCCTGAGGAGGTGGTGATGGCGAACTCAGTCGAGGGGTTCAAGAGAGGCCTGGATGTCTTCCTGGAGCAGAACAATATTGTATCATACAATTATTAGGTTCTGTAGAAGGACGTAGATCTGGGTATTTATTATGATGGAATATAGGCTGAACTGGATGGACAAATGTCTTTTTTCGGCCTTACTAACTATGTTACTATGTTACTATGTTACTATGTTACTAATCGGTCACAGTTAATTAATTTGATAAGCAGATTGCAAATTCCATTTTGCAACGGGCTCACAGCCGTGGGCCCATTCTGCGACCGTCGGGCGGCCAGCCAATGAGCGGCTACGCAGCTTCGCCCTCCCTCCACTACCGCTGTGACTTAAAAATAACAGTATTATTATCATCCGCTTTAAAGTTCAAGTAATAAAACATTTTTTCTTTTATCCAAACAGCACAAAACATCAGTAAATATGTAGGGGAGGGAGGGTGGGACAATTGCTTCCAGAGGGTCAGCCGGGGAGAAAAAGGAAGGTGTGGACCCCGGCACCTGGATTTAATCCTTGTGGGTGTGGCCGGATGCCCCTTCCTCTCTCTTCCCGTTGGTCAGCTGGGCGTCCCAATTAGTGCATCACCTGGGGGAGTAGTGTGAGGGGGGAATAGGCACCGCACGGTGTTTCCTGTAAGTTTGTTCCATAAGGGGCTCCGCAGTCCAAGGCACATTCCCTATGCGGTACCGTGCCTGCCATTCAGGCTCTTCTGACCTATCCAAACTACTCTGTCCTGTCCAGACTCCACCTCCAATCCAACCTCTCTTTAAGCCTAACTCAAACCTGTCATCTCCAACGTCCTCTGTACCATCAAGACTCCTGCTTCCCTTTCAGAACCCTCTGTCCTCTCCATTTTCCTTGGATCCCTCTAGACTCTATTATCCATTCTGGTATAATATGTCATCTTCCAAACTCCTCTTCCCCCAACAAATCCTGTTGTCCCATCTGGATTGTTGTGTACTGTTCAGACTGACCTATCCTCTACAGACTTCTCTGACCTCTTCAGGCTCTTTTGACCTTTTTTAGACTTCTCAATCCCCTTCCATAATCTGCTGTCCTCCACTCCCGATTTCATACTCCAGAGTCCCCATCTAATAATTTGTCCTCTCCTTACTTTTCTGTCTCTTCTATACTTCTCTGTCCACTCCAGACTCCAATGTCTCATTCCAAAATCCTCTGTCCCCTGTGGACTTCTTGTCCTCCTTCCATACTCTTGGACCTCCTCCGAGCTCAACTGTTCTCTCCAGATCTTCTTTTACAGATTTTGTTTCTCAGCAGAATTATTCAGCACTCAGAGATTAATTGGACATACAGAGACCATGATCTGCATCATGACAGCATGGACAGTAGAGCGAGAAACATCACAACACAATATGAACAAACCCCTAAGGCTGCGTGCTCACGATCAGGAATGGTAGCGTGCCCGAGATCAGTAATACTAGTGTGCCCGTGATCAGTAATAGCAACGTGCCAACGATCAGTAATAACATTGTGTCCACGATCAGTAATAACATTGTGTCCATGATCAATAATAGCAGCTTGCCCACAATCAGTAATAGCAGTGTGCCCACGATGAGTAATAGCAGCGTGCCCACGATCAGTAATAGCAGTGTGCCCACGATCAGTAATAGCAGCGTGCCCACGATCAGTAATAGCAGTGTGCCCACGATCAGTAATAGCAGTGTGCCCACGATCAGTAATAGCAGTGTGCCCACGATCAGTAATAGCAGTGTGCCCACAATGAGTAATAGCAGCGTGCCCACGATCAGTAATAGCAGCGTGCCCACGATCAGTAATAGCAGTGTGCCCACGATCAGTAATAGCAGGGTGCCCACGATCAGTAATAGCAGCGTGCCCACGATCAGTAATAGCAGTGTGCCCACGATCAGTAATAGCAGTGTGCCCACGATGAGTAATAGCAGCGTGCCCACGATCAGTAATAGCAGTGTGCCCACGATCAGTAATAGCAGCGTGCCCACATTCAGTAATAGCGTGCCCACTATCAGTAATAGCAGCGTGCCCACTGTCACGATATTGTATGAAATGTGATATGATTTTGTAGCTTTGCCTGTTAGACCTATGCTGCGGGCTAAAAAAAAAACCCTTCTCTCTCTGTCTCTCTTTGCTTCTATGTGTGTGTGAAGCTATTCTTCCCAATGCCTGCCCTGCCCACAAGCCAGGAAGGTTTATTGCGCTTGCAGCGGCCCAAATCTCCCTCCAGCTGAAACTGGTCTGATATTCCTCTCAAAGACATGCGGTTCTTTGTTCGGTTATAGTAAGATATTGGGCCACCGATTTGGGCTAGAAAAATAATAAGTATGCAGCGCCCCAGAGATCTGGTCGTTGCAGTTTGACACTCTGCCGCTAAGGGGAGTGATGGTACGTCTGATGGCACTAAAGGAGTTCTACTAACCAGGTATCACCAGCACACATTACACTTCACACTCAGGCCACTAGGGGGAGAGAGAAGGCTTTATTTATTGGGCCACTCCTCACACTGGTAAAACTAGGGGTTGGATAGGAAGTTAGTCAGAAGCTGACTGGGTTGGATTCAGGCAACATCCCATGGCAGGGGGTGTTGCAGGGAGAAGATTCAGGGGGGTCCCTGTCAGGCGTGGAAACCTGGCAGGTACCTAGCGAACAGAGCAGAACGTTACGGAACCGCGCCTGCACTACCTTGCGGCGGTATCCTAAGAAAGAGACACGAAGCGAAGGGTATTGTGGAACAGTGAGAAACGAGATCAAGCACAAAGGAGAGCCAGTAGGAGTCGTGCCATGAGATCGAGGCAACATCCTACTGAGGCGCGTAGCCGGAACACTGCGGAAGTAACTGACTCTATGCCTTACTTCGAACTCCACAGGACAGTTAATTATAGGTTGGCTGTCTACCCTAAATTTCCTACGAAGACATAGGGGGCAACACGTGGAGAGGGGCGTCTCTAGGGTCCCAGAAGAGCTCCGAGCCTTCCCGTCATACGGGTGCGTCCTAGCCGTAACATATCTGGGGGACGAGAAACTAGTAACATCTGGAACAAGAGCGAGAGAAAGAATTAGAAAGAACTAGAAAGAACAAACGAACGAGAACAGAAGTTGTGAGGACTATTCCGAATGCTCAGCAGGGTAGCACTACAACACACAGGCGCTATTGGTAGGCAACGATTTCCACCTGTAAAGGGAACTCTGGATGTGCCCATCGGACCGGCCGGTCTCAGAAAGCCCTGTTAACCGTGCTCTGGATTGCGGATCCTGAAGTCTTCAGTAAAGAGGTAAAGAGACTGCAACCTTGTGTCCTCGTTATTGCCTGCACCTCACACCATCGCCATCTATATCACTGGGAAGCCCTGGGGACATACTTCACCTGTGGGAAGGTATACCATCTAGCTGCTATTCCATCACCCCAGCGGACCCCAAGCAGCGTCGGTCATCCTGACCGAATACCACAGGTGGCGTCACGAAACCTTGACAGACTCCTACCACCCTTTATTGGACGCCCCTTAGCAGGGTCACGGACCGGGTCCAGCCACCGTGACAGCCCCAGAACTGAGACAGAAAGGACCGGTACCGAGTGACCTGTGGCCCTGTGTCTGGGGGCGATCCAAGTATATATTGCTAACCTCCATCGTCCATGTAAGCACGAGCCTCTAATTCCACCAGGTAAAAAAGTATGGATTTCTCTGGAACTGCGTGCCCCAACTAGACCAAATTTCGTTTAATTAGAAAGCCAATTTTAAAATAAGCTGAATGAGGGGTGTGCTGGGATTCTGGCATGTTCTGGAGCGGAGATACGAGCATTATAAAACTTTGTGTTAAATTTGGTAAGTTTGAGGAGATGGGAGGGTCTGAGGAAACCAACCTCTTTAGTGACGTCATGAGGCTGGGGTTTAAAAGTCTCTACACTTAACCCAGCCTTGAGTCTGAGTCTTACCTGAGGAGCTGTTCCTACCCAGACCTCCTGATGCACTGGGACATTTGGGGTTCCGCCTACCAGCATGGTTTTGCCTTGAAATGACCTGAACACATGTAAGTGTTAACTTCTCATTTAATCCATGTTATTTTTATAATTACCCTTGTACATATTTTCAATTGTCTCTTTTGTAACATCCTTGTAATATTTTGATAAAACACTGCCTAATTTTATGGAGTAAAATATTTAAAATACTAGATTCATTATTCCTGCTCTAAAACGCTAAAACGTACCCTAAGTCTTCTGAAGGGAATTACGCTACTATTTTGGGTTAGCTTCGGAACCGTTAATCAAAGCTGGTGGCAGCATACCATGTTCTGGGTATTTGGGAGTCGCTGTAGCGACGGCGGCGTTGATAATTATTGTTCCTGCCTGAACGGGAGTAGTTATATTGCCCTCGCTGCAGCGTGCCCAATAGCCAGTACATAGCAAGCAGCCTTTCTGGCGACTAATTACCCTAGGTGCAGTACCAATTCTGGCCTGAGAGTAAGGGGGGCGCCAGAGAGCTGCAAGTTTTCAAGCGGAACTGTAAAGCGGGATATACATAAATCCCTGCAGTTCATGGTATATTGTAGAGCAGTGGGATACCTAGAATAAGTCCCTGCTGTAAACTGATAGGCCAATAGCCTTGTGTGTGGTTTTTCATCACATCGTGGAGTGGAGGGATAACTAAGATAAGCCCCCCTGCACCTGTGATAGCCGTCTGTTGGCCTAAAGTCACCCCGATCCGTTACGTAGGGGTGACAGTCACGGTGTGAATAGTGACACCCATGATCAGTAATAGCAGCGTGCCCACGATCAGTAATAGCAGTGTGCCCACGATCAGTAATAGTAGCGTGTTGGACACTGCCTTCTACATTACGAGCACAGTGGAAAGGACTTATAGAAATCTAATGTCCACTGCACTTCTATTAAATGCTGCATAAACTCCCCGCGATGCGGGTTTTCGAGCTGCTCATCTCAATTTCTGTAGTGATATTTTGACCAATTCAATGACATTACTGCAATTAGAAAGCAGCGATTTTGAATACAGTGAAAACACGCTGCGTCCAAAATGCTGTTACTCCTGATAGAGGGGACATAATCAGCAAGATCTGCTCTCTGGAGGATTGAACAACAGAACTAACACAAAAAAAAAAAAGAGATCACACAACACATACTAAAAAAACGAATAGTCCACACAGCACTTCCGGAGTAGGCCATAAGAAGATAGCAAAGAGTTTTCAAGTTGCCTTTCCTCAGTTCAAAATGTAATTAAGAAATAGCAGTTAGGCTACGTTCACATTAGCGTTGCGCCGCTGTTGCGTCGGCGACGCAGCGGCGACGCGCCCCTATGTTTAACATAGGGGACGCGTGCGTTGTTTTGGTGGCGTTTTTCGCCACGTGCGTCGTTTCTGACGCTAGCGTCGGACGCAAGAAAACGCTACATGTAGCATTTTCTGTGCGTCCGATTTTCGTCAAAAACGACGCACGCGTCGCAAAACGCGCGCGTTTTTGCGCGCGTTTGCGCGCGTTTTTCCGTGCGTCGCCGCTGCGTCGCCGACGCAACGGCGACGCGACGCTAATGTGAACGTAGACTTACCTGGAACAGTGGAGGTCAAGATAAGGTCTGGAAGACCAAGCAAAATTTCAGTGAGAGCTGCTATTCTCTAGCAAATCAGAACCCCCGCTTGACTGTAAAAGATCTTCAAAAAGATTTATTATTCACGAATATCCACATATGATCATAAATGGAACTTCCCATATAAATCAAAACAAGCAACTCAGACAAACAAAACAAAACTCGATGAAAGACCGAGTACTGAAGCGATCCGTTAAAAATAAATGTTTATTTAAATATAAAAAGTGAATTATAAAACATTAAAAAGGCAGAATGTCCAACAGAGGACACTGGTGTGACCAAATCAATATGTGTAATCCAAATACTAGGAAACATAGAGATGAATAGAAGGGGTATTAGAACGCCCTTCATTGTTAAGGCTTAAATTTCATGTAGGCTCAAACATCCAGGATCATAAAGCTCCCATGTGTATAGAGATGACATAAAAAGGTGTCAGGTGTATGGGAGGTGTAACAATAATACCACTGAAAAGAGCAGAGGGTCTTGAAGTTCCCATGTGACACTTATATAAAGAGAAATCACATTTTGTTCAAATCAGTGTCAGACCATTAGACTGGTCAGAGAAAGTAAAGTAGATAGGCACATAGGAAGTTACCGCCCAATCTACTTAATGTCTCCTGAAACACTATCTAATTTCATATGCTTTTGAAAGATACCTGTATATGATTGTATAGATGAAAGCCCTGAGATGGAGATGGTCATCACTCGCGTCCCCTGTTGGACATTCTGCTTTTTCATTGTTTTGTAATTCATTTTTGATATTTCAATAAAAATGTATTTTTAATGTATTGATTTTCTTTAGTACTCGATCTCTCATCTAGTCTGAGTTGTTTGTTTTGCTTCAGAAAAATTTATCAGCCTCTGGAGTTGTGGTACATTGTTCTGCTGTTCAGAGACACTTCCACAAATATGGCCTTCATGGGAGATTCATCAGAAGAAAACCTCTCCTGTGTCCTCACCATAAAATTCAGTGTCAGAAGTATGCTAAAGAAAATCTAAACAAGCCCGATGCATTCTGGAAACACGTCCTGTGAATCAATGAGGGTAAAAAAGAACTCTGGCCACAATGATCAAAGCTATGTGTGGGGGAAAAAAGGGCACAAAATTACAGGGATGGATCAATTATGCTTTGGGGTTGTGTTGCAGCCAATGGCACGGGGAATATTTCATGAGTAGAGGGAAGAATTGATTCAATGAAATTTCCACAAATTCTTGATGCAAACTTAACACCATCTGTAAAAAATCTGAAGGTGAAAAGAGGAATAGGATGTCTTCTACAAATGGATAATGATCCTAAACACACGTCACAATCCACAATATACTACCTCAAAAGGCGCAAGCTCAAGGTTTTACAATGGCCGTCACAGTCCCCTGATCACTATATCATTGATAATCTGTGGCCAGACCTAAAAATAGTAGAGTATGCGAGACGACCCAGGAATCTCACAGAACTGGAAGAATTTTCCAAGGAAGAATGGAGGAAAATCCCTCAGAGAAGAATGGGAGGACTCTTGTCTGGCTACGAAGAGTTTATGAGCTGGGATACTTGAAAAAGAGGGCACTACTAGGTACTAATCATAGAAAAAACACCACAGAAAAACAGGCAAAGGTGCTTACCTGTCTAGGCCTCAAATCAAATGCAATCTCATGGTGCAGTGGGCCCAAGTAAAGATGGTGACTACACAGGTGTGATAATACCAGATAAGACAGCCAGCCTACAATCAGGGAATGGCCGCTTGGCACACCAGTGCAAATAAATAATCTGCAGCAGTGTTCACACAGAGTATGCACCGCAACTGGATCCTAGCCTATTAGTAACGCCATGTGGCGGGCTGACCAGCGCTAACTGTAATGCGTCCCGTGTGAACAGAGGCCACAACTTACAAAGCCATCAGAGCCCAACTGCACCTCAAAAAGTAAAAGTAAAAAAAACCATGAGAGTGCATTTGATTTGAGGCCTAGACAGGTAAGCACCTTTGCCTGTTTTTCTGTGGTGCTTTTTCTAGTATAGTGGAGGTTTTTTCCTCCTTTTTTTCCTCCTGTTGTAGTTTTTGCTGTTAGACTAGGACTGGCAAGCGTGCGGACCCGTGACGTGGGTTGCCAGCTTATGTATTGTGGCCATAATATTAACTAATACCTTACATATTTTGAAATGTTCTTGTGCACTTTTTTTACTTTTACTTTTTGAGGTGCAGTTGGGCTCTGATGGCTTTGTAAGTTGTGGCCTCTGTTCACACGGGACGCATTACAGTTAGCGCTGGTCAGCCCGCCACATGGCGTTACTAATAGGCTAGGATCCAGTTGCGGTGCATACTCTGTGTGAACTCTGCTGCAGATTATTTATTTGCACTGGTGTGCCAAGCAGCCATTCCCTGATTGTAGGCTGGCTGTCTTATCTGGTATTATCACACCTGTGTAGTCGCCATCTTTACTTGGGCCCACTGCACCATGAGAGTGCATTTGATTTGAGGCCTAGACAGGTAAGCACCTTTGCCTGTTTTTCTGTGGTGTTTTTTCTAGAATAGTGAAGGTTTTTTCCTCCTTTTTTTCCTCCTGTTGTAGTAGGTACTAATCATGCAGGGTGCCCAAACCTTTGCATCTGTCCATTTTCCTTTTTGTAATTTTTAAAATGTAAAACATGAAAAAGAAAAAAAAAAATAAAAATATATATATATATATATATATATATATACAGTATATTGCCTAAAATACAAAGGAAATGTGTCATCTGTAACTTTAGACCTTTTAGATAATTTAATCTTCAACTTGCTTAACTGTTCACAATAACAGTAATTTTGACCAGGGGACCCAAACTTTTACATGCCACTGTATGCATATAATTTCATAGGCTAAGTTCACACAAGCATATAAACGCATCCAATTTTCATCTAGAAGATGACTTCTCATTGGAATAATATCTCGTATGCCTTCCGTATGGCCTCTGTTTGCCATCCGGTTTTTACAGCAGATGGTGATAAGATTTCAGTTTCTTATGTTAATCATTACAATGCATCGGTAACATTTCGGATGATTGGAATGGGATCTGATTAATCTTGTTCACCCATAGACCTGAATGGACGAGTGTCATCTGAAATGTGGTAGAGACCAGCGCATGACGCCATCTTCTTCACACAGATTTTATCTGAACAGATTAATTGAATAACTTTGGTTCGAGTGCTTACGTGTCAGGTCAGATTTCGCAGACAGCATTCGGATCGGAATATGGTGGTATAAAGGCTCCCATCCTTGTATACATGAGATGAGGACCTCTAGAATGTTCCTTGTATCAGTCTGTTCACTTTCTCTGAGGGCCTGCATCTATAACCTGCTGCAGATTTCAGCCTTTATCGAAATCATTCAATAGTTAGACTTCACATGATAACAAACAGTTTTACTAGGAACATACAGCTAGTGTTGGACTGGCACGTCGGAGGGCCGGAGAATCCTGTGGTGGGATGCCACATCTACAGACTGGAGTGTCAAGCTTTCCTTACCTACTACAGTCACTACTCTAGAGCAGCGCTTCCGATACTAAGCCGAACATTGATTGGTGGAACGAATGCAGCCAATCAGTGCTAGGATTGTTTTCACTGACCAGCAGAGTGCAGCACATCAAGTCACCTGCAGTGCTGCGCTGGTCGTACCGGCTGTGAGCAGCTGTACATGGGCCAAGAAGGGTGCTCCAGCAAGAAGAACAGAAGACCGGCTGATATGAAGATGCTCCCTAGTTACAAAGCCTAAGTGGTTCAGCGGGGGTGAGGCTTAACCTCCGAGTGGCTGAGCCTATGTACTAACAGCTGGGGGAACATGCCAGTGTCTCCCCTGGACTCAGGTACGACAACGTGAGTGATTGAAACATCTGGAATAAGTGATAAACCCGTACCATGTCCAGTGTGAGGGTGACGATAAGGAAAAAATGGTGTGCACTCTGGTCTAGAATATGAGGTGCAGGCGGATCGGACTGTGATAGCCCCAGAACGTAGTAGTAACATCAGGGGGTGGGCACAGAAGCAGTGAGTGACAAAGCACCACCCACAGCTTCTAGCTCTGCCCACAATGTTTAGCTCTGCCCAATTCTAGCTCTGCCTTCACACACTTCTAGCACTGCCCTCACACCTGCATCATCAGGGAGTGGAGATAGAAGCAGTGACTAACACCAGCGCTGCCCCACAGCTTCAAGCTTTGCCCTCACATCTTGCTTCTAGCACCGCCATCACATGCTTCTAGCTTCACCCTCACACACTTCTAGCACCACCCTCACACCCTTTTAGATCCACCCTCACACGCTTCTAGCTCTGCCTACAGCTTCTAGTACCATCCACAGCTTCTAGCTCCGCCTTCACACCTGCATCATCAGGGGACAAACATGGATCACCCCCGTAGGGCAGTGGGGTACTCGGTACCGGGTCCTTCGGTTCTCAGGGGGATGTCATGGTGGCTGACCCGGTCCGTGGCCCTCGGGAGGTACGTTGTAAAAGGGAAAGGTCTTTAAAGGGGAAATGTTTGTGACGCTACCTGTGGTATTCGGTCAGGGTGACCAACGCTGCTTAGGGGTCCGCTGGGGTGATGTTATGGCAACTAGATGGTATACCTTCCCACAGGTGAAGTGTGTCCCAAGGGCTTCCCAGTGTATAAGATGGTGAAAGGCGCAGTGAAGAACGAGGACACAAGGTTGCAGTCTCTTTACCTTTTTATTGAAGGCTTCGGCATCTACAGTCCAGCGCACCAGATCACAGGGCAGGCAGAGTCCAGCCGGTCTGAAGGTAAATCCAGAGTCCCTTTATCTAGGTGTAAATCAGTAGCCTTCCTCTAGCACCTGGGTGTTGTAGTACCTTACTGCTGAGCATCTCATAAGGTCCTCACAACCGTTGTAGATGCTCTAGATGTTATGTCTCGCTCTGTCCCCAGATGGATAGGAACAAACCCATATGACTGATGGCCTGAGGCTTTTTACAGGGTCTCTAGCATGCCCCGGCCCCCACAAGTTGCTACTGTGCCTCCTGGGTATAGGGCAGATCAGTAACTTGGAATTAGCTGTCCTGCCGGTCTCTGGAGCAAGGCATAGAGACTGTTGCTCCCTCGGTGTTCCGGCTAATGGATCCTGCGCCTCAGAAGGAGGCAGCCTGTGCAGGGCAGAATTCCTTCTGGTTTCCTCTCCTTTTGCTATGACTTCGTTTCTCACCCGGTACAATACAATTCGCTGTTTGTGTCCTTTTTTAGGATGCTGCCACACGTAAGGCAGGCGCAGCTCCGTGTCCCTCTGTCTAGGCCTCTGACAGGATCCCACCCCTGTCAGGGACCAACCCTTTCGGCAACCCCTGGATGTTCCTCCTTCCTCTCTGTCTGCCTGACAGGAACTGACTCAGTGAAGCTCAGCCAGCATCTGCCTAACTTCCTATCCAAAATTTGGACGAACAACCGCACTCAGACAATATTTTAAAGTTGCATCAGAAGTGTGAAGTCTTTATTGAGTAACACCACAGTGGTAAATAGAGTTCTGAGGTAACGTTTCGACCCATAAGGTCTTTCTCAAACCTCACTTAGTGAATGAGCAGTTATGGAAGAGAGAGGAGGAGGACACTTGTCCGATGAACGGAGACAGAGCCTCCACAAATAGTCCAGAGGAACTAAGAGGTACGAGGGTCCGGAACGGCACGGACAGGGCGCAGTGTCCCTAGAAGCACTGTGGGTCCAGCAGGGAGGAAGGAGGCGGTAGACTTCTCTTCCATCACTGCTCATTCACTAAGTGAGGTTTGAGAAAGACCTTACGGGTCGAAACGTTACCTCAGAACTCTATTTACCACTGTGGTGTTACTCAATAAAGACTTCACACTTCTGATGCAACTTTAAAATATTGTCTGAGTGCGGTTGTTCGTCCAAATTTATGATAGAACTGGATCCAGTCCAGGTTCAGCCGGCACCAGCTTCATTTCAACAGAGTGCACGCCTTTCCCCTCTAACTACATATAACTTCCTATCCAGACCACCAGTATTACCTAATTGTGAAGAGTGCCCTAATAAATAGGAGCATAGCTCCCCCTGGCGGACTGGAGTGTGAAGTGTGGTGCATGGTTTGTGATACCTGGTAAAGAGATCTCCTTTATTGCCTTCAAGCGTAACATCACTCCCCCCTAGAGGAGAATGATACTACTGCAACGCCCAGGACCCTGGGGCGCTGCAGACATAGAAGCAGTGAGTGACACCAGCACCACCCACAGCTTCTAGCTCTGCCCTCACACCCACATCATCAGGGGGCGGAGATAGAAGCAGTGTGTGACTCCAGCACCGCCCACAGCTACTAGCGTCGCCCTCATATGCTTGTATTTCCACCCTTACAGCTGCATCATCAGGGGGTGGACATAGTGGAATGAGTGACACCAGCACCTATCTATGGTACAGCGCTAGAAACTGAGCCACCATGTCGCATTATACAGTTGTGCCCAAAAGTTTACATACTCCGGCAGAATTTTTGCTTTCTTGGCCTTTTTTTCAGAGAATATGAATATCATCAAAACTTTTCCTCCACTCACGGTCAGTGGTTGGGTGAAGCCATTTATTGTCACTACTGTGTTTTCTTTTTTTTAAATCATAATGACAACCAAAACATCCAAATGACCCTGATCAGAAGTTCACATCCCCTGGTGATTTTGGCCGATAACATGCACAGAAGTTAACACAAATGGGTGTGAATGGATCCTAAAGGGAACATCCTCACCGGTGACCTGTTTGCTTGTAATCAGTGTGTGCATAAAAGCTGAGGGAGTTTCTGGGGTCTAGACAGACTCTTGCATCTTTCTTTCTTTGACAACAACTGTATATAGTACTGTGCTAACCACTGAGCCATCATGCTCCCTATATATAGTACAGTGCTACTAACTGAGCCACTGTGCTGCTCAGTATTTGCTGCAGAATCTGTATTTTCAGAGTTTTTGGATGTGTAGCTTTGAACATTTGAACTCTGGGTGTACAATTTGTGTACAATCCATGGGGTTCAGTGTGTTTTGGCAATAATGGGGGTAGTATCAGCAGGCTGTAGGGTTTGGTGCGTTTTTGTTGATAATGGGGATAGTATCAATTTGTGTACAATCCATGGGGTTTGGTGTGTTTTTGGTAATAATGGGGGTAGTATCTGTAGGCTGTGGGATTCGGTGTGTTTTTCATAGTATTGGGGGTAGTATCAATAGGCTGTGGGGTTCGGTGCATTTTTGGTGATAATGGGGGATCGCCCATCGACAGTAACAAAGTTAATAGAAGAGAGAGCCTGGGAGTGGCCAGCGCTTCACAATCCTCGGAAACCTCCGGACATGACTTGTGGCTCAGTTACTGTACATGGGAGGACACAGACTGAAGAGGCCCCAATGCCGAACACAGGCAGCCCCTGTGAGTCTGGGACCGAAGTGGTCTGTTTGGAGGTGGATGGGGCCCCTCAGCTCTTGGGCGGCTGCACAGGTTGCACCGATCCTACAGTATGTCCACCTCCGTACCTGCCTGCTACATGTAGATGGGATTTGTTATTTCTTTAGAGGTTCTGTGCACACTGTGTCTTTTCAGACGGATTCTGCCTGGACCCCACCTGAAAAAGTGCATGAATCACATGAAAATGACCGACCATAGCGCACGACTATGACTTGTACACGTGACCTGTCTTTTACAGCTTCTCTTAACTGCTTCAGGCTTTGAAACCTGAGAAGCACCTAAAAGTAGTGATCAGTCCATTCTCCTGGCAGCCACTCTCTGGTTTATAGATGACATTTTCAGAAAAAGTCAGCAGCAGCAAAGGTGCTGCAAAAGCTAGTAAGAAGACGCATCCGGAAGAACCATCCTGCGTGCACAATCGTCTGTAAGACCCTGTGTTCACATAATCATGTGGTGCAGCCAAATCCTCGTCACAACCCACATGTGTATTGCACCCTATTCACTCTATGTATTGATTGCAAGTAGCGATGAGCGAGCATGCGCGCCACTACTCAGTACTCGCCCAAGCATCTCACTGCTCAAGATGCTCGGAGCTCGCCGAGTATTTCCGGGGTTGCTCGGCGGGAGCTCGGGTCCCCTCCCTGTATGTTTGCTGCTCTTTAGAGAGCCAATGAACATGCTGGGATTGTCTGCCACACATTGCAATGCTGCAGCCATGTTGGTGGTGGCATTACAGTGATTGGCTGGCCGCACAGCGTCATCAGGTCTATATCAGACCTGGCACCGTCATGCTCGTCACAGTCTACTCCGGAATCAGGCAGTGTAGGGAGAGGAGCTGCTGAGCTAGCGAGAGATTTGCTTGTGTCTTAGTTAGTGTAGGTATACCACAATATATTTTGCCAGAATTGCCAGATAGCCAGTCCAGCCCTGTATCCATCTCAACTAACAGTCCTTCAGAGGACTAATAAAGCTGCATAGATAGTGTATGTGGCAGACTGCAGTGCATACAGCAAGAGGGTCCATTCCAGTTCTGTCTGCTGCTGCTGCTGCTTTGACAGATATTTCTAGACATAGCCCCAGGTATCAGGGGCCAGGAATAATTTTTTTGGGATCTTAATCCTGATTATTTGATTAAAGAGCAATCCAGAGAACACCGTTTTTCTGCTCCATTTGCTTGTTGGCACTGCAGAATACAGCCAGATCCTTTCCATATTACAGCGCTAAAAATCCATGGAGTTTGTTCGTCACATGGATCATATACAATTGCGCTCCAAATTGTGCCATTGCTGGCCTCCATTTATATTTTTTTGCAGTGTGTTAGCGAAGTTATTGACATCAGTTTGCAGGTAAAAATAGTTACCTACAGGCCAGCTATTTACAACTGTGGTTTGTCCGTCACATGGATCACATTTAAGTTCACTCCAAATTCAGCCATTTGTAGTGAACGTAGAAAAAATTGTACTACATTTAAACTGGGCAAGGCGCGTGGTAAGGGACGGGGAACTGGACGTGATGTGATGGTGAAAGTGAATACAGAGACCGAGGCAATGGGCAAGCTGAAATTGCCACAACAAACACCCATATCTTCTCTCAATTACTAGGGGACCACAGCATGCCACTATTGAACCCAGTAATAGAGGAAAAAATGGTGTGCATTCAGGTCTAAATTACGAGGTGCTGGTGTAACGGACCTTGATGGCCCCAGAGCTAAGTAGTAGAAATTCACCGCACACTCTTAAATGCTGGTTTGCAGACGTGTATTTACACTTTTATTCCAAAAGTTGTTTCAGACAGAAAAAATAAACCACAAGCAGTGTAGAGATAAAGTATGATACAACAACCCAACGTTTCGACCCTCCTGGGTCTTAGTCATGGGGTTACTAGTGAAGACAAAAAGACAACGTATAAGACACTGAATCATATATACATTATATACATTATGTATAAAGGAATATAAGGCAACAGGATTTAGCATGGTAGCATAAGTATGGTTTCCAACAATAATAGAATTGCATCAAAAAGAGACGGGGCTGCCAGTACTAGTAGTAGCACTATACTAGAATAAGATACAATATAATGTAGTAGAAAGACATATGACAGGCCAGTATTACCTTGGTAGGAGATGCCAAAGTAGAAGGTAGAGGATGTAGGACCCTTAGACTTAGGGTAACCGAAACTGTAATGGATAATGGGGATATTATCAGGGAGGTAAGCAAACACAACAACCAAGTCTGGGAAGAGGGTAGCTACATGGTATGGTGATAATGCAATAGATAGTTCCATCCAGAATGGCTGAAATGTGCACGCAGGGACACAGAGGTAGAAAATGGACATAAGTTATAAGGCTGCGGTAGTGTAAAATAGTGCAGTGATAGGGGCACATCAGATGGGTTGCTGCCAGTAGGGTGGTGGTAGCTAGTCTCCCGGGAGGCTATAGGTAAGTATGTCATAGTGAGGAGGATACACAGATCAAGATTACCTGCTGAACGTGTGGTGTCCAGGGTGATAGAGCGGCGCATCCGCGTCCTGCTCGGTGTGCGGCTGTCTGATCTGTACCTGGAGGCCAACAGCGGCGTTTTAAATGATCCCATATCGCCGGACCGGAAGTGCATCACCGGGACCGGAAGTGACGTATCGTTACAGAGAAGGTTACACTGCGCATGTCTGGTTGTGAAACCATAGCGACAGACATGCTGGGGCAGGGGGAGGAGCAATAGTAAACGGCCACAGATGATGTATCGTTACTGGGAAGGGTAGTCATGGCGACGGTCGTGCTGGGGCAGGGGGAGGAGCAATAGTAAACAGCCCTAAAATGATGGATGCTGCGTAGTGAATGGTGGCAGATAAAAAATGGGCAGACAGGGAAGCATAGTGAAAGAAGTATATAAGCTACCCATAGTGAACTGCCCTGGAACCCTGATATATTGGTGGGGCAGGTGAAGATATCAGGAGGAAAATAAAAATGACTGTCTATAGTAAAAGGAAAACTCACCTATAGGGAATAGAGTTTAACGAGTCTGCAAAATAAATGGTAAAGTTGTTAGGATCATATTAACCAGTCAATCTCTCTGTTGAGACCTCTAGGGGCCAGGGTATCTAGTTTATGGATCCAGTAGGCCTCCCTGGTTTTTAGAAGTCTGATGTGATTGCCTCCTCTCCTAGGCCTGGGTACGTGTTCGATCACCTGGTATTTGAGTTGTGCCACAGTGTGTTTCAATTTAATGAAGTGGTCTGGTATGGGAAGCCAGGTTTTACCGCACCGAATGGTCGATTTGTGGCTCGCGATTCTGTCTCTGACATGTTGAGTCGTTTCCCCAATGTATAGGAGGCCACATGGACATTTTATTAAGTACACTACGAAATTGGAGTTACAGGTATGGTAACCATGAATAGGAAATGATTTACCCGTCCTAGGATGAGTGACATTGTCCGAATTAATCACATTGGAGCATGAGGCACAGCTTAGACAGGGAAAAGTGCCCTGTCTACGTGTGGTAAGGAAGCTTTGAGTCATGGTTGGACGTAGACTGCCAATGTCAGCACGTACCAACTTATCCCTGATGTTGGGAGCCCTCCTGTTGCACATTAGAACTGGTGAGGTAAAGCAATCTACTCTGGGGTATGCCCTGGATAGTAGAGGCCAGTGTTTTCTGATGATTGATTGGACTTTTGGCATCAGGGGATGATATGTGTGTACAAAGCGAACACGTTCTTTGGTGGCCAATTGTGGGCGAGGGGGTTGAGGACTCAGGATGTTGTTTCTTTCTAGTTCCAGCAGACGTGCTGGGTAGTTTCTGTCCTTGAATTTCTGGGACATGGTATCCAGGCGTATTGGGAGTATGGCTGGGTCAGACACAATCTTAGCTAGCCTCGTAAACTGTGATCGGGGTAAGCTGTTTTTGGTGGCCTTAGGGTGGCTACTGGAATAGTGTAGGAGGTTGTTGCAGTCTGTGGGTTTGGTGAATAAGTCAGTAGTAAGTTTTTCTGATTGGTTTTTATGTATCATGGTCTCTAAGAACGATATATGGGTCATGTCATATTGGATAGTAAACTGCAGCTCAGGGTGAACTGAATTAAGATGTTGGTGAAAGGATAATAGTAGTTCAGATGACCCTGTCCAAATAAGAAAGACGTCATCAATGTATCGGTGATAGCATCGGACGTGTTGCTTGAACAGTTCCTCTGGGTAGACGTGGTTATTTTCAAAATGGCTCATGTACGCATTTGCGTAGGCCGGTGCGACATTCGAGCCCATCGCGGTCCCGCAGCATTGTACATAGTACGTGTCCTCATATAAGAAGAAATTCTCATATAGGACTAGTTTGAGGAGGTCAAGGCAGAATTTGATGGAATTAGGGGGCATGTTTGAGGCCGGAAGGAGTGTCCTTGTGGCTGTGATACCTTTCTCGTGTGTAATGGACGTATATAGACTGTTTACATCTAATGTAACGAGTAGGCTATCCGGTGGTATGGTGTCTTGTTCTCTGATGAGGCTCAAGAAATGTCCAGTGTCTAACAAGAAAGACTTGGTGGTCCTAATGAGGGGTGTCAGTATCTTTTCTAGGTAAATCGACAAAGGTGATAAAATCGAGTCAGTAGAGGCCACGATGGGTCTACCGGGAGGATTGGTGAGTGAATTGTGGATTTTTGGGAGTATGTAAAATACAGGAATAACAGGGTTGGAGTTGGAGAGGAATTTGGTAGTGTTCTGGTCAATAGTATGGTTATCTAAGTAGGTCCTAATAAGGTTTCGGATTTTCTTGTCGATGTCAAATGTGGGGTCTCTCGGGATGGCTCTATACGTATGGGAGTCCGAAAGTTGGCGATGGACTTCGTTAGAATATCCTGTGCGGTCCATGATCACAATTGCGCCCCCCTTATCCGCAGGTTTTATTATTATGGATTTGTTATCCTTAAGGGACAACAGTGCCTGTTTTTATGTTAATGTGAGGTTGGTGTGTGTAGCGAAGAAACCAAGGCGCTGTTGGTGTGACAGTTCCCTCACCTCACTGTCAACAAACGAAATAAAAGTTTCAGTGGCATGAAAAGACGGAGGTGGACTAAACGTACTCGGGTTACGTAAACCCAGAGAAGTGAGGGAGATTTCCGCAACAGAGACCTCCCCGTTAGGAGACACTTTGCTCTCGGAAGTCTCTGATAATGTCACCAGTTCTAATGTGCAACAGGAGGGCTCCCAACATCAGGGATAAGTTGGTACGTGCTGACATTGGCAGTCTTCGGCCAACCATGACTCAAATCTTCCTTACCACACGTAGACAGGGCACTTTTCCCTGTCTAAGCTGTGCCTCATGCTCCAATGTGATTAATTCGGACAATGTCACTCATCCTAGGACGGGTAAATCATTTCCTATTCATGGTTACCATACCTGTAACTCCAATTTCGTAGTGTACTTAATAAAATGTCCATGTGGCCTCCTATACATTGGGGAAACGACTCAACATGTCAGAGACAGAATCGCGAGCCACAAATCGACCATTCGGTGCGGTAAAACCTGGCTTCCCATACCAGACCACTTCATTAAATTGAAACACACTGTGGCACAACTCAAATACCAGGTGATCGAACACGTACCCAGGCCTAGGAGAGGAGGCAATCACATCAGACTTCTAAAAACCAGGGAGGCCTACTGGATCCATAAACTAGATACCCTGGCCCCTAGAGGTCTCAACAGAGAGATTGACTGGTTAATATGATCCTAACAACTTTACCATTTATTTTGCAGACTCGTTAAACTCTATTCCCTATAGGTGAGTTTTCCTTTTACTATAGTCAGTCATTTTTATTTTCCTCCTGATATCTTCACCTGCCCCACCAATATATCAGGGTTCCAGGGCAGTTCACTATGGGTAGCTTATATACTTCTTTCACTATGCTTCCCTGTCTGCCCATTTTTTATCTGCCACCATTCACTACGCAGCATCCATCATTTTAGGGCTGTTTACTATTGCTCCTCCCCCTGCCCCAGCACGACCGTCGCCATGACTACCCTTCCCAGTAACGATACATCATCTGTGGCCGTTTACTATTGCTCCTTCCCCTGCCCCAGCATGTCCGTCGCTATGGTTTCACAACCAGACATGCGCAGTGTAACCTTCTCTGCAACGATACGTCACTTCCGGTCCGGCGATATGGGATCATTTAAAACGCCGCTGTTGGCCTCCAGGTACAGATCAGACAGCCGCACACCGAGCAGGACGCGGATGCGCCGCTCTATCACCCTGGACACC
The DNA here is from genome assembly GCF_032444005.1 of Ranitomeya imitator. Classification (NCBI taxonomy): domain Eukaryota; kingdom Metazoa; phylum Chordata; class Amphibia; order Anura; family Dendrobatidae; genus Ranitomeya; species Ranitomeya imitator. The sequence continues at coordinate 6,135,087 of NC_091284.1, read as the reverse complement.
ACACGTTCAGCAGGTAATCTTGATCTGTGTATCCTCCTCACTATGACATACTTACCTATAGCCTCCCGGGAGACTAGCTACCACCACCCTACTGGCAGCAACCCATCTGATGTGCCCCTATCACTGCACTATTTTACACTACCGCAGCCTTATAACTTATGTCCATTTCCTACCTCTGTGTCCCTGCGTGCACATTTCAGCCATTCTGGATGGAACTATCTATTGCATTATCACCATACCATGTAGCTACCCTCTTCCCAGACTTGGTTGTTGTGTTTGCTTACCTCCCTGATAATATCCCCATTATCCATTACAGTTTCGGTTACCCTAAGGGTACCGTCACACAGTGGCATTTTGATCGCTACGACGGCACGATCCGTGACGTTCCAGTGATATACTTACGATCTCGCTGTGTCTGACACGCTCCTGCGATCAGGGACCCCGCTGAGAATCGTACGTCGTAGCAGATCGTTTGAAACTTTCTTTTGTCGTCAAGTGTCCCGCTGTGGCGGCATGATCGCATCGTGTAACAAAGGTGTGCACGATATTGTATACGATGTGCGCATAGTAACCAACGGCTTCTACATCGCAAGTACGTCGTGAAATTATCGCTCCAGCGTCGTGCATTGCGAAGTGTGACAGCAGTCTACGACGCTGGAGCGATACTGGAGCGATGCTGGAGCGTCACGGATCGTGCCGTTGTAGCGATCAAAGTGCCACTGTGAGACGGTACCTTAAGTCTAAGGGTCCTACATCCTCTACCTTCTACTTTGGCATCTCCTACCAAGGTAATACTGGCCTGTCATATGTCTTTCTACTACATTATAGTGTATCTTATTCTAGTATAGTGCTACTACTAGTACTGGCAGCCCAGTCTCTTTTTGATGCAATTCTATTATTGTTGGAAACCATACTTATGCTACCATGCTAAATCCTGTTGCCTTATATTCCTTTGTACATAATGTATATAATTATAAGGCAAGGAGAAAAATAAGGAGCATATAGTAAAGATATCAATAAAAAATCTTTATTACTACAAAAAGGTAAAGACAGTCATTGGACATCAGTAATTGTACACGATAACCCACAACATAGCACATGAAAGGGGGAGAAAAACCCCCCACATCTAACAACCCCGACCCACAGTACCAAATACTATCAATATAAAGAACGTCACACAATATGTATACTGAGAGTGGAGGGAAAAGCAACCAAAACAGGGCCCAGAAGATAAACAAAAAATCTATAATGGCAGCTGGAGTAACCTCTGTGACCAAAGTGTCACCCTACCCAGAGCGTATGCAGGACCTAGTCAGTAATATGGGGTGGATCGAGAGTAACAGCCATAGTGGCCCCTATATACCCCAATAAAATGTGCAGCATACCAGGAACCCAACAGGATGGGGGGACAATGGGGAAATGAAAAAGTCACAGCGGGACCAATGTCCAGCACAGAGGCAAAAGCCAGCATGTGATGTCAGCTGGGATAACCCCAGCGACCATAGTGGGGCCCAGGAATAATTGCTTACCCATATAAGCGGAGGGGAGGAAGATGAGGGGGGATCCCACCGGTGGAAACGCCCCGACGCGCGTTTCGCGGCGTACACACGCCGCTTCCTCAAGGGGAAGTGTAGTGCAGTGAGATAGGACCTGTCTATAACCTCCCTGACCCTGGTCACATGTCCGGGAACTGCCAATCCGAATAGCGCTATCGGCGCATGCGCATTGCGGCGGTGAAGCCCAACAGGAAGACCCGGCGCCCAGCCGAGTACGGAGGCCGAAGAAGCACTCCGCACCGGACATAAAGGGCACCAGTCCACACGCCGAAGCCAACCGCACACAAGGCGATGCGCACGGTCATAAGGAGGCGTGCCAGAAAATCAGGTGACCAAAAAGCATTCAATGAAAAGGGGAATATTTAATAAACGGAAGCAATGCAGAAATATGCGTATCATATATTAACAATATATGCATATAGTTACACTAAAGAAACTGAAAAGAAGGTATACATAAGTATCTCTGTAACAGTAAAATATCGTAAGTTAGTCCATCATGAAATCAAATCACGCAACGTATCCTGTGGGTCGCTCCATTGATATTGCAGAGAGACATATGAAAAAAGAGAAGTCATTCCAGTGACATCCACACATATAGCTGGCACGGATGATGTTGGCAGAAAGTAACAGTATAGGACGCGGCCACGAGCCAGGAGGGCCACAGAACAGGGCTCACCAGAGGTACCTACTGATAATGAAAAGAACAATGAATCAATTAAAAACAATTAAAAACAACAAAGAATCCACCGATGGGATACGATTAAGCAAGAAGGATGGGACACAACGTAATTAGCGATATGTAGATGGAATTAGAGATAGGGAGCAAAACTAAGGGACTCATTGAGACCCTTAGGAGTCACTGTGTCGAGCGTGACAATCCACTTCGTTTCAATCTGGGCTAGTCTTTTTTTGTTGTCCCCACCTCTAACTCCCAGATGGAGTACATCAATCCCCCGCACTTTCAGTAATTTCTCGTTGCAATTATGGTGCAACTTAAAATGACGTGGGATAGTTTTGAGATCCGCCATTGTGGACACCGTCCTTGTCGCGCCAATGTCCCGCACATGCTCCCTAACACGAACCCTAAGTTCACGAGTCGTAAGACCCACGTATATCCTGGGGCACGGACAGGTAGCATAATAAATGACGTTGATAGTACCGCAGGATATACGCTGTCTAATCTGGAAGGTTCTGGAACCATCACTAGAGGTGAAGTCAGAGCAGCGCAGGACATTGGCGCAGGCGAGACAGTGTCCACATGGCACACAACCAGCACGAGGGCCGCCGGTGCCAAAAAAGTTTTTTTTCTGGAGCAGGGATGTAGTGGCTCCTTACCAGCATATTACTGAGGTTAGTGCCTCTCCTTGGGGTCATGAGAGGAAAGGAGCCCAGGGCAGCACACAGGGAAGGTTCAACCTGAAGAACAGGCCAATGATTTTTCAAGATAGACCTCATACTCTCCCATTCATGGTTGTAGGTGGAGATGAATCTGATACGACCATCCCCACCTACAGCACGACGTTGGGCATTGGAATGCAGCAAATCACTGCGTGATGTCTTACGAGCCCGATCATAACCAGCCTTAATAGACCTGCGACTGTACCCACGGGCCACGAATCTGTCCCTCAGATCAGTGGCCTGTACCTCAAAACGGGCCTCGGTGGAACAGATCCGCCGCACCCTGAGGAACTGTCCGACCGGGACGGCCCTGATGGTGGCTGAATAGTGAGCGGAAGAGGCATGTAATAGAGAATTGACAGCGGTCGGCTTCCTGTACACATCCGTCTGGATGCGCCGGTCATAATGTATATATGATTCAGTGTCTTATACTTTGTATTTTTGTCTTCACTAGTAACCCCATGACTAAGACCCAGGAGGGTCGAAACGTTAGGTTGTTGTATCATACTTTATCTCTACACTGCTTGTGGTTTATTTTTTCTGTCTGAAACAACTTTTGGAATAAAAGTGTAAATACACGTCTGCAAAACAGCATTTAAGAGTGTGCGGTGAATTTCTACTACTGTTGAACCCAGAGCAGTATCAAAAGGTTGTTGGTTGGATAGTGGATAATGCTTCAAGTCACTTTGCCACCACCCTGTCTTCCACATCTCAAGTCTCAGTAGCCGTGAGTGTGGACCGCATATTCCTCACCCTGATCCTCCTTCCTCCCACCATGCCAAGTGCCCGGGGACAACTGGATCACACACTTGGACACTCCGAAGAGCTGTTCACTTTTTCCATTTATAGATTCGGGCCTCTCGCCTGGTTCATTTGAAGCGGGGAAAGAAGAGCTCGCATGTAGCGATGCCCAAATATTTGAGCAGCCACGGTCACAGGAAAACGTCGGTGAGAAAGTGTCACAAGAGGTGGACGATGATGAGACAATTGCCAGAAAGTCAGGAGGAGGACCAGGGTGCGGAAGTGGAACATGAGGTGGTGGATGATATAGTAACTGATCCAACCTGGCAGGAGGACATGCAAAGTGAGGACAGCAGCACACAAGGGGAGGAAGGCGTAGCACCTCAACAGGCAGGAAGACGCAGTGTGGTGTCCACAGACAGAAGGCGGGCAACCGTTCCCCATAACACCAACACAACGGAAGTTGCCAGTCCAACTGTTGGGTCTTCCCAAATCTGGTTGTTTTTTAAACACTCTGCTGATAACCTCAAAAAGGCCATTTGCAGCACCTGCCATGCCCGCATCAGCAGGGGTAGCAAAACTGCCAACCGGACCACCACCAGCATGTTCAGGCACATGGCAGCAAAGCACCCAACTTTGTCGGCCAAAGCCCAGGGTCCAGGAACAATGTCTGCGGGTGATCCAATCCCCAGTCCATAGTGCAAGTGAAGATGCCTCCAGCCCTGCAACTGTTGTTGCACACACTCAACTAGCACCAACAGCAAGCACGTCTACGTCCTTGTCCCAACGCAGTGTTCAATTGTCCATACCCCAGTCCTTGGAATGCAAGCACAAATACGCAGCCAACGCCCCACAGGCCACACTATAAATTCCCACATTTCGCAACTGCTTGAGCTTAAAATGTTACCTTTTAGGCTCATGGAGACAGAAGCTTTCCATAACCTGATTATCGATACTCGGTCCCCAGCCACCACTATTTCTCCCAGTGTGCCATCCCTGCATTACACAAGCACGTGTCCCACAACAGAAAGTCCACCTATCCACGGACACATGGACAAGTGCTTGTGGGCAGGGATGGTACATCTCGCTGACAGCACAGTGGGTTATCATAGTGGAAGCCGGGACCCAGTCAGACCTTGGGATGGAACACGTCCTCCCGATGCCAAGGATTGCAGGCCCTTGGTCAATCAGGGTTGCCCCCACAGTCTACAGCTCCTGCACCTCCTCCTCCTCCTCCTCCTCCTCTTCAGCCTCCATCTCCAAAATGACCACATCAGTCACAAGCTGGAAGCACTGCAGCACTGCCTCAGCCAAGCGGTAACAGGCTGTGCTGAAGCTAATATGCTTAGGTGACAAACCGCAAAATGCTAAAGAGTTGTGGAGCTCTGAAAGAGCAGGCAGATTTTTGGCTGACACCGCTGAACCTATAGCCAGGCATGGTTGTGTGTGACAATGGCCGGAACCAGGTGGCGGCTCTGAGGCAAGGCGAGCTAACACACGTACAATGCCTGGCCCATGTGCTTAATCTCGTGGTTCAGCAGTTTCTCAAAACCTACCCGGAGCTGCCGGATCTGCTTGTCAAGTACATCGCCTGTGTGCCCATTTTAGAAAGTCAGCTACAGCTTCTGCCGCCCTTGCCATGCTTCAGCAGCATTTGCAACTTCCTGCTCACTGACTGGAGTGTGATGTCAACACGCGTTGGAACTCTACACTGCAAATGTTTGAAAGGATTTGTGAGCAGAAGAGGGCAGTTATTGACTACCAGCATCAACAAGGCCGTCGGTATTCAGTTCAGACTCCACACATAAGACCTCAGGAGTGGACATGGATGTCAGACATATGTACCATCCTCCAAAACTTTGAGGACTCCAACAAAATGGTGAGCAGCGATGACGCCATAATTAGTGTCACCGTCCCGCTTATCTGTCTCCTGAAATGCTCTGTTCAGCGTGGATAGCCTGAGGACAGGGAGGAGGAGGGGAGAGCATGGTCAGTCGTCCTCTTGGTGAGAACACGGAAGTCTTGCCTGTTAGCAGTCTGGCACGCATGGCTGAGTTTGTTACGCTGCCTTTCCCATGACCCTTGCGTTATCAAAACTTTGGGTGACAGTCATTACTGGTTGGTGACACTTCTAGACCCACTCTACAAGGAGAACTTTACAGTATATCTCTTATTCACAAGTCAGACAGGCCTACTAAAATGGGGCAGTACCAGAAGGCCTTTGATGCGGAAATATAAAAAAAAATCCCATCTGAAAACGCTAGCGGCAGAGGTCACAGTTCGTTGGACAACCAAGGAGTACAGGCAAGAGAGACACAACTCCAATCCATCAGCGGCAGGGAACACTGTCAAAGTTCTGGGAGAGTTTTCTCAGACCCTCCCATCGCAGTAGCCATGAGACGCCGGGCACTCTCGCAAGGAGTGTAAAGTTTGGGAAGATGGTGAGGGAGTACCTTGCTGACCGTACCAACGTCCTCCGTGATTCCTCTGTGCCTTATAATTATTGGGTATCCAAGCTGGACACGTGGCTTGAACTGGCTCTCTACGCCTTGAGGTCCTGGCTTGCCCTGCAGCTAGCGTTTTGTCAGAGCGGGTATTTAGTGCCGCTGGTGGAATTATAACAGATAAGCGCATCAGTCTGTCAACTCAAAATGCTGACATGCTGACTCTTCTAAAAATGAACAAGGGCTGGATTGGTCCAGACTTCTCAACACGACCGAATGATAGCAGCATAACTCAAATCCAGTGTCTTTTTTTTGGAGGTCTATTCCCATGCACCTCTTCACACCCACACATGGGTATACGCTTCCTGAATTTGGCTATTTGCTACTGTCCTCCTCCTTCTCCTCATTCTCCTCCTCCACCACCATATCACCAGGGTGACCGTGGTCCATGTTGCAACACCTACATAATTTTTCTAAAGGGTGTTTATGATGTCCGCAAAAAAAAATGGTTATAAAGTATGTTCATGTATACCCCCAGGGGTAAATGTTTGTCAGCCCATACACTTAGTGCATGGGCATTGCAAGTATAGGAGACCTGCTCCTTTCTAAGGGGAACATTTTTTTATGAGGCCCTCCTCCATTTCTCTTCCAGGAGACATTGAAGTGCCTCCAAATTTTTACCAGCCCTTGCATTCACTGCATAGGCAAACACTATGGGAGACCCACTTCCTAATAATGGGAACATTGTTTTCAGGAGGCCATTCTGTACGTCTCTTCAAAGTGGTATTGGGGTGCGTCCAAATTTTGGGCAGCCCTGCCACTGACTGCATATGCAATAACAGTATAGGAGACCCACTGTTTAATAATGGGAACAACAAAGCATTAGCGGCTGATGGCTCTCTAAGAATAGTGAGGGCCGACTGCTGGCCCTTGAAGAATAGTAAAGGCCGCCTGATGTCTCTATAAAAATAGACTTTTTGACTTTCAGAGCCCCTCCTTCATAAATGAAACAAGATGGGTCTCTTATGTGTCACACACCACATGGCCAGCTAGGGGGGCTACATGTTACAATGACATTTCCCAGTGAATGCATTTGTAGTGGTTGAAAGCAATGTTAAAGTTGAAAAACGCTTCAAAAACGCTGCATGTGAACATAGCCCAAGGTGTGGAGGAGCATTTTTGTTTTGGGTTATTTATTTTGCCTTATATACAAGTTATTACCCTGGAAAGAATGTTCCTTAACATATTTCCCAGGAAAATCCATTTTGTTTTTGTTTTTGTATGTTTTATAGTGAGTCTGTAAAAGTGGCGTAAGACTCTGACAACATTGTTCACAGCAGTGACCTGACCTGGGAGTCAGAAATGCTTCCAGGGGTCTTCCCCATGCTGTTCCTGTGTCATTTGAGCACTGTTCACATCAATTTCCGCAATTTTGAGTCTCTCTGCAGACCGCAGGGGGGCCGCCGGAAAAATGCTTGAGTTTCCCATAGATTTACATTCCAATTTGCCCGACCTGAACAACGAGCACCCATCACTACTCCTGACTACTCTGCCCTCCTAAAGACACCATTATCCTTCTTTCTTACCCTTCTTTCAGACACCTGTCTCTGTCCTCCACCATACTGCTTTTTTCCCTACATAATCCTCTTTCTACCCTACGCCGTATTCATCAGCCGCCTTCATACCCCTTTATCCATTACAGACTCTTCTGCCTTCCCCAGATTCCTAAAATGTTCTTCCATACATGTGTCTTTCTCCAGGTTCCTCTTTCCCTCTGAAGACACCTTTGTCGACCTTCAGAATTCTCTGTTCTGATTTCTTTTTCCCTCTCCAGACTCTTGTCCCCCTCCAGATTCCTTTGTCCCCCTCTAGATTCCTTTACCCCTTCCAGTCTCCTTTTCTAGATTATCTTGTACACCCCAGATTCCTCTGTTACTCTCCAGACTGCTATGTCCCTCTCCAGATTCTTTTATCCCCCTCCAGACTCAACCTTCATCTTCCAGACTCTTCCTCTAGTCTACTTCAGACTGCTCTTTCACGTCCAAAACTCTGTTTACTCCACATGACGCTGTTTCATCCAGACTCCTCTGTCTACTCCAGATACCTTTCTTCTTCAGACTCTCCTTCTGGTCCAGGTTTCTGTCTCTTCCAGAATCCTCTATTCATCCAGATACAACTCCAACCTTTCCTCTAGCCTTCTCTCCTCCTCCAGAAACCACTGTCCTACAAATTCCCCTTTAGACTCTTGGCGTCCTGTTCAGACTCCACTGTCATCTCCAGACTTTTTTTTTCCTCTTCAGACTTCTCTGTCTTCTCCAAAATCTCTACCATCGCAAGACCCCACTATTTCCTTAAGACTGCTCTGCCCCTTCTAGACACCGCTCTCTCTTCCAGACTCTTCTGTCACCTCCAGACTCCTTAGTCATTTTTCTAGACAGCCAAGTCCACTTCAGACTCTTTCCTCTCCATACTCCTCTGTCTCCTTCCAAACATCTGTGTCCTCAAAACTCCTCTCCCCTTTACCCATATGTCCTTGACAGAGCCCATAGTCTTTCAAGACTCCCTACTAGACTCCTGTGTACTTTAGAATGCTACAAACAGCATTGTTTCTTAATTAACCAGACGACTGGTTTTAGCAAACCAAGAATTAAGGTACCGTTACACTAAACGACTTACCAATGATTACGACCAGCGATACGACCTGGCCGTGATCGTTGGTAAGTCGTTGTGTGGTCGCTGGGGAGCTGTCACACAGACAGCTCTCTCCAGCGACCAACGATCCGGAGAAAGACTTCGGCATCGTTGAAACTGTCTTCAACGATGCCGAAGTCCCCGGCTAACCAGGGTAAATATCGGGTTACTAAGTGCAGGGCCGCGCTTAGTAACCCGATATTTACCCTGGTTACCATTGTAAAAGTTTAAAAAAAAAAAAACACTACATACTCACATTCCAATGTCCGTCACGTTCCTCGCCATCAGCTTCCCTGCACTGACTGTGTCAGCACCGGCTGTAAAGCAGAGCACAGCGGTGACGACAGTCAGTGCAGGGAAGCTGATGGCGAGGGACGTGACAGACATCGGAATGTGAGTATGTAGTGTTTTTTTTTTTAAACTTTTACAATGGTAACCAGGGTAAATATCGGGCTACTAAGCGCGGTCCTGCACTTAGTAACCCGATGTTTACCCTGGTTACAAGTGAACACATCGCTGGATCGGCATCACACACGCTGATCCAGCGATGACAGTGGGTGATCAGCGACCAAAAAAAGGTCCTGATCATTCCCCAACGACCGACGATCTCCCAGCAGGGGCCTGATCGTTGGTCGCTATCACACATAACGAGATCGTTAGCGGGATCGTTGTTACGTCACAAAAAGCGTGACGTTGCAGCGATATCGTTAACGAAATCGTTATGTGTGAAGGTACCTTTAGTCCTCCTTCTAGACAGCTAAGTCCACTTCAGACTCTTTCCTCTCCATACTCCTCTGTCTCCTTCCAACATCTGTGTCCTCAAAATTCCTCTCCCCTTGACCCATATGTCCTGGACAGAGCCCATGGTCTTTCAAGAGTCCCTACTAGACTCCTGTCTACTTTAGAATGCTACAAACCTCTATGTGAAGACACACAGCGTTGTATCTTAATTAACCAGACGACTGTTTTTAGCAAACCAAGAATAATAGAATGTTATCTGTATGTTGGCTTTCGAATTTAAGTGTTGACTAAATCTCTGAGCACGCCAAAATACTCGGAGACCACCCGATCGTGCTTGGAGAAACTCGAGTAACGAGCATACTCACTCATCACAAATAATAAGACAAGTTGTGACTAATATAATGAGCACAATCAATAGTGCAGTCTTAATAAAAAAAAATGAGGAAATAATTATGGAAGAAACTCCTAAAAGATATAAATAAAGATAATTGGAGTGCTGACTTCAAAAATTAAACATGATTTTATTTATACAATGATAAGTAACATACATAATCTTATACACAAAAATTATTGAGGAAGGAAAAGATAGGATCCACAATAGAAGCCCTGGGAATGAGGGGTTGGGGTAAGAGGCAACTCCACAAATCACATAAGTATACAGTATTGAAAGATCATGAAAAAAATTGGTTTGGTACCGTGTTAGCCAGTAAAAAAAAAAATAGAGAGAGTGGGAGAAACAAAATAGGAATCTTGTGGGTGCGATACCTTTAATGGCTAACAAAATATAGTAAATGATGTTACAAAGCAAGCATTCGAGCGGGCTGGCGTCTCTTCATCAGGCTGATATAACAAGATATTTGAGAAAACCCAATTGTATACAGTGAAGAGCATAGGCATGATGCCATACATGGACATTTAAAGAAACAAACACTGAGCTAAAGAGAGAATCCTTAATTAGGTAAGATTAGTCAAGTGGTGTGGAAGTTTTATGGACCCCATATGCATGTGAGATCAAAGGGCTGGTGGTGCCTTCATTGTTTTTGGAGGAAATTGCTCAGATTTGGTAGTGGGCCATAAACCCTCCCCACAAATTGAGTCCTGTGTGAATAGAATCAAAGATGGTAATGAATTTCTATTTCCAGACCCTGTGATGTTTCTGTGATTTGAAATTGCCTTTCAAAAGATCATGTAAAGTAAACGTATACTCTCCTAGTGCGAATGTTGGGCCTCCTCAGCCTCCAGCCGCAGTCTGCTGAGCTACTGGAAGCATTTGATGACCATCACTGTATGTTAATATTATTATTTATATAGTGGCGGGTTATAGCCAATCTCATCTGTCTAACGTCTTCTCAAGCAGCCGAAGATCGGATAATCACGTGAACTGCAATGTCTGCAGGGATTTCCTCTGCTCTGTCTCTGCTGCACCCCCAATAGTCTACACGGCCACTGTCACAGCTGGGAAGGGTGCCAGTTTGGGGGACCCACAATCCTGCTTTAAGTCTGCCTAGAGGTTACTCACCTAGGCTAATTACTAGGGTCCTTTACTAGTCTAACCATCTAGAGTAGCCCCCATATTCAACGTAAGTACCCCCGTCGTGTCACATGGGCAGCTGCTTCATGTTTTCAGTCTTTGGTCGATCCCTTCCCAAAGGTTTAAGTGTCTCTCCTCCACCTATGCAACCTTCTTTCTCCGGGTCTCTGCTCGGCATTGCAAACCTCTGCTTATTTTCTACCTCTCATCTCCTGATTTCTCTGCTCTAACTCCTTTTCACTGCTAGCGACATAAGAAGCACCTGGTGCCAGGAACCGTCCATGCTTCTGTGCCAAATATAATTAATCCATTGTTCCTGCAAGATAACTGGTTAACCCTACACCTGCCTGTGTTTGTTGCATCACCCCTAGACCTACCTGTGTCCTGGAGCATCACCCCTACACCTGCCTGTGGCCAGTGCATCACCCTACACCTGCCTGTGCCCGGTGCATCACCCCTACACCTGCCTGTGTCCGGTTCATCACCCCTACACCTGCCTGTGTCCGGTGCATCATGCTACACCTGCCTGTGTCCGGTGCATCACCCCTACACCTGCCTGTGTCCGGTGCATCACCCCTACTCCTGCCTGTGTCCGGTGCATCACCCCTACACCTGCCTGTGTCCGGTTCATCACCCCTACACCTGCCTGTGTCCGGTGCATCACCCCTACTCCTGCCTGTGTCCGGTGCATCACCCCTACTCCTGCCTGTGTCCGGTTCATCACCCCTACACCTGCCTGTGTCCGGTGCATCACCCCTACTCCTGCCTGTGTCCGGTTCATCACCCCTACACCTGCCTGTGTCCTGGAGCATCACAACTACTCCTGCCTGTGCCCGGTGCATCACCCCTACACCTGCCTGTGTCCGGTTCATCACCCCTACACCTGCCTGTGTCCGGTGCATCACCCCTACTCCTGCCTGTGTCCGGTTCATCACCCCTACACCTGCCTGTGTCCTGGAGCATCACAACTACTCCTGCCTGTGTCCGTTGCATCACCCCTACACCTGCCTGTGTCCGTTGCATCACCCCTACACCTGCGTGTGTCCGGTGCATCACCCCTACTCCTGCCTGTGTCCGGTGCATCACCCCTACACCTGCCTGTGTCCGGTGCATCACGCTACACCTGCCTGTGGCCAGTGCATCACCCCTACACCTGCGTGTGTCCGATGCATCACGCTACACCTGCCTGTGTCCAGAGCATCACCCCTACACCTATCTGTGTACTGGTGCATCACCCCTACAGCTGCCTGTGCCCGGTGCATCACCCCTACACCTGCCTGTGCCCGGTGCATCACCTCTACACCTGCCTATGTCCAGTTCATCACCCCCACTCCTGCCTGTGTCCAGTGCTTCACCCTACACCTGCCTGTGTCCGGTGCATCACCCCTACAGCTGCCTGTGTCCGGTGCATCACCCCTACTCCTGCCTGTGTCCTGGAGCATCACCCCTACTCCTGCCTGTGTCTGGTGCATCACCCTACTCCTGCCTGTGTCTGGAGCATCACCCCTACACCTGCCTGTGCCTGGTTCATTACCCCTACACCTGCCTGTGCCTGGTGCATCACCCCTACACCTGCCGTTGTCCGGTGCATCTACCCTACACCTGCCTGTGTCCGGTGCATCACACCTACACCTGCCGTTGTCCGGTGCATCTACCCTACACCTGCATGTTTACTTGAGAATCACCCCTGCACCTGCCTGTGTCCAGTACATCACCCTTATGCCATCCTGTGTCCGGGGCCCACTTTTCACCTGCATACAAATATTACACTACCCTTGTTCAAATTTACCATATCTCTATATAATAATAAACTTGGAAGTTTGGTTAATGAATGATGAGATGCTGCATTTTTCTGTACAGAGTGAATTACCGGTAAGTGAATTATGACAATTACTGCCCATAAAATGGGGTTGGTGGCCCAGATCTGCACAGGGTCCCACCGGGGGATTCCCCTGTTCCCCTATGGGCCAGTCCGAGCCTGAACACCAGTATAAGATTCAGGAATATATTATCTGTAATACTAAAAATGTGGTTTATATGATTATTTGTACGGAATGTGGTTTAAGTTATGTAGGTTGTACTATTCGCAACCTGAAAGTGAGAATTTCAGAACATATTACTGATATCATCTCTCCCACTAGCTCCAGCCCTACGATGTCTTTTGCTTCAAGGCATTTCATTACTCACCACCACAGCAGAAGCACTGCCACTAGAGTTGAGCGACCTTGACCTTTTTAGAGTCGAGCCGGGTTTCGCGAAACCCGACTATCTCAAAAGTCGGGTCGACTGAAATCGGCCGATTATGACGTAAAGTCGGGATCGACCGAAACACGAAACCAAATGCAAGTCAATGGGGCAGCATAGTCGGCAGTGAGTGGGGGCCAGGAAAACACCTAGAGTGCCCATTTTAATGTCAAAACCATCCATTCTTCTTAATGAAGCTTGTCAAGCGTAATTTACCTTATAATAATTGGAAGGCATTTGAAATTGGGGGTCATTTGGCTAAAGTTGTGGTGGGTAGGGCTGGTTCAAGTAATTAGTGGGCCCAGGAAATCTGGACCACGTCACGGCAGTGGAGCAGGGAGAGGTAAGTATTTCAGCTTTGCAAGTGCTGTGAACCTGAGCAAGCAGGGGGGGCCCACTCGTTGGCATTGGCACTGGCACAGGGCCCCTCAAAGTACAGCGGTGTGTTTGCACGGCGGGGGCGCCTCCCACCTCCAGCAACACTTTTGTGTACTATGAGAGGCCCTGTGCCAGTGACGTCGCCAACTAGTATTCCTCCCCCCACCTGATGAAGGAACCTGCACTTTCATCTGCACCTTCCTCTTTGTCCCCGTGTAAGGTGGTATGGTATGCGGGAAGAGCAACCTGACTTTCAGCAGGGTCACAATGTTGTTGTGTAGCGTGCACGGGGAATGTTGCGTTATGGGTCAATGTACCAGCAGACTCATCTATCACTGGCTGGGCAATGGGCAGGATGAGGAGGAAACACAGATATAGGCCCAAAGAATAAAGTTGGCTAAATGCAGTTCAAAATTGGTAACACAGGAATAACCAGGGGGCATTGCAGTGGAGGACAACTGGAATGAGAGGCTGACACAGAGAGTAGGCCCAAATCAGTAAGTAGTCGAAATGCAGTTCAAAATTGGCAACCGTAGTAAACAGGCGGCACAGCTTTGTTCAGTGGAGGAGAACAGCAAGGTGTGGCAGACACCGATAGTAGGCCCCAAACCAACTAGTAGGCCAAATGCAGTCTAACATTAACAACTACTTAACGAGCGCCTGAAAACGGAACTTCAGGACAGGAAACCAGGAGAACAGCAAGAAGCGGCAGACACTGTTAGTAGGCCCCAAACCAACTAGTACGCCAAATGCAGTTGTTCCATTTAACCACAATTTAATGAGAGCCTGAAGATAGAAGCTCAGGAAAGGCAACCTGGAGAACACCTTGGAGTGTAACACACCATCTCTCTCCACCCGATACCCATTTTGTAGGCCTAATGCAGTGTAGTTTTCTACAACTACTAAACGAGAGTCTGAAGATCGAAGCAATGGCGAGGAAACCTGGAGAACACCTTGGAGTGTAACACACCATCTCTCTCCACCCCATAGCCAATTTGGAGGCCTAATGCAGTGTAGTTTCCAACAACTACTAAACGAGAGCATTAAGATCGAAGCTCTGGAAAGGCAACCTGGAGAACACCTTGGAGTGTAACACACCATCTCTCTCCACCCCATACCCATTTTGTAGGCCTAATGCAGTGTAGTTTTCTACAACTACTAAATGAGAGTCGGAAGACCGAAGCAATGGCAAGGAAACCTGGGGAACACCTTGGAGTGTAACACACCATCTCTCTCCACCCCATAGCCAATTTGTAGGCCTAATGCAGCGTACTTTCCGACAACTACTAAACGAGAGCATGAAGATCGAAGCTCAGGAAAGGCAACCTGGGGAACACCTTGGAGTGTAACACACCATCTCTCTACACCCGATACCCAATTTGTAGGCCTAATGCAGCGTAGTTTCCGACAACTACTAAACGAGAGCATGAAGATCGAAGCTCAGGAAAGGCAACCTGGGGAACACCTTGGAGTGTAACACACCCTCTCTCTACACCACGGAAGGGCTGATTCTTAGGAAGGAAGGCTGTCGGAAAGAAGCAGGGCGCGTCCGAGGGTGATTATATTCTTATTAGGTATATACTCACCCTCGGACGCGCCCTGCTTCTTTATTTGTAATGAATGTTTATTTGCAATGTGGTTTTGACTTACTCTATTTTTTTGGTAAATAATGATTTTATTATTTTCATTGTTTTGCATCTTCTTGGCAATAATATAAAGAAGACGCGACAGGACAACACTCGGTGGATGCCATATCTGTGTTTTAAATTGAAAAAAACTTTCAGTTAACTACTTGCAGGAGAGAGTTATTGTAGCTGGTGGCCATTTTTAGTACTGTACCAGATTTTTGTTCTATGTGTTTGTTTTTAATGTTAAAATGTCTGCATTTGATATCTCTCCAGTATTTTCTTTTTTATAAGCAAAATACTTATTTTTATATTTTCTGATGTTGGTTCAAGGGGTACACGGGCAGCAGTAGACAGGTCAGTGGAGGCCTAGTGGAAGGAGGGACCACAGACAGGCTTCGAAGGCCTAACATAATAAATTGGGCTGGCTGTAGGCAATTTAAAATTGGTTCCAGGGGAACACGGGCAGCAGTGGCCTGGTCAGTGTAGTAGTAGTGGAAAGAACGGGCCGCAGACAGGCTTCGAAGGCCTAACATAACAAAAATTGGGATGTAGGCAATTTACAATTGGTTCCAGGGGAACACGGACAGCAGTAGACAGGTCAGTGGAGGCCTAGTGGAAGGAGGGACCGCAGACAGGCTTCGAAGGCCTAACATAATAAATTGGGCTGGCTGTCGGCAATTTTAAATTGGTTCCAGGGGAACACGGGCGGCAGTAGCCAGGTCAGTGTAGTAGTAGTGAAAAGAACGGGCCTCAGACAGGCTTCGAAGGCCTAACATAACAAAAATTGGGCTGTAGGCAATTTAAAATTGGTTCCAGGGGAACACGGGCAGCAGTAGACAGGTCAGTGGAGGCCTAGTGGAAGGAGGGACCGCAGACAGGCTTCGAAGCCCGAACATAATAAATTGGGCTGGCTGTAGGCAATTTAAAATTGGTTCCAGGGGAACACGGGCGGCAGTAGCCAGGTCAGTGTAGTAGTAGTGGAAAGAACGGGCCGCAGACAGGCTTCGAAGGCCTAACATAACAAAAATTGGGCTGTAGGCAATTTAAAATTGGTTCCAGGGGAACACGGGCGGCAGTAGACAGGTCAGTGGAGGCCTAGTGGAAGGAGGGACCGCAGACAGGCTTCGAAGCCCTAACATAATAAATTGGGCTGGCTGTAGGCAATTTAAAATTGGTTCCAGGGGAACACGGGCAGCAGTAGACAGGTCAGTGGAGGCCTAGTGGAAGGAGGGACCGCAGACAGGCTTCGAAGCCCTAACATAATAAATTGGGCTGGCTGTAGGCAATTTAAAATTGGTTCCAGGGGAACACGGGCGGCAGTAGCCAGGTCAGTGTAGTAGTAGTGGAAAGAACGGGCCGCAGACAGTCTTCGAAGGCCTAACATAACAAAAATTGGGCTGTAGGCAATTTAAAATTGGTTCCAGGGGAACACGGGCGGCAGTAGACAGGTCAGTGGAGGCCTAGTGGAAGGAGGGACCGCAGACAGGCTTCGAAGCCCTAACATAATAAATTGGGCTGGCTGTAGGCAATTTAAAATTGGTTCCAGGGGAACACGGGCAGCAGTAGACAGGTCAGTGGAGGCCTAGTAGAAGGAGTGACCGCAGACAGGCTTCGAAGGCCTAACATAAGAAAAATGTCAATACAATGGTATTGACAGTGCCAGGCATTGAAGGATGTCAGCGCATAGACTAAACATTGGTGGAGCTGTGAGATAATTTTGCAAGTGGTAGAGCACTGTTTGAGCTGGGGTGGGGGGGGACTGTCTTGTGGCCGGCGGTACAGGCCCAGGGCCCCTCATATTACAACGGTGTGTCTGACGTTGGGTGCGCACCACCACCGCCAGACACTTTATTGTACTATGAGGGACCTAGTGGCAGTGCCGTCGACCAAAAGCGGGCACACCCACCTCTTCAGACAAACAGTACTCTCACGGGTGCTGGCGCCAAGTGGCGATACCACGGCCCCGTGTGGGGACTTTGGCCATTTAGGGAGGTGTTAACATGTCGGATGCTGGACAATCAGGTGCTGCAAATTACGAGATTGGAAAAGTCGTTCAGAATAGTCCACAGGCAAGACCTTTACATAGGAAAGCTAGGTGTCAGCCGGGCAAGGTGGGGCAAAAGATTTCGAAATCCAGTTGTGGTTCATTTTAATGAAGGTTAGATCATCTATATTTTGGGTAGCCAGACGAGTCCTTTTTTCTGTTAGTATTGAACCTGCAGCACTGAATACTCTTTCTGATAGGACACTAGCTGCCGGGCAAGCAAGCTCCTGCAATGCATATTCTGCCAATTCTGGCCAGGTGTCTAATTTTGATGCCCAGTAATCAAATGGGAATGACGGTTGAGGGAGAACGTCGATAAGGGATGAAAAATAGTTAGTAACCATACTGGACAAATGTTGTCTCCTGTCACTTTGAATTGATGCTGCAGTACCTGTCCTGTCTGCGGTCATAGCAAAATCACTCCACAACCTGGTCAGAAAACCCCTCTGGCCAACGCCACTTCTGATTTCTGCCCCTCTAACACCTCTGGTCTGCTGGCCCCTGCAGCTCGTGTGAGAACGATCACGGGCGCTGTGTGCAGGGAATGCCAGAAGCAAACGGTCAACAAAAGTTGATTGTTTGGTTGCTAATATTAGTTCCAAGTTCTCATGTGGCATTATATTTTGCAATTTGCCTTTATAGCGAGGATCAAGGAGGCAGGCCAACCAGTAATCGTCATCGATCATCATTTTTGTTATGCGTGTGTCCCTTTTGAGGATACGTAAGGCATAATCCGCCATGTGGCCCAAAGTTCCAGTTCTCAAATCTGTGGTTGTGCTTGGTTGAGGGGCAGTTTCAGGCAAATCCACGTCACTTGTGTCCCTCCAAAAACCAGAACCCGGCCTTGCCGCGCCAACAATTTTCACTGGCCCCGGAAAAGCTTCCTCATTAAAAATATAATCATCCCCATCATCCTCCTCGTCCTCCTCCTCCTGTTCGCCCGCTACCTCGTCCTGTACACTGCCCTGGCCAGACAATGGCTGACTGTCATCAAGGCTTTCCTCTTCCTCAGCTGCAGACGCCTGATCCTTTATGTGCGTCAAACTTTGCATCAGCAGACGCATTAGGGGGATGCTCATGCTTATTATGGCGTTGTCTGCACTAACCAGCCGTGTGCATTCCTCAAAACACTGAAGGACTTGACACATGTCTTGAATCTTCGACCACTGCACACCTGACAACTCCATGTCTGCCATCCTACTGCCTGCCCGTGTATGTGTATCCTCCCACAAAAACATAACACCCCGCCTCTGTTCACACAGTCTCTGAAGCATGTGCAGTGTGGAGTTCCACCTTGTTACAACGTCTATGATTAGGCGATGCTGGGGAAGGTTCAAAGAACGCTGATAGGTCTGCATACGGCTGGAGTGTACGGGCGAACGGCGGATATGTGAGCAAAGTCCACGCACTTTGAGGAGCAGGTCGGATAGCCCCGGATAACTTTTCAGGAAGCACTGCACCACCAGGTTTAAGGTGTGAGCCAGGCAAGGAATGTGTTTCAGTTGGGAAAGGGAGATGGCAGCCATGAAATTCCTTCCGTTATCACTCACTACCTTGCCTGCCTCAAGATCTACAGTGCCCAGCCACGACTGCGTTTCTTTCTGCAAGAACTCGGACAGAACTTCCGCGGTGTGTCTGTTGTCGCCCAAACACTTCATAGCCAATACAGCCTGCTGACGTTTGCCAGTAGCTGCCCCATAATGGGAGACCTGGTGTGCAACAGTGGCAGCTGCGGATGGAGTGGTTGTGCGACTGCGGTCTGTGGACGAGGTCTCGCTTCTGCAGGAGGACGAGGAGGAGGAGGAGGGGGTGCGAACGGCTACAGCCAACTGTTTCCTAGACCGTGGGCTAGGCAGAACTGTCCCAAACTTGCTGTCCCCTGTGGACCCTGCATCCACCACATTTACCCAGTGTGCCGTGATGGACACGTAACGTCTCTGGCCATGCCTACTGGTCCATGCATCTGTTGTCAGGTGCACCTTTGTGCTCACAGATTGCCTGAGTGCATGGACGATGCGCTCTTTAACATGCTGGTGGAGGGCTGGGATGGCTTTTCTGGAAAAAAAGTGTCGACTGGGTAGCTCGTAGCATGGTACAGCGTAGTCCATCAGGGCTTTGAAAGCTTCGCTTTCAACTAACCGGTAGGGCATCATCTCTAACGAGATTAGTCTAGCTATGTGGGCGTTCAAACCCTGTGT